>NC_137642.1:2381250-3057500 GCF_963383615.2 Lipophrys pholis | reverse complement strand
AAGTTGGGACGCTGTGCAGCTGGAGGGGGTGGGGAGATGCTTGCAGTGGTGCGCTCCAGAGATCCAGTTGAAGAAAAAAAAAAAAGAATTCCCACGGCTTTTCCACTTGTCCAGCAAGGTAAAAGTCCCAGGCCCGATCCGCGTGACTTAACACGCGGCTCCTTGTGTACGAAGTTGTACGTCTTGACCGACGCAAATCTGTCTTGGAGATGAGGGGAGGTTTCGCGGGCCGGACTTTTGTTCGTGCCCGTCGTGTTCCTGTCCCCTGCTGTTTTGGCCGTGGCTTGGCCAATCTGAGCGGGGTTGACTTCAGAGTTTAGTGATGGATCCCCCTGCCGCTGGACTGCAGTGCTGCAGCTTGCGGGGAGGGTGCCCCCTGGTGGAGGTCACGTGACCAAGGGCAAATCCTCCCCCCCCCCCCCCCACATACAAACATATAAGAGCGATTGACTCAAAGGTCAAGGTCTAGGTCATGAAAAGGTAAAAATTGTATTTTCATCATAGTACAGTAAGTTTTAATCCGATTAATGTCACACCAAGGCCAAAATGTTCAGTTCTCAATTCCCTATCATCTGATATGCTACATGATGCCATGACATTATTACCCTGGTCAGCGGTTGAGGGTCAATGGTCAGCAGGGTCACATGGAAATTGTAAAATGTGTGTATATCAGTGTCAAACAGTGATAACATGAAGCAATTCAAGCATCCATGACAAATAATGGAAGGAGTGGTGTGGTGGATCAAATAACCTTGTAATCGATTGGTTTCCATGGTGATAGATGTGGCGCTTGTGAAGGTATGAGCTCTACCAAGTGCCTGCTCTAGTTTATTAATGTATTGGTATGTATGTATGTATGTATGTATGTATGTATGTATGTATGTATGTATGTATCAGTGACGTGCGGTGAGGTTCATGGCTGGTGAGGCACTGACTTCATCACAGTCAGATTTACAAACATATGAACCCTAAAGAGTATCCTATTCACCATTTGATTGGCAGCAGTTAACGGGTTATGTTTAAAAGCTCATACCAGCATTCTTTACACATACAAACTGTAGCACACAAAAAAGCACATTTAATAAAAAAAAACGTTATTATGGTCTTACCTTTACTTATAAATGAAGTCGAGAGGAAAACATAAACGATCGCTGCCGCTGCACTTGACTTGCTAACTGTAGCTTGTTGTCACTTATTCTGCAGCCGAGGAGTCGCAAGAAGGATCCCTGGGATCACTAGCGCCCTCTACCATGAGGCAGGAGAACTGCGTGCCTCACCCAGTGCGTCTTCGCAGCCGTTTTATGATTGCTCAGCACAAGAAACACGTTACACACATACAGTTGTTGACAAAATACAGTGTACATTATATACCTCAGTTAACTAAACTATGGAAATTTATAATATAATTCATATAGCATAAGTGTTTGAACATTTTAATAGCGACATACAGAGAGATAGCAATATGGTCTCACTGCACAGCAGGCCAGCAGTTAGCCGAGTCATTGCGCAATCCATGGTGAGGCTCAGCTGGCTGCTGCCTCACCGCAAGTCTCTTCTCAGTATTTGAACGGTAAATGTGAAAATTCAGCGATTTTGAATAAAAATAATCTAAAACTGGTGAAGTTAAATGGAAAATAACTTTATAGTATAATCACTGGATACATATAACAATTTAATTAATTTTTTTTCTTTTTACATTTTTTTTCTTTCCATGATGGCAGGTGAGGCACTGCCCTGACTGCACGTCACTGGTATGTATGTATGTATTGCTCCAACGTTTGTCATCATCCAAGGACCAAGCTGTGAGCTCCTCTCTGAACCTGACAGGCTAGCAAATGTATGAGCTCTACTGAGTGCATGTTCTAGTTAAATCATGATTTTCTTGGATGGATTTTTACTGGGTTTATTGATTTGTAATAATTTAGCTGCTTTGATGTTAATTGGATTGACTTTTGGTTAAAACGTAGAGATAGTTTAAGTATTCATAATATGATAATATAAGTTAAAACAAATCACATCGAGAAAGTCATAAAAAGTTAGATTAAAAGTAGTTTTATATTTGCTTGGAACAAAAAGAAACAAATATTGATTTGTGGTGGAATGAGCATCACTATCAGCCATGGTAAATATATTTAAATATTTGGTGTAACTTAAAGTTGATTGTTGAAATGAATGATATATTGATCTGGTGTACTTTTCTTTGCTGATGATGTCTGATGGGTTGTTATTGATAAACTTTATTGATTTAACTAACTATACTGTTTTGCTCTTTTCTCAAATATCATCAGCAAACTTTAATTTTCATTGAAGAGAAAGGGAAAGTTCCTTAATCCCCCCCCCCCCCCCCACCCCCACCCCACCTCCTCCAGTAGACAGCTGGAACAGAAAGAGGCCATCACAGGTTAAAGGCTTGAGCTCTCCGTCCTCCTCCTAGAGGACGCAGACGTTCAGCCAATCGATTCAAAAGTCACCGATGTTAACTTCATTGATACTGTAACCTCTGGCTGCGGCTCCCCATCCACCTCCCCTCACCCATTGCCCTCTCCCGCTTGCCCCCCCCCCCGCCCGGGGTAATTGCCTCTTCCCTCTCACGGTATACGGCTCGCCCGGCACCAATCTCAGCGAGGGCACGACACCATTCTGTGTAACCGGCCCTCATGGCGGCAATGGCATAATTGTCCTAATTGGCAAGGAAGTGGGGGGGACGCCGCCACTCTGACCCACCCCGGCCCGAGTCCATATGGTGGGAGGCTGATAATGATCCAGCTAATGTGCTGTGTCCATCAGTGAGAGACTCTCACTTTGACGAGGTGACAAAGACACAGAAGAGGCTCGTAAAGTCACAGGTTTCACTCGAACATTTATACAATTCATCACAGGAGTGGGTGCTACATTTTGTTGGGAATCACAGAAACCCTGTCCCCCGCAGCACCGGTGAGATATTCAACCCATTTGGTTGTGTGAATGGTTTGTTCTCGGCCTCTCAGCTCTCATCGTACAGCTGCGCCTCTCCGTCATGTTGTGACTTTATGAATATGAGATGTGTAGCTGCTTCAAATGAAGGTAATACAAATCTAATGGCCGGTAATGAGACGTTGTTTCACCATGATTGGGCGTGGGCTGTGTGTGTGTGTGTGTGTGTGTGTGTGTGTGTGTGTGTGTGTGTGTGTTTGATTTGATGCTAATAAAAGCACTCTTTCTGCTCCAGGGAGCACGCACTGACCACCATTCAGATTAGGCCTTAATGGCTTCCAGGCCTCAGGCTAAATTGAAATGTAAGACCTCAAACCAAACATCGTTTAGCTCTGACGTTGCTTGATGTGTCCCAGCGAGTTGAAACTGGAGACGTGTTGATGGTTAACTGTAATTACTTCATTCGGCGTGAACGCGGAGGCCAAACAAGTCTTGCACTGTGACGCAGGAACGTTTCATTTCTGGTAATCAGCGTCCACTCAGCAGCTCTTTAGAAAAGAAGATCTATCTCTTGAAATATTCACCACATGATCTTTTTTAAACATATTTATCAGGAGTTAAAGAAACATACCGAGATCAATCAAAGTCTTGTATTCTGGTCAATTAAGTGGAAAAACCTTTACAATCAATTCTGCCTTGAATTTAAAATGCATTGTATTCATCAGGTCAAAGGTGGAGAAGTGGCCTGGATGTCAAGAGCAGCGTGGGTTTTACTGATCAGCTCATGAGTCACAGATCAATACAGTTCAGTCCTGTGGAGAAACGCAGCGCTTGTTTGTAAAGAAGTGAACAGGAGGGTTTCACTTCCACATTTCCACAATTAGAGTCAGTTTACAAATCTGGAAAAAAGTGTTCGGGCCAAACATGTTGATGAGTGAACTGAGGGAACGTTTCCAACTCTGTGGAGTAGACAATGAAGGTCAGTGAAGGATTGATGAGCTCACTGTGGAAGAAGTTCACTACCACAGAACTCAACCTGATCAAGCAGCTTTGTGTCGAACTGGAACAGAAGGTATGAGACAAATCTTCTCAGCTAAACAATGAATGAGCACAAACATTGCCAGAAACACTCCAAGATGTTGTAAAAACACTTCTGTGATAGCTTCAAAGCTAACTCCATGATAAAGTGTATTTCAAAACAAAATCAGTATAGTCCAATATTGTTGGTTCAGGGAGAAAACTAACTCTCAATAAGACCCGTTTACATAACAACGTTTTCCAAATTTGGTGAGTCAGTTTACACTGAAAATAGCTCCCAAGGTGGAACTTTTTGAAAATTCTCCAATTCTGTCGAAACTGGAAACAAAAATTTTACTTTTCAAATGTTGCCAATTTTTGCACAATCAGCTAAAAAGATTGGATTGTAAACAATTGATATTTGTGTCTCTTTATGTCAATCTTTCAACCTCCGGTTGGAAAAAAAGAATTGGACTAGAAAAGAGTCAGTTGAGCCACAGCTAAAGAAAAAACAACCATTTTCTCAGAGAGCATACGTCAACCTGCAAACAATGTCTACGTGACATGAAGGTGTAGCGCCTAGAAACACTCTGCGAGCTGAAGAACTGTCAACCATTTGTAGTGAAGAGAAGTTTTAGTTTGAGATTCTGTTAGGACACCTATGACATGAGCACAGTGCTAATAGCAGACAGCAGTGCGGCGCAAACTATTCACATACAGGAAAGAACAAGCTCAGGTGAAACAAGATGCAGCGAGACAAACACGTCTGCTGGGATCTGTCTCAAAGACGGGCCGCTACAAGGTTGTTTCTCATTGTCCTCGTACAAATACACAGGGGAGAAACTAATAATTGAGAGAAAGAAGTCTGTACACATTTTGAGATTAGGAGCTGATTTAAGATTATTTGTATAAACTTGGGGCTGCACAGTGGTGCATTCCAAAAACCTGCATGTGAGGGTAATAAGTGAGGCTAAATTGCCCCTAGGTGTGAATGTGACTGTTGTGGGTGTCTGTTTCTGTGTTATTGTCCTATGATGGACCAGCGACCAGTGCATATTCCTTCCCTTCCTTCATGTGTCCATTGTCAGACTGTCTATGTACACTCTGCTAAGACATCCCGTAACTCCCCTCATATTTCCTGCTGTTTCTAGACTTTGCTTGTGTCTTACTGGACTTGTGGTTGGATCTCACCTCGGATACCTTCGCCTCCAGATTTGCTCAATAAACTCTTTGAACTTTCAAGGTTTGTTTGAGTCAGCTTTTGGGTTCACCACGTACCGTTACAATTTTGTGTAGGCCCATCTGTTGCTCCCTGAACCTTTCTGGACTCATCGAGAACGTCTGAATAGATTGATCATTTAGATCCTGCAAAATTGCCAGTTGGAGTCTCCATGGATAAGAGTTGTTTGTCCAGGACAACTCAACCATCAAACTGGTTCTTGTGTCCCTGAAATCAATCTCCAACTATGAGTGATCTGTGGCAGGTACGTATGAACTGGGATAAAGTGATGAATCAGTGTGGAAGTCATCACAGATGTTAATTTGCCATATAAATGGTAAAACGGTGTGTTTCTGTACCATAAAGATTTTTCATATCAATGGTTGAAGGGACTGATGTCCACAAACATTTCAGCAATAATCAGTAATGATGAAACATTGTCATAGATTCAGTACTTCATCAAACCTTTGTCTCATAGATGACTTTTTATCAAGATTTGTCAGTTCATGGTTCGAATCACCAGAGATGTCCCAGTTTACCCATGTGGCCCCTTGGAAAAAACTACACTTGTGATTTTATTGAACAAGTAATTTTTACAGCCGCCATCGCTACTAATATAACTTGAGGGAATTAATTTGTGTTGCTATCTCGTGGCCACGGATTAAATTATCTTGTCCACTCACGTTATTAACTTGAGGGAATGAGTTATTATCTCGTTCCCACGCATTATTATCATTTTTTTTCTCTATGGCCACTCTGGGGCTCCATAGAAAACAAAAAATTATATCACTAAAATAAAATTTAAAAAATCAATAAGTCATGAGACAAAAATGCATCATAAGATGTACATGAATATTTCTAAAATTACTTTGACACAACTGAACAAACAAAAAGGGATTGTAAAAAAAAAGATCTTCTACCACGCTGGTTTCACAGTGAACTAGCATCACCACATGTAAGCACATTTACTCACAAACAAACCAGCATACTGAGTAAATTACGATTAAACTTGTTGACTCAGAATCTGCAGGGTCGTATGTGAAATCCAGTCCCTCTGTAGCTGCTATTGAAGCGCTGCCCTGGAATAGATCGTGCTGCTCCAGCTCATCTTCAATGTCCAGACCAGAGACCTGTAGTACGACGCTGGATTTTCTCTTATCAAGATAACTTCAAAGATTAACCCCAGGTTTTCCCAACTACGACGCTCGCTCACTTCTCACGTGGATAAATCACCCCGGCAACTTACATTGAATGTCAAATCTGCTCCTGAGCAGGTTACGTTCTTGGTAAGATCACGAGTGTAAAGCGCCACCTCCTGACCCATTCCTCAATGATGGTGATTGGTGCGTGGGTTCAGGGCTGAGCTGCAGCGGAGAAGAGATGAGAAAGTATTTAAAAACAATCTTTTTGATATAATAAAATAAATCGTTGTCACTGAGGCTTTGACTTCCTAACAGACAGACCGCAGTCTGTGAGGATCCATGACGTCTCCTCCTCCCCCATCACCCTCAGCACCGGCTCCCCCCAGGGCTGTGTGCTGAGCCCCCTCCTGTTCACCCTGCTAACACACGACAGCGCGGCGAGACACCCGAGCTGTGTGATTGTGAAGTTCATGGACGACACAGCTGTGGTTGGACGCATCACCAACAACAACGAGTCCAACTACAGGCAGGAGGTGGAACACCTGGAGGGCTGATGCAGAGATAACAACCTCTGTATCACTGTGAAAAAGACCAAGGAGATGATGGTGGACTTCCGGAGGGGCAGACACCTCCCTCCTCCCCTGCACATCGGAGGGACTGCAGTGGAAGTGGTCTCGAGCTTCAGGTACCTGGGCGTACACATCTCTGACGACCTCACTTGGAGCACCAACACTTCCTGCCTGATTAGGAAGGCACATCAGCGCCTCTACTTCCTCAGGAGGCTGAGGCACTCAGTCCTGACCTCCTTCTACAGATGTGTGGTGGAGAGCGTCCTGTCCTATTGTGTCATTGTGTGGCACAGCAGCTGCTCGATGGCAGAAAAGAAGACTCTGCAGAGGGTGGTAAAAGCTGCACAGAGGACTGTGGGATGCAGCCTATCCACCACCACGGACATCTCCACTGCCAGATGCAGGAAACGGGCCTCCTGCATCCTCAAGGATGCCACTCACCCAGCACACGCTCTGTTTTCCCCTCTCCCCTCAGGCAGGAGTCTATGGAGTATTAAGAGCAGGACTACCAGACTGAGGAACAGCTTCTTCCCAGAAGCTGTGAGACTGCTGAACTCTGGAGGACCCCTGTAGCCCCTCAACCTCAAAACTACTGGATGTAAAATCTAAACTAAGAGAACAGTGAGGAAATTCTGCCTGAAACGTTTCTACTGTAATAAAGTGAAATTGAGTGATGTTTACAGCACTGTGATGTTACTGTGATGTTGTTGGACTTTGCAGTTTTGGGATTCTGATTTCCCTGGACTTTTGTTTCTTAAATAAACTCCATTTCTGAACCACCTGGCGAATCTGCGTTTGGGTCCACACCTGCAATTCACTGACACAGATCTGAGGATCCAGAACGCCGAGAAAGACCGGCGTCTGGCATACCTGGAGGGCAGAGTCGCTGATTTGGAGAAATACTCAATCCGATCGACGATGTTATCGTCACCGGGCTCTGCAATAAACCCTGAATCAGGTTGTAATGCCAATGCCAAACAATAAATCAGAATATAAAATTTTTCAATATATTGAAATTAGATATATTTTAGGATATATTTTCTTTGCATAAGAGTCATACCGCATACATCTTATTGACAAATTGACAACAAACCTCCATTGTAGCGTTGTGTCTGAGCACAATGAGACTGGTTCTCCTTCAAAGTTTTGTTCTATTGGTTCAAGGTCGCTCTGAGAGTTGCTGCAGCCTTTAACAGATAAACACCCAATATCTATTTTCTATTTGGACAGTGATCTGTACGATGCCACTGGAAACTCCTCTGTCAAATATTTTTCATCAATCTGTGTTTCTCACTCAGACTTGCAGAAAAAGTCAAAGGAATACGCCGAACAAAATCAATTGTCTTTATCCTGCTGCCTTTGTTGTGCACCAAAGAAAACTGCAGGGCACTGCACACACACCCTGTGTAATGGCCTTGGTCAAGGCATCTTCATGTCCAGCGTTAACCGAGATAGAGGAAGAAACAAACTGAAGGAGGAAAATATACAAGAAACATTGAAATATCTCCTTCCAAACTCACCTTGAGCCGCATTGATTGGAGGCGTCATTTTGGACTGTTCTGCATTTCTGCCAGTGAATCCCATCATCTGTGTCCTCTCTTTGTTTTTGAATTGAATGGATCTGCAATAGAAGGTTCTAGTGATCTATGAGACCTCTGGAGTGTTACATTCCGACACTGTCTTCATCTGTTTATGAGTGTTTGTACATGACTGCACGTATCATCTTCTCTCAGGGTCCCAGGAATTTTTCTACAATGTAAGAATATCACAGGAATGAGCGATTTGTAGCTCTCCTTGATTTCAAGATATAATTTCCCACAAACTGGAGTCACACTCTACAGTTCAATTTACACTGAGAAGTTCACTGGAGGGTTTTACAAAAACATGCACATGCAACGTTCTGAGTGAAATCACATTGTTTTTGCGGTTTCATTTCAGAAAAGTTTCACGTTTACACGCCATAATTTTGAAAACCATGTCTGTTTACATGGAAAAGGCCGAAACGCTTAAAACAATGTCGTTAGCATGAGGCCACGAGTTGCCGCTGTCATTTTTGTAATAACACCACACACACACACACACACACACACACACACACACACACACACACACACACACACACACACACACACACACACACACACACACACACACACACACACACACACACACACACACACACACACACACACTCTAAACATTGACAATGGGAGAACACGGACATTCTAGTGGACAGACGATCAAGTTGGATTGTTATTCCGGTAACTGTCAACTATAAAACTAAGAAGTCCCAGGAGAATGACTGAGAATCATGACACTCTGGATGCCACTGAGCATGTGCAGAAGAACTATTTACTTCAGCTGTGGTGAACACACGCATGAGGTTCTTTTTGTTTTTGAAGGATTCATAAGGATTCTGAATGTTTTCAAAATGTTGTTTTCCCCATTTTAATGTCGACAGAGCTTTTTCAAAAAGTCTCACCTTGGGAGCCGTTTTTCAAAAAACACAAGCACCGTTGTTGCGTAAATAGATCCCAAAACAAAATGAAAGTTTTACATTTTCACATAAGTTTACATTTTCAGTTACGTAAAAATGTTGTGGTGTCAACAGATTTACACATGATGCTTTACATTAAATGATGGAGTGCCTGAAAGTCGAAACATATGTTTTCTTATACTGTTTTTAGTAGATTAATAAGATTAGTCCTTATTGGTCCTGAAGAGTTTTTCAACCCATAAATTCCAGCAGTCAACAACAACTCTGTCTTTAATTTCAACCATCCACCATCTCTCATTTTGTAATTTCACCTAAATTGTTTTTCAAGATTCAGAAATTCAAAAAACAGATAAAACAGGAAACAACCTGGTATGTAGATGTTTTTATTTGCTGTAATGCTTCCATATCTTTGCTTAACTTCCTTCACCCAGTGACGGGCTGTCAAGGCCTGCAAGGCCTTCTCTGAAGGCCTAAGAAAAAAATCTGAATCACAAACTGATGTTGACTATATTTTGTCCATGAATACTTATAATATATATAATATATAAGTAATACTTACTTAAAATAATTCCAAACTGTCTGTCTGCTTCCTCTCATAGCTTCTCCCCTGGCTGCTGCTTCCAGACGTGTACTTCCATATTAAAGCTTTTAACCAATCACATTTCAGCCGTCACCTGTTGCCAGGTAAGGAAATCTGCCTGATGCCTTCAGATTCAATTCTGCAGGCATCTGCAGTGTAAAACAAACGTCTCAATCTGCTTCAACCAATCAGATTTTGATATTGGCGACTCAGGACCTTCTAGAAGGCCTAGTGTGACTTCAGTGTATTCAAGCCCTCTGATTGGATCGTCAGAGTTCACTCTCCAGCGCTAGCTGACTGCATCTGTAGCGAGCTGCACGAACTATATAAATATAGTTGTGTTGATTTAATAGAGGTTTTGTCAACCTACAATGGCTAAAGGAGAAGATAAAGACATTTGATTACAGATTTTTTGTCAAAACAATTTTCAAGACGGACTTTTCCAAGAGGTCGTGGAACGCACCGCAGCATTTAGCGCAGAGCTCCGGTGCAATTTATCTGTGTTCACAACAAACTTGATGGCAGGATTCAGGATTATATTATTTCCCATTCTATTATTTTCAAGACCACGAAGAGCTGATGTTTGTCACCATCCTCGACCCCCAGAAGTTTTGGGAAAAGCAGCCGCTATTTTATGCAGCTACAACAGAAGGTGAGACTGAACTTGGATTTTTTTCATTCACAAAGGTATTTATTCTGACTACAGGAGTATCTGTCTGTAATACAAAAGCTTTTTATACTGCATTTCTGCATGGTAACATGGTTTTTGTAGCCATAACAAAGTTATTGAGGGGTGAATTGAGTCAGACCAGCACGAGTGAAGGTCTTGGTCTGAAATGCACGGCCGCTACTGCCTTCACCAACAAGTACATGGTACCCCATTTAATTTTGTGGTCATTGCACAGTACAAAATACAATAATCACCTGCAAAACACACAAATGCAGGTGATTATGTTTATAGTATTTGTGTGAACAAGCAAGTTAGGATCTTAGGATCTTTCTGAACCAGGCCCGTTGTGTTTTGGAGACCGTTTACACGACAATGGAGCTTCGAACCACTGAAAACAAACTTTTTGAAAACGGCTCCCCAAGGCTCCCCTTTTTGAAAATGCTGTGTCCGTTGAAACAAGGAAAATGCGACATTTCTGAAACGCTACCTCTGTGAATGCTCACCACAACTGCAGTAAATAGTTCTTCTGCACATGCTCAGTCGCTGGACAGGAACAACAATGTTTGCCTCCAGAGTGTCATGACTCCCAGTCCATGTTCTCCTGGACTTGGTAGTTTTATAGTTGACAGTCACCGTGATAACAATCTAACATGGGCATCTGTCCACTAGAATGTCCATGTTCTCCCACTGTCAACATTTAGAGCGTATCGTTCTCTGTGTATATGTGTGTGTGGTTTCATTACAAAAACAACCAACTAACAAACAACTCATGGCCTGCGTCAACCCAGGATCTCTGTTTCCCGGGTTGACTTATCCAGACGTGCGCAATCCTGGTCAATGTTACTACTAAGCATTATGAACATACTCAACAACGTCATCACTTATGAACTCGCTGGTTCAACCCAGACCTACGTGTGCACGTTCACTTGAAAAGGGTGGAGTTTTCAGTCTCTGACCAATCACACACACGAAGAAATCCTGCAGTGCAGTTTACAGATTACTGAAGTAGCGATTATTCTCAGAGATTAGGAAGAATTAAAACACATCAACCAGACTAAAAGCAAAACTGCTGCTGCAGCCAAAGCCAGAACATTCCTGACTTGTTAATGCTGACTTCGTGAGATTATACAATTTTAATTTATGCGTGATATGAACGGACAGCACGTCCGCTGATCAATTTCACTTTGTTGTCGGGCTTAACTTCCTCACTGATCTTCTTCTAGTTTATATTTTCCATCCAGTTGTTTTGAGGCTGAGTTTCTCTTGTGAGAGTGTTTTGTGTTGGAATATTAATTCATCACCATGACGACACGAGTAGTTCTGCATTCCATAAATTCATGGTTCTGCAGTTCTGTCAGATGTGATCATTATCATCATTATTACAGATCAACCCTCGAAAAACAGACTTGGAACAAGTCAAGAATAAAAACATCCTTTAAAGCCTCAGTGACCAGGATTTACTTTATTATGTCAAAAAGATCGCTCTGAATTAATCTCTCATCTCCTCTCCGCTGCAGCTCAGCGCTGAACCCGCCCACCAATCACCATCATTTAAGAATGGACAGGTCATTTTCCAAGAGATCTGATTGGTCAGGAGGCGCAGCTCTGACCTCTTATCGAGAACATAACCTGCTCCGGAGCAGGCTAGACTTTTAGCGTCAGTTACCAGGTGATTTATCCTGGTAAGAAGTGAGCGAGCGTCTTTGTACGGAAAACCCAGGGTTAATCCTTGAAGTTATCTCGATAAGAGAAAAGCCAGCTTCGTAGAACAGGCCTCTGGCACCTTAACTACATCATTTTCAACATTTCTACCATTGCCATAGAAACTCACATTGTTTTTTAGATTTATTTGGCGAAATGTTTCTAAAACGAAAATGCAAAAATGATGCATTTTCACTTGACGTGGAAACAGTATGTGATCACTTCTCATCACTTATTTGTTAAAACAACAACAGCAACAAAGGTTTGTTTTTGTTTTCTGACCTCTGCATGGGCTCCATGTCCTGTCAGAGCTGCTCTTATTCTTCCACGGAGCGCTCAAAGGCACACCATTCCGACACACACATCTGCATGCATAATATAACGCTACAAATGTATAAAAGCTACGAAAGCTCAACGAGTCAAGAACTCTCGTCTCCCCAGAGTTTGTGATTCAAGGAAACCATCCAAGCAAATGGGGAAGAATGCACAAAGTCAGAATGAAAAAATGCCACTGGAGGACATCAGTGTGTGGACTGAAACTGTTGTTTGGAGTGATTTAGGTTGCAGATACAATTAGAGCTTGCATGCAAAAGCTTTAGCATGTGAACACCTGAAGCTGCGTGGCACACTGGGGAGAGCGGCTGCTGGCCTGCGAGCCATTCGCTCTAACAACACTCACCCACTTTACCTTCGCTAAGCGTCCAACACAACAACAGAAACCCGGGAAAGAAAAAAAACAAACCTTTAAAAACAAACAACAAAGGAGCAGTGCTGGCACAGAAGAATGTATTGATTTGTTCTCTATGCTAAGTAGAGTTTGTAGTTTCCCCCCCCAAAAAATAGCATTTTGCTTTCTTTTGTTTCATCCCAAGTCCCACCCCTAAATCATTGTGACCCCAATAAACAATATACTTTTGAAAACACAAAAGAATCTCTGATGTAGATCCCAAAGTTTCAATCCAATTTAAGCAGGTATGGGTTGCAGGGATCCGGCCTCGCTCTTTTCTCACCTGGGGGGCTTCTAACTAGCTGGGAGAGTGCGGTCATACGGCTCTCAGGTATAGCGGGGCAATTACACAGCTATCATTTGCTGGAGACTGCCTACTTTTTTTTTTTTGTCTTTGATGTTGTTCCTCAAACAACAATGCCTTCGCTTTCTTCAGCCCCCACCGGACCCCGCAGAGTGTTAATTACCGAGGCGATTACCATCTGCATCCAAACCACCGTGTTCCAAACAGTGGGCTGGGATCCTGATGTGGGTCGCATATATTTGGAAAAGGACTTGAAGCCAGGAGGAGATTCACTAAATAATTGTTGCCGTAGGATCTGCATTATGGCCACACAGCTTCATTTCTCTATGTGAAGCTACTTTACTCCGCTGAAGATGTCCACTTCGACATACAGTTACTTTAATACCACTGTCTTATCTACTCCTGATATCTCCAGAAAAGCCGAGAAAATCTTGTTCCTTCTTCCACCGGAAGCAGCTCAGGGGAACATCGCAGCCTCTGGATCTTTTCTCCACTTTCACCCAATAAATAAAGACACAAAGTGCTTTAAGCTTGAGTTTAGTCGATAGAGTCACAGATCTTTTTAGGGATGCTAAAATAATCAAGGCCTTTTAGAAACCAGAAAACCTGTGTTGTTGATTCACTGTTGGAATGGACGGATGACCTGTTCTAGATGTACCAGGCCTTTGTAATCTGTAAATAAAAATGGCTGACAACGTGATTCTGTGTGTACATGTGAAGGAATCTGGCGGTTAAGTGGGCAGTGGTGGGCTCGAGGTTAAAGAGAAGCAAACTTGGGATGGGGAGTTCTCAGGTTCCGTTCCCACAGCGGACAGGTCACCACTGTGGCTCCCTGAGCAAGACCCCTGAACCCCCATCAGCTCCCTGGAGCGCCGTAATCTGGCTGCATCACCTAGAAACAGGATGGGTGAAGGCAGAAAAAGGAAAATTTCACAGAGGATTAATAAAATATGAGCAGTTTAGTTTTATACACACTCTCCATTCAGCATGTTTGCTTTATGAATCCCAAAGTTTAGAAACCAAAAACCAAGAGGAGTTTATGGAAACTTTATATCAATTTGTATGCCGATTGATTTAATGTACAATGTGACTCATGTCTGGAAAAGTGTGTGTTCTCTATGATTGTGCATGTTTTTAATCGTGTTGACTAGTAAATCAGCTCAGCTTCCAACAGAGATGCTGATGTTATTGTGCTGAGATGTATTTTCTCTTTCATTTGTGGACTTTTCTCAGAGGTGTTTAAGCATTTCAGCATTCCAACTTCAGTTTTAATAAGTCCAACGACACATTTTAATTCTGGTGGTGGCTCAATGATAAATCCAACCATTGCATGGTGAGTGCAACCAATGAACAAGCATACAGCCTCCAATAGATCAATTTAACACTCATGGTGTTATTCTGAGTTGATCACCTGCAAAACTCACTTAAATTGCTTGAGCATGCAATTGAGCAAGTTTCATTGAGGATCTTAGTAAATCAGAGTCATAGTCAGCTGGGATCAAGCCTCCAGTGACCTGAAGTTGAATGAAGCAGTACCAATAGATGTATGCTTGAATCACTCTTGCTCACGGAGCTATAGCAATCCAAATACTATCTTTTAATGAATTACCTTATTTTCTGGACTATACAGGTACATCTCAAAAAATCTGAATATCATAAAAATGTTGAATATGTTTTGTCACTCATTTCAGAAAGTCAAACCCTTATATGATCTAGGCTAATGACACATAGAGTGAAATATTTCAAGCCTTTATTTCTTGAAATTCGGATGATTATGACTTACATATAGTGAAAACCCAAAATTCAGTGTCTCATAAATTAGAATATTACACAAGATCAAGAAACAAAGAATAGTTTAAACAAAAATGTAAGGCTTCTGAAAAGTATGTTCATTTCTATGCACTCAATACTTGGTTGGGCTCCTTTTGCATGAATTACTGCGTCAATACGGTGTGGCATGGAGGCGATCAACCTCAGGCGTAATGGAAGCCCAGGTTGCTTTGATAGCAGCCTTCACATCATATGCATTGTTGGTCTGGTGTCTCTCACCTTCCTCTTGACAATAGCCCATAGATTCTCTCTGGGGTTCAGGTCAGGCCAGTTTGTGGCCAATCAAGCACAGTAACACCATGGTCATTGAACCAGCTTTTGGTACCTTTGGCAGTGTGGGCAGGGGCCAAGTCCTGCTGGAAAATGAAATCAGCATCTCCATCAAGTTTGTCAGCAGAAGAAAGCATGAAGTGCTCTAAAGTTTCCTGGAAGATGGCTGCATTGACTGTGGAGTTCAGAAAACACAGTGGACCGACACCAGCAGGTGGCATGGCAAACCAAATCATCACAGACTGAGGAAACTTCACACTGGACTTCAAGCAACGTGGATTCTGAGCCTCTCCTCTCTTCCTCCAGACTCTGGGACCTTGATTCCCAAATGATTTCCAAAATTTACTTTCATCTGAAAAAAGGACTTTGAACCACTGAGCAACAGTCCAGTTCTTTTTCTCCACAGCCCAGGTAAGACGCTTCTGACGTTGTCTCTTGTTCAGGAGTGTCTTGACACGAGGAATGCGACATTTGTATCCCATGTCTAGGATTCGTCTGAATGTAGTGGCTCTTGATGCGGTGACTCCAGCCTCAGCCCACTCCTTGTGAAGCTCCCCCAAATTCTTGAATGCATTTTGCTTCACAATCCTCTCAGGGCTGCGGTCATCCCTTTTGCTAGTGCACCTTTTCCAACCACACTTTTTCCATCCACTCAACTTTCTATGAACATGCTTGGATACAGCGCTCTGTGAACAACCAGTTTCTTTAGCAATGGCATTTTGTGGCTTACCCTCCTTGTGAAGGGTGTCTTCTGGACATCTGTAAAGTCAGTAGTCTTCCCCATGATTGTGTAGCCTACTGACCCAGACTGAGAGACCATTTAAAGGCTCAGGAAACCTTTGCAGGTGTTTTGAGTTAATTAGCTGATTAGGTTGTGACACCATGACTTTCCAAAACTGAACTTTTCCACAATATTCTAATTTTCTGAGAACCTGATTTTTGGGTTTTCGCTATCTGTAAGTCATATTCATCAACATTTCAAGAAATAAAGGCTTGAAATAATTCACTCTATGTGTCATGAGCCTATATCATATATGGGTCTGACTTTCTGAAATGAGTGACAAAGAATATTGAACATTTTTATGATTTTCAAATTGTTTGAGGTGTAAGTCACACCTGTCAAAAATGAATGATTGGTGTATCAGAACCTTTACTTGCCATGTCCAGATGTAACCATAGATAATCCTGGTCCAGCAGCTTTTGTTCCAGAACCTTGTGTGAATTTGTTCCTCAGCTTTTAACCCAGGATATGTTTTCTTTGTTCTCTTCGTCACAGTGACAGTTTCTCTGCTTTTCTCCAGTCTCCCACAAGTTTCTCACACACTCTGAACTCTTTCTGATGCATCATTTATAAGATTTAGTTAGGATTCAGATGTTTAGCTTTTCCTGTTTGGTGATATTTCAGTCAGTATAAAAACAATAGTAAGTGATGTTTTTCTGTCGTGCTGGAGCAACCTTTTGTTGATGATTTGTGCCATGTCATTCCTGAAAACAAGTTGCATAACCAACCAACTAATAAAAAGTGTGGCTTATAGTCCAGAAATTACAAAAAAAATAAATTTAATAAAAAATAAATCTAAAATTAAAAGAAATCTGTAAATCCACTCCCTAATAATTACTTTGCAGTATGTTTTTTTCTAAATTGTAAACTGAACACTAAAGAATAGCTATTTGTACATCGACTGGTTCTAGACAGCATGTACTATACACTTTCATAAATAACTTGCTTCTTAATATTAATTACAGTGACCAGCAAAATGTTGGGAAAAAAAGAAGCATGGGTTATAGTCCAGAAAATACGGTAATTTTGAAAACTTTGGATGTCATTATGAGAGTACAGTAGTCATGTTTTTTTTTTTCTGTGGTCAAACAGTGACATCTAGTGCTCCCAGATGGTATGTACTGTATATTTTGAAGTCACATTACCAACTACCGTGTTTTCCTGAGTATAGGTCGCTCCGTAGTATACGTTGCAACAGTCAAAACTTGGAGAGGAAACAAAACATATATAAGTCACACTGGACTTTAAGTCGCATTTATTTAGAAATCTATTTCACAAAATCCAAGACCAAGAACATTTAATATGAAAAGGCAAGTTATTCAGTCTTTTGTCATGGTTTCTCCGCCTGAAAATGACAATATTGATTCATTTCCACAACATGCCAGCACCACTCTAAATTTAATTTCTCATAACCAGTTGTCACTTTATTCGCACTTTTCTGTCCTTTCTTTGCAAGGCTTTGGCCCGTGGGGATGTCAAACGTGAGGGGGCTATGCTAACCAGCTGATCGCTTGCTATGACGGGGCATCCGCTGCCCAAGCTTGGCCTCGACCACTGTGTGCAACCCGAGCTGAGCCGGTTGGATGGTGGCAACGTCTGCACCCCAGTTCAGTTCCAACTCACGCGGGCCGCCGCCGCCGCCCCTGTGGCTGGCCCACACTGGGTAGTCTCTGTGCTAAGAGCTAACAGCTTATTGATGCCGATGCTGATGGCTATTGTTAAGAATTCTCCAAGTTATAGTGGATTGTGGCTTCCTGCTTTTATTCTGAAGTACTTCAAAATCTCCCCCAAAGCTAACCCACGGAAGCGGTACAAAGTACAGGGAGCATTTGCTGCTACAGGTCTGGATCTAGTAGGACAAACCTACCCCGTACAGATGCTTCAGAGACGACACCCCCACCTGCGAGGATTACCGCTGCAGTCATTTCACAAGGTACGGCCACTCGTGTTACTCGGTTCAGATCATTTACATCTCATCACAGCAACTGAACCAATTCGCAGAGGAACTAATGGTGGATCCGTAGATATCCACACTGCCCTTTGGTGGGCCCTGCAAGATACAGAGAGATGTGGGTCAGTACAGTCTCCAGTGCAGCAGTGTCTCTTCACGTCGGTCACCAGCTCAGACGACCTTCTCTACCGGAACGTCGAAAGGTTGTGGCAACTTGATGTTCTGCCTTTCCGAAATGAGAAGATGGCCGTCCGCTCTCATGAGGACCAGGATGCTCTCCGCCTCCTGGAAACCAAAATACAGCGACTCCAAGTGGGAGGAGTCAACCGGTATGCGACACCACTCCTAAGGAAACAAAGAGCCCCCAAACTCAATAGCTCCACTCAGTCAGTTATGGCTCACCTGAGAGCCACAGAGAGACGACTTCAGAGGGAGCCGGAGAAAGCAGCAAGCTACTCGGCTGAGATGGACAAACTCATCGAAGCGGGGTACGTGAAGAAGCTCCATCCAAAGGACGTGAAACAGTCGACAGATTGTTCATTTCAGTGACAAGATGTCTCTCTGAATGAACAGCTCCTACCTGGGCCTACGCTGGGTCCATCGCTGGTTGGAGTCCTCCTTTGCTTCAGACAACGTCCAGTGGCAGTAAGTGGTGACATTCGTGGTATGTTCCATCAAATCCGCTTGCTCCCTGAAGACAGACCACTCCTCCGGTTCATCTGGAGAGACATGCGCTGCGAAGACCCACCAGATGTGTACGAATGGCAGGTGCTGCCCTTTGGTACGACAAGCAGCCCATGCTGTGCCATCTTCGCACTTCAGCAACATGCTCGTAATCATCAGGACACCCATCCTGAAGTGCTACAGTCTGTTCAGCAGAGCTTTTATGTTGACAACTGTCTTGAGAGTCTTCCCATTGCAGCGATAGCTAAACAGAGAGTCGACCAGTTGCGCACCCAACTAGCAGAGGGAGGGTTCGACCTCCGGCAGTGGGCCAGTAATCAACCCGCCGTGATCGCCCACCTTCCAACGAATGCAAGGTCCTCAGTTACAGAACAGTGGCTGAGTCAGAACCATACCGACCCACTTGAACCCACCTTAGGACTGAGGTGGACCTGTGCTACCGACACTCTTAGCTATCAGTACCGAGTAATCGAGCACTCTGCGCTGACAATGAGAAGAGCTTATCAAGTGCTGGGGGTTCATAGTGCCATTCACAACCCGAGCTAAGGTGCTCATCCAGCAGCTTTGGTCCAAGCACAGAGGCTGGGACGATCCTGACCTCCCTTCTGTCCTCAGAGAAGCCTGGGAAACCTGGGAGCGTGAGCTGAACCACCTTAGCAGTGTATCCTTTACCCGTTGTTACACTCCTATCCCAGTGGAAGGCACAGAGGTCAAACGTGATCTCCACGTGTTTTGTGATGCTTCGGAGTGAGCATATGGAAGAGTGGCTTACCTTGCAGTCCACACAAAAGGCACTATCCACACCTCCTTTGTGATGACACGATCCAGGGTTGCTCCTAAAAGGCAGCAATCTATCCCCCGCTTGGAGCTCTGTGCAGCATTAGCTGGAGCTCAACTGGCCAAGCTCATCGAAACTGAGATATCGGTCCCCCTCAGACAAACAGTCCTGTGGTCTGACTCCACCACAGTTTTGGAATGGCTCCAATCTAACTCCTGTCGTTATAAGGTGTTTGTCGTAACTCGGGTATCAGAAATACGAGAACTGACTGACCGGCGGTCCTGGCGCTATGTCAACAGTCCAAGCAATCCAGCCGATGACATAACCAGGGGAAAGTCACTGCTAGATCTTGCAAAACCTGGTCGCTGGAGTCAAGGTCCACCATACCTCAAGCAAAGTGCAGAACATTGGCCGAAGAAGCCCGAGCAAACTAAGACAGTGGACTCATCAGAACTTAAAGGAATCACCTTTTGTTGCTTCACGCCTGTGGAGCCCTATAACGTTCCTGATACCTGTCAGTTTAGCTCGTGGGAGGAGTTGGTAGAAGCAACACTGCAAGCTCACAGGGCGGCCACAGATGGACACTATCAGCTCCTCAGTCACAGAGATGTGGAACTCCTACTGCCGAGAGACTGTCAAGCTCGTAGCTTCTCTGAAGAAGTGGCAGCCCTTAAAGCACAGAAACCTGTCCCAAGTCACAGTCGTCTCCTTAATCCCGCTCCAGAGTGGGATGATGATACCTGTCTCATTTGTGTGGGGGGAAGGCTGCGAAGATTACAGAACCCAAGCATCAGAGAGATTCATCCAATCGTGCTGGATCCAAAACATCCTGCTGTGAAACTGCTCATTAAGAATATGGATGAACGTCTCTTACACCCAGGCACAGAACGAGTCTATGCAGAGTTGAGAAGACAATACTGGATCTTACGGGGACGTCAGGCTATCCGTCATCACCAGCTCAAATGTTTGACCTGTCAGCGCTTGAGAGCATAACCGAAGGTGCTGCAGATGGCGGACCTCCCTCCACAGCGCCTCAGACTGCTCTGTCCACCCTTCTATTCGACTGGTGTCGATTGCTTCGGGTCTTACCTGGTGAAAATGGGTAGGCGGACGGAAAAGCGCTGGGGTGTGATATTCAAGTGCCTCACAACACGTGCGGTGCACATAGAGATTCTGAACTCTATGGATGTCGACGGCTTCCTCCTGGCTTTGCGTCGATTCATTGCCCACCGGGGTCATCCAAGGGAAGTGCTATCGGACTGTGGTACTAACTTCTGTGGTGCAGAGAGAGAACTACGAGAGGCTTTCGCCACAATGGAACCACAACTGAGAGAACAGCTGGCAGCATATCAGATTGAGTTCAAGTTCAATCCACCAAATGCTCCCCACTTTGGCGGAGTATGGGAACGAGAGGTGCGATCGGTCAAATCCGGTCTTCAGGTTGCCGTCGGCAGTCAGTCAGTCTCAGAAGATGTCTTGTACACTGTTTTGGTCGAAGTGGAGGGGATATTGAACTCAAAGCCACTCGGATATGTGTCGGCTGATGTAGCAGACTTGGACCCCATTACCCCAAACATTCTTCTCATGGGGCGGCAGGATGCGGCTCTGCCTCAGGTGGTCTACCCTCCCCCCAGCATAGGCCAGCGTAGATGGAGACATTGTCAAGCGCTGGTGGATCAGTTCTGGCTTCACTTCACCAGGAACTACTTGCCAAACCTTCAGACCAGACAAAGATGGCAAAGGTCATCACAGAACATTACTGTGGGTTCTATAGTGCTAATCATTGACCCGTCACTGCCAAGAGCTCAATGGCCCATTGGGAGGGTCGTTAAGGTTATTGCGAGCTCTGATGGATGTGTCAGAACGGCAGAGGTCCAAGTCAATGACAAAGTCTACATGAGACCAGTTGCTCGACTTGTCAAGCTTCCTGTCCTTCAGGATGACACCAAAGACACTTGAATAATCCCTGGTCTTACACATTTGCAGGCAAATGTGGGGGGGGATGTTAAGAATTCTCCAAGGTATAGTGGATTGTGGCTTCCTGCTTTTATTCTGAAGCGGACGCTTTTATAGTTAAAGGCCCAGTGGGCACTTCCTTCCTCCTATGCACGTTCTGGAGCAAACACGTTTATGGTGGTGAAGCAGTCACTGACGATGTGAGCTATGATAATATTGCTGTGGAAAGAATGTGTATATGTCTCCAACCGTTTGTAGTAGTGTTGAGTTCGTGGAGGGATTTGTGTTCTATAGAATGTTCGTTTTTGTGCGTTAGTATTATCACGATTAGCATTGAGCTAACCGGGTTGATTCGATGACTGGATGTTTATAGGCATTATGTGTTTATGGACATGTTTGATGTTATTGTGAATGTTTGTTTACTGCATTTGATTTACCGTGTGCATAATGGTAATTTAGTTCTTTATTTCTTGTGTCTTTCAGAAACTGCTAAACCGTAGAAAACTCACCATGGCGAACTCTTATTAGTTAAATACTCAAATTGTGTGCTCTGTTCTCTGCGTTGTATTCATATGATTTCCTCACTAAAGGACTGAAATCTCATCTGATGTCTCGTGTGCTCTCTGACCCGAGCCCTGTAGTGGTCAGTTAGGCAAAATTAATCAGCAACAGAGGTCGTATTCCTCAACAGGTATGCTTACAGCCAACCGATGAAGTTGGCTTCATACTCGATTATGTCGGTGGATAAGACCTTAAAGCGCTGTGCGTCCTGAACAGAACAGGACAGGTGCTCACTATAATACTAGCTGTGTTATAGATGCAATATATTTTGATATATAAGCTGCAGGAACACGGTGTCCCCCTGAACCGAAGATATTTCCTGCTGCTGCGCACTTCTTAAAGCCTTCCTCCCAACACTTTTAAAAACCTCAGTTATACATGAATGCAACATCTCACACCTTACACACACTTTGTGCCTGGTTTACGTCCCATTAGGCAGACCTCCACGCCAACACCAGATATTCCACTTCAGATTTTTTATTTTTTGTAGTGACAGTCTGAGCACATCGCCAGCACAGTGGGAATGCATTATTCAAATAGATCTTTGTTACTCCTCCAAGATGATTGTGGCACAATCAGCCATGAAATAAGTTTTGCTGTCTTTTTTTTTTTTTTAAAGTGTTATTCTCCCCACCGGGTCTCTCAGGTGTAGCTTTGTATTCAGGTCGGCTCGCCGGCACCAAAAATCAATCTCAATCAAAGGTGGCGAGGAGTTTATCATAAATTATCATGAAAAGGGTTCCCACTCAGTAGATGCTTAATTACAATCTCATTTGAATAAGTTTGCATATTAATGACTTTGGAATGAAAATGGTTTGTGGGGTTTGTGATGGGGGTAGGGGGGACCGTGGGGGTGGGGGACGAGGGGTAACCCACGGCGATAATGATGCTCCTTTAAAATGGCGAACTCACAAGGATGCAGCGCGCACACACACACACACACACACACACACACACACACACACACACACACACACACACACACACACACACACAGATCAGTGCATTCACACTCAGAGACGTTCTAATATGATTAATGGTGGAGTGTCTGTGACATTAATAAACTATAACCAAATTAAAGACTTCATTAGTCTCGACTCGATCTCGGTGTTTGGTCACACGGTGAATCAGCACTGTGTGAGATCCGCCTTGCATGACTTTTGTCTTTTTCTTCTTATCCATCCACAAAAGTTTACTTTCTCAAATAAAAGTTTGTTGATAATTCTTTAAATATTTGTGCCTGGATTAGCTACAATCGTGTGGTTCTGCACATGTTGGAACGTGACAAACATTGTGGGCTAATAGAACTCTTTCACCCAAATCTCAGAATAAAATCATGTGGTTGGAATCTGGATATTCTACGAGGAAAAACAGAACCAGCTTAACTCGTTTCCATTACTTTGAAGAAATAAAAAAGTCAAAATATTCACAGATTTGGATTATTTGCTCCTCTCTGCCAGAGTCCCAAAGTCCCAAACAGATTATTTATATAATGATATAAATTATTATATAAATAATTTAAAATGAAGAACAAACTGAATGGATTTTATTCAAGAGTTTTGACTTAAAACAGCAATAATTCCCAATTTAAAACACATGTAATGTCTCAAATGTAAGGTGTAATCGATTGACATTGACAATTTTTAGAAATGGTCTCACCGGCCACAACAAAGGAAAAAGAGGTGAATCAGAGGCCCGCGGACCAACAGTTGTTGACATTTGTACCAAAGACTGAGTCCAGACTGAGGGTATTTGAGAGCAATTGGCCTTTAAGGTTTAAAATTATAATCTATTTATCTACATCAAGTAATTTCCAGCTAAAAGATTAAAACTTACTGCACCTTGGTGAAAGATGAAGATCCAGAAATCCTGACAAACCTGAACAATCAGTTCACTGTTAACAAAGAAAATTCTCAATTCTTTACTAAAGGGTCACATCAAAAAATAAAAAAAAAATAAATAAAAAAATACAAACGTGAAAAATTCCCATTTTGAGTTAAAATCCCCCAAAGCTGGAAAAGCTCCAGCTTCCTGTGGTACATGAAGTGTGAGAAGGTGGAAGCAGCTTTAAAAATTAGTCCAACTATCAGGAAAGCATCAGTTGAGGAATCAGTGAGGTGACTGAAGGCTGCAATCCCCATGTTTTTCCTCCATTAACTCTTATTTCTATCTTTTGACACTCATATCTCACATCTTTTTCTCCAGGTAGAAAGTCTCTGAGAAGACGGCCGACCATCTGTTGGGTGGTCAGAAATCTCATCAACGTCTCAGCTCAGTAAATTTGGAGGCTCCTTGAGAAAACTACACAAGTCGATATGATGGAAGTTCTCTACTGAGGTTTGAAGAACTCTGCAGAGTCTCCGGCATCACCATAAAGTTCAACTCCAGTGTGGAGTGGCTGAGTTACGTTGGTCTGGACTCTGTGGAGGAGAGTCATAGTTTCAGAGACGCTGGAGAAAGACAGAATACCTGCTCTGTGATCCAGGTACACTCCCACTCTGGAGGTCTGAGGACCTGAGACGGGAGTTTCTGTGTTGTTGAACAGAAATAGAAAACTGTAAGAGTAACAATATAAAGCCCAAGATTTGTTATTACATCCAAATGCACATTTATTAAAGCTTCCTGCTCTGCTGATGTTCTTGTACTTGACTGCTACATAAACTCTTATCCCTCTCCACTCCACCCCCCGTTAACAATGTCCAGTCAAACTCTCTCTGCTCAGAACCTGTGACCATCCAGTGAATCTGTCTGGATGATCACAAAAGGGCTGTCTTTTCCCTGCAGCAGTTACTTTTCTGTTGCTGTCAGATAATACCAGCCGTCTGTGTGCAGTGTTTGCATCCAATGTGATCTGCTGTGACTATTGTAAGAAGTAGGCTCTGGTCTCGGGCTGTGGTTGTGGTAGTAAAAGCTCCTCTTCCATGGCTCTCAGTGAGATGTTTGTCTCTGTCTCTCTCAGGATGTCCTGTAGATTCTCGTTGTTCTCTGACACAGCTGCTGTCACATCCTCAGATTGTCTGAGAGGAGCAGTCTGGATGCTGGAGGAGTGTGTGGACTCACTGAGAGCTGACACTGAGACAGATATGTGTAGAAACTGGTTGTGATCCTCTGTGTGGTCCAGCCGCTCCAGTTGGACGTCTTTCCTCTTCATCTGGGCGATTTCCTGCTCCATCTTCTCCTGAAGCTCTTTGAATCCACACACTGCAGTTTACTACTGGGATCTGAGCTGCTGCTTCACCTCATGGCTTCTTTTCTGAATGAGAGGGATCATCTGGGTGAAGCTCTGCTCGCTGTGCTCCACTGCTTCATCAGCAGAGACAGCAGGTCTTCTCCTGGGGCTTCTTGGAGGGCTCCACCAGCTTGTTTCTTTAATAGAGCTGCTTTGCAGTGAGGTTGGAGGTGTTGTTCACAGGAAGAGGCCAAACAGACCAGACAGGACTTGATGGCTTTCAGCTTCCTCGCAGTGCAAACATATCAGGCCACATCTTCAGGTCCAGCATAGCAGAGATCAGCTGCAGCAGCTTGGGCTCCAGTCTTCTTCAGATCCTCGACAAACTCTGCTAACATGATGGGGTTTTTTTCAGGTCAGGCCTCTGCATGAACTCCACCCTGCACTGAGGGCAGCTATAGATTCCCTTGTTGTTCTCTCCATCCCAGTGACTTTTAAGGCAGTTACAGCAGTAGTTGTGTCCATGGGAAACCGTCACTGGATCCTTCAGGATATCCAGACAGATGGCACAGGAGAACTTTTTTGAGTCTAGCAGATCTCCTCGCTGAGCCATTTTCTTCTCTCAACAATAGCAAATGTTTGAAGTGTTTCTCTTCCTGCTCAGCAGGCTGTAAACGTCCCAGCTGAAGCAAAACCCTGCCCTGGTTTCCTCGTCCTGAGAGCGCTGGTCTGCACTGGTTCTGCTGCTGAGCGGCGGCACCCTGCAGCTCAGAGATGTCAGCGATCCCTCAGCTGTGAGATCTGGGAGAGAAGGGAGAGAAGGGAGAGAAGGGAGAGAAGGGAGAGAAGGGAAAGATCGTCAGTCTCACTTTGCACTAGGGCCTGATTGAACTCACCACCGGATGGTGATCAGTTAACAGCTCTGCACTTCTCTTCACCCATGTTTCTGTCTGTCTTATCCTTTTCCGTCCTCAAGCCTCTCACCCCAACCGGAACAGCAGAAAGCGGCCTCCTCTGAGCCTGGTTCTGCAAAGGCTTCTTCCTGATCGAGGGAGTTTTTCATTATGCTTTCTCATGTGAATTTGTTGGGTTTCTCTCTGTTAAAAGCACCTACAAATGACTGTGTTGTATGTGGTGCTATATAAAAAAGTTTAATTGAATTGAAAGTTTCTAGAACATACAGTCTCAGGTTAGACGAAACAATAACAAAGTTGATCTAGAGCCCTAGTACCCTTATGAGCATCCTTGTGTTCGAACATGGTGTTTTTTAGCGACAAACCATGATGAGCACAGAGGTCCAATAACAACCCACCACAAGAATTCAGGCTGGGCAGGCCGTTCCTCCAAATCACTCCATTCCAGGTTACCCAGTCAATGCCGACATCAGCATTGAAGTTGACCGGTAAGACTATAGAGTCTGTTGGCAGTGCCATTTCCAGGACCTCACCCACTTGCTCCAAGTAGGCTGAGTATTCTGAGCTGCTGTTTGGTCCAAAAGCACAAACAATACTCAGAGTTTTCCTCCCCGTCCCCTTAAGCCACAGGGAGACGACCCTCTCGTCAACTGAGACAAACTGTGTAGCCGCCAGCCGGCGGCTTATGAGTCCTGAGAAAACATCCACCTTCTCTTTCCTGTGAGCTTTGCTTTTGTAGACGTGAAATTAGCTTGTTGTCTGAGCTCGACTTTGTATGTCAACATGTCTGCTACCCCGAAGGCTGATCTGAATGGGTGGGATCAAGCAACTATGTGAACCGACTCGTTAGGCCTTCAGTCTTGAGAAAAGATGAGTCCATTTTATAAATTAATACCTGCTATTCTGTCAATACAATTGGGAAATTCCCCAGGACCTGATGGGTTAGCTGTTGAATTTTTAAGCTGCTTTATTGGCTTTTGGTGCCCCAGCTGAGTTTAGTGTTTTCAGGTTGAGGTAAGTTGGTCACCTTCCATAATCACTCTTCAAGGCTCTCAAATCCTCCACTGCAAACATGAATAAGAGAGCCAACAAAAAAGATTGGAACCAAGGAATCAAATCAAAGGATTAGATCAACAACTTATACAGACTGACAGCCCAGAACAATAAAAAAATGACTGGAACGCCCAAATGAACACAACCTTTTCTCAAAATACCTGGTTGAACAACATCTTTAAAAACACAAGAGTCAACTTAACTTCCCGAAATATCAATCAGAGAAACTATGCACAAGCCAATTGAAAGAAATCAGAGCCAAACAAAACAATCCACAAAAATTCAAACAGAGAATGCTGAAATCAATACAGACCTTCCAAAAATAAATTACATTTTTATTCAAGACTCCATACCTCAGAATTTCCAGAAGGCAGTGCTTCAATGGAAAAGATCTAAAACATTATATGCTTTCCTAATCTCACAGCAGATACCACCCATAGGAAAGGTTCTTAATCATGCCAATGTGATCTGGGTGACAGTGCTCAGACTGCCACCCCCGCGACCCGGAAACGGATAAGTGGGAGAAAATGGATGGATGGATGGATGGATGGATGGATGGATGGATGGATGGATGGATGGATGGATGGATGGATGGATGAATGGATGAATGGATGAATGGATGGATGGATGGATGGATGGACCGATGGATGGATCGATGTATGGATCGATGTGAAGTTCTTCCACACAAGTCACAGATTGTTTTCTTAATCTACAAATCACACATCGCGGCTCCCCTCCACTGAGATATCTGGTGAAAAAGACCTGTGCCTTTGGTCAATGGAGAAAAAGGCGGTGCTTATCTGAGATTGACGGATTTCATAGCCAATCAGAGGAGAGGAACTTCTGCTCCACAGCCAATCCAAGGAGAGGGACTGCTGTCTCAAAGCCAATCAGAGTTTGTCTGTATCGCGGCTGAGAAGCAAAGTTTCTGCTACTTGGAAGAAGAGTTCCCGCTGCTCCGGATCGAACTCATCATAATTCATTGAATCTATAACAACAGAGAGGCGAAGCTGGAAAAATTTCACGTCCCGTCACTTCTTTCCTCTGTTTCTGCATCAAAACAGAAAAGCTCCTCTCTTCTGATTGGCTGCAGGACAAAATCCTCTGTCCTTATCATCACTTTAGAGACATTGCAGGTGAAAAAATGCAGTCCTGCAGACTTTAATGTTCAAGTTGAAGGATAAGTCCTGGTCAGAAATAACTCCCAGGTTCCTCACACTGGAGGTCAAAATAACACCATCCAGTGTTACTGGATGTTTAGTTAATTTCTCTCTCGGTTGTTTTGGGGCAAATCTAAGAATTTCATTTTTTTTCAGAAGCAGAAAATCACGGCTCACCAAAGTCTGTATGTCTTTAAGACAAGCTTCTAGTTTAACAAGTTGATTAGAATTGTCTGGTTTCATCAGGGTTCCTACAGGTTTCTACAAGATAAATCTAAGACCTTTTAAAAACCTTTTTAAGATTACCTAGAACCAAATGTAATGCCCATTTCAAACTATATTTCACGCTACACAAAAATTGGTTCCTAATTGGAACCGCGTCCACTTATGTTATTTTCTATGAAGTTAGGACATTTCCCAGACACATCTAAACACAATATACAGCAAAACATTAGTGTGGCCCCTCATGGCTAATTTGTAATGATTAATCTTTCAACTAATTAAAAAAAAATTAAATGGTTGCTATTTATTTTATTTCAATTTATTTTGAATACAACTCAGGGGCCAACCCATAGAAGCCCACCTGTACCATGACAAAAGTAAACAATAAAATAAATATGACCAAATAAATAACATGAAGCAAAAAAAAGAAAAAGAAAACAGCAACTATGTTTACAAATATTGTTACTGTATATCAATAAAAGCAATATATATTATATGGGATTATAAAATAACCCCTTTTCTTAAAACATCACCGATAAACAGTCTAAGTAGCCTCTTTATCATTCATGGACACTCATTGTTCTTCTGAGGACTTAATAAAAAGTACAGACTATCATGCCATTTCATTGATAATCATATAGTTATGCTCAGTGGTGTATTGATCCTGGAGAAGTGCGTACACACTCAATTTGGGTTTTCTTTAAAAGCAGCCCAGAAACACATTTTTTTTATTTAAACAATGGCATGTATGGCTATTCTATTTAGTGAAAATCCATCAATAATATTTGCTCATTGTCAATTAGTCGCCGTATAATTTATCGGTTGGCAACACTTTGTAATGACCCCCCGACCCTGCCATCTGATTGGTTCATCAGCGTCATGCTGCACCGTAAACATAGACATTAAGTAATCAGATTACAGAATGCAGTAAGTACCAGCCAATCAGAAGCAAAGTAGAGCGGGCCCCCGAGAGACATTTGTCCAACCAGGTGCAGCACGTAACTCCGAGCCATGCTACATGCTACATGCTACATGCTACATGCTAAGGGTTTTTGGGTACACACTACACACAGTAATGATTTTACATGCTACATGATTAAAGAATGAGCGCTACACTCATCAGCGAGCTGGAGCGTGCGGCAGCACGCGGTAGTGCTTAGATAGCCACTCACTGCCGCCACGCTCTAGTGGACACACCACACCTGCCGCCAGCAGTTTCATATTAGAACAGTGAAGGAGGAGGAAAAGGAGAGGAAGAGGAGCAGGTTGAACCTGCAACAATTACAGCACACAGTGCAGTCTGCAAATTTTTATCGTCAATTGTGTCTATTTGCAGCAGCTCTAGAAAATTTAAGACTTACAAATATCGAATTGAATACCTTTTCAATACTTTTTTTTAGGTATTAAATGCAGTTCTGTAAATTCAATACTTTTAAGAGTTTTTAAGACCCCATGTGAATCCTGTTCATAGATAAATAGATTTGTGTGTCATCTGCATAGCAATGGAATTTGATGGAGTGCTTCCTGATAATACTCCCTACAGGAAGCTTGTATAATGTGACCTAACACAGAACCCTGTGGAACTCCATGTTTGACTTTAGTCTGAACTAAAGAGTCATTAACATGAGTGAAGTGAAACCTGTCTGATAAATATGATTGAAACCAATTAAGTGCAGTACCTTTAACCCTGATGAAATGTTCCAGTCTCTGTAGTAGGATGCTCTGATCAACAGTATCAAATGCAGCACTAATATCTAACAGGACAAGATCAGACCCTAAGTCCTTTGTCTAAAGCCCTGAGAAGATCATGAGTAAGATTGGCAAGAACAAAAGTTTTTGACCGTGTGGAACGGTGTTGTCTCTTCAAAGATTTGGCTTTGGATCAAACTTCATAAACTGGGTGGGCCGGCTATATTTATGATTCCCTGCTTCAATTCTCACAAACTCCCAGGTGTCACACCCTTTCAGCCTTCAAAGAGGAGCTCGACAGGGATGTCCCATAAGGCCACTCCTTTTTGACATTGTCCTCGAACCTCAAGGAATAATACTTCACAGCTGCACAGATATTGTGAGGCCATGAGAACTGGTGTTGACCACAAAGATTTGCTTTATGCAGACGACTTAGTCTGGGTCTTTGTGTCAAACCCAAATTCCTCACTGTGTTGTCATTGTTCACTCAATTCAGCCAGTTTCCAGGATATAAGGTAAACTTGTACACAACTTGTGTGTGTGTGTGTGTGTGTGTGTGTGTGTGTGTGTGTGTGTGTGTGTGTGTGTGTGTGTGTGTGTGTGTGTGTGTGTGTGTGTGTGTGTGTGTGTGTGTGTGTGTGTGTGTGTGTGTGTGTGTGTGTGCTGAACATCATCCTGCTTTCACTGGGTTCAAATCAGATTTAAATCAGATTTATTGTTTACAATCTACAGGAAAACTTGTTCCTGTGCTGGTCAAAGTGGGCGTGTCCTGCAGAGTTTGGCTTAAGTGTGATGTTCTCAGACCAGAAAAAAGTGATTTTAAATGTTAAAACTGCTTAATAAATGTCTATATAAATAAAGTCTTTGTTTTCTATAGAAAAAAAGAATGTCTCTTCTTTTGTAGTTGTGATGTTGGATGAGTGAGAGAGTTTTGAGTTTGAAAAAAGGCAGAATCAAGCAGAAGATTCCTGATGCAACAGCAGAGACTAGTGGTGAGAAGTTGTGATCACCTCTTCTGGTTTCAAGCCTCCTGACTCGACTTTCTCCTGCAGGATTTGCAGGATTATTTCGGCTACAATGGTTGCAGGGGGAAGGAGGGGAGGAGTCTGTGCACACACACTAACATGAAGCAGCTTTTAATTAGATCTGAACAATGCAACTGATTGACTCCTCACATCACCTAAAGGCTAACATCCAGGAAATAAAGGAAGTATATTTATGGACTTTCTCTCTTTTTCCCCACTGCAAGAATGACAATCTTCCTCCTATTTCTCTGATGGTCATTTTTACCATTTAGGTTCATGGTGCTGTGACAAAGACCAGAATATTCACATAAGTACTAGAGTACTGTAGAAAATACCAATATTGATGGATTCATTCAGTGAAATTATGGCTTAAACTCATGTTTTTTACGTTATGGTACTGTAAAAAATACAATAATACTGTTACCAGAAAACCACAGATCCTCAGCCTCTTTCAGGCTCGTTTGCAGTCTCTGTGTCTGGCGGCTCCTCCTTTTATGGGCAGGGGCTTAATCACCTCTCTGCCACATACCCCCATCGCCAAGTTTAGGCCCAAGGCCTAACCAACACCCCAGGGGGCGGGGTGGGACGTTGGGAGGCAGCCCTGCTCCATAGGCCAGTTACAGAGGTGGCTCCACCGCCACAGGGCCCCCCAGGGGAGGAGATGGAGCAAGCCGTGGGCCTCGAAACCGCTCCTCCTCTCCACCTCTCGGCTGCAGTCTTCGCCCGCCCGGTCTGGGCCGTCGCCATTGTCGCCCGCCTTGTGTGGGCTGTCGCCCGCCTTGTCTGGTCCGTTGCCGCTGTCGCTCGCCTTGTGTGGGCCGCCGTCGCCACCCACCTTGTGTGTGCCGCCATCACCGCCCGCCTCGTGTGGGCCGTCGTCGCCGCTGCCTGCCTTGTCGTCCTCGTTGTCTCAGCCGCTGTCACCCGCATCGTCATCGTGTGGGCCGCTGCCGCCCGCCTTGTCGTCCTCGTTGTCTCAGCTGCCGTCGCTCGCCTCGTTATCGTGTGGGCTGCCGCCGCCCGCCTTGTCGTCCTCGTTGTCTCAGCCGCCGTCGCTCGCCTCGTTATCGTGTGGGCTGCCGCCGCCCGCCTTGTCGTCCTCGTCATCTCAGCCGCCGTCGCCCGCCTTGTCATCGTGTGGGCCGCCGTCGCCCACCTTGTCATCGTGTGGGCCGCCGTCGCCCACCTTGTCGTCGTGTGGGCCACCGTCGCCCGCCTTGTCGTGGTCGTCTGGGGGGCCGTCGTCACCCCCACCCACCTCTGCGCCGCCGCGGACATGGCTAGATTCAAGACTGAATGAATAGCAGAGTACTTATGAAATTATATTTTAATATGATTAATGAAGTAATATGTAATTAAATTCTGAATTATCAAAGTGCTGTTAAAATATAATGATACATTTTAATACTACCAAATTACAGTAATACATCCAAAAATAACACATTACTACAAAAATTACCATAATACAGTCAAAATTACCATAATACTACCTCCAAATACCATAATATGATGCAAAATATGATAATTCTGCCAGATGTACCATATCAAAAAACTACCATAAAACTACACAGAAATACCATCAGAAAACCAAGAACACCATGACATGATCTATAATTACCATAGTATCAACAAAAATACCATAATACTACCAAAAATCACAACAACGCTAAACTATAATACTATTGGATGCACATTAAAGTACTCAAAATACCACATTATACACTATGGTAATATCAGAAATACCTTCATACTGTTGAAAATACCATGGTGGTTCACCGCTTGAGCAGTCCCCAAAGTGCTTCCCATTGTTAATCACATTCACACGTTCACACACACGTTCACACACCAATGGAGACTGCTGCAAGGCACTCAGTCCATCCATAAAGTGCAGTTTGGCGTTCAGTGTCTTGCTCAAGGACACGCTGATACGAGGACAGATAGGGAATCAAACCTGCAACTTTCTGCTTGAGAGATGACCACTCTGCCCACAAATCCACAGCTGTCCCTATAATACTACCAAAACTACCACAATACCACCAAATTTACCATAATACTACCAAAAATACCATAATACTTCCAAAATGACCATAATACTCTCCAAAAATAATACTATTGGAAATACAATAATGCACATTAATATACTACAAGTACCACACTATGTATTGTGTTCATATCAGAAATACGTCAATATTGTTGAAAATACGATGGTGTATATTATGGTAATTATTTAAATAAAGAGGTAGTATCATCCAGATCGTGGTACTACCAAAATACCATAATACCACCTCCTCCTCCTCCTCCTCCTCCTCCTCCTCCTCCTCTTCCTTTTCCTCTTCCTCCTCCTCCTCCTCCTCTTCCTCTTCCTCTTCCTCTTCCTCTTCCTCTTCCTCTTCCTCTTCCTCCTCCTCCTCCTCCTCCTCCTCCTCCTGCCACATGTTAAAAATCATAACTCACCGTATCTGACTTGTTTTGATGAGCGAAGAGGCAGAAGGAAGACGAGGAGGTGGAGAGTGTTCAGCTGTGTGGAAGAATCTGAGCTTAATCAGATCTGAGGGCCAGCAGATTAATTACACACACACACACACACACACACACACACACACACACACACACACACACACACACACACACACACACACACACACACACACACACACACACACACACACACACACAGGCTAATAAAGACTGCATGCTAATAAGTGACCCCCCCTCCCTTAAGACAGAAAGAAAAATAAACGGTGCAAATAATTCCTAAAGTGGTATTGATCTGGGAGTGGAGACGTTAAGCCTCCATTAGGGCAACAAAAGGGGGAAAAAAGCATCAGGCTTCATCAACAGCAGAAGCTGAGGGGAGGATTGTGAGATCACACACAGATTGTCATTAAGGAAGTCATGTGACACACACACACACACACGTGTGAACACGAAGGGAGGGCGCTGCTAATAAATCAGCTCTCCGTTTGTTTGCTGAATGCCAAAATAAGTCTCCGTTTACATGACAATGTTTCTGAATAAAGATGTTAAACATTAAACTTCCCAAGGTGAAGCTTTTGAAAAATGTTCTGATTTCATCTCACTTTTCTAAAACTTTGCTAATGCGCGTGCGCACCACGACGGTAGTAAACAGTTCTTGTGCACATGTGCGGGTGTCATGACTCCCAGTCCATATTCTCCTGGGACCTGGAAGTTTCATAGACTGCTTTTTTCTGAGACGTGATCAAGTTTGTAACATAAACACCAACATTAAGAAATAATGATTAAAACTGTCTGGAAGGTAAAAACAAAATGTCTCCTGTCACCACCAGAGTGAAGATCCGATGCATTTGGAAACAAAAGACACAAACAGGAAACAGTTATTAAATTTGTTTAACTGGAGGAGGAAATGAAGAGAATTTACATTCGAAATATCAGTACTATGGTGTCACAAGACCTGTATGGCTCATTTTACGTTCTAACACATGTTGATTCAACAGAGGGCATCTAGTATTGTTTTTCCACTGACCAAATGACCTCTTGTGTTACTGAGATCCTGTCGTAGACATTTGCGATTCACAAGAGAGTACTTTGATTTCCCAGTTGTGTTAAAATGTGAATCTCCTTGGTGTGAGAAGATGAGCTGGTCTGCTCAGTGAGGCTGTTCAATACCTGGAGAACAAAGTAAAAAAAAAGGAGCATATTTATCATTTGTCTAAATGGCTGCAGATGAATCTGAACGCAAAACATTTGCTTTTGGAGCCGATGTCTTGTAATTGCTAGAAAGCTGTGGCGTTCACCTGCAGATAGTGGGAAAAGGAATCAGGAGCACTTTGTGCTTTATCGCATTCAGACGAGGGATTCTTTCTTCATTGCCATACGAGAAGATGTAATGAGGAAAACAGATTGATTATGTGGGAGACGGCTGGCTGTTGGACGTACATATTTTAGGTAATAAAAGCCTGCACAGCATGCTGCATGCGTGTGCATTGTGCAGGATAGTTAAGAAGCGGGCTTGCGAGTGCAGGGCTGATTCGGAGGGTATGTAAAGGATTTTACGCCACGCCGTTTCTCCATTTTCACACACGTATGCACACATACAGTCTGGGAATGATTGCGCTCACCCTGGCGGAGGTCCAAACCTTGTTTTGGGTTTAGCCCATGCTGAGAGAGGAGAGCGCAAGCAGAGGGTGATATACTTCATCCCCACTCTCATTAGACAACTCGGGGAACACGTCAAATTGCAATTTGTTTCCCTTGCATCCAATAAACAGCTCATTCACCGGTCAATCAGTCACCACGGCGGCTCGTCAGATTAAACTCAGTGGAGGCCGACACAACCGAGAGACAAAACAGCAGCGGCCTCGAAACAGCCTCCAGTCTCCTTTTTCACGTAAATACTCAGCAGCTGCTCGGCGATGTGTCCTCAGCAGCTTCTGGAGATCACTGGCGTTCATGAGATGAGTGATGAGAACACCACCTGGTGGTCTCATCAGGTCAGGCAGCGGCATTCAGAACCAGGGATAAATCCACCATCTGTAAAAGAGTGTATTGCATTCAGCGTGATATAAATTCTCTGCAGAAAGTGAAAGCAAAATGTAGATAGAAAGAGAGCTAATACACTGAAAGGAGATTAGAATTGTGCCGTGCTTGTTTACCTGAAATCTTATCGCAACACGATTGTAAAGTATATGGAGGGAGAAGAGTGTGTCCACCCTCGTGCACCATGACAGGAACCAGATCGTGAGAAGTGAACGTCTCAACACCAAACACCTTTAGTTTAACTGAGGACGAAAACACACAGCTCAAAGATGGATTCAATGTGAAAGAACAGGTTTTTCTGTCGGGGCAAGCACCAGTCAGACTGGTAGAGGGGTCTAAAGCCCTCTTAATAACATTTCTACGAAACATAACACGCTTTGGAGGCTGCTCGTTCACACAACAATGACTTCCAGAATCCCTCGAAACGCCTTTTTGGAAAAAAAAAGGCATATTCTCCATATGATGTGGAAAATGTAACATTTCAAGAAGGAGTCCAGAGTTTCAGTGCCCCTCTCTTAGAATTTAACAGAACTCTCCCAACAAAGTGTACATTTTTAACACATGTATAATGGAATTGCCCATGACTTCTCCTTATATCCATATAGATATACAAATATAAAGAGAAAAATAACTAGGGAGCACATTGTGACACTTTGCTGTGCAAAGTTGCAGATGATGTAGATGTGTGTGGTGTGTATGTCAATCCTTTAGCTTGTGTGGTTCCACACACAGTTTCAAGTGTGTCGGCTGTGTGCGTTGTGTTTCTGAGCAGGGGGGTGGGGTGTCCTTTAAAATGTCTCTGGCCTTCCTCCTCAGTCTGCTGGCCGACAGAGTATGGAGGTGATGGAGCTCCAGCCGGATGATGCGCTGGTCTGCCTTCACCACTGTATGCATTGCTTTCCTGTCCACAGCTGTGCGGCTCACCAACACACGGTGAAGCAGTTCATGAGGAAGCCGTCAATGGTGCTCTGATAGAAGTTGAGCTGGGCAAGTTGGGTCTTTCTCAGCTTTCTGAGGACGAAGAGTCTCTGGTTTTTTTAGTTTTCTTTTACCAGGTTTGAGGTGTTGGCAGTCCATGACAGTTAGTTGCAAACACTGACTCCAAGAAATTTCACACTCTCCACACTTTCCACCGCTTCTCTTTGAATTTTGAGGGCGACGTGTTTTCTTCTCTCTGATCTGCTGAAGTCAGAGATTACCTCCTTTGTCTTGGAGGTGTTGAGGACCAGGTTGTTGTCAGATGTGCCCCCCTTGTGCCTGTACACCTTGACATAGCTGTTTGACATGAGTCACACAACTGGAGTGTCATTAGCGAATTTATTAATGCAGTTGGAGGTGTGGATGGAGATGTAGTCCTGAGTGAACAGTGTGAAGAAGATGGGGCTCAACACAGAGCCTTGTGGGGTTCCTGTGTTCAGAGTGAGGAGGTGTGGTGCCTTATTCTCACATGTTGTTGTCTGTCACCAGTCTGTTAAATGCAGAGCTGAAGTCCACAAAGAGCATCCGCACAGAGCGGTTGGGCTTCTCTAGGTGTGTGAGCGCTGTGTTAATGACATCCTCTGTGTTAATGACATCCTCATACCTGTGTGGGTGGTTGACCTACAAAACCACAGCATACCCTGCTGATATGCAAACTACAGTATATTCAGTAGTTGTTTTAAAAAAGTTAAGATCTAATTGCAAGAAATTTTTGAAACAAAAACAATTTCGTTTCCAGTCGATCAGTGATCCTTAAAAAAACAGCTACTAAAATGTCTGTCAGAAAGCAAACTATACCAGATCAGATGGAGATGGTACGAGAGTGTGTACGACTGAAGACTCTACAGCAACAATAAGATGGAGATTACAATGTAGAGAGGAAGAGCAACACTAAGCAATAATGTACTGAGCAAGATGAGACCTGAAATGAGAGGAGAGTCAGTAGATATATCTAAATATAGAGAAAGTATATAAACCCAAACAGCCTCAGCACATAGATAGAACAGTAAAGACCTGAAACAAGGCTCAATGAGAGGAGATGAGAGGAAAACTTTAACAGGGGATTTAAATACATCTATAAGATATGAACATCTCACATGAACAGTGTATAGAACTCTTATGTTATGTCCTGACAGCTTTGTGGAAGTTATTTACTGAGATTCTGGATAGAGCTGATAAATCGCTTGCTTACAGAAATGGATCACAATTTAGGTTTGTGTGCGTGTGTGCGTGTGTGTGTGTGTGTGTGTGTGTGTGTGTGTGTGTGTGTGTGTGTGTGTGTGTGTGTGTGTGTGTGTGTGTGTGTGTGTGTGTGCGTTGCCGAACCAGCGTAATATGATATACATGCATGTGTGTATATCTGAGTGTTTTCTAGAGGCGTGTGAAGAGGGCAGCATTGTGCATAGGTGTGTGTGTGTGTGTGTGTGTGTGTGTGTGTGTGTGTGTGTGTGTGAGAGAGAGAGAGAGAGATTGCTGTTGTCCTTGTCAGAACACCTGCTGTCTCCTCCCATCCTTTCTCCACTCCTTCCCTTCTTCCGACACTCCATCAATTCACACAAATGCATGTGATTATGCACACACACACACACACACACACACACACACACACACACACACACACACACACACACACACACACACACAGAGGCCATTGTCACCACTGCACTACTGTGTACAGTCATCCAGCTCCGTCATGCAGATCTTTACGTTTCTTCGTTTCTATTCCCTCCTGCAGCTCTCCTCTCATTTAGCTTCCCCACTCCACCATCCAACCTTCCTTCCTTCCACTACCCCCCCCCCCCCAACCCCTCCCCCTCATTACCTTAATTAGATCCAGCAGATGAACATGGTGGAGTCTGTTGGGGAGGAGGCGAGGCCTCGGTGATGCAATAAGGCTCATTTGCATCGGCAAAGTTAATTGCGGGAGCGGAGCAGGTGTATGGCAATAATGATCATCACACATGACACTCACCTGTGACCGCCGGCGTACGTGACACACACACACACACACACACACACACACACACACACACACACACACACACACACATGGTGCCACGTGCTCTGCAATGTGTGTATGTGAAGATTTGCAAAACGTGCACGTGCCGCAGGAATCGCCAGGATATTCAAACCTGCTCGTATGCATGGAATCAGCTCACTGGGTTCCAAGTTTTGATTTCATAAGTAAACTTCTTGTGGGAATAGGAGTTGGACGACGGCCACGGACGTCCAGGTTTCAATGACACCCAGTGGGCACACGGATTATTGAGAGAATACACGAGGAGGAAACATCCATGTGTGGTGGAAAACACCGGTTTAATGTGTAGCATGCAAGGTGTTCTCAGATAGTTAATGGTTGTGGTAAAGAGTCTTTGTTTCAGTCTTTGGATGTTGATCAGATGCTTACCTTGATGTGACATATAGGAATCAACAGTTTTATATAATGGTTTTGGGGTACAAATAATAATTAAAAAAAATTATTTTAGTTACCTGCTTGAGTTAAGCTCCACTTTGGTGTCAAGTATTGTTCTGGTTCAAGTCTCTGAATGAAATGACCAAGGCAACTGTATCAGAGTTCAAAGCCAGTAGAAGTTATATTGTTAGATTTATTATTATCTTTTTTAGCACTGTATTAATCCCAACCCAAATTGGCCAATGGTAGCAGCCGCATAGCAGCGCTGAGGGGGAGCTGGGGGGTCAAGGGTCTTGCTCAGGTTCCCCACCAGTGCATGTTGTTTGGGAATGTGGGAGAAAACCGGAGTACCCGGAGGAAACTCACGCACACACAGGGAGAACATGCAAACTCCACACAGAAGGCCCGGGGCCATATTTGAACCCACAACCTTCTTGCTGTGAGGCGAGAGCACTAACCACTGCGTCTTTCAAACTATATTGAGTCTCTAGTCTTAGATTAAGCCCCATTTACGTGACAAAAATTCAAATGAAAATGCAAAAATAAACCATTTTTCCCTTTTTGACGATTTTTTGACAATTCTGTCATCTTTTTTCATCCCGCGATTTCAAAATCGTGCGTCTGCATCAAACTGCGCCTCCTAGTGCCTAAAGTTTACATCTGACTGCTTCAAAACCCACACAGACTGAAAGACAACAAATTTTCCTCTCAAGAAATGAGAATTTTATGAAAAAATTTGCTTGAAAACTGTGGATTCTGAGGAGTTGTTTCCAAAATATTTGTCCTCTCTCCCACTCTGGAGATCATGTCAATCACACTGGGACCACTGAACCTGCATGTCCTGACTTTCCAAATAAAAGCCCCAAACTCCTTCAAATTAAAAGTAGTGGTTTATCAAAAATTACAACGTTGACTTCAACATTGATATTAAGTGTTTACCTAGACGTAGGGGTGAGCTGGCTTTCAAAATATAAGCCCCCAATTTCCCCCCCCCCAAAAAGTCCTTGTTTATTTAAATGACATTAAAAATCGTAGAAATTGATATTACGATGTTAGCTAGGCTAGGTGTGAGCCGGCATTCAAAATAAAAGCCCGAATTTCCTTCAAAATAAAAGTCCTTGTTTAATAAAAATTACACCAAATACCTAAAAAATGTATATTTAGGGATGAGGTAAATTAGAGCTTTCAAAATAAAAGCACCCCCACAGACACACTTTTTTCAAAATAAAAGTCCTTTTGTTGTTAAAACCTTCAAAATTTATATTTGATCAATATTTAAATGGGCCAGAGGCTTTGATTGGGCCAACCCTGACGGGCCAGAGTCCAGAGTGCAAGGTCCCGATCAAGGCTGCTTTCAGCTTTAATTCAGTCCATTATTCTCATAGTTGGAAATTATGAACTGGACCTGTGAGAGAAAAGATTATATTATATTATATATTCTCTTGGTACCCTGAAAAACTGATGAGTATTGGAGTAGCCAATCACAATCACCATCAATGCTAACTGTTATTTGAAGTATTCTTCTGGAACCTATCACAGACTTTCTGTTCTCTTAAATCCGGTGAGTTTTTAATGTTATTAGTGCCGTTTTCCTACTTTACAGAACAATTAATTGCATCTGGATGAAGGAGTCAGATCATTCTGGCAGTGGAACAACCTCCTGAAACCTCCGACTTCGATGACTCGATTGCTTGTCCTGCAGTGAGTCCCAGCATGCCGTCATGCCGTCAAGGAAGAAAAGTTGACGGGTTGATCATCACTACTCTGACCTGAGGTGAGGATCACACTTGTGTGATGCCAGGATGAGGGCTCGACGAAGGGGCTCACACGTGTGTTGTGCCAGGTCGGGTGGACAGGGTGGTGCTCGTGACAGTTGCATCTACATCAACAGTGTAAGATGGATTTCACAGTGCATATTTAACACTGCTGGATTGCCGAGCCAGTTTTAGACGCTCCGAGGTGTGGCAATAAGTGAAGGCTTGTACCTAAAGAGAGATTAACGGGCAGAAAGAAGCTCAGACGTGGATGTTTCTACTGATTACAGAGTGTAATAGGGCTGCAGTTCACTTTTCAACTTACAACAAACGGGTCTCCAGAGCAGAAACTGGTATCTTTTCTTAAAATGTACTCATTAAAATGTGAAACAAAGCTGAATTTAGCTGTGATATCCAATCAGAAGGCTGCAAGATCAATAAAATAAATGTTTTCATTATTCGTACAATTTTATTTCTAGTAACTAACAATAACTCCATCCTCTGCTGTAATCACTATTATATTGGACATTTTTCTGATTGGACTTGACGTCAGCAGGAGAGTCAAACATAAAGCCTGAGTGCCAAAACCGGGCTGCAAGAGGCACCAATCCGGCCAAACCACCAAAGAAAGTGTAAATAGTTCAAGAAAACATTGATATTATCAAAAGTAGTGGACACAACACAACATTTGAGACCTTAGCTCAAATGTAGGTGAAAAAAGGAAATGCGAGCACCTATTCAAACCACCAGTACAACTCAGACATCAATGAAATTAATTGTTTTTTTGGACTTTTGGCACTTCTTGTGTCGAGATTGTCCCGTTCACAACTCATAAACTGTTAAACATATCAACAAATTAGTTTTTAAAAAAAGGGACTCGAGTGTCTCGCTCAGTAGTCCTGTGTCCACCTCCTAGCAATTATTTTATTAGCTTCTTTTGAAATTTAACTGTAAATATTACATTCTGTACTTTTGAGCCATTCATCGGATAATTTAAGGTACCACAAGTTTCACAAGTCAAAATTTAATTTGATGGGATTAACTTTTCATGTTGTTGCTGCTTTGCCTTTGTACAGCAATGAGCAAACCTTTCCAGGTAAGCTGTGCCGCGACAACGCCAAGCCGACTTTGTGTCACCTCCAACTGCCTCTGTAATCATTTTATTATCACCTTGATTAAGGAAATCCTGTTTGCTCCGACAAATTCACTTAAATATACCCCCCAAAAAAAATTTAGAAAAATGTTGTGACAAGAAGCCTCATTACTTTTTGCAGTATCCAGTTAGTACCACATAGGACTAAATCATCCCCGGAAAAGTTTTTTAAAAAGTATATAGATAGTACCTTTCTTGGCTGGAATAAACCCCTGGATAGGTCTTTGAAAGTTCCTCATCGGTGATGTAAGGATGCTGAGCAAAGTTTGTGTGTGGAACAGAAGAGAAAACAAATGTATAGATTCTTCTTTAAAACAACGGTAAATGCACACGTATAGTTCGAAATTTAACACAATTCAACAGAGAAAAACAGTTTGAAGCCCCATTTATATGGAAATGTTTCAAGTGAAAACGCATTGTTTTGGTGTTTTTGGCTCAGGAAAGGTCACACAACAATGCTCTGATAACAGTGTAGTTGAGATGCCAGGCCACAAGATGCTGTTGGTTGTTTCTGTAATTAAACCACACACACACACATGCGAGCAGAGAACAATATGCTCTAAACATTAACAATGGGAGAACTCAGACATTCTAGTGGACAGATGACCATGTTGGATTGTTATTACAGTACCGGTCAATAATATAACTACCAAGTCCAGGAGATTATGGACTGGGCATCAGTGTTTTCGCCGCCAACCAGGATTTGAGCTCAAGGGTTTTCAGAAAGTGCTTACACGACAACGGAGCTCGAGCATTTTCATAAAGCACTACCATAGAAGCTGTTGCCAAAAAGTTGTGTTTTCAGTGACTTGACATCAGAAAACACAACAAAAGCTATTGTGTTTTCACTCGAAGTTGTTGCTGCATAAACGGGCCCTTAAATTCATTGACATTGTAAAAAAAATGTTTCTCTCCAAGTCCATGATAACTGATGTGACATTTCCAAGAGACTGATGGTGTCTGCTGCATGAGATGATTGGAAGCAGCAGATACACGCCTGAGCAGCACAAACTGTGTTGCGAGGCAGAGCGGAGCCCCGTCGGTTTGAGGTTTCCAGGATTGTCAAAGTGAAAATGTGATGATCGCACCAGATGGCGAGTTTTCTGCACACCACTTCAAAGAGTGCCGGGACAACGCTTTGTAGGCATTCTGCCGACCGCGTCTCTTTTCATGTGCGGGTTGGGGAAGGTCAGCGTTGCTCTGTCTGAGGCTCTTCATTAGAATCCTCTTTCCTTCATTATAGAGCAAGCTTTTAATTGTCTCCACCGTTAGTGTACACACATACTGCACCCCTGGCAAAAGTTGTGATTTGCTTCACGTCAACATTTTGCTCACCGGGGGAAAAAATACGGTGCAATTTATTTGAAAAAAGAGGAAGTCTTTGCACAAGCGAGGAGTTTCTGCTAGTTTGTGCAGGTACAGCATCTGGTGAGGAAAACAAACCGAAAGGTGTTTTTTGCTTTCCTTCTGAGGACATAACGTTAACAGCCTGCTGATCATTACACCAACAGTCCGGCTCTGTGTGTGTGAGTGTGTGTGTGTGTGTGTGTGTGTGTGTGTGTGTGTGTGTGTGTGTGTGTGTGTGTGTGTGTGTGTGTGTGTGTGTGTGTGTGTGTGTGTGTGTGTGTGTGTGTGTGTGTGTGTGTGTGTGTGGTTTGCTGTTGGTTTGACAGTCCTTCTTTTGGACCTGTCTCCTCCAATCCACAACTGTGGAGAGAAATATGGAAGATATACCTATCAGTTCATTTCCTTGCAACACACACACATTGATGCGCACACACTCACACATACAAAGGAAAGAAGAAACCATGAAAGTGTGAAAAAAAGGGACAGAGATTGAAAAAGAAGTCTCCTCCTCGCCTTCTGTTGACCCATCAGTCAAACAGAGGGAAATAATTTGCCTGAGAAGAACCGCACAAACCACAAGTAAACAAGCTCTTCCTCCTTTTAATGCATTATTTATGGAAAACAGGACAGGGAGGAGGTGGTGGAGGTGGAGTGGAGTGCGAGGGGCGACTGAGTTGTGTGCGCTATATTGTCTATGATGTTCTTTGTGTATTATTCATGACTGCTGCAGTGTTGCTGTCTGGTTAACATACTGTATCTCTACATACACGACTCTCTGAGCTAATGCTACGGCTGCTGCTGCTGCCGCCGCTGCTGGTGATCAAGTTAAGTCCCCTTTCTGTGGCTGAGAGGGGGGATCAATGCAAAACTGCACTGAATTCATCAGAATAATGGGCTGAGTGAACAATGTGTGGATTTAAAACCAGCTAACAGCCCCATGACCCAAACCAGTAACCCTAAAGTTGCAATTTTCCAAAGAGTTTTATGTTTACAAGGTTAATGTGAGGTATGAATATGTACTGAGACAGCAGTGGCTTGGTTGGTACAGTGGTTGTCTCTCAATGAGAAGGTTGCTGGTTCAATTCCCTATCTATCAAAGTGCTCTTGAACATGGCGGCTGCTGCTATTGGTGTGTGAATGTGATTACTGTAACAGTGTAAAGGGATTTAGGACTGCTCAAGCAGTGAAAGAGTGCTATGTAAGTGAAAACCGTTTATTGAGATTTTTACAAAAACATGAGCAATAATATTCAACCCCCAATTATAAAAATGTTAGGAATGAGAACAGGGCGCAAGATCACCGAAAGTCATATTTTGCAGCTATCACATATTGAAAGACGTTCAAGTATGTCATGAAAGATTTATTCATTTCGACTTTGATGGCTGCAAAAATTGTCAAAGTTTACCATGGAAATAGATTTGAGCTTGTTTCCACTGATTTAGCAGACTTCAAAGAGCTTTACAATGTTAGTCACAGAGTCACTCATTAACACACACATCAATGGAGGTCCATCTGTCGTTTGAGGTTCGATGTCTTTGCTTCAACCTTCTGACTAAGAGACGACCCACTCTGGAAACAAGGCCAAATGCCATTAATAAATGCTGACAATCTCTATGTCCTCAGGTACCATCGCATCAAGACAGGTATGATCAGAAAACTTTATTTATTTTCCACTCAGACCAATTTAGTTTAACAGTCCAGCCCTTAAAAGAGAATAAATATATACACATCAATTAAAAAAATACTCGTGTTCCATTGTCTGTCCACTGTGAAGTTCCCGACATTAAGCGGCTTGGTTGACGAAGGAGATTGAAGACCAGAACATAGAAAGCCATTGATTAAGTTACAAGAAAGGGAGTGGTCCTGTTAGGAAACCCTTCCCCAAGCTTTTTAGGCTGCGGTGTTGTTGCTCAGTTTCAATTTTTTGCTGAGATCCAATTTTTTTGCGTGATCATTTCAAACGCGACCTGCCATATGAACGTGATCGGACCAGATGTTTTCGGGACGACATGATGTCACGCCGAGCACATTATTTATGCATCAGGGTTGCCAGATGTGACTCACTGTTTCCAGCCCAAACAACTTAAAACTCACACACCTCTATAAAAACCAGCCCAAATCTCAGTCTGTGTCGGAATCATGTTAAAACCGTAAAACTATTATAGATAGATAGATAGATAGATAGATAGATAGATAGACAGATAGATAGATAGACAGATAGATGGATAGATGGATAGATGGATAGATGGATAGATGGATAGATGGATAGATAGATAGAGTAGCTATTGCATTTGGGATGAAGGCTTTTTTGTAAATGTTTTTACGGGCCAGAGGGACTTTGACGTGTCTACCTGATAAGAGTAATTGGAAGGAGTAATGGAGGGGGTGAGAGGAGTCCTTTGTGATCAGGGTGGTTCCTGATCACAGAGCGGTTGTACAGTTCAGAGATCAGTGTTTGTGGCAAACCAATGATTTTGTTGGCCTGTTTAACAATACGGAAGAGTTTTGTTTTGTGTTTAATGAAGAGGGAACGATACCAGGATGAGATATTGAATGTAATGATGGACTCAATGAGTGATGTGTAAACCAGGGTTAAAATTCCTCTGCTGACGTTGAGAGTCCTGAGTTTCCTCAGCAGCTGAAGGAATATGTGTAATATAGAAGACGCCATAAACACACAAATGCAGGAAATAAACAAAGTTAAAAGGTAAGAGAGTTTGGCTCCCCAAATGGGGAATACCACCTTATCTGGCAATGCTAGTTGGCCCGTGTATCCATTTTCAAGTGGTTGTTAAATAAGAACCAACAAAACCTAGACAACATGACGGGGGAAAGGAGAACGAGGTGAAGGTAAAAAAAGAGCACAGCGTTTAAGAGCTTTTAACATTTTGTCAAAGCCGCTTCCTCCAGCGCTTATCTGTGACGTCGGTCACACATCAATGACAAGGCAGTTGCATGAAGAAAAATATCCAAATTGGTAGGACATAAGAACGAGGCATGGGTCTGTTGTGAAGAAATGGAAATTCCCCTTTTCATACAGCCACAAAGCAGGTCAGATATGAGTCACTGTGAGCAAAAAAATCTGAATTAGGTTGCATTTTCCTGCAGTGTGAACAAGGCCTTACACCACCCAGTAAAAAATACAAATACTTGTGATAAAAGATTGGGAAAATATATATAATTTTTTCTGACATTAAAATCTTTACCTTCCTCAACACGTGACTGCCTTGTTGATCGAGCTTCAGAATAGTTTCAGTTCTGACATACAATTTCAGTGTGTAAATCAAAGTTACTCGATATATTTTATTGACAATCTGTATCTGTTTCCCATGAATAAAATAAATCAAAAGCTTTTTAGTTTTTAAAACATTAAGATTGAAGATGCTTTTGTTCTGGTAACTAACATAGTCAGGTCAAGCTTTCCAGTGGTCCGAATAGAGAGGTCACCAGTACCAAGAACTGAGGAGCCCCTTTGAGAAAACCAGCATATTCCACATGATGATATTTACTACAATAGCGTTTTCTGTTAAAAAAGTGTGAAAACAACGATAAAAGTTGCTCAGGTAAGTTAAAATAGGTTGTAAGCCTGTTGAATGCATGAAAACATTCGTCTGCATCCTATTGAAAGCAGAAGAAAAGCCAAGATTCTATATTAAAAACAACTGAATGGGCTTAAGAACACTTTCAGAAAACATCACCTGTGTGACAGTTTCTGTCCCACCTGGTGGGCCAGCCTCACCCTCTCAATGCAGGGGAGGTGGATCTTTATAAGATATGTCTTGTGAGCCTTGTAAGAGATGAAGACCATGACGCAGATGTGCAGTAAAGAGAAGATTGGAGAAAATAGTCATCATATACAACAACACTATTCCAGGTTTGGGCTGATGCATCATCAAATACTGATAAACGTTTATTCGCAATTCTCACAAATGCCATATCCCAACCTTTAGATAATGAGGTTTTAAGGAACAACTTCTTCTTCAAAAAACTTGAGAGCGTACCATGAAAACACTGGTCAGGGTTGTTGCCCCGACGCTGCGTTGTATGTGCTTTGGTTCCTGACCTGTTATGCACTCACCCAGCGGAGCATCGACAATCCGACTCTTCCAGGTCGAGGCCGTACCAACCCTCCCAGTGATGCTTGAGTCATTCGGTGTGGGGTGGAGGAGGATGGTATTTTTGGAAGTGGGTTCGAGGGCTTCGAGGTAAACTCGCAGGGGCTATGCGCTATGATTAGCAGCGTTGAGGAGGGAAACAGCCGTCGTGGGCATTAGCCGCATTTGCACAGCTGTTAAAGTAATGCTACCTCATTCCTCTGCCCCGGAGGCACGGCCTGCAAACCGCCTCGATGAAAACACAACTTCCCCCTGGGGCGGGCGTCAATTCAGACCTTCCACTGTCATGAATATAAATTCTCATTTTTACTTAGTTGTCTTTGGCTTGCTTTAGCTGCGGCAGAATCCTGAAGTCATTTACCTTTGATAAAGGACTGCTTTGATGCTCAGTGTGTTACCACCATTGGTGGTTCACAACTGCTCAAGACAAACGCTCAGACTTCAAAATCACAATATGATTTAATATCATTGCTTCAGACACAATAAGGAAACCTTTTGCAGCTTCATCAAGCAGTTTAAAATAAATGAATAGTGCAAATCACAACTGAGTGATGGAGGCATTTTGCAATTCAAGTCTTCTTTAGAGGGGGTGTGGGGAACCTGGAGGAGCAGGTTGGAATAATTAGCGGAATTAGATGATTTTTTGTATATCTATTGGATTTTCAAGAGTCTCTGTCTCCCTGTAGAGAGCAGCAGGGGGTAGATGTTGTCCAGCCTGGGCTCTTTTAAAATGGCTGGTCTTCTTTTATAGTGATCATCATTAAACTTTCTGATGACAGGAAGGGATTTGTCTATGATTTGTCTATGACCTGCAGCAGGTAGTGAGGACAGCAGAGAAAGATACTTTGTATAACTGACTTGTCTAGTGTTCTGACATCGATGGAGTACTGTTCTGTTCTCAGTTTACAAAATGGCCCTAACATTCGCCACAACTATCATCAATTTGAAGAATGCTTGAGGTCAGCCCTGGCCGCACTGGAGAAATGATTTATCTTGTTTGGTCTGGGAGTGGCTTGGGCTTCTCCCAAAAGACCTGGAGAGGTTTGAGGGGACAGGGAGGAAGAAAATATGGTTGGATGGATGGATGGATGGATGGATGGATGGATGGATGGATGGATGGATGGATGGATGGATGGACGTGTTTTGTCAACTATTGCAATTTCCCACATAGCAATTAGCAAATGCACTGTCATCCATCCGACTGCCAATGGGTTGCTAATGCTTGTGAAGGTTAAATGTTCTGTCCAAACGGTCCATGAGAATTTAAGCAAACAAACAGAAACTCTAAAGTTTGAAGCAGATCGCTTGAGTGTGGACAAAACCTAATGCACACAGTTGAATACTCCTGTTTGCCTGTGAAGTCACTGATGATATTATTCTTAGTTGATCACCTGCAAAACGCATTCTAACTGCAATCTAGTTCCATGGTTGTACAATACAGCACCTTTTCTCAACGATCCTAGTAAATCAGGCCCAGAATGTGTCACCTCTGTGTGTTCAGCGCAACATTTTCCTAAAATGACAGACTTTGGAGTGATTGTTAAAACATCTTCCCTTGAGATACTAAAAGTTCCATCTATCAGGCCACCTGGGTCTAGACAGGGATCAAGCTGAAAGTTTAAGTTCAGAGGGGAAGATCACACTGTGCATAGCCCATCTATAAGAGTTGTGCTTTTTTTCGCTTCCCTCGCCTTTCCCACGCTGTCAAAATCCCTTCGCTGTTAGTTTTTGCATCTTAACGGCCTTCCAGAGCCGATCGGTCCGTCTTTATAATGCTGCAGTCATCACCGTATCCTGATCAGAAATTTATTCCTTCACTTCTTTTCTGTTGATGAGAAATGTCAGGAAAGACCAATTTAAGATGTTTTTTGTTTTTTAATTCATAGACTTCATAGTCAACTTCCAACAACTGATGGTAACTTGTCTCTTTTCAATTACTGTGCCTAATGACCAATTACTGTAAGACATTTTTAATTCAGTTTAAAGAAATAAAAGTAATATTTATTCTCTAGTATCTCGAAACTAAACTGTAAGTTACACAAATTATTAAATCTATTCATTCCTAGCATTTTTATAACCTTTCGCAAAAATGTTTGAGCTTTTCTTCATTCTGAATTCTGACGTGCTCGACAATAAATCTTTGTTGAACTGACACCATCTGTTTTTGCTCGTCGGACTCAGTACTAAAGCATGGAGAGAGATCGGGACATGGACTCCTGGTTCAGAGTGAGCAGTGGCTCGTAGAGAAAAACGGCCCCATCATGAGAGCTGTTATCGCTCTCGTTCCACCTCTGAGCCGGAGAGTTAAATTTTTCTCATTAAATGAATAACGCTGCTGTTCGGAGGGAGTCTGAAATCTAATATTTCCCAAGGCCACTAAAATAAAAAGGACTCACTGTCAGAGTGTGGTCCACTCCAGTTGGTAGTAGAACCAGGAGGGTGATACAGAGAACCAGGATGGATGAGATGGAAACAGATCGGTGTGCTAATGCTAATTTCCTCGCGTTCAGGAGGATAAACAGGAAGAGTTGTGGCAAATTGTGATTGCTGACAGGCCTGACCCCCGTGCTCTCGCCATGTTTCCCCATAACTCACAATTACGGCAGACATTAGAGGATCCCGGGAGGCCCGTCCAGCTTTATTTGGTTCCGTGGCAGAAAGGCAGCGAGGCCCCTGGACACGAGCCCAGTTCCGTGAATTAGCCAGGGAGAGAGAGGAGAGGATGGAGGAGGTGGAGGGGTACTCTGAGCACACTTTGGGGGTTTAGGGCTGTTATGGATATGGCTGTGGTAATTAGCCAGTGCTTGTTATTGCCCACGCTGCCACACCTGTGCCCGGCAAAATACATCAAAAAACATTCGAAGAAGAATAAAACCGTTCCATACTACAGAAGACGTTGTCAGGGAGGAACTCTTCTTAACTAGACCGCCCGGTCGTCACATCTTACCAGTGGAAGATTCCATGTTGTTATTTTGGATGGGCGACTTTTGGCGCGGTGCTTTTATTTGGGAAAATAAACGAGCACCTGTTCATGGACGTGTCAAACTCAATCTCACGGCTCGTTAGCGGGGGGCCCTGCCCAATAACCCAGCTTTAGCGCCGCTTTGACTCCTAATTCCCATCTCTGGGCTGTCACACGCCGTCGTCGCCACAGTCATTCATGTTTTTATTCATTTCACATTTCATCATTTATTCATGGCCCAGCCAGCCCAGGAACTCGGACAGGAGGCGGCGAGCAGCTGATGGAGGAAGACGTTGATTCTCTGGAAGAGCAGCTGATGGAGGAAGACATTGATGCTCTGGAAGAGCAGCTCATGTAGGGAGACGTTAACGCTCTGGAAGGCCAGCTGATGTAGGAAGACTTTAACGCTCTGGAAGAGCAGCTAATGTAGGATGACTTTAACGCTCTGGAAGAGCAGCTGATGGAGGAAGACGCTGATGCTCTGGAAGAGCAGCTAATGTAGGGGGACTTTAACGCTCTGGAAGAGCAGCTGATGGAGGAAGAAGTTGATTCTCTGGAAGAGCAGCTGATGGAGGAAGACATTGATGCTCTGGAAGAGCAGCTAATCTAGGTTGACTTTAACGCTCTGGAAGAGCAGCTGATGTAGGAAGAATTTAATGCTCTGGAAGAGCAGCTAATGTAGGATGACTTTAACGCTCTGGAAGAGCAGCCGATGTAGGAAGACTTGGACGCTCTGGAAGAGCAGCTGATGGAGGAAGACTTGAACGCTCTGGAAGAGCAGCTGATCTAGGAAGATGTCGTTAATGTGATGTTAATGCTCTGGAATAGCTGTGACCACTGACAGATAAGACAACCAACCACAATCCTTCTTTTAACTAAGAGAGCAGTGAGAGTTCCTTAGCTGGTACACCGAGACCCAAATTCTACCTTCTAAACTCACAAACGTAACTAACGTTATTATTTGATGTTAATCAATGATGAAGCACCCCAGAAAACTATAAGTGTTGTTAAACGGGGAAATATTTCTCAATGTGTTTTCATTAAAAGAAAAACTTCCTCTACTAACAGTATGATTAAATGTGGCGTTACAATTTGTCACATTTTCTCACATTTACAAATAAAAGGTGATTTTTACACATCAGTGTTTATGTAGATATACTGTTGTTCAGTATGGGCGTGTTGGAGTTTGATATTATTTACTTAAATGATAAAAATTCTATTCATGTCTTCTGTCATTAAACAATTAATTACCAGGAAGGAAAGAGGAAGTCTGCAAGAATGCTCAAACGCTAATACACTAATTAGACTTTGTTCCATGTAGCAAAATATAATTTTAAATAATTGCAAGCATGAATAATGTGAGCCATGGATAAAAATAAGAAAGAGGAATTGTTAAAAAACAAGACCTAAGACTACAAAATTATGTAAAAAGATAATGATTATAAATATTTTAAATACCAATAATAATGATGATGATGATTATTATCATTGTTAATAATGAACTAGATCAATAATAATAATAATAATAATAACGATAATGATGTATGACCCACAGCAGTAGTATTTTAACGTAACATAACGCAACGCAACACAACGTAACGCAACGCAACGTAACCTCAAATTGAAACATGTTTATCTAGAAATCCATGGCAAATGCAAACAAATAAAACAAAGAAATAAAAGTGCAGATCTAAATGTTTGTAGCACTTTGGTCTTGGGTGAACATGGTCAAACTTCTTTGTTGATAATCCTGTTTATATATGATTCCTTGCAATGTTATTCTTCTCCTCACCTGCAAACGTCTTGAATGAGCATTAACTTGAACATGTTTTATTCAGGATCTCAGTAAAGCAGACCCTTAAATAAAAGAAGATGTGGATGTGATGCATGAAAAGGAGCATTTCTAACTGAAAACAACTTTTTTTTTCTTAAAATCTGTATTAAAATCTACAAATGTAATGATTCTCGATAGATATCTGTGTATCAAAGTATCTTTTGTTATGTGTGCTGGTTTCAGTTTTGGAAGGGAAGCAGATGCCCTTTCCTCCCCTCCCACCTCCCACCCAGGTAACAGAGCTGTCACCCCGCTCTTAACCAGATCTGAAAGCATTAACACTCTGGCCCTGTGTGCTGGCTCCCCCGGGAGGGGGGCCACAGGCGACAGCAGTGTCGCCCTCCAACCACCGCGTCCCGGCCAACCTGATGCTGGCACACGAGGACGCGTTGCGTTGGACGGGTATGGGGCAGCGTGGTTGGCAGCAGTGCCCAAAGTCACTCGGCAGGTGCTGGCATTGAGCCAGTCAGTTGATCCCAGGCCAAAAATAAAAAGACAGGCAGAGATGATGAAGGGGAGGGAACCAGGGACGAGGTGAAGAGAGGGAAAAGTAGAAGAGAGTTTCCTCTGTCGTTTAGCCTCCCAACTGCTCTCACCCTCTTCTTCTAATTGACAGAATAAATGCACCTGCTATCGGGGGTTATCACAGAAATCAGTTGTGGCACCTGTTACAAAACGAACTGAGCTCAAATCAAAGGTCGACTGCCTCACTTTTACACTTATTTGTTCCTCGCAAACTTCCCTCTACGTCAACAATCATCTGTCGCACATCTTTGGTCATCTGTTGTTGACTTTATGCTTTTGAAATCCTAATGAAGTCCAGTTGTTAGATGTTTGCCACTTAGTATGAAGTCATTTTTATTAATATAGAGTGAGCTGCAAATCAAATACAAAGGTTATAGACTCATCAGCCAAGACTGCTGAAATGAGTGCTATTTTATTGGGTTGGGTGGTGTGAATGTGTTAATGTGCAGGTTGGTGGTGATGGCCAATCAAATCAAAAAGAGTCCTTGAGTTGTACCACCATCATGGTTTTATTGGACAAACAAAGGGAAGGGTCGTAAATCAACCCTGAACGAAAAGACGCAGCCAAGGAACAGAAGACCACACAACAGATCCCACCATTTAAGTCCATCCACAAAAACTTACTATAAAGTTGCTACTTCAGTTGCTAAGTTGCTACTTCATCTTTTGTTTGATGGAGCCTGTCAGAATGCTGCAGACCCCCTCTACACCACTGGTTTACCAACATGAGAGTTACACCAACATGCAAAAGCGAAAAAACCTTTAAAAAGTAATCAGTACTTTTCCCAGTCTGCTTTAAGATCCAGACTAATTATGGTTTTCTTTGACATGTGCGACTTTGATTGCGACAATTTGAGTGCAGAAAAGTCTCTGGAGCCCCTGCAAGTAAGAAGGAGGGTCACAAACACCAGGACTAAGTTCGGAACCACAGATCTTAACCTGGTCATTCAACTGGATCATCTTTAATTTTCACAGTAAAGTGTAGTTCGAATATAGCAGGAATGACCATTAGCTTGTGGCTACATGTTTAGCCATCACATCCATTAGCTGCTTATGCTAGCTTAGCTTCTTTCCACACCAGGAGCAGGAATTTATTAAAGTTACTCTACCAGAAACCACAAAAATGAGAATACTTAGGAGCCAGTTTTAGTTGTTGATTTACATCTCTAACATGTTCTTTCTTTGATAAAGTCTGGCTTTTTTCTGAGCTAATTCAGTCAAATGTTGTTGCTATGATTTGCTGGAGCTGCTGAGACGCCATCTTTGATATCCCAAAAACCCATGCGGCAGGTTTCCCAAGATGACGTCAGTTCGCGAAACATAAACACAGTTTGATGGCTCCAAATTCTGGTTTGTTTGTAAACATATCGACTGTAGTTGTATCAATTTAGGCCAATGAGGCTTGGATATTTGTGGAATGCTTGCGAATGGTCTTGTTTTTGTGTATTGGTTTATTCTCTGTACAGAGGAAAAAGTCTTTTAAACATATTTGCCAAAAAAGGTAGGGACCTTTTATGGGAAGTAAATTGGAAAGATTTTTTCTGGAAGAGTAACTTTAAAGGAAACAAACGGTTTTTTGTGGGTTGTAACCATGCCGGAACAAAACACCCAAGGTGAGTAGCCACAAACTGTGACCACGTTCTCCAGCTCTGCTCTCATCACACTCCAGCTGCCTCAAACACTCCTCTTCTAGACCCTCTAGAAATTAATGCACAACAGTTACATTTCATTTACGTTGAAGCCCTATTTACACAACGTTTTCAATAGAAAATGGAAACCTTTCATCACATTTTGGGTGCTTGGAGCCACTAATAATTAAAGTTTTTGAAAACTAACTCTGTCTCTGTGGAAATGGTGGAAAACACAACTTCCCTGAAACACTGCTACTGGTCATGCACACAGTGGCTGTAGTAAATCGTTCTTCTGCACATAAACAAGTAGATGGACAATAAGAACAACGTTTCCTCCAGAGTGTCATGGCTCCCAGTCCATATTCTCCGGGGACATGGGAGTTTTATGCTAGACAGTCACTGGTATAACAATAATACAGTACTCCCGCTGTTAACAAATATAGCGTATTGTTTTCTGTGCGCATGTGTGTAGTTTCATTACAAAAACAAACTTAAATAATCCCAATAGTTTTAGATCATTTCTTTTTTATATAATGTATATGTGGCTTCCAACTGAATTTATGATCCAGGATTACCCCTGGGTATCTTACTCCATTTAGGATTAATTGAATGTTGCAATTTGTTCTCGCACCACAAAACACCATAAATTTTGATTTATTTTCAGTTAATGACAACTTAATCATATCAAATCACTCTTTTAACCTGATCAACTCCTTTTCTAAAGTTGTCAACAGGTTCTTTAGGTCTGGTCCTGAGCAATATCATCCACGTATCATCCACAAATATTATACATTTATGGATTTCAATTTATTAACTACTGTACAGATAACATTTAAATAAAGTATACATAACTTAGGTCCCAATACAGAACATTGTGGAACACTACATGTCAATTTTCTAATCTGTGACACTGTATTATTAACTTTTACATACTGAAATATATTATCTAAGTAACTTCTTATCTAATTTGGTGTAACACCTCTTATGCCATAATGATCCAGTTTCTGCAGAAGTAAGGAATGGTTAATTGTATCGAATGATTTTCGTAGATCAATAAAAACACCTACAGAGTATTGTTTCTTGTTTACCGCTGAAGATATATTCTCTACAAGTACCATCACAGCTAGGGAAGTTGATTGGTTACTCCTGAACCCATATTGATGGTCACTCAATAACTCATATTTCTCCATGAAATCATCCAGTCGATCTACAAACAATGTTTCGAGTATGTTTGAAAACTGAGGAAGCAAGGACACAGGTCTGTAATTTGATAATATAAGTTTTGTCACCATTTTTACAGATTGGGACGACCTTAGCCATTTTCATCCTATCTGAAAAAAGAAATGTTTTACACTTCTGAAACATCACTCTCACAGACTCCAACATTGAATAGTTACTGCTGAACGCAAACTCATAGTTATGGTCTACATCCCTAATTTCCTTTGCTAAATTTGGGCAGATATTTCAATAACTGAATTGTTATTATTTATAAAATATGTTGGAATGTCATTTTTACCACTTTGTTTTATTAAATCATACCATTGAGCACTCTCCAGGTTCCTTTTATGTTGTTTTTGTGTTTTAATAGGAATAGATCATAGTAAGCTTTTTTCTGCAGTCTCATAATAGATGTCAATTTGTTCTTATATTTTTTGTACTTGTCCTACTTATCCTCTGTTCTTTGTGTGATACATTTCCTATAGAGCCTATTTTTCTTTTTACAAGCTTTTTTGGAACCCTTCTGTAAACCATGGTTTTCCCTTCTTTCTTGGATTTTGTCTAAATGGGCAATGGTGGTCATAAAATAACAAAAATGTATGTAATTATTAGTGCTGTCAATCGATAAAAAATTTTTTTGTAATTAATTGTGATTAATCATATTGTTTTTTTCCTGAAGACTGAAGCTTGCAATGGATTAAGGGAAAACCATGGGCTTAATGTCAACTCAACACACAGAGACTATATTTATATTTAAAGACTATTTTTATAACATCCTTTTAGCTTTTGGTGAAACTGTTTCTCTCCCAGATTAGCCAAATAATAACAACATAAATTAATTAATTATTAAATATCTAACAAAAGTCTGGGTTTTGTTAGCGTGCAGGTCCACCACTTTGAGAATTTGAATATTTCTAGAAACAAAGTTGTAAACTTATTATATGAACAAAGTGGCAATAATATAGTGTAATACACACACACACACACACACACACACACACGCACACACACACACACACACACACACACACACACACACACACACACACACACACACACACACACACACACACACACAACAGAGAGAAAGTAACACCCTTTGAGAGAGAGAGAGAGAGAGAGAGAGAGAGAGAGAGAGAGAGAGATAGAGAGAGAGAGAGAGAGAGCATCACACGCGAGCACACACTCACGCACACACAGTATGCAGGAGAGCCGGGGAAAGAGAGAAAGAGGAGAAATTAATGTTTTACCTGCAAGTATTTCCTCCAGCTTTAGCAGTTTGGTGGTTCCTGTACAGCCAACATGGCAACCTACTGTTTTGCTGCAGAATTACTACTGTGCGGTCCACTAGCGGAACAAATCAGAGCCAGGCCAGGGGCGGGGCACATGATCGGGCGCTTTAAACCCAAATAATAAAGCTCATCATAACATAATTTTACAACGAACACATGCCCGCAACAGCGGGGCTTACAGGCTTCAGCACCACGAAGAGCAACGATGTCATTTTGAAGTCCATCAGAGCTCCTCAGATATGTGATGTTGCAACAGTAATCTCAGCCGAGGCGACAGATCTGGACCTTATGAATCCTCTGTTGTTGTTTGCGTACTCTGCTTTGCACTAGTTGTTATTTTATTCTTATTTTTTGCAGCCACAGCTAACAACTAACTTCCATGTTAGTTCTGAGAGAGCCAACGTCGCCCCAGCTTTGTGACACCGGAGCCACTCCGGTCGGTGCCGGTGTCGCATCGCTGGTTGTGATGGCTGCTACGTCCGCATGGAGGCAGAGATCATGGACGCGATGCCAGGACAGACACCAGGGCTCGGGGCTCGGACCAGCGCCGGCATCCCGGTGCACCAGCAGATTCCAGCGTCAGGGAACCTGAGCTCTGGGGCGGCTCACGGCAGTTCACGCAATGGAGAACCAGCCAGCGACGGAACGTGACAAGTGGACTTGGCAGAGCATCTGTTACGGCCATAGCGTCTGCTCCAGAGTCCCGGTCTCCGTCCTGCCTCTGCTCTTTAGGGACCAACATGAAAGTTGCACAGCAAAAAAATTAACAAAAAAACCAAACAGTGCAAAGCTGAATATGTGAACTACAGAGGATTCATACAGCCGACATATTAAAATATTGGGGGCAACTGATCTCCTCCAGGCCCAGGCCGGAGAGGCCCGCCCTCCCCAGCCCAGAGCCGGGGGAGGGGCTCCCCCAAGGTCCCCCCGCTCCGAACCAGGCCCCGCCCCTCCCGAAGCTCCACCCTGGTGCAGTTGTAAAATTCTGCTTTTCAAAGTAAAGCTAATGACTTTCACTTTCTCAATCAGCCGTCAGGTAACTTTTAGAGGGAAACTTTCTACCTTAATATTATTTCACTAGGTATTGTGTTGCTCTATAGTCACAGAGCAGGCAAATACTGCTGCTCCGGTAAGGGAGTAAAAAAAAAAAATGTTTTAAATAAAAACAAAAGTAAACAAAACTACGTTATTTGCGTAAACATTTTTTAACAAAAGTTTAACGTTTCAAATCAATTACTTAAATGAACGCACTATTTTTGACACAACTACTAATTATGCATTATATGATTTATTAGTATCATCTACATAAACTTCCTGCTAATCGTTATTTATAAGGTCTGTCTTCAATGCCATAATTGCCTCCTCCACCTTCCCGTGGGCTCACCACCCGCAGGAAAGGTTCTTCGTCGGTGCAATGCGATCTGGGCGATGGTGCTCAGACTGCCACCCCCGCTACCCGGAAATGTATAAGTGGGAGAAAATGGATGGATGGATGGATTTTATTCTAATCCAATTATTAGTTTGTGTCCTTGTTCCTCCTTTTACCTTTGTTGTAATTTCTGTTGTTGTAGTTCTAGAACTGTTGGTGCAGTTCACCTGCACTGTCCTGTCAGCTACGTCACATATATAATTATGAAGCATTTTTCCTTTGTCGTTTTTGTCACGCTTTTCATCGTAACATCATTGTCACTAACTTCACTTCCAGGTCTTGCATGGCGTTACGAGACGCCCCACTATTATTTTCTAACCCATAGAACTTCTTTATAATGAATACTTTTGGTTCATCAGTCACTACTAAACAAACTACATACTGCTGTAAATGAAAGTGTCAGATTATTTTAACTTGAATTCTTCTATGGAGTCTGCCATTTTAGCTTCACTGTTACAGAGACAAAAGCTTTGCATTCGACCACGTATTTTTCCCTCCATTTCCCTCCATTTTCTACCATGTAGTTTCATTGATACTCAGACAATAGCCTGTTGATGTGTAAACAAGGAAGTGACTGCAAACTGGAGCCCGCCTCAGAGAACAGAGTCCATTGTGATTGGCACAGAGTGTAAAACAGGAAGTGGTCACAGGAGGCGGTTCACAGAGACGGAAGGAGATACCGCCTCTCTGATTCAAAAGTCAATGTTGGTATAGAATCTCTCTCTTTCGATCCTTAAGTTTGGGGGAGCACGGCCGTGACCTGTGCAGCTGACCATGTGGTGAGAATGTCTTTGTTTAATAAATAATTGTGTAACTTTGTAACAATCTCAGATGTGTTGTTTCTTGAGCCAGCCACAGTTTTAGGAACATGCAGAATCTAGAGAAGAATAGTTTAAATTATATTTTAACAAAAGCTTGGATTTTATAGCCATAAAATGAGCCTTTTAATTGCTTAATGTGAAAGAGAATTTTAATCGGCGTGTGTTTACGTAGGTTGTCATTATAAATGGCTTTAGAGCTGCGTTCTATCATTCTACACCTCCATTCCTCCTGATGTTGAAGCATTTGATTGAGACACGTCCAGAAATCAAGTGAAAGGAGCAGAAATTCACTATGTAATGCAGAAATGTTGAAAAATAAGCCCCAAGCTCATTCGCGTGTTTTTTTTTCTTTTCTATGGCCACTCCGGGGCTCCAGACTAAAGCAAGAAGGACATGAAAAAACACCAATAGAGTGATGAGGAGACTCAATGTTTTCTGGCTCTTTGGTCTGCATCTGAGGTTCAGGTCAGACTAGATGGAGCGACCCGGACCAAACGGATGAATACGGTCCATCTCCTCGTACCTTTATGCGCTCTAAATGAGTGAAATCAGTGACGTACAACGTTTTTGATTAACACAATGATGTGGTTCTCACTTGACTCTGTTGACATTGGGAAAACAACCGCTTCTTTGGCGGTGCTCATTTAAGAACTGGCGTTGGCACCTGCTCTGAACTAGAACCTGGTTCCTTTTGATGGAAAAGTCCTAAGAGGTAAAAGCTTTTGTTATGTAAACATAGACCCAGGAAGTGAATTCAACCTGAAGCTGGAGTCTTGAGTCCGGCCCTTAAGATAGGAGGATGGCTGGGGGTCAAGAATCCTCCACTGTGATTGGCCCAGAGAAGACAGGAAGTGGGTCACAGAAGATACCTAGACGGAGGACTGCCCCTCGACGATAATACCTACTGTTTGCATTTGAATCGCTCTCTTCCTACACTTTAAGTGTTGGGGGTAGCACCGGCTGGAGACCTGTACGAACTTCCTGATGGTGAGAATGTTCTTGTTAATAAATACTTGTGTAAACTATAACTAGCTCAGGTCTGTTGTCCTTAGCCCGCCACAGTTTTGGAACATGCAGGTTACTGAAAGAATTTAACAGTGCTGTAATAAATGTGTCAAAATCAACACGTTAAATTTCCTACCATATACACTCTATTTACTGTATATTTACTTGATCAATTATTCAAAATACTTTCATTCACACTGCACGTCAGCAGATTTTTCTTACATTATAAATATGTGTGTTGAAATGGCTGTTTTCATCCACTACTGTCATTAAAGTATCAGGATGTTGAGGTTTGATACAGAAAAAGGGTTTAATATCCATGCAATTGCTAAAATAATATATCAGCATGACTCAACATGCATTTTGACCTCAAAGATGTAAAAATTAGTGCATCTATAACAAACTACCCAATGGTAGAGAATAAAATAAAAACAATATTTGGATTGTTTGTAATACACAAATTAATAAACACATTCAATTGCTTGAATCCTTTTTATTTATTTGTGGAATGATTTTATTTTGTGTAGAATTCTAGGTTTAAAGAACAAAAAGAAAGAAAAAGGTTGAAGTTGTAGCTGCATTTGTCTTATTTTTTTGAGCAGAGTGAATCAGTGCATCGAGGTGTCTGTTTGGGGATGGAGGAGGAGGAGGAGGATGAGGTGGACTGGACAGATTCCGACGCATAATTTAAATTTAATTGGAGCGGGCCTGACTGGCTGGGGTCAAAATGAAGAGAAAATCAGTCACATTAATCAAGATAAAATTATCAGCTGATTAATCAGTGTTCTAATTATGGTGCTGGCGCTTCTCTTCTTTGTTCTGTTTTAATTACTCTGCTTCATTGTCTTTTCCATATGGCCAGCATGTCCCCCCTCAAAATGCCCAGTGAACACACACACACACACACACACACGCACGCACGCACGCACGCACGCACGCACGCACGCACGCACACACACACAGTAACAGCTAAAATAATTAGTGCATGCTCAAATATGTAAATGGTTCTGGAAGGACTCATCTTAAATCCAGAGGTTTCCAATTTTCACTCCTCTCTTTCGTGTCCTGCACATTTCTATTTGTCAGGGTCTTCGGCTTCAGCCTGCTCCTGTTACAGAGGGATCTTCTTCTTTTTAAAAAAAAAAAAAAAAGCATGTTTCAGTGAAACCTTTGCCTCGTTTCACTCTCTGTTACACATTAAAGCCAGACGTGTTCATTGTTAAAGCTTGAACTTTTTCTCCGGCCAATGCTGAGGAATTGAGTTGTTTCCAAATGGTCTGTGCCACCCTGTTCTCTTAAATTAGCTGTCAGAAGCTACATTCTGTTTAAAGGTGTCCTCCAGGAGATGATGCTCATCCAACAGCAATGGACATCTGCACGAAATATGACTGAAGGCCCGTTTACACGACAACGAATACGGGTGTATTCGCAAAACTTTCTTCACTTTTGGGGGGTCCATTTACGCGACACCAGTGTGTGGATCCACTGTATCCGCAAAGTTTTTAATCCGGCTCCCAAGGTAGAAAGATTTTTTCACGGCCACTATTCCCTCCTGCAGAGACTGATGGAGGCTACAGAGCCTGTTACTGCGCTTCTCTCCCCCTTCCTCCTGCTCATCCACTTGTAAACAAACATGGCGGACCTGTAGTGGTTTGACTTACGGTCCGTATTCTAGTTTCATCGTCCAGATCAGTAGTTCAATAGTTGAGACTCTCCCCTGATAGCATCCGATGCGTCATCAGTCCATGTGAATGTCGGGTTCTCTCCATTTTCTTAATGTTTAGAGTGTATTGTTCTCTACACACACGTCTGTGGAGTTTCATCACAAAATCAAGCGACAGCACCCTTGCGTGGCCCGGCATATTAACTACCTCATTGTCTCTGTGTTCGCTACTGCAGTGAAAACGCACTCCTTTTTTTTAACGGATTAGCTGTTGTCACGTAAAATGTTGTCGTGTAAACGGGGCCTGAATCCAGCAGTAAGATGACGCCTCAGCTTTTTAATTTGATAGAGGAGCAAAAGACGGCAAATATTAAAGAGGGACAATTAGCGGTCAGAATTTATCTAATTGCACTTCAGATCAGGTGAAAATCTGTGGAGTTTATGATTTATGGGCAAGTTTGAGCCAATTATTATTAGTAGTAGTAGAATCCATGGTGCTACATCAGGTTGTCAAACACATTTTAGTTCAGAGGGCACACACAGCCAAATTTCATCCTTTATCGTTTGCATGTTATGTCTATTTATGAACAGCACTTTGGTTCAGCTATACAAATATATAGTTCTTTACACATAAAGTTGAGTTGAACGGGCCGGACCGATAAAATAGTGCCATGATAGTCTTTAAATTCAAACCTTAACACCTTAACAAGTATACATGATGAATAGTTTTGTATTTTCCCAAAAGCAAACAATTACTACAGAAAATGAATACAATCTCAACAAAAAGACAATTTTAATATAGCCTGGTACAAGAATGGTCATTATATTTTATTTATACAGCACTTTTGCAAACACATTCACACATTCATACATGCTCTCCCATGCCAATGCAACTCCCACACAAGTATCTCAATCCATCCGTTGGGAGCAGTTTGGGGTACAATGTCTTGCTCAAGGACACGTCAACATGAAGACGTGGGGAGCTGGGGAATCGCCCCTGCAACCTGAGAGGCAACAGCTCTACCAACCGGGCCTCAGCCACCAGGTCAAACAATGAACTGTCAAAAAAATGTACACACTATAGCTGTATAGCTGCATTCTGGGTGATTTTCAAATTCACCTTGACCGCTTTGTGGATAATTTGACAGCAACAAGGTAGCTCGCTTTCTTGGTCGCGTCACTGATATCTCAGTTTGGGTCTAATTGTTGTGTTGTGTCTTCTAATCTTGAGAAGTAAAAAAAAAAAAGACTTCTTTGAAATTTTTACCATTTTCTTGGTGGTTTGGCCAGATTGGAGCCTCTTGCGGTCTGGTTTTGGCCCACAGGCCTTATGTTTGACACCCTTGTTCCAACGTAACCAGTCAGTGTTTAGCACAGTCCTCAGTCCAGATTACACGGTTATCCACATTGTTCTCTGTTCCTTGAGCCGTTAAGGTTCCCTTTGGATTTGTCTTGCCTCTCCAGCTCTTCATAACAGCCCACTACAGCGCTTCATCCACTTTGCAATGACTCGTTAGCTTCATGGAAAATTTATCCAGGGACAAATTAAAAATAGTTGCTTATGAAATAGAAAGAAACTTTTTTTCTTTACTGCCATTTGTCAGTCTTTTTTCTCTCTGTTGTGTTCAGTCGACTGCTGCTGTACTACGTTGTGCTAAGTCTCTAAATGCTAACTATCAGCGAGTACGAACTGGGATGAAGTAAGTTAGTGAATAAAACATGCTCTGTTGCCACAGGGGCTCCACATTAGGCAGGGTAAAGTGGTGATTAGCCGACCCATCAGACTCTGCACTGTAATTCCCCTCTCTACTTTCCCTAGTGTTCCTGTTTTACTCTTTTTTTACTCTCGATCCTCTTCGCTCCCTCTGCACTCTGTTGGAATTCTTTTGTTTCTCATCCATCCGCATCATTTTCATTTACATCTATTGGAAACGGAAAGCTATCCTGTGATTATGAAAGACAACAAGTATAATGTTCAGGGTTCTCTATATAAGCCAGTATATTCAAAATGATTGATTCACAATGATGCAGAAGCTTGATGTTCAACTTTCTTTGAAATATAAGATTTGGATACAACAACACAACCGTCCAAGACATTGGTCTGCAACCTTAATGACCAAAAGAGACATTTTTGTCTCTTTCTACCTTTAACCTTCAAACCGAAAATAACACAGCACATGAAGTTGTAAAATGTTTCCATTTCAACAAAAGCTGCCTTATGTGGCATTTTGTAGCCAGTTTGAGTTGTTTCGTCCCATTTTAATGGATTTAGTTATAGCAGTTTTGACCTTTGTTTGGTTCGGGTGGCGTTCAAGTCGCATTTTGGTAACGGATCAAACCGCTTGGAAAATGTCACGCAATTACAACAGCTGCCCGTTTGTTGGCGCTATTGCCTGAAACAAACACTGACCAGAGAGGAAGTAAAGAAAAAACACACCTCATTGAATAGTCCAGACTGAAAACGGAAGTCCCGCCGCTTTAGCCCATGGTGACCAGGTTAGTTATATTGGATTATTTTAAATTGATAATTCTTCCATGAAGTCTGCCAGTTTAGCCTCACTGTTACAGAGAAAATAACTTTGCATTCTACCATGTGTTTCCCTCCATGTTGGTTTCACTGATACACACAGACAATAGCCTTTGTAAAAATGGAAACAAGGACCCACTGGAACACGCCTCAGAGGACAGGATTCCATTGTGATTGGCCGGAGTGGTCAAGGGGTTTAAGGCCACAGGGAGGACCCAGATAGAGGAAGTTCACCGCTCTCATTCTTAAGTACTGCGTTTCTTTAGTTTCATTCTCTTACTTTCACTGTAAGTGTTGGGAAGAGCACGGCCGTCCTGTGCAAGCTACCGAGTGGTGAGAATGTCTTTGTTTAATAAATAATTGGGTTAATTCTTAACAATCTCAGATCTGTTGTTTCCTCATCCAGCCATAGTAAGGGAACAAGCAGATTTCAGAGAGAATCGAGATAAAATATCTTATAGTTAGCTAAAGGGGCTAAAGGGTAGCCACAAACAATCGCAATACGTAGTCTTCAGACCAGATATCAATGAGCGCCTTTCTCAGTACTTCTTGATCTCTACTTCTTCCTCACTACTCCACGTCTACCCGCGAGATATTTTCCACCTTTTTCTTTATGCGTCTGCTTCTTCTGATTTGCACGGTTAGCTTTGTTAGCTTACTATCTAGAATGCATTGAACTCTATGTCATGTCCTCTCACACCCTGTCCTACTCACCCCCCCACCCGCTGGAAAGATCGCTTGCATGAGAACCGAAATCAAATTTTTCAAGGCCACCAGAGATTGCTAGATCTGGTTCAGAGTTCAGGGGAAAGCTTGAGCTTTTCTTCGAAGACACTGTCTCACCGAAACCTCTTTCCCAGAAAGTCCCTGTCGAGAATTCAGGTCTGGATCAAACAGGGAAATTTGAATGCTCCCTACATCACGTTCTCTCACTCCGTCCGCTGGACAGTCTGCTGATAGACTCTGACGCGTTCACATTGTCTGTGAGCCAGATCTCAGTTCACTTGCAAGTGAACTGAGACCCACGTTTTCAAGTGGGGTAGAGTTTACTTTTCTGATCTGGATCTGATTCCGTGGTAAGTCCAAATGAAGCAGACGTTCCTTGAAATGAACTCTGGTCCAGACCATACAGTGCTGGTGTAAAAGCAACCTAAGTTACACGTTGTAACCCAGGACTCTTGTCATGCTGCAGCTTGCAGTCTGAGTCTGTGATCTGCACTGGGTAACAGGTACAACCATCATCCAGCCACTCTAGTGTGTCCTAGACTCATCATTAGGACTAACCAAAGTTCTTAAATGTAGTGATGTGATATTTCATCGGAATTCCAACTTAGAGGCTTCAACCAAGCACACACAGTGTCTGAACTGGTTTTGAGCAGTGTTACTGTGCAACAACACATCATCAGTATAACCTACTGAACTAACCTGTCTGATGACGGTCTAAACCCAGCTCTCATTCTGTTTCACAATGATCAGAAGGATCAAGAAAACAGTGAAACGTTTCAAGTTAAATAAGCTTTTCTTAAAAGCATCATTAAGTTTTCCTCTAACTCTTCTTTTTTGTCAAGCAGAGACTTGTTGAGAAGGTTTGCAAGGATTTCGGTTTCAGTAAATGTACCATGACAGTAAAACACATTGGTAATCAGTGTAGATGCAGCAACATGGAGCGATGTAGTAATTTATTTGCTTCTGTAGTTGTGAGAAGAAGACAAGTCTTTTTCTGTGAGTTATTCAGAGGAGGTTAACCGGGTAGCTGAGTCCTGCAGTATTTTTAGACCTTAACACCGAAGTGGGTCTTGTAGATGTCAGACATAGGGGGGTTGAATTTGCAGCTCAGGGCTTTCGAGGTAAAGCAAACAATCCTGTCCTGTTCCATTCTGTGCTGGGCTGCTGTACCACACTGAATCGAACAAGGTGGGAACTCTTTCCATTGCAGCGTCGCTGAACTCTGTTTTTTAACAGTAAAATGAAGGGTCACATAAGATTGGACAAAGCCAAACACATTTTGTTCAGGTCACAACAAAATCTTTTTTCCTCTTCTGGAGAATTTTTTTCTTTCTTTCCTGGCTTTCCTGACTTTTATAGATCTGTTGATTTGTCTGCAGAGCCAGTGGCTTTCATTTGTGTCCAGACACTCCTGACATCTGCAGAGGGGTGAGACGTCACTGCTTCTGTTTTTTCTCTCTCCTTTTTATTGAGTTGTCAGTGTGTCGGAGTGGAATCAGACCACTCACACCAGCGCCGGGCGACCGAGCCTCTCTGAATATGTAATTAGCTGCTGCAGTACAAGTGTCTCATGAATATTCATGATTTTTTTAATTAGGCGGCTCTCTTCACAGCTAGTCGCCACAAAAAGTTACCTCCTCATCACACACACTGTGTGTGTGTGTGTGTGTGTGTGTGTGTGTGTGTGTGTGTGTGTGTGTGTGTGTGTGCGTGTGTGTGTTCAGCGCTCAACTCTCAAGTGTGGAGAAAAGGGTTGGTGGAGAAAAAAATTTGAAAAAGGGGAGAAAATGTGACAGAAAGAAAAATATAAACTTACACTCTTGTTTCTTTGGAGGTGTGAAAGTACTATGTGTACTGTGTGGAAAAACAACTCTTCCCATGAAAATAATCAGAATCTCTTGACATATTTGACATATTTATACAGGTCACCTCTGGTCTCGCTTAAAGTAGTACCTACTTATACTGAAGCGAAACCAAAAGGAAAATAATCAATGCACATGGTATTCTTGTGTGGAGAAAGTAAATACGCAACTCAAAAAACTAAAGGGAACACCTAAACAACACAATGTAACTCCAAGTATATCAACCTGTGCAGTTAGGAAGCAACACTAATTCTGAATCTGTTTCACCTGTTGTACAAATGAAACAGACAACATGTGCAAATGAGAGGCAATGAGCAAAACAACTCCTATAAAGGAGTGGTTCTGCTGGAGGTGACCACAAACTATTATGCTGTTCTTGTCGTTTCTGGCTGATGTTTTGGTCACTTTTGAATGTTGTTAGTGTTCTCAGTCCTGGAGGGAGCATGAGGCGAGTCTAACACCAACATAAGTTGCTCAGGTTGTGCAGCTCATCCAAGATGGCACATCAATGCAAGCTGTGGCAAGAAGGTCTGCTGTGTCTCCCAGCACAGTGTCCAGAGCATGGAGGAGATACCAGGAGACAGGCCAGTACACCAGGAGATGTGGAGGGGGGCGGTAGGAGGGCAACAAGCCTGCAGCAGGACCACTACCTCCCCCTTTGTGCAAGAAGGAACAGGAGGAACCCTGCAAGATGACCTCCATCAGGCCACTAATGTGATGTTTCTGCTCGAGCTGTCAGAAACAGACTTCACCAAGGTGCTATGAGGGCCCACGTCCACAAGGGGAGCAGTTCTTACAGCCCAACACTGTGCAGGGTCATTGGCATTTGCCAGAGAACCCCAATATTGACAGATTGGCCATTAGTACCCTGTGTTCTTCACAGATGAGAGCAGCTTCACACTGGGAACATGTGACAGACGTGACAGAGTCTGGAGACGCCGTGGAGAACGTTCTGCTGCTTGCAACATCCTCCAACCTGACGGGTTTGGTGGTGGGTCAGTAATGGTGTGGGGTGGCATTTCTTTGGATGGCCCACAGCCCACCATGTGCTAGCCAGAGGTACCCTGACTGCTATTAGGTACCAGGATGAGATCCTCAGACCCATTGTGAGACCAGATGCTGGTGCAGTGGTTTCTGGGTTCCTTCTGATGCAGGACACTGCCAGGCCTCATGGGGCTGAATTGTGTCAACAGTTCTTCCATGATGAAAGTATTGATGCTCTGGACTGGCCTGCCCGTTCCCCAGACCTCAATCCAACTGAGCACATCTGGACATCATGTCTGGTTTCATCCACCAACCATACGTTGACTACAGACTGTCCAGGAGTTGACTGATGCTTTGATCCAAGTTTGGGAGGCCATCCCTCAGAAGAACATCCCTCAGGAGAACATCCGCCGCCTCATCACAAGCATGCCCAGGCATTGTAGGGAAGTCATACAGGCACGAGGAGACCACACACACACACACAATGACCAGAATGGGGAACACCTTGACACAGAACAGTAATAATGAAAGAGAGTCCATGCAAGAGCTCCATTGTGCTTCAGAGTTCATTTCACTGAACGGTCATGATATATAAAGTGTCCATGTTACAGTTAAAAGTTAGCTTATTTACTAAAGTGGTGAACTCCAGCGAATCCCCGTCAGAGCATTAAGCGTGTAGTGACTGGCATGTTTATGACCGTCGCATGTAAGTGTCACTGTCAGATATCACAGACATTCAATCTCATAAGTGATCCTCCCTGGCGAGGCGATGATGTCAGCGCCATGCTTGCAAGAAGTGACTTTTTACAAGCTGACTCCTCTAAGTGTAAAGCAAGCCAAGTGACAGAGCCCATTGCGAAGAAGCCGAGGTCTATAAAGAAATGGTGGTCCACCCACCAGATGCTGATTTATTGAGCCCCTAAATTATTCTAATGCTTCTCTGAGCATGACTTTTATATGAAAATCAGTCTCACCACCATCAAGAAATTACTCCAAGCTCTCAAGACATGATCATTTCTATAAGCTCATTATTTACTTGTGGAGATTGGTTTTCAGTGTGACTCCTTTGTGAGATTTTAATTGTTTATTGATCAATATAATAGGTAGATTTTTATGCGATTGTTTCTTGAAATGGGTTTCTTTCTTTTTTCCCCTTGTTGAAGAGTGAGAATCCCAATTTAGAGAGATTCATTTTGGCAGAGCAAGCAATTAAACTGCTCTGAAGGTTCAGGTTGTCCTTTTAAATATTGACGGTTTTGTCGCTCCACCTGTACAAGGCGACGTTTCTCTTTCTGAGGGTTCGCTTACAGATTTGCAATTAAAACACACACACAGAAAAAGAACAAACACTCCTTGGCTGATGCCTCTGACAAAAAGCACTCTGGGTAAAGTGCCAGGGATCGAGTCCAAACACAGTGCAACAGCGATCTCTTGTGGTCTGTCACAGTTAATACAGCCAGCAGAGGGAGAGCTAAGTGTGAAACGAGGTGACTCCACATCATGATGAGAAATATTGAAATATCTGCAATCATTGACTTCTGTGTCGATAAATGCAGCTCTGGTTGTTGGAACGGCTGAAGACTGATGAGGCTCTTTGGGGATTAAAATCAGAAATCGAACAGGGCTACGAAGCCAGCTGTTAACGTCTTGACCACGTCTGATTTATTTGTGTCTTGTGGCTCCTTCTGATTCACTTTCACCCACCACAAGATCTGAAATCCCACCTGAAGGATCGCGAGACCAGAGGTGAGTGGTCCTGGTCCTGCAGGGTTTCAACGTGTCCCTACTTCAAGTCGCAATACTGGATCTGTTCCCAGTAAAGCTGTGAGAAGAGCCCCAAGAACAGAACTGTGGATATACTCACCACTACACCAGAGTAAGTCGCAGAATTAAATTAGTTTGCTGTGCAGGAAGCTCTGGCTCATTCTCTGAAATGGATTGCACCTGACTGGCTTTGTCAGTGATTGGATTCCAATTTTATCCTCTCCAATATGTGTTTGGGGAAAAGCCTGCAAGAGTCATACCTTAAAGTTATAACCTCAGACCTCAGAAAGCAGGTTGTGAGTGAAGTCCTTTTGCAAAATTCAGGGAAATCTCACAAATATATTTTTAGAAGTCATGTTATGGATTTTATTTAAAGTAATTACATGATTTGAAGTTTGAATGTTCAATTTGGTCGACTTTAGTTAATCTTTTCTCAAGTGGTCTGACTTTAGGACCCAGAGTCACCCCTCAGAAATGAATGATAATCAATAATGCTGCGGCCTGTGGTTCTACAGCCGCACACAGAAGAACAGACAGGAGCTGCAGAGGGTGGAGAGGGCAGCAGAGCACATTGTTGGGTCATCACTGCCTGCACTCACGGACATCTACACAACCAGACTGGAAAAGAAAGCCAGGGTCATTTCCAAGCACAACACACACCCTGGTCATTTTCTCTCGCCCTTGGCCTAAGGAAAAGGGTAGAGGACACTAAAGATAATAACAGACTGAAGCAAAGATTCTACACCCGTGATGTAACATCCACCACCCTCAGTGTCCAGCAGTCTTCTGCCATGATTGACACACACAACCTGTCTGTATTGTGTTTGTTAATCTTGAGTGAGTGGAATTAGCGTAGAATCAAATTCCAATCACAGATATCGAATTCAAACACATGTATCTAATTCAACATGTCTGAAAATTGGTTGAAAGTAGTAAAACTTAAGTAATCATAGCACTTCTCCAATATTCTCTAAATTTCTTTGCAGGTGTGAAAGCATTTCTGTGAGTGAGCATTAGGAAAAAACACCAGAGCAGAGACTTGACACTTCCTTCTTATTTGTTCACCTGTTGACTTTGTGCATCTTGTGACATATAAGTACAATATGTATTTATCATATGGATATGGCTTTTATTAACATTTTCTTGATGTCATTACAGTCAGTACAAAATGCATGTCACATGACCTTTTATGAACTACCTGGTATCCACTTCACACTGATCAGTAGGCTGATTGGAACTGGGCTTTAGTTCCATTTTATTACACAATTCCTGCCAATTTTAAGTGTACTTTGATTTATCTATTATATAACATTTTTTATTTGAATTTGCCCATGACTCATCTTTATATACAGATATACAAATATAAACTAAAAAACATGTAAATTATGTAAAAAGCCTAAAAAGTATAAATAGTAAGTGTAAAAGATGAATGCATGTACAAAATTTAATTTGGAGTTTAGAGAAATAGCAACAATACTTTCATTAAAAGTGAATCTACTGATGGCAGAGCTTAAACGAAAGATCAGGAAATTTAATATTGAAATAAGAATAAAAAGACATAGGTTAAGCCAAATTAATAGTCATGAATACACTGAACTGTATTAGTTATAATATAAATGGACTGAAGCATCCCATTGAGAGAAATAAAATTCTGAATCAATTAAAAGAAGTAAAATGTTCAATAGCTTTTCTACAGGAGACCCACTTAAATACCAAGAAACACAAGAAATTAAGACAGGATTGGGTTAAGACAGGATGTGCTGTGAGGTTCACAGTGCATCCTGTGGGAATATGAAGAAAAGAGGCGTAGCAGTTTTATGTAACAAATCATTAGGCTTAATATCAGAGAAAGTAACAGAAGACAAAAATGGGCGCTATATTATTGTTGTGAGTTCAGTAGGAAGTACAAAAATAACCCTTTTAAACCTCTATGCCCCAAATGAAGATGACGCAGGAAAGAAATTTCATCGCTTCTGGCAGCTAACACAGAGTGTCTGATTATAGCAGGAGGAGTTTTTAACTGTGTACCAAACAAAAAAATGGATGAAAACCCCCACTTGAAAATGTAACAAAGTCTCAAAAAACAAAAACACAATGTAAAATTCTAGAAGAGTTTGGACTGGTGGATATCTGGACATATCTATACACCCAAGAGAGAGTTTCAATTTCAATTTCAGTTTATTTATTTATCAGGGACAGTGCAATATACATAGAAAAAATCTGATGTGTTACACATAGAGTATATAGCTTGACACTAATTTGCAACTCTCGTCCCTGGAAAGGCTTTTCAGAGGGTAAAGAGGAGAGTAGCAGAGAGTAGAGAAATAACAAAATGTAGAGGCCAGAAGTGGAGCACAACCAACCACTCTTGCACTCAGCAGCCATCTTGTTTTTCGTTTCCCTCCAAAGAGAGAGAGCGAGAGATTATACCTTCTTCTCAAAAGCACATGGAAGTTACTCCGGAATGGATTTTTTCTGCGTGACCAAAATGGAAGCCTACAAGGTCAAGGATTGTCACATTGAATCCATAACACTATCTGATCATGGTGCAGTAGTAATGTCAATAGATTTAGGAAAGAACAAACAATTTAAACACTGGAAAACAATTGTCTCGCTCCTTGACAACACAGATGTAGTCCAAAATATTAAACACGAATGGAATGACTTTCTTAAACACAATGATAACGGAGAGGTTTCTATGTCAATCTTATGGGAGACCGCAAAAGCTGTTCTTAGGGGTAAAATAATTGTACTCTTCTACAAAATAAATAAAGAACAAATCAAAGAACAAGAAAAACTAGAAGGACTTGTGAAGAAATTACAACAGGAGCACAAAAAGACAAACAATGACAACACCTTAAAATGTCTGAACCAACACAGACAAACACTGAACAATCTTTTCCCATGTAAAGCTGAGGGAGTGCTACGATTCGCCAATCTGAAATATCACGAATTTGGTAATCGAGCAAGCAGACTGCTGGCATTCCAACTATGCCAATCCCAAGCAAGCCGAACAATTGAAATATAATATAATTAATAGTAGATCCATTATCTAAAAAGTTAATGTCTCGCCCCAAAGACATAGCAGTCACCTTCTTCACCTACTATGAAGCCCTATATGACTCAACAGGGAGGAGTGATAAAAAAGAAAATATGCTCTTAACCCAAAAGACCCACCTAAAACCTGGTCGGAGGCAATAATTACTGTGATTCCCAAAGAGGGAAAAGATCATACGAGTTGTGCCTTGTATAGACCAATAAGTCTACTTTGCAACAATGTCAAAATTGTTAGTTTTATAATGGCAAAATGTATAGAGCGGTGCATCAACAAAATAATTAAACCTGATCAATCTGGTTTCATACCCAGGAGACAGGGAATAAACAGCATTAGAAGAACTCTAAACATAATTTCAACTGCAAAACAAAAGCAGCAGACATCAATGCTTCTCAGCTTAGATTCTTCCGGCTTCGCTACTGTGCAGACGAGTTTTCTTTGCCTGCGCTTCGCAATTTGAGTCTTTTTCCCTTCTTTTACATACATTATTTTATATACAAGAAAGCGTTTTAAAGAAATACTTTTGTGTTTCTGTCAACATAATACTTATTCGGAAAGCTGAGAAGAGAAACAAAACTACACTCGGGACACAGGACTATTGTTTATCTCAACCAGCAACCAGAGGAATCCAACAAACAGACCGGAGAAAGAATGTCATCCAGCTGAAGGACTGTGAGAAACGTGTGAGATAAGGTGAAGCAGCTTGAACAGAAGATTGAATCGCTGCGTGAAATACATGAAAGTGAGGACTTTATCCACTCTGTGGTCGTTAGTGTACATAGAGGAAATGCCACAGAACAGTCACAGATTGCGTGGGAATACATCTGATGCTGACCACCGCACCATGGACCTGGCTACAACAATTCCTTGGATTTGCCCCAATGTAACCAAAATAGCTGCTGAGGCTCCAAAATCCAACAATTCCAACAACATTTCTTACTGGAACAGTACACCGGAGCCAGACCTAAGGCATCGACTCCAAGCCGGACCTGGTCTGATGTTGTGCGTAATAAAGGCAAGTCCAGTAAGAAAACAAACAAGAGGCCTCCTCCACTCACTCCTCTGCAGAACAGGTACGATTCACATGCTCTGAGTGAAATGTGTGATAACACCGGCCAGCCAGGACTCGGGGACGCTCATCACACAACAAGCAGGAAACACAAGCAGGTTTGCAGAAATAACCCCAAAATCACAACTAAACCAAGGGCCAGGAGAAAAGTTCCTTTTCAAGTCTTGACCAACTGGACACTGGATTGGGGACTCAATCACCAGGGAAGTCAGAATGGGAATGATGAAAAATCTCACTGTGTGGAGGAACTGACAGCGACAAATCCCAGCCACATGAACGTCATCATCCATGCAGGTTCCTTCCACATACTGCGGAGCAAGACTGGTTCTGAAGACCTGAAAAATGACTTTTCACTACTAATGGAGACTCTGAAGGAGTCCGTGCCCCAACATGTTTTCATTTCAGGCCCCATTCCAACCCTGGGAAAAAGAATTTAATCGTTCTCTCGCCTTTTAGACCTGAATAAGTGGCTGACTTCAACATGCTTCTCCAATGGGATGAAGTTAATCGACAACTTCAACCTGTTCTGGAACTGTAAGGTTCAAACCAGATAGGGTTCATCCAAATATCATTGGATCCAGACTGCTCAGTCCCAAAATACGTCATGCCCTTGAGATAACACACTCAAACAGGTGCATGACGATAACCACCAAGGATACTGGCGCTAACAGAGACTCAGCCTCCATCCCTCCCCTCTTCCCTGTTTCTGTGCCCCAGATCAACCAGGGAACCAGAAGGACGTCTCTGCCCCAGTCCAGGACCCAGCAACCCCCCTTGCCTTCCCCAACCACACCTGTGATGGAGCTTTTCAAAGCAGTGACATTGAACCTCAGTCAGTTGGAGCAGTTATTAAACACGAGAGGTCATAGGCAGCATCCATCAAAGGTGCACCAGAGATGAGAAAGTCCCTCTGCTGCTTTGTTAAACATGCCGGTGATCTCAACGTGGTAAAAGGTCTATCAGTACGAACAACAGTTGTGTGTCAGCTCTAGTATTAACTCAGCGGTATTCATAACACACCGTAATTTGGTTAACTTGATGTTAGGTCTCTGTCGGGCAAGTCACCTTTAATTAATGATGTTATTACTGAGGAAAAAAAGTATTTCATGTTGTTAACAGAAACTTGGTGAAATGAAAACAAGAGTGCAATAGCTCTTATTGAATCAATTCCTCAACACTTCAGTTTTATCAGCGAGGTCAGAGTGTTGAAGAAAGGAGGTGGAGTAGCGTCTTTGTATAATGATACGTATCAATGCAAACAGCTGTCGTATGGAAAAGTGGACTCTTTTGAACAGGTTGTGCTTCAGGTGAACTCCTCCTGTCTGGCAATATTAGTAACCATCTTCACACCACCCAAATACAATGCAAACTTCTTTCATGACTTTAGCTATCTGCTGTCTGCTGGATGTTTTGATTATGACTCTGTTGTGGTAATGGATGGTTTTAATATTCATTGTGATAGTCCAGAAGATAACAGTGCTAATGAACTTCTGAACATCACACAACCAGACTTGGTTGTTTCCAAAGGTCTAAACATTTGGTTGTGTGGTTGTGGTGAAAAGATGTGGCTGTTTCTGACCATGACCTTGTCTCATTTAAAGTCTCTACCTCAGTTGACAGCAGTAGAAGTAAAACAGAGTTGATCAGAAAACGTCACATTAATGAAAACACAGGCCGAGTCTTCAGCCAGACATTCACTAGCATGCAGCTCTGCCTGCAGCTTCTACCAGCGACCTTGTAGAGAACTTCAGCTCTAAAGTTAAAAACATCATTGATACCATAGCGCCAGTCAAGGCTAAGGTAGTGTGTGATAGGAGAAAAGCTCCATGGAGGAATAATAAACTGGTTAAGGCCCAAAAAAGAGAGTGCAGACAGGTGGAGCGCAGGTGGAGAAAATATAAGCTCCATGTTCATTATGACATCTACAATGAAATGCTTCGCATGTATAACTTAGAATTAAAAAGGGCCAGACAATCTTTCTTCTCTGAGATTATCAACAAACACAGTAATAATGCTCGTACTTTGTTAAGTATTCAACAAGTGATCAATCCTTCACCATCAGTACCTCCTGAACTGTTATCAGATGCATTTTGTAATCATTTTCATCCCATTTTACCATAAAATGACCCAGATCAGACTGAGAGTCAGTCAGTTAACTCAGGCATTACGACTGGAACACCTGAACCGCCACACAAAGATGTTCTGTCTAATCTGGCACAATAGTTGGGAATTTCTGGCACGGCACCAAGTTGGTTTAAATCGTAATTGCAAGTTCGTGACTATTCTGTGTCAATAGCTAATTATGAATCTGAGCAAATTAAAATCACTTGTGGGGTTCCTCAAGGCTCCATCCTTGGGCCCCTTTAATTTGACATCTCTCACTGGCTCGGATCATGGAACATTACAACATCTCTTATCATAATTACGCGGACGACACACAGTTGTATATATCAGTGTCACTGAATGACCACGCCCCCTTATACTGGCTGAGTAAATGCATAAATGTAGATAATGAGTGGACTTGTCAGAACTTTTTACAACTCAACCCAGAGAAAACTGAGATCATTGTTTTTGGCCCCAAAGAACAAAGGTTAAAGGTCAGTGCTCATCTTGACTCCATGTCACTCAGGATATCAAATTAGGCAGAAATGTCGGATCCAAGAGGAACAATGCGGTTTTTGTCCCGGTCGCGGAACACTGGACCAGCTCTATACTCTCCACTGGGTGCTCGAGGATTCATGGGAGTTTGCCCAACCAGTCCACATGTGTTTTGTGGATCTGGAGAAGGCGTTTGAACATCCCAGGGAACACGGTCAAAGGGGGGTGCTCCGGGAGTATGGAGTCCAGGACCCTTTGTTAAGGGCTGTCTGGTCCGTGTACCGGAGCAGAAGTTTGGTTCGCATTGCCGGTAGTAAGTTGGACCTGTTCCCAGTGCACAATGGCCTCCGGCAGGGCTGTCCTTCGTCACCGGCTCTGTTCATAACTTTTATGGACAGAATTTCTAGACACAGCCAGGGACCGGAGGAGGTCCAGTTTGGGGACTACAGGATCTCGTCTCTGCTTTTTGCAGACGATGTGGTCCTGTTGGCTTCATCAAACCTAGACCTTCAGCGTGCACTGGCACAGTTTGCAGCCGAGTGTGAAGCAACTGGGATGAGGATCAGCACCTCTAAATCTGAGGCCATGGTTCCCAACCGGAAAAAGGTGGCTTGCCCCCTTCAGGTCGGTGCACAGCCCTTGTCCCAAGTGGAGGAGTTCAAGTGTCTCGGGGTCTTTTTCATGGGTGGGGGGGAGATGGACCGTGAGATCGACAGGCGGATCGGTGCAGTGTCTGCAGTTATGCAGTCGCTGTATCGGTCGTGGTGGGGAAGAAGGAGCAAAGCCAAAAGGCGAGGCTCTCGATTTACCGGTTGATCTTCGTTCCCACCCTCGGAAAGCGGCAAGGAGATAAAAAAAAGAGAAGGGAGAGAGGGAGGGAGGGAGAGAGGGAGGGAGATGCGCTTTGTATGTGCGTAATTTAGTTTTGTTTTAAATTGTTTCGCATGTAGTCCTCATACAGGTCATTTGTGATCTAAATAACCAAATACATGAAGCCTACACGGCTTCAAAGTGCACATTTTTACGTGCAGTTGGCATTATTACCAGGGATGTGCTGATTTTCTCTTAAAGCAGTATGAGAGGTTTGACCTGAATTGTCACAAAACATTTACATTTCAATGTGAATTATAAACACTTAATTCCACTTCAAAGTGGTAAAACCTGTTTGACAAAAGTAGTCTTAACATAGTTCTCTCAAAAACTTATTCAGAATATCCCAGTCTCCCTTCAAACTAGTGTAACCTTCTGGGTTATTTTTTTCGCCATATCGCTCCCCTGTGGGTACTTATCCTTTTTTTTAAAGTCGAGAGTTTGCTGCTTTGGTGCGGCTTTTTCTTTAGTTGTTGTTGTAAACTGAGCGTACTCCGCCGCATGTTTACTTTTTAGATGTCTTATCAATTTAGTTGTGTTAAACAAAGCTCTGGTGCTCCACCTCTCGGGACTGTGGCGAAGCAAATAGTACAACTGTCCGCTGGACTAGTTTCGTTGTCAACCTTTAAATACCTCCAGACTGCTGACATTTATCCACTCAATGGCTTTACGCTGCTAATGGCGAAGTTGCCATTCGTCAGTTTACGGCAGGTCGCAAACGGGGCTCGCTTTACGGCAGCTGACAAGAAATTTTTTTTATTTTTTTTTAAGATCAGCGGGGTGATCGGATGGATTTGCCGATTTCCGATCACTCACAAATCACCAATATCGGCCCCGATCCGATATCTACCCATCTGATCAGGACATCCCTAATTATTACTAATCAGGGCCTGGCGTGAGGATGCCAGAGGTTCATTTTGCAGTTTGTGTAACCTATGGTTGATTTACTGCACTCTTGTTGATAGCAATTTGCCAAAAACTATTTATCTATCATTTATATGTGGTTATTTGATGCAGATATGAAGCTCTGGTTGTGTTTTATTTTGCATGTGGAATGATTTCGGAGGTTTGCACGGGTGTCTGACAACTTCGTGGTTTGGGCTGGTTTTTATTGGAATGGGCGAGTTCTAAGACGTGATTGGGCTGGAAACTGTAAATCTGACCTGGCAACACTGAGCTTGACCAGTGTGCATGAGAGAGAGAGCGTGCTATGCTGAGCAGATCTAGCATGAAGTTGTACATAAAGTAAGAGGCCAATAAATAGAACAAGTGTTCATCTCAGAAACTGAGTTCCATGTCCTGCGTTCCACCGACTGTGAGGTGAGGGAGTTAAGCCCGGAGTGGAGGACAGCTTCACCCCCCAAGTTGGTCTCCCTTGCATCTTCGGACCACGATCTGGAGACCGGAGCAGGAAGGGTTAACACTTTGTCACAAACTGAGAACTAACATTGAACAAAAGTGCTTTCAATAAAACTTTGTCAGAAATCGCTGGGTTTCCTCTACATTCATTTAGGAGTGGTGGGCAGCCTTGGGTGGGGGTGCGCTCTGTGGAACAGAGCTAGGGTTAAAAAAATAAGGGACAGCTCACTGGCAGGGCCGGCAGGCCAGATAGTGTTCACCGTTCCTTGCGTGGTGAATTTTTAGTCTTTTTTTTTTTCTGTATGAAACAATTTTTTTAACTATCTGACTTAAACCTGAATTTTGGAGAGGAATATTATTTTTGATATAAACACATTGAAAACTAATTATTTAGCAATTTATATTTATTGCAAAATACCTACATTAACAGAATAAATCTGTATTTTTCTTAAATAGAAACCTTCATAGAATAAAAATACATCATTCTTTAAAAGAACTCCATCTGGCTTAAATGACAACAGAATAAATATAAATGTACTTAAAATTGTAGAGATTAATAGAAAACAATAGAAAGCAGAACATTCCTGTAATAATGTGCATTTAGTACAATAAGAAAAGTGCTAACAGAAAGTATGTGGAAAAGATATTTGTTCTTCCAAGTGAATGACAGCAGGCGACAGTTGAAGTAATAAAGAAAAAAGATTGCACTCATGAACTCAAAAGCTCAATGCTACATCATGTACACTCAAAAAAATTACTCATTTTGGCAGGTTTTCCATCCAATAAAGTTTCTTAGCTCCAACTCAATTTGAGTTTGTTTCTGCACAACAATCGAACTAAATGTTTTCATATTTTCCCAAACCAAACGAATCACATATATGTAAGCTAATCTATTTAGTCCATTACTATTATATTCAATAAAACAGAGTTTTAACAAGTTATTTGCATTGTAGTAATTATATAATTTTTCATTTGGTTAACCCAAATAGACTTAATTGAGAATGAATTTGGCTTTCATAAATTATAAAGAAACTTGAGAGTGAACCTGGCTGAGGTTTATTTGATTTAAATGTCATAAAAGCTTTACTGGATGTACAATGGAGGTCACATTTTAAAGAACCAAGAATGTAATGAATAACATTTAAACAACAGAAAAAACAGGAGTTTGACCGTTTGCACAATTTTCCAAAGAAGAGTACAAAACAATTGGCTTAAAATAATGTAGTCAGTTGAAATACTGAAAACATCTATACTTAAAACTCAATAAATCTCAATTCAAGGTACATTAATATTTTGGGGAGAAATGTGCCTTGTTTTACAAATGTAGATTAAAATTCAACAGGGTGAAACGACTGCTCTTGGCAGCAAAACAGCAGGGAGGAGCTTGTACAGAATAGTGATCGCTATCTAACCAAAACCAAGTATCTTGAGAATGGGCTTTTACATTTTCTTGGTAAAATAAACTCCTTTTGAGAATGAAAACTAAGGTTCAAGCTACTAAGCCAAGCAAACACTTACAAAAATCACTGAATCACCTCAAGAATTCATGGCCACAAAATAAAGGTAAAATGAAAGTAGACATTTTGAAAATATGTGATTTGGATTGGGTAGTGACAACATCAAATATAATGACAACGCATTGTTCTTTGCAGCCCACACCAAGTAGCTTCAGTTCAGACCAGGATCACTTCACCACAGACCAAACTGGATTCAGTTCAGATTTGACTGTGAGTTCAATACGATGCACGAAAGGTGCAAAGTGCATCAGTCCAAAGTAACTCCGTTCAGAAAATGTTAAGTTCAATTCCTTTTCAGCTGCTGAATTTTCCTGCTGAGCGTGTGTCCGTCCAAATTCATGAGGATCTTCTGGGAAAACAAAAATATGCTCTTCAAGTGTCTTAGAAAGTGAGATCCAGGGTCTAGATAACATAACATAATGTCAAATAACATCACAACATGGAATAATCTAAATTGAACCTAAATTGATCTCCCAGTACCAGTGCACATAACACAGAGACACTGTTTTCTCTACAAACAGATATTCTGTGCAAAGCCCATCACTTTAAATACTACTTAATGATCCCTGGTGAAAAAACACCATCTTCATACACACTGCAGTTATTATAAATTAACTGAATTGTCACTGAGCTGACAATGCACGTGGCCACTCCAACACAATGACTTTAGAACAAACGTGCTTTCAATAATAAGTTTGAAAAGTCACTATATGAGTCTACAATCAAGCACAGATTGCTGTGTTGACAGATGAATCCCATATTTTAACACAACAGACTAAATTTTAACTCATAATTCATATTACCTACAAATAGATTGGTCGTAATTCATTTATTGGTTTACTTCCTTGGACCCCCGTCCAAGGAAGTAAACGGCCAGTAAAGTAACTTAAATATTTCTTTAAAAACTCACCATTAATAAGGATTCCTCCTACAGTAAAGCAAGCTGCAAACTAAGCACAGTTCTTACCGAGATACTCCAAACATCACATGAGCCAAACTTCTCCTCAACATTAGGAAGGCTTTGCACACGTCAACTAATATTAAAGCATGCACATTATTTCATGACAAGGCAATAAAGTACTGAAAAAAAAGAAAACCTACCATGAAGATTATTATCACGCACTTTTTCCACCCATGCTGCTTTGTATGCTCGTCTGTTGTCTCGAGCATCAATGAGATGAGCGGGATTCTGTATTGTCATACTTGTGTGTGAGTATGCTGTCAGCTCATTGGTCACAGAGCAGGAGAGGTGGTGGAATAGGTTTACCGGACGTTTTGATATAAAGCGCCCTGCTGGTCATAAATTCCATTGACAGTTTATATATTGACTATTTTTGATTGTCACAGTAAAATGGGAAGAAATGCGTCCCTTTTCAGCTCAATACAGGACCATACTTTTGTTTGCGAATATGGGATGATTCCGTTTTTCAAGGGTCGGTTGGCAACCCTAAACAGAGCTCAACTGGCCGCCGCGCTTTGCAGTGAAGTGCTGTAAACCGCGGTCGTCAGAAAAGGTGCGTGTTCCACTGTTTCCATGGAGATAGAGTGGGAGGGTTTTAGAAAAGTTCAACTTTGTGAGTCATTTTCAGAAAGTTGCATTTTCAGCGGCTCTAAGCAAAGTTGTCTTGGAAACAGACACACAAAATGCAAGAAAGTTTTCTATTTTCACTTGAAAATGTCATGTGAAAGGGGCCTCGGATGGAAACTTTGATGATAAAAGTGTGAGAGTCGGTTAAGGAGATGTCTCCGAGCTGATTCTAAATCATTTTCAAAAACATAAAAAATAAAGACAATCATAAAAAAAAATCATATGCTGTGTTGAAATAAAATCCATCAGCATGAATTCCCAATACATCAAGAAAAAAGTGAGTGATTATTGATCAAAGCTTAAACGAGTCCTAGTGTTTCATGTCTGGAGTGATACCTTAAAAGAGTCTACCATTTCTCCTAGAGTCAGACACCCCCCCCCTCCTCCGTCTTGCTGCTGCCTAATCATCTGGCCCCTTCATTAGGGGCCCATGGCTTGGCACAAAATGGCGGCCCTCCCGCTGTCTGGTGAGGAGCCGCCAAGCAGCAAAACTGCGGCACATCCATCCATCAACCGACCGTTTATCACATCCCTCCGCTGGCAGGCTCGATCCATCAGAGCTCGAAGTGCTCAGCAGCTCCCGCTGTAAATGAAGGAGGAGACACAGCGGGATCATAAAGGAGGGAGGGAGGAGGGAGGAGAGAAGACAGCAAGCTCACGCAAGGAGCATCATCAGGAGGAGGGACGTTGAAATTGAAGGACAAATCATAGGGTCGATCGATAGTGTTGTAGTACTTAAGACCGGTCTTGACTCAGCCTCAACCCCTTAAAGTCTTCATCCGGTCCTGTGCCCGTATTCACAAAGCATCCTAAGGCTAAAAGTAGCTCTTGGTGAGCTCTTAGAATTTTCTCTTACTAAGATAAAAGTAATTCACAAAGCATCTTAAGCCCTAAGAGAGCTCGTAAGTAAACCGCTGAAGTAGTGAGGAGGACTTTTAACAAAGCCTAAGAGTTTCTTCAACAGGCAAGATGATGGAAAGACAAAGAGAAAGGAAAGATGTTCACTGTTTGTTTGACAACACCAATTTAATGACACGCTACCGGGTTAATCTTACAGGAATGTTTGTCGTCGGCCTCATCAGGGATGAGCTTATTTCTCCCACATAGCAAAGCAACGCAACAATAACTGAGATGAGGGTGATCACAACATTGCGGTACGTCGCTACAGGGAAGCTGCAGCAGTGTGTTCTGAGATTGACCAGTCTGACTGCTACGGCACTTTCACAGCCCCACATTGGTCGTAAATCACAGGAATTTGTAATGGCTACATCCACATCCACCATTAATATCAAATACATTAAGTGGTAAAAATAACCAGCGTGGACAGAAAAGATAACAATAATCAAATCAATGTGAACGAGGTAAGTTCAATATTTTTTAACCAATATACAAATTGAATGAATGATTCTGAGTTTCATCATCTTGACATAAAATAATTTTCATAATTACAAATTTTTAAAACAGCTCAAGATGGGTTAATTTTACTCTCCGTTCATTACAAGGAGCACAGAGGCTTTTCTGTCTTCCTTTCTCTAACAACCAATCAGCTTTCAGCAGACTGCATCATACATAGGAACGGAGTCGACCACACCTCCTCACTAAGATAAAAGTTTCTATCAACTCCTTGCTAAGAGTTCCTCTTCCTGAATCCCTTTTAAGCTAAGATTCCTTGCTAAGAATTTTTAGGCGAAGTTAGGAGCTCCCTGAGAGGACATGAGACACTTTGTGAATACGGGCATTGGTCTTGATCTTGATGTGAGCTGAATAAAGTCTTGGTCTTATCTTGGGATGCTCTGGTCTAAACCCTCGTTTCCACTGAGCAGTATAGTGATGCAAAGCATACCTAGACCCAAATCTGTTGCATGGTTCTATCGTAGAGACTACAGTTAAAATGTAGGCAGAGCTGTGAATGGCCGCGTATGGGACATCATTATGCAACAGTAAACATGGGACAAGCGCATAACACATTTGTTGCAGTGCCTCTCAAGTCTCCGTTCTCTGTGACACAACTTGGAAAACTTTTCCATTCTGAACAGCAGCATTCAGCTCCTGCTGAATCTCCTCCTCTTCAGTTACTGAGAGGAGCATCTGAATCTCGTGGGAAAACCAGGGAGCTGTGTAACACCAACATTTCAATAAAGGGAGTTAACAAATCAACCAGTGCAAAAAGCTGTGTATACAAACAATAACGGGAGGATTTACGGCCAATGAGCTATTTAAATGCAGCAGGCTTGCTGAAAGTGACGATCTCAAACTTATGGAACCATACCAATGTGCCTCAATGAAGGAGCTACGGAAAATGGTAACGGTTGGGTATGGTACTTTTGGTACTGTGGCCAGGTGCCTGCTAACACATTGAGGGGTGTATCTGCTGCCCTGTTTTTTTCTCCTGGATCCTCCTCCTCACCCTTTGTTCCCTCCTTCACATACCAGCAGGCAGTTGGCAATCAGGGGGGATATAAGCGGAAGGCAGGAGGAAGGAGAATGATTGGAGAATGAACAGCAGTCGCTCTGACACACAACATCTCAGCAGCAGCAACAGATTTGATTCCTCCTTGTTTTAGTTTGTACTTGGAAGAAACAATCCCTAGTTATACTCTGTTCCTCTTGTGTTTTAATTTGTTATTTTAATTTGAGTTGGAGGTCACCGGCAGTCCTGTTTTTGTCATCATCAGACTAAAGCTTTTCTCCTTTATTTAGTTTGAGGGAAGTGCAGTGTGCAACAGCCACATAATAGTTGGCCCTGTGCTTACCTCTCTTTTGTTCTTTTTTTTGGTTGCTGCTCTTAGTTTGTTCGTTACTTTCGTTACTTTTCCCCCAACAAAAGACCAAAAACTGCTGAATAAAATATTTATTTTCCTTTTCAAAACCTGACTTGTGTGTTGTCCTTTATGTTATGGCCTCATTTAGCCTAGATGTATTATTGGTGTACTTCTATGAGGCTGTAACAGTACTATCCACAACAGCGTCAGTGGAAACACACGAAAGCCTGTACCGTACCATACCATACCATACCATACCATACCATACCATACTGTGCCGGAGCACACTGCACAGTGGACACAAGGCCTTAGTTTTGATGTGGTCCTGGGTTAGGTTATCTTGACTACAACATCATCAATGGAGGTATCCAGAAACACAAAATCTTCAAAACAATTGGATACCAAACAGTTTGCAGTTTTCACATTTCATGTGTTGAACAAGACTCCAAAAATCCAAATCTGACCATGACCCTGATGTGGAGTCAATTCTTCATTTATTTCTCCAATCTGTCCACTTCTACACCGGAAATATCTGTCCACTTCTACACCGGAAATGATCCCAGCTCACAATGTGTGGCGTCAGTTCCACCTGGACAGGTGAGCAGTCCGTCACACACACTCATGTTTACACCTACAGTCGTTTTATGGTTATTAATAGGGATGTCCCGATCCGATCGGTAGATATCGGATCGGGGCGGATATTGGTGATTTGTGACTGATCGGGAATTGGCAAATCCAGCCGATCAAAAAAAAATATATTTTTTTTTTTGAGTGGATGAAATGTCAGCAGTCTGGAGGTATTTTAAGGTTGAAAACGAAACCAATCCAGCGGCCAGTTGTACTATTTGCTTCACCACAGTCCCGAGAGGTGGAGCACCAGAGCTTCGTTTAACACAACTAATTTGATAAGACATCTAAAAAGTAAACATGCGGCGGAGTACGCTCAGCAAAGACCATCATCCGTGGAAAAAAGATGACATTTTTTTTATTTGCCACAAAATCCAGGTGAAGTTGTTTAGGTTATCATAAATAAGAGATACAAGACTGCAGGGTGTAATCGTTTTTTTTTTGTTGTTGTCATGACTGAATAAAGTTTAAATAAGTTCTTAAGTCATTCTGAGAAGAATTTTGATTCAATAAGTGAGTTTTACAATAATTTTTAGCTAAACAAAGCTTCTGCCAATAGTGCTTTTAGCTTCAGACATCTGAGTTGCTCCAAAAATAGACTATTGACTATATTTGCAATAGCAATGTAAGTATCGGATCGGGAAAGTATCGGTATCGGCCGATACTCATTTCTGAAAAATCGGATGGGTATCGGAGGGAAAAAAGTGTGATCGGGACATCCCTAGGTATTAATTAACCTGAATTGCATATTCGTGAACTGCAGGAGGAGAAAAACATGCAAACTCAGCAGGAACAGATGCAGCCTGGATTCAAACAACTTTATCAATACGAGGCGAGAGGAAAAACCATTACACCACCCGGAAGCAAAGAACATTTAATTTGGACTTTATTAATTCACTAAATCTAATCAGAAATCATGAATCAGAAATCAATTCAGTCTTCATTATTTACTTGATTAAAAGTTCTGCAGCTGGAACGTAAACAAGCTACTTCAGCATCACTACACTCTCTTTTTAGAAAAGTTTTTCCAACATTGTGACTATTTTCTGAGACACTTTGTGGCAAGAAATGTTCCAAACTGCACTGTAAGATCAGTTAGTGCTGCTTTATTAAAAGCTTTCTTTATAAAACACAAAAAGATAGAAAATCAATTTAGGTTCTGTTTAACTTCATAAACAAGAGGTATTCTCTGATGAATTAATGCTCCGAGGACGTCAGGTCATGGAGGAGGCATAGCTACTGTTTATAAGCAACATTTCAATTGTAAACAAATCATTTCAATTAAATCTTATCCCAGCTTTGAGATGAACTCCTTCGAGCTGGGCTCTGTCCTCCCGACGCTCTGCACTGTTATATACAGACTGCCTAAATATAACAAAGACTTTATTGGGGACTTCACTGATTTTTTGGCTAAATAATGCCTAAATATGACAGAGTTTTAATGGTTGGGGATTTTAATATCCACGTTTGTTGCCCTATGAAGCCGCTGGCCAAAGACTTTTTACATCTGATTGACTCTTTTTATCTTGTACAGTCTGTGTCCGGCCCCACGCAAGAACACAGACATACACTTGATCTGGTTTTGTCACATGGTTTTATTCCCTGTAACCTAAAAGTCTGTGATGCAGCATTCTCTGACCACATGCCTCTCCCCTGTCATAAGGTTAAACCTCGCGCTCCAGCGCAGCAGCGCTGCTGCATTATAAACGCTTCCACTGCAGCACAGTTTTCCACTGCCTTTGACACATGTAACAGCCCAACTAACCTGGCCTTTAGTTCAGAAGGAGAGGCACTAGCCTCCCACTTGGACTCATCCTGTCGAGCTATTTTAGATGTTGTGGCTCCGCTAAAAACAAGGCTCTCTAAACATAAACCTGAGCCATGGATCGATGAAACCACTCGCACTGCCAGACAAGTGTGCAGGAGAGCTGAGCGCAAGTGGAAGAAGAATAAATTACAGGTGTCCTTCCAGATGTTGAGGAACAGCTGGCATTCTTACCAGAGTACTGTGAAAACTGCAAAAGCCAAATATTTGTCTGATATCATCATCTCCAACTGTCACAATCCTCGTGTTTTATATAAAACCATAAACTCTGTTCTCAATGCTCCACAACCAGCCTGTTGGGAGAACTCCTCAGAGGTGTGAGAGCTTCCAGAGCTATTTCACTGATAAGGTTGTGGACATTAGGGCCCTCATTAGCAGTCCTGCTTATAACCCCCCTACCTTTGTCACATGGTCTGCCGAGTCTGAGCAGTTTGAGCCGGTCAGCCAGCCTTATCTAACAGAGATCATTGGCCACATGAAGCCTGCTGGATCCCCAATGATCCAATTCCACCTCGTCTTTTTAAAGAGGTTCTTCCCACGTTGGCACTATTTGTCCTCAACATTTAAAATAGCAGTTTGGTAAATGGGAGTGTACCGATGAGTTTTAAGCATGCAGTGGTGACACCTTTGATTAAAATGCCTGGCTCAGACCCCTCTGTGCTCTCAAATTTCAGGCCTATCTCCAAGCTTCCTTTCCTTTCTAAGGTTTTGGAGAAAATTATTTATCATCAGCTAAAGTCATTCTAGGATCGATTCTCCGAAAAACATGCCATCTCTTTTCATTTTTATACTGACGACAGACAAATTTATTTTCCACTGAATCAAGAAAATGCTTTTTTCACAAAGCCACTCCTTGACTGCATTGTTGAAATCAAGGCCTGGTTGTCCCTGAACTTTTTACATTTAAACAATGAAAAGGCCGAGGTTGTGTTGTTTGGGCCCACTGATTCCACCAAGGTACATGTTGATCTGGGCCCTCTAAGGCAAAAATTAACGCACTCGGCCAAAAATCTCTGCGTCAGACTGGACTCTGATCTTAAATTTGATCTACACATTAAATCAGTGGTCAAGTCCAGCTTTTTTCAGTTAAGACAACTGGCCAAAGTGAAACCTTTCCTGTCCTTAGATCATTTTGAGATTTTAATCCCTGCTTTTATCACCACTCGTTTAGACTACTGCAATGCACTTTACGTTGGGCTCAGCCAGTCCTCCGTCTCACGTCTTCAGCTGATCCAAAACGCTGCTGCTAGACTTTTAACAGGAGCCAAAAAACATGAGCACATCACACCAGTTTTAGCATTGGTTCACTGGCTCCCTGTTCATTTTAAGATTGATTTCAAAATTATTTTATTTGTTTTTAAATGTCTTCATGGCCTCGCCCCACATTATTTGTCTGACCTGCTCCGGCCATACACTCCCACGCGTTCTCTCAGGTGGGCAGATCAGTCATTGTTGTTTGTCCCGAGGACCAAGAGGAAGCAGAGAGGTGATCGTGCCTTTTCAGCCATTGTTGCGCTGAACTGCAGTGCCTCTCTCTGACTCAGTGTGTCAGGTTGTGGGTGTGGCTTCCAAGCTGAAGCCAGCAGCTCAATTGCATCAGGTGGAGGTGATCGGCTAGTCATGGAGGTGTGGAGGCATTCACTCAGAAAGCAGTGAGCAGGGAGTCTGGACTGCAAAATCAAGAGGAACGGAGACTGCGACAGAAAGCTTGCATCAAAAACAGGAAGAAGGAGCCGGTTTTTCACCTGTTTGGCCGGGTCAACTTTCAAATAAAGGAAAGAAAGGAAAGAAAGTGGCCATTGAGTGAATTCCAGTCTGTCTTCTGAAGCAAGCTCACCTTTCAAGTGGGGGAAACCGTGAACTTAAACCTCACAAAAGTGAGGAGTACTTGACAGTAAAAAACCACTTGACTTGTTACTGAGAGAACCCCAAGCTGCTTTAAGAGACCCCACCTTGCTGTACAAGAGGGGCCACCTTTCCAACTACTACAATAAACTGGCTGGTGGTCTACAAAAAGGAAGAAACAGGACTACTGGTTTGTGGTGGGAGGATACATGCTTTAATGAAGACAGTGTTGTGGCAAGCAAGCTCCTATTTCCCTGAGGTAAGACTGGCAACATCAGCACCCAGGCGTCCTGATTCCAATAAGCCTGCATCCAAGCATCCGGAGGGACCTTCAGTTCACAATCCTCCATCGGGGTGTCCAACGTTCAGTGGTCCTACTGGCAGTAGGAGCAGGCAGGAAGTCGAGAATGGGATCCCTGACCACTGACTAGATAACTCTGTGCGATCTTTCCAGTGAGTTCCGTTGGAAGATCGAGTGGGAGGTGTTGCGCTGAACTGCAGTGCCTCTCTCTGACTGTGTGTCAGGTTGTGGGTGTGGCTTCCAAGCTGAAGCCAGCAGCTCAATTGCATCAGGTGGAGGTGATCGGCTAGTCATGGAGGTGTGGAGGCATTCACTCAGAAAGCAGTGAGCAGGGAGTCTGGACTGCAAAATCAAGAGGAACGGAGACTGTGACAGAAAGCTTGCATCAAAAACAGGAAGAAGGAGCCGGTTTTTCACCTGTTTGGCCGGGTCAACTTTCAAATAAAGGAAAGAAAGGAAACAAAGTGGTCATTGAGTGAATTCCAGTCTGTCTTTTGAAGCAAGCTCACCTTTCAAGTGGGGGAAACCGTGAACTTAAACCTCACAAAAGTGAGGAGTACTTGACAGCCATAGCCCCAAAATTGTGGAATGACTTGCCTCTGTACATCAAACAGGCCAACTCACTTCCTGTTTTTAAAACGTCTCTAAAAACACATTTTTTCTCTTTAGCTTTTAACTCAGTCTGAGAGGTTGACTTTTATTGTCTTTAACATTTTTACTTATCGTTTTTTTATTGCTTTATTTTGTTTTTATTGTTCTGTCTGTGTACAGCAATTTTGTCTGTGTACAGCACTTTGGCAGACTGTGTTGTTTTTAAAGTGCTCTATAAATAAAGTTAGTAGTAGTAGTAGTAGAATTTAAATTTTCAGGGCAGTTTCTATTACACGTTAAAAATATCAGCTTTAAACGTCTTATCTTACGGTATGGCATATGAAAAAGTGTGCTTGAGCAAGACACTGAACCCCAAAATGCTCCCAATGAATGGATTAGCCTACAACTGCACCATTGGAGTGTGAATTGGTGAACTAAAGCGCTTTGGAACTGCTCAAGCAGCTGAAAAAAACTATTATATATGAAATCGATTTACCATTTACACTAAGGAGGAATTATTGTTTGAATAAATGATCAGAATGAAAATGAAATTTATTATAAATTGCAGTGGTTTTATTTTGGAAACAGGGAATAGTATATAATAACCTACAAATATATACAATATAAAAAGACATTTTTCCATCTTGCATTAAAATATCAAGCAAGATATCAGACCTGTTTGAAAACTGCTGTGTGCATGAATATCAATGTAACACTTGAGGAAAAACCCAGGGCTTTTTTTGTATTGGCGAGAATTTAATTGTCACATCAGGAATTTGACAAAGAGCTAGAATAAAGTAGTGTGATAGTAGATCGTAAGTGCTTTGTCCACTCTGGGCCGCCGTCCTTCCTCTGAAGGCGGCTGTTGGTTTGTGCGGTCACGCCGGTAAAGATGTCCTCTCTCTCCCAGTGGATTCACCTGGAACCGTTTCCAGAGGAGACCAGATGTGCTGCCAAAGCAGTTTTGATCCTGACCCAAATCTAACACCTGCTCAAGGTCACCATCACCCACCAACCAGTGTGTGCGTGTGTGTACATCTTCATCTCTTCATGCTCCTCCATCTGACACAAGAAGTCTTTTCTTCAGTCGAATCCCCTCGGCTGGTTTCCCTCTCAGGGTCAGAGGTTATGATCTCGTGCTGGCGGGACAGCGGCATCGACCTTTAGCGCTGACGGAAGCTGACGGGTTCCTGAAATGTCTAGCTGAATGTCAGGGCCCGACCTGAAGCCGCGGTCAGTGCGTCCCCCTCAAAGCACTAGACCGTGGCTAAAAAAAGATGCTCATGACATCCGCCAGCAAGGATAACGTTTCTTCTCACCGTCTGATTGTGAAATCTTTAGCTTCCTTTAATAGCTTCACCGCTCATGCTAAAGGGGCTCGTACAAATATGACACACTGATTGGAATGTGTCTTCCTCCAGATCACACAATTAGTACGTACTAAACCAGCAGGTCAAACTTACTCTCATGCCCCGATTAAACGACAAAGTTAAACTCAAGTGAAAACTCAAACCTTTCATAGTGTTTTGGAGTTCGTTTACAACAGTGCTCAGAGCCATTGAAAATGCAATTGAGCTTTGAATAAAGCAAACAAACAAAAATGGCTGCAGGTTTCTTTCTTTTTGTCCTCATCTTCTGGCCACATGTGGAGGTCTAGTCATCTTGGCAGAAACTTGTTGCACATTAAAGCAGACAATGAAGTCTGCCTGTGCAACGTTCGAGCAGTTGATTCTACACCGGTATTTGTTCTTCTTGTCCATGAGCCTTTACTGTGTCCTCCAACTGCCTTTGTTCAGTCGCTTTGCAAAAAATGTTTTGCCAATATTGGAACCATAAAGTTTTTAAAGACATCACAATCAGAAGAACCAATAACGGATCAGTCCTGAACATTTTGAGTGACTGATGAAGTGCTGAAACATCAGCTTGACTCAACTCGTTCTAATTTTACATTTAAAAAAAAACAAACATCAGAACTCCTGCATGATTCTCCTTTCTGTCTTCACCCATTTCCTGTCATTTCCTAAAAGATCCCATCTGCTCAAGGTCATCTTCAAACTCTCCTCCATCGGTCCTGCTGATCCTCAGACACTGAAATAAAATCCCTGAGTAAGCACGGCCTGCTGAGAGACTTTTCTCCCTACCAGCAATCCTGGGTGGGTGTCCGGCTCCATCGCCGCGTTCGCTAATTCAACAAATGAACTGCTGATGATTTTCATGCTGGGGGGGATCGAGAGTGGACGAGATATTTTTGAGGAGGTGAAAAGAAGTGATGCAAATGATGCAAACGATCACATTTAGTTCCTGTTTGGTTCTAATTCGAGCCTGAAGGGATCATCACTGCGAAATAGAAATAATTTATGTAATTGTTACTGAAATTGGTGAGTGTGTGTGTGTGTTGCCTTAATGATTTGTTTGTGAAGACACTGGACGTCTTTCTGTTTTTGTAAATCATGCTGCAAGGCTGATTCCCAAGTTTGGCTGATATTAATTTATTTTAAGGAGCGTCATATATAAAATCCAGGCTATTCCCTGTGTTATATCATTTTAAAATGATGAGAAATTGGAATAAGCCAGTAGTTTACCAACAACTGTTCAGCAGCGAGCAATAAATGGAAGCAGATGAAATAAGTTAGCGGCTCACATCGGACAAAAACTCTGTGCAATGTATTGATCCCCCATATTGGACTTCAGAGACAGCAGAGATCCATGTAGCACTATGAGCCTCTGGAAGAAGCGTCAAAACCTATAGTTTGACGGTCACCGTGATAACAATCCAACTGGTCGTCTGTCCATATGAATGTTGTGTACTCCCATTGTTAATATTTATAGCAGATTGTTGTGGGTCCTCATGTGCGTGTGGTTTCATTACAAAAACAAACTTACATGTAGCTGGCATGCCAGCTAAATTGTTTTCAGGGTTTTTACCGTTTCATTTTCAGGATGCCGCAGTGTAAACGTAAAACTTTTCTGGAACTAAAACAGTGTGTTTTAATTTGAAACATTCTCAAGTAAACAGCATCTCCGCTGAATCCACCACACGTTTTACATATCGTCTGCACTCATGTGATGCATCACTGCCCTCTGCATGAGAAGCAGGAAAACCTCCCTCAGTCTTTCCACAAACCCCTTTTCAAGGCGCCACGTCACATGATGAATCGAAGAACACATTAAAAAAAACAAAAAAAGCAGCTGTATTAGGAATTCTGTAACAAGCAGCTTTTATATAAGTTTATAGGAAGTTACTTGTGGTCTTACACATCCAGATCACGTATATAGCTGATTGGGAAATTACTATGGGTACTTTAGCAGCTGAATCCTTTGAATCCACTTTCCTACTGGTCGTTATTTTCATTAAACTCCAGCGTAACCTGAGAGAAGACGCAGTAACGTAGATGAGCTCGGAGGGTATTACCTCGGGGGTAAGAAAACATTTTTTAAATAACCCCCTTGCTGGGGTTTCTGCCTCTAAGTGGTAAATGTAAGCCCTTTTCACGAGTCTCGAGATGGCAATGATCTGCCAAATGCTGCTTTCAAATTGCATACTTGAAGGTGCGGAGCACCTTAATGGTTTTCTGTTGGAGTGCTGCGAAATCTGTGTGCGCATCATGAACGGATAACCTTGCCACCTGACCACTTTGCAGGGGAAACGCACATGCTGCCTATAGGTGTTTCGCTGCGGCGTGTCATAGTAAATTAGCCTCCATGGGGTGTCGGCCTGGCACACTCCACTGCCCGCCCTCTGCCCACCTCGCGGCATATGCGCCTCAGATTAGCGTTAATAACCAGCCCTGCCAATCATGCTTTAATCACAATAAGTCTGCATTGAGGGGTGCACGGAGGTCGCAGGCATCTGGGACTCAGGTTGGCCAATCTGGAGCTGCTAATAAGGCAAGTTTGAATGTGCGTGTGTGTGTGTGTAGGTCTCATGGGATTATTTTGAGTGTTGGAGGCGGCAGCTGCTCAGGTGAGCCCCAGAGATGGACCGGGGTGGGGGAGTGATATAGGATTTTTTGGCAAAACAACAGCTGGAGAACACTTGTGTGTGTTCATACATGCAGTTTGCATGAGGAGTGATTTGTGAAATTAGGACATCAATTACTCTGCTAGAAGCAATAACTTGTACACTCATTCTAAAAAAGCCCACATGTAGTGATCAACACATTACAAAGCCATATGTTGCCATCATGCTAATATTTTTTACCTGTAATGCCAATTATTACTATAATGAAATTTTATCAAAGTCACAATGCCTGAAGGTGCAGATGAACATGTTTTGCAACTGTTCCTATACATGAAAGTATGTAATGAAAGGCTTGCAGGGCTAAATTACAGTAACAAAGGCTTCACTGTTCACAGACCAGTGTCGAACAAACAGCCCACGGGCAAAAACTGGCCCATCAGAGGAGCTAATCAGGCCAGTCTGACTCAGCAAAATGTCAAAGTAACTTCTGGATCTCGTATTGGACTGTGGTTGTCAGTTTTATCAAGACTTTTCATCAGTGTGTTCCATTATTGCTCTTTCAGTAGCATAAGCACAATACAATCACGAGTTTCTATTTTACATTAAACATTCCGATTAGAGAAATACTGTTGCAAAGAGGATTTTACACCTTTGAGGATTTACATAATTTGAGTCATTTTTTGCAGAGAAAATGTACACAGCCCAAAATAACAAAGGGATCACGAAAATATCATCCTAAATCCCAATGAAATATTGAATTTGAAAGTCTTTATTCAATACATAGAAGAATGCGTTGAGAACAAAATAACAAAATTGATCAATGTAAATCAAAACTATCCCATGGAGGTCTGGATTTGGAATCATACTCAAAGTAAAAGTGGAGAATCACATTGCAAGCTGATCCAACATCAGCAAAAATTCCTCCGGACAAGTCAAAATGAGGCTCAGTAGTGTGTTTGACCTCCTCGTGCCTGTATGACTTCCCTACAACGCCTGGGCATGTTTGTGATGAGGATGTTCTCCTGAGGGATGTTCTCCTGAGGGATTGCCTCCCAAACTTGGATCAAGGCATCAGTCAACTCCTGGACAGTCTGTAGTCAACGTATGGTTGGTGGATGGAACCAGGCATGATGTTCAGATGTGCTCAGTTGGATTGAGGTCTGGGGAACGGGCAGGCCAGTCCAGAGCATCAATACTTTCATCATGGAAGAACTGTTGCCACACTTCAGCCCCATGAGGCCTGGCAGTGTCCTGCATCAGAAGGAACCCAGGAACCACTGTACCAGCATCTGGTCACACAATGGGTCTGAAGATCTCATCCCGGTACCTAATAGCAGTCAGGGTACCTCTGGCTAGCACATGGTGGGCTGTGGGCCATCCAAAGAAATGCCACCCCACACCATTACTGACCCACCACCAAACCCGTCAGGCTGAACTACAGCGGCACCTTAACCTATCTAAGATGCCACTCTGGTGAGGACGGGGCAACAATGATCAGGTCCAATGTGCAGTTTTTTACCTTTGGATATGTCAATCCAATTATTTGTTATTTTCAGTCCAAAACTTGATGCCCGTCATCAATTACTCAGCCCACTACAGAGTTCCTCTAACACAATAAATGTTTCCTCCTACTGCCACTCTCCCTGACATGGTTCAAAAACTGTCTGCTTCTTTGTCCTGCACACCTGGCATCAATTACCTGGAGGCTTTATAACCTCCACCTTGCACTAGCTCTGCCTAGTGGGCAAATATAAAATCTAAACACAAATGGCCACTCAACAGGAGGATACACACAAACAGAAATAAACCCATCCATCTTCTCCCACTTATCCGTTTCCGGGTTGCGGAGGTGGCAGTCTGAGCACTGTCAACCAGATCACATTGCAGTGATTAAGAACCTTTCCTGCGAGTGGTGAGCCCACGAGAAGGTGGCGCCCAGCATAGGACATGAACCCTCTACCTTGAGATTGCGAGTCTCATGCTCTACCAACTGAGCTAGCTGGGGGCTCACAATAAAACCATGTCATTTTATGTTTATGAAACATAAAATGGCTCCTGCACACCCCTAATTGTTAATGGTATGTGGGCATAAACACTTCAAAACATAGTCACATGGAGGAGCCAAAAACCCATTTGAAATAAAGAAAAATATAAATAGATTTTCTCTAATACATCCAAGAAATCGAAATCCTTTTCCAAAATGGAAAAAATCAAAACTCCTTTTCAAAATGAAATGTTTCTTTAAAGTTTCTATGCAATTTTAACTCGGATTGTGTTTTCAAAATAAGCCAACAAATCAAAGAAAACTGATTGAAATTTATTCTTCAATGGGTATATATATATATATATATATATATATATATATAAATAAAATTTGAGCCAATATTGCTGCCTTTTAAAAAAAAAATTGAAATTTAACTTTTTCTAAGATTAAATATTTCTAGTAAGTATACTTTCCAAACCATTTTGGCAGCTTTACAAAGCCTTTCGACTGGCCTTGCCAGTATATTGATTTTAATTTGAACTTGAAACAAAGATAGAAAAGCACTGACATTATGTTCTTCTGTTTTTTTGCCAACAATTGTTTCTTAGATTTGCTCGTGTGTGTCTGTCAGCCCTCTATCTCATCCTGTCTCCCAAGCTCTTCAGTTCCACGATCCTGTTATTTGTTCTTTTCCATTTGTTCTTCCTTTTTTCCCCCTGAGGGTTTCCTTTTCTTTTTCCTCTCCTTTCTTTCCTGAGGCTCTTTCCTTTTTCTTCTTCCTCTTTTTTGAGGCTGTCCTTATCTTTTTCCTTTTCCGACAATCTCGGATCTTCACTTTTGTTTTTGCGTCTTTTGCTTCTTCGTCCTTCATTGAATAGACGAAGCCAAGGAATTTCTTCTTCCCGTAGTTCTGAGTTTTGATGTTGTACTTATTCAGGTTGCTCGTGTCCTTTTCAGACCTGAAACATGCAGGTGTTCTTCAGAGAGCACCAGTGGTTCAGCTCCTTGTTAGTGCTGGGATTCTCATCTGGTGATCCAGGCAAAAGTGAAGGAGGCACCTGTCTGTGGTGAAACCTACACAGGAGGACGTCTGACGTCCTGGAAGTCAAGCTGGAAGCTCGTCTCCTGGGGTTTGAACACTGGCTTTCCTTCAGTGACGTCATTGGCAAAGTTGGACTTCTTCCACCTTTTGCCCATCTGTGGCAGGTCTTCATGTTCACATTGTGGCCGAGCAGCTCTGTATTCCTCTTCATCATCACATTGTGGCCAAGCAGCTCTGTATTCCTCTTCATCACAGTGAGGCCAAGCAGCTCTGTATTCCTCTTCATCACAGTGAGGCCAAGCAGCTCTGTATTTCTCTTCATCATCACAGTGAGGCCAAGCAGCTCTGTGCTTCTCTTGCTCCATCTTTGGTTGTCTATCCTCTGCACCTTTGTCCTCCTTCCCAGACCTGGACATGCAGATTTTCTTCAGCATGCACCAGCAGTTCAGCTATTTGTTGTTAGTGCTGGGAATTTTGTCTGGTGATCCAGGCCAAAGTGAAGAAGGAACCTGCCTGCAGTGAGACCCGCATGGGAGGTCTTGGATGACGTCCTTGTAGTCCTCATCCGGGTACTGCTAGAAGCTCTTCTCCTCGGGTTCGAACACAGGCTGGCCCTCAGTGATGACTTCAGTAACATGGGACTTCTTCCTCACTTTGCCTATCTGTGGCAGGTCGTCCTTCCTCATGGAGGCGCTCTGCGAACTCGGGTCAAGGTCTTTGTCATCACAATAAGGCCTAGCCGCTGTCTTCTCTTCATCACATGGGCCACACTCATCCTCTCGCTCCTTCTCCAGCTCTATGGAGATCCTGTGAACTGTGACAGTGGAGTTTCCATTCTCACACTGTACTTCATATTTCTGGCCCCTGTATGGTTACGTGATTGAACAAAGACCAGTACACTGCTCACTGATGGTTCCTCAGGCTGTTCTGATGAGACTCCTTGCTGCGGAACCTGGTCTGACTTAGTTGCAGGAGTTTCAGGTGCAGGAGTTTCAGTGGTAGAGACAGTGGTTGAAAAAGTATCTCTTAATTTTGACCGTTTATTTGCATGTGTATGCGACTAGCAGCTGAAAACACTGCTAGTTTAGCCCAAGTCGTTGCCATCTCGGTTTCTTGCTCCAGCCTTTCCTTCCTCATCTTCAGCTCCTCCAGAGCATGTCTCTCCCTCAACACTGCAGAGCGAGCCTCCAGTGCTGCTCTCTCTGCTAGGGCCTGTCTGTATGCTGATGAAATGGACGATCGGAATTTTGCGCTGGTGTAATTTTTTGTATTTGATTTTGCAGTAAGTTTAGACTGTGTTTTGATTTTACCACTAACTGAGCCAGAATCCCCACTGGGCTACATGGCTGCAGCAAGCTCAACAACCATATTGTCCATTTGTAGCCCAAAATCAGGATTCATATTTAATCAAACACAATCAGAAACTTAAAATCAAAACCAGTAACCCAAATAATGCAGCAACAATGATCAGGTCCAATGTGCAGTTTGCTCCTATTGCCACGGATCAAAAACGGTCTGCTCCCCTGTCCTGCACACCTGGCATCGATTACGTGGAGGCTTTATAACCTCCACCTTGCCCTAGCTCCACCTAGAGGGCGAATATACAATCTAAACATAAATGGCCAGTCAACGGGAGGATACACACAAAGAAAAATTAACAAACCCATATGAAACATAAAATGGCTCCTACAATAACGTACACCACGGCGTCTCCAGACTCTGTCACGTCTGTCACATGTGCCCAGTGTGAAGCTGCTCTCATCTGTGAAGAACACAGGGTACCAATGGCCAATATTGGTGTTCTCTGGCAAATGCCAATGACCCTGCACAGTGTTGGGCTGTAAGAACTGCTCCCCTTGTGGACGTGGGCCCTCATAGCACCTTGGTGAAGTCTGTTTCTGACAGCTTGAGCAGAAACATCACATTAGTGGCCTGATGGAGGTCATCTTGCAGGGTTCCTCCTGTTCCTTCTTGCACAAAGGAGGAGGTAGTGGTCCTGCTGCCCTACTACGCCCCCCTCCACGTCTCCTGGTATCTAATCCATGCTCTGGACACTGTGCTGAGAGACACAGCAGACCTTCTTCCCACAGCTTGCATTGATGTGCCATCTTGGATGAGCTGCACAACCTGAGCAACTTATGTTGGTGTTAGACTCGCCTCATGCTCCCTCCAGGACTGAGAACACTAACAATATTCAAAAGTGACCAAAACATCAGCCAGAAATGACAAGAACAGCATAATAGTTTGTGGTCACCACCAACAGAACCACTCCTTTATAGGAGTTGTCTTGCCAATTGCCTCTCATTTGCACATGTCTGTTTCATTTGTACAACAGGTGAAACAGATTCAGAATTAGTGTTGCTTCCTAACTGCACAGGTTGATATACCTGGAGTTACATTGTGTTGTTTAGGTGTTCCCTTTAGTTTTTTGAGCCGTGTATATCAAAAACAGAACACGTGTTTTAAAATTTCCTGTTGATCGTGTTCATTTTTCTTTCTATATTTAAACAGTTTTAGGGTTTATAAGATCACCAAAGTCATTTTCATGTACTTTGCAGCCAAACAAAAGATCTGTAAATGTTTATTGGTGAAGGCAACTTTTTAAAAATGCTCCAACTCAGTCTCTGTGGAAGCTGAGTTGAAAACAACTTTTCTGAAAAATTGCTCCTGTTTGCACACAACAGCCGTAGTCAAAGCATAGTTCTTCACATGCGAGAGTAGATGGCTTAGAACAATTTTTCATCCAGAGTTTCATGACTCCCAGTCTATATTCTCCTGGGACTTTGTAGTTTTATAATTTACAGTCACTGTAATAACAATCAAACTTGGTCATGTGTCCATACGAATGTTGTGCATTCCTATTGTTAATGTTTATAGTGTATTGTTCTCTGTAAATGTGTGTGTGGTTTCATTACAAAACAACTAACAGTGCCAACTTGTGGCCTAGCATTCTAACTACATCATTTTTATTGTTTCTGCCATTTCTGTGTAAATGAACATCGTTTTTAAAACATTATCATGAAACCACGAAACCTCTCTGAAATGAAAATACCAAATTCATGTGTTTCCATTTGACACGTCGTGTAAACCAGGCCTTCAGACTTAATTTGATATGCTTGTCTTATTTTCATCTGAAATTGACTGTTCATAACAATTATCACTGCTTTACAAACATCATTTATCACGATTCCTCATTTAATGACAGTCATTATTACGTATTTTCCTCTCACCCTCGTGAGATGCCATCTAGTGTTAAGCTAAAGTAAAATCTCACTTTAAATCAGTATGCAATCATACAAAATCATAGTAAGCCTTACTAGTTCAATTCATATTTATTAACGTTTACATTTTAAATCTTTTCAAAATTATATATTATTTTTATTTATTATCATTTTAAAAAGCTCACAGTCACATCCTGGAAAACTACAAAACCTGCACTGGTGTAACCTTGAATGACCAATCAAGTCATATGGAGAAAACAACAAGCAGAAGATTTATCATTTTGAATAAAATACTTAAACTATTTCAAGGTGATTCCTTTATCATCTTAAACTCTATGGGTGGGTGCATTCTATTTGAAAAGACAACGTCAAGCAGCAGAAACAATAACTCTTCTGTTAACAAGGTCCATGTTTATCTGGGCGTCTGCCTCCCGCACTCTTCGTTTTTGGACACTGTGTCGAACCCCATAGCTAAAGTAAATGATGAGGCCTGAGGAAAGTGTCAAAACATCACATCTTCATGTACCATCAGAAGGTTATTACAAACCTGAAACAATACAAATGGACCAGATCAAGATGTAACTTGTTAAAAATAGAAACTTACCAAGTGCCATCCAAACAGCATATCTGATCCAGGTTTCTCCTTCAAGCTGGACCATCAGGTACGTATTGATGAAGATACTCAACACCGGGAGAACGGGCAATCCAGGAACCTACGAAAATATGTCAAGGCATAAATGCTTAAGTGAGTTAAAGTTTGGCATTTTAGACATTTGATATGCATTTGCTTTCTTTCCAACTGATGTTTCACATTCCAGAAGCTGGAAAGTAGAAAAACTTTTATTTCGAAACATCCAATCTCTATCAAGTTTTCTTAACAGAAAAAAGATGAAACACAAACATGAAATTATGTCTAAAAAGACATTTGTATATTATATTGACTTTATGGACAGATTTTTTTTCTCTTTCTAGCCAACATGAAGCACAGCCCACAGCCTAGCTGGAAAGATGAACAGGATAAGGCCCATTCACATTAGTTTTCAAGTGAAAACTTAACATTTGTGTGTTTGTTACAGAAAAGTTTCATGGTTGCATGCCAAAGTCCACGTTGGTGGTTCATGAGGATGGAAAAGAAAATCAAATACTTTCAATAGTCCTTCAGCTGAGATACTGACAAGTTAACAATTCATCTCCAGTACTCATCACCATTTATGCAAAGTGTTGTGTTGTGCACCGCTAACATCGTATCATTTCCATGGTGTTTGCATTGCTGACATCCAGGTTAATTTCAGAACACGTCCTGTCAAATGCTAAACTTCGTTAAAAGTTGTTTCATTGCTGATATAAGTACTATTAGTGTGTCATCAGAAAATCTGAGGAAGAGTCACTGGTACAGAAGGAAAAAAGGGGTCCGTGGACACATCCTTGCAGTATGCCTGAGTTCAGAACAAGTGTGAGTGATGGGTCTTGCTCTGATGTGCACAAGCACAATGTGAACTGTGTTAGCCTGACATAAAGATAAGCTAACCTAGTATAGCCATTTTCAGCAACCTATAATTCTCTTTAACTTTATGTTCTTTAGAAATGATGTTACGCATGTTTCTACCGGCTGATGATCCAGGTTCAGACAATCAGGTGGGTTTACCCACTAATGAGCCAGATATTTAGTTAAGTTCTGATGTAACAGGACACACCATTGGATTGGAAGTGAGTGCCTTGAGAAAACTGATGCGATCACAAACATTGACTTCAAAACATTGAGGTTCAACATTCCTAGAGGAAGGGTATTCAGTGAAATAATGATCCATCTATCAGGCAAGTTGTAATGGATTACCTTGGACAATCCTGTAAACTGGAGTAACGGAATACAGGCTGTGGGAGTAGTACAAAACAAAACACAGATGTTGAACTAAACAGAGGACTGATTGGTTTTCCTCATTATTGGTCTGTGTGCCTACTTAAACTGACCTGCAGGAGGTTGTTTGGAAGTAAATACTTTAACATACTAAAGCAGGAGCCTTCAGAACAAAAGCAATGGAATATTTAGGTTCTCGAAAATGCGTTCTTTATGTACAATGTTAATTCAGACAATCTCACAGCAGGCAAAGCAGTGGGGCCTCCTCAATGCTATGATGCCCCCACATGGACACGATCCAAGAAAATAGAAATTTTATGAGTTTAAAATGTGTGCATTTGTGAGTGTCAGTCATTGTGGATCAAACCTGTGTTGGCCTCTTATTAAATAAGGACTAAATATTTTGGCCATCATCTTTGCATGAACTAGAAAGGCCCTTTTGCTGGTCAAGAAAACAAGATATCCCAACAGCCAATGGAAAATACACTGTAGCATGGACGGAAGGACATTTTCCACCAAAAGCCCACCACTATCTTGCCACCATTTTACCATGAAAGCAGCTCTGGTGATGTTCTGCGGTTGTCTCCAGATGATAATCACAGCGAGCAGCAGAGCCAGCACGAAGACTAGAACCAACACAATGCTCCACACCTCCCGTCTCCGCAGGTTGTCAACAGCCTCAGAGAGCAGCACACTCAAGGCGATCACCAGAAACACTGAGAGACAGATGGTTAAAAAAAACTTTCATCTAATACTTCAGTCAAAATTCCATTTTTGTCAGGACTTTAATATACTGTACACCGTAGAGAAACAGGCAAGAAGCTCACAGATAAATAAAGACTGAAGAAAGACTTACAGATAATAATGGTGATCACTCTAACGTTTTTAGAGGTACGCCGGGTTGCCCGACGCCCAGGCTTGAACAGTCCCTTGATCGTGAACTGCTCCCTTATGTAATTAAAACCTGGTTCTTCTTTATACCTAAAAGAAAAAAACCAAACACGCTCATATACAAAGAGTGGAACAATGCAGACAGTAAGTTCACACATACTTTAAAATGTTTAAACATATAACACACACTATTCTAATAGCAGTGTTCAATACAGAAATTAACTAACATTTAAAGAGTGGTTGGAGGAAGAAAGAAAAAAGAAACCTGGTGTTAAAGCACATTGATTCCTAAAAACATTAGACTGGAAAGAGTTATGACTCTAGTAAATTGATGACAGTTTTAGACTAGCTAATCCCCAACCAGTATGACTCCAAATCTACAAAAATTCAATACAGAAATTACCAGTTAAACTAGTTAAGGTTTAACCACTTTTCCAACATGTTAAGACTGCAAAAATCTGTCCAAACAGTCAGTGTGCATACCTTAATATGAGAATACATGCCGCAACAAGAGTGTATGCAAAGATTGTCCCAATAGAACTCATATCTACCAATGCCTTCAGGTCAAACAGGAGTACCATAAAAGCTGAAATCAAATTCAAAAAGTATGTTAAAAAACAAAAGCAAAGTTGTCCCATGACAAATGAAGCAGAGTGATAGTCCTTGTCAAACCATCAGATTTTAGTTAATTTGCCAAGGATCCATCATGGTCATTTGAGTGAGTCCGTTCAAGCTCAGAACAGCCAGTGGCGTTTGTTTAAGGTAATTAGCAATGGCAGGCCGTGCATTTCAAACCCCGGCCTTCATTAGTGCTCAGTCTGAACCAATCCATCCCTCAATAACATTTTTATGGCTATAAAAACTATGTTATTATGAAGAAATGCAGTTTAAAGAGCTGTTGGATCACAGATAGATACTCATGTAGCCAGAAGGAAATCCTGAGCACACAACCCTCCTCCTGCGGCATAAAAAAGTGGCTGCTATTCCCGAATCTTCTGGGAGTCGAGGAGGGAGACAGACCAGATTCCAACTCAAAATCTGATTGGTTGAAGCAGCAGTGTGAGCAACACTTTTTTTATGCTGCAGACGCCTGCGTAACTAGCTGTGAAGGCCTCAGGCAGATTTCTTTACACTGCCAACAGGTGATGGCTGAAATGTGATTGGTTAAAAGCTTTAATATGGAACTACACATCTGGAAGCAGCGCAGCCAGGGGAGATGCTATCATAGGAAGTGGCATCTTTCTTGGGTAGGGAGTCTTTAAGAGAAAAAAGGCACCTTCTTGGGGGGGAAAAGAGTTTCTTGTCATGTAAAGCAGCTTCTTAGCATCATCTAATATCAGGTTGTGAAAAATACTGAAATGAGCAATGCCTGTGAGATTCACATGTACAGATTACCTTGAAAGTGGACATACAGTAACTGTGCCCTGGTCAGGAAACAATTGGGTTTAGATTGATTTTTATAAGAATTTGTGTTCAGAATGGGTCAAAGGTCATGGCTCACCTGCCACAGCTCCTGAGCACAGTGTGGCTAAGACTGGACTCTGCCTACGGCTCATGTAGCGGAGTTTCTGGAAGAGCAGACCATCTCTGGCCATGGCGAACAGCACCCGTGGGATTGGAAACATCACCCCAAGGAGACTGAACAAAAGAGTGATGCAAAAAAAACGAAAAACTACTTTACAATTCAGAATGATTACAATTGATTCAAAAGACATTCGTTCTTGGCTGAGGTGTTTGGTTGTTCTTAAATCAACCTCGAATTTGACAAATTAAATGTTTCAATGGGCTTTTCACTTATTACTTTTGATAACAAATTGACTTGGTTGTGAAAAGTCTATTCGTCTGTTATCAAAGGCAAACTATTTCTGATTGGGATGATTTAGAAATGGAAATTAATGCCCCCCAGCGGCTGGCTTCCGCCCACCCTCCCCCACCCATATGTGCTATGTCCTCATGTGCTATGTTCTGGTTGGTAATTGTGTTGTTGTAATCGTGCTTCTAGGTGCTGAGGAGTTTTTTTTTCCTAATCCCACACTGTGCCCGCTCCTAAAGGAGCATAGTTTGGGACCTGCTTTTTTCCCCCTCTCCTTACCTCCTGTTTTACATTTTTCATCTAAGCATGGGGCGCTGTGACGCTGGCTGCCTCGGTGGGTTGGTACTATCTTCGCACCAACTGCCAAAAAGAATTTCGTTGTACCTGTGACAATAAAGATATTCTTCTTCTTATAAACAAGGTTAATTCAGTGTAGTGCTCTGTATGTTGGTCTCAGCAAGTCCTCAATACTCTGGAACCAGTTACCCCCTAAACTTGCACCACTTGACTCAAATCTAAAAACAATTAAGAAATGTTGCTTTCAATGTGCAAAATCTTCATTGTTATGCACATCTATGTGTTTGTATGCATTTGTAGTCCGTGTTGCACACTACAATTGTGTGTGCTTTAGGTAACTACCAATTGTCGCAAAGTGCTATACAAATAAGATGTATTACTTTTGCTGTACTTGGAAACATCTGTAAAACTAACTCAGTTTTACAGATGTTTCCACTGACCTGCTCAATTAGTCGAATATTAAAGCTTCACAATTAGTCAGAACCATTCCTCTAAACTCTTCTCACTGAAGACGAATCACCTCAATCCTCATGCCACTCAAAGATCCCGAGCACAAGACATCCGATTTAAAATGAGACTCATATGAACTGTATGAACATTGGATTAGCAGAAAATAGTGGTTGGCTTCTTTAGCCATCTTTTTTTTATTCCTGTTTTAATCATTTTGCTTGCATGTTTTATTCCATTGTGTTTTAACCCCCCGCCCACACCCTTTTTTTTTTTTTCTTTCTTAAGAACCAAAGTAGTACAATCTTCTGACTCTGTGGTATTATTGGTTTTTTATTACTTTTAAACATTTTGAATTACAGTTTCTTTTTTTTAAATGACAGTTTCAAGTGTTATTTAAAGGAGCCAATCTGCGGATTAGGATTGGTTCCAGACCACATGCACAAGTGAGCCTGCCACGTCTGCATGCTGGTATTTAATTGCTGCTGTTTTGGTGGTGCTGGTTGTTATATTTCAGAAATATGTTTAATATTTCTCCAACAAACTGAACTCAAAAACTAAAGGACTCTGCTTGTCGTCTCAGTTGGCAACAAGTATATCAATAAAACTATCTTGGCACATTCAGATTACTAGGAACAATTTGCTACATGTGAAAACTGAAGCGTATTAGTCAAAATCATTGTGCAACAACTAAAATATTTGTGCCAAAGCTCACAGGTCTGAATAGAAGCTGTGAAGGATGTTATATTGAGCAACAACTCCAATAGATTGTACTGTTGCATTAAGATTAAGTTTGAAGTATTTAATTTATTTTTCTTACATGCATTTCTTATAAAATACTGCAAATGTCATTTGTTTGCTTGGAAATAAAAGTATTTTGTTTGATTAAGAATCCGCTGGTTATTTTGGTTTTTGGTGTAATGTGGGAGTGTCTTCTTGTATTTATGTTTCCGGTTTTACCCATGAACGGAAATGGCAGTTGGGACTTGAGAGGAAATGTATACTCGCGGAGTCTGTTAAAGAAGAAAAGAATCTAATCCCAGCCTTAGTCATAAGCAGGCCAAAGTGGTACATTTTACTTTGTTTATGCATTTATGTAGTGTTGCTGACAACTGATTGCTCATTGTCATATCTTTGTATTTGTTTTTTTATTAGTTCTACAGTGTTTTGGTGTTTGGTTTGCTTGGCGGAGCATTAAAACATCTGTAAATAGAATCCACATCTTCGCTGTATGACCGACGCTGGCAAAGAAGCAAAGTATACGCAGTTTATCAATTGTTGAGCTGCTATTATTTCCAGTGATATACAACTTCCAGGAATTAAAAAAACAAAATAAAAAGACAGCTCAAGAGGGTAATATTATGGCCAAACATTATCTGTAACACACAGAATGTATCCATGATTAATTTCATTGTTACTTAAACCCTGGTAGTTTAGACTGAAAATGATGTACAGTGTTGGTAAAGTGGTAGCAAAGACATGATTTGCAAGCATCTCCTCGCTGCACCCTCTCTAAAGCTTTCAAGGCTTTAGGCTTTTCAGTACAAAGTCACACAGTAGTGCCAGACAACACATTTGTATGACACACTTTCTATCTTGTAAGAGTGCAAATATCCCAATGCAATAACTTGTTTAGTTCTTTTCTCCCAATATGATCCCTGAAATTCTTACAAAAAAAATTAAAATTTTAAATGCAATGTGGACTGTTTGCTCAGGTACCTGGTTGAGAGAGCACAAAGGGATCCCACGGCCACGGCGTACTTGGCCGGCTCCCAGCCAACATACTCGAAGGCCACAGGTAGAGGACTGTGGGAATCAAGCAGGTAGTAGGGCATCAGGAGCGTCAGAGAAGCCGAAATGCCAAAATAGGCCAAGAAGCAGATGAGCAGGGACAACACGATCCCAATGGGTATAGCCTTCTGTGGGTTCTTCACCTCCTCACCTAGAAAACATCAGGCTTGGTTTAGATACAATGCCTGAAACACTGGATTTATGACAATTTGTTGTTGCTGAATCACTTCATTTGCATATTTATGAAGATGCTCTATGTTGAGAGGATTATTAAAAGCAAAAAAAAAAAATCAGTACAATGAGAGGTTGTTCCTTTGAACAGTTAACAGCATCTTGTGACCGTACCAGTCGTGGCGATGCAATCAAACCGGACAAAAGCGTAGAAACACGTCGCAGCTCCTGCTAAAGTTCCTTCGAAGCCAAATGAGAAGAATCCACCTTGACCAAAGTTTACCATTACAGTGTGGTTCGCTGAGACGTTCCTGCACAAAGAAAGGAGAGCTTCAGCAATCTTTTAAAATGAGTTCACACTTTCACTGCAGTTTAATGATCAGTGGTTATCCAGTGATCCGCCTTCAGGGCTCACTATCAAAGCATAAGGGAATAGGACAGAATATGCCAACACTTACCAAAGTTGATCAACAAAATAACCAGCAAATGGAGAATCAGAGAGGGACAGATCATCTTTTCTGCTCAATTAGCTGCATTCTAATGTAAACGACAGCTAAAGTTAAAAATACTCATTACAGCTGTAACATGTCTCGTTCAAACAAGACACACAACTGTATATTGAAATTCATATTCTGTGTTGTTCCTGTGCTTCATTTATAATTAGAAATTAACTTTGTGGGAGCAGAAAGAGTTTGTGGGTCTTTCACCAATTAAGAAGCACTTAATTGTTGCAAGAATAAAAAAGAAAAAAAGCACTGCTCTAGATCCAGACCTGAACCAAAGATGAAACTAGACATTTTGACTTTTAGGCCCGTTTACATGATGTTTCAAGTGAAAACACATTGTTTTAGAAAAGTTTCATATTTTCAGGGAAATATTCTAAAACAGACATCTTTTTCCACAGAAACACTGAAAAAGGTGTAGTTAATGCCAAACAATGAGTTGGTGATGATGGTTGTTTTTGTAATGAAACCACACACACATGCGTGAGGAGAGAATGATATGCTGTAAACATTAACAATGAATGGGAGAACACGGACATTCACGTGGACAGACGAAGTTGGATTGTTATTACGGTGATTGTCAATAATAAAACTACCAAGTCCTAGGTGAATATGGACTGGGAGTAATGACACTCCAAAAACATATGGATTGTTTTTAAGCATTACCTCATTCTGTGGGGCAAAAGATAAATATATTCAGGGGTTACAAATGGACATTTCAGGAAGTAATTCTAACTTTATCAGTTCTTTCTGGACCAGATTGGAAAATAATTGAAGGATTAACAAGGTTTCCTCTTCTTGACGATTATAAAATGTAAACCGGATCTGGCCTGATTCCATGTTTGATCGCTCGGAGCTGAAAATGATAGGTACAAAGTAACCCACAGGACTAACTGTGTCCATCTATCTTCTAACCAGTAAACTACAGACATTTAATAGACTGAAATATAACTTGCAATATTTGTTGAGTTGCATTGAGAATGGTCTCCTTGCTGATCTTCCAGTTCTCAATGTCTCCTTTTATGAAACCTGCAATGATGATGAAGAATAGCACGATCACGTTCACTGCAGTAAAAATGATGTTCACGATGGCAGACTCCTTTACACCAAACGCCAGAATACCTGTAATAAAGACAAGAAATTGAAACTGAACTCATCTCGGATCAATATTTGGCATCTTTAATGCTTCATAAACTTTGAACAAATGAAGAACTCATCACCAGCAAGTAACATAATGATCCCAGCAGCGAAGAAATCTGGGTATGGAGCCAAGCCGGGCGAGTCCATAGGCGTGTGTTCCTCCAACGTGTCGGTCATGATGTTATCAATAAGGTCATCAAAAGCCCCCGTCCAGGCTTTAGCTACACTTGATGTTCCTGAAAAGAAAGAAAACAAAAGAAACAGATGAGACCAAGTCAATAAAGGGTGGTTTTGAATTATTAGGTAACATCGCAACACGTTCGAAATCTCTGGATCAGGAAGTTTCAGATCGTCAAGCAGTAAGAAACATGAGCCTGTATCCATGGTAACCAGGATGTATTAGCAACCATATCTAAATGATAGCATCCTCTTATAAGAGTCATCTTCATGTTGGTAACCGTTTCCTAACCAGCTTTTTAAAGTTCATGAAACAGGAAGCTCCAACATTCCAATCGTATGATACGATTGTTGATCAAAATTAAAACTTGCGTAGATGAGGTTATCGTCTGTGCTTTGAGAATTTCTCTTCCAAATGCAGTTCTTTGTTTTGCCCCAAATTCACACCAACAATGATTTTCTTCCCCACATCACATGTCTGAATCTCCCACCAGCACAAAGGCAAAAAGCGCCAACGCAACCGCAAAAAGCTGTTCATATGAATGACTTGATGATGGCGCCTCTTTAGACAGCCTGAAACAACATTTGAGGAATCCTCCTAAAGGGGCCCCATGTCATCAATGACACAACTTGCAATGACATGTTGGGTATCCCCTTAATTATGATGTTCTGACATTTAAAGGGGTCATATTATACAGCTTTTCAACACTTTCACATATTTCATGCATTTCAATAAACGTATTCAAAGTTTATTGCCCCAAAAATCAGGTTTTCCTGGATTTTTAGCCACGTCAACATTGGATCATAGGAGCTGCACTCAATCTGCTGTGTCTGTGTGAGCTGGACTGGCTCAGCCCACATATGCCCATCTTGGGAAGAGCAGGAGTACTTCTTCTTGTGGTGCCATGTGCCAAAGCAGAGCTGCCTAATTGTGAGAGGGTCAAAGGGAGGGCCTACCTTGATTGGGATTGGCCAAACCCCCAATAACAGTATATAGCAAGCATCAGCAAATGGCGGACCACGGTCCGGACCCAGACGCTGTCCCATCTGGACCCGGATTAACTTCCAGCCTAAACAGAAGGTTACTGATGGGGCACTTCTTTTTCAACTGCCACAACTATTATAATGTTTACAGTAATAGAAAACCGGAAAGGGCGTTTCTATTTGAACTGGTGTAACTTTTATAGTCTGTATGGTACTGGTTGCATGGATGAGAAACGAACAGACCAATTGCATGCGAGTTAAGACTTCACATGTAAAACCACGCAGCCAATCAAATCTGTATTTTACGGGCAAAACCTTGACAGACTGAGACAGTTTACAATGGACAAAATGAGAGAATAAAGGAGAGAAACAACGGATGAGCTAGACAAAGTTAAGGAAAAACCGGAAGCAGATGACTCAAAGAAAGAAGTATGAACAGTGATAATCGAGCATTAAATCCAGAATGGACAGTCATATCTGTTCGTTCTTCCCACTGGGAGCTCATATGTGACTCATTTGCTCTTAAAAGTGTCGATGCAAAACAGCATTATGAGACAAAACATAAATCTTTTGAACAGGCTAACCCACTCAAATCAGAAATGAGATCATAGAGAATCAGCAGTCAGAGTCCAGAATGACCAGTCCACCAGGATCCAAAACACATTTACATTCATTCAGATGTGTATTTAGATTTATCTGTTGAATGTATTTTATTGTTCTGAAGTCAAGCTCTGTATGTCAACATGCACAATTTTCCCATTTTATTTATTTTCTCTCACTTTGAAAAGGATCCTGACTTATTTAGTAAATGAGAGATTATATCATTAGACATATTTTCAGTTCTATAGTAGAGAAGAAATATTGTCTAAGTGTTTAATTGCACTGAATTCATTCGATTACACGCAGATGTTGATAGAACTACAAGGTCACTTTTCAGATTTACCGTTTTGTTCCAGGTCCCATCAGTCACTCACCGATGACGTAGGATAGCAGCAGATTCCACCCGGTCACAAACGCCCACACCTCGCCCACGGTCACGTAGCTGTACAAGTAGGCCGAGCCCGTCTTGGGCACACGTGCTCCGAACTCTGCGTAACACAAACCAGCGATCATGGATGCCACGGCCGCCACCAGGAAGGAGATGATGATGCTGGGACCCGCCACATCCCTCGCCACCTCCCCAGACAGCACGTAGACCCCCGCACCCAGCGTGCTGCCGACCCCAAGGACAACCAGGTCCAGGGTGGTCAGGCACCGGCAGAAGTTGGAGCCCTCGCCTTCTGGCTCCAGAGGCTTCTTCCGGGTGAGCGAGTGGATGAAGCTCAAAGCCCTGGAGCAACATCTCGGGCTGCCAGCAGCACTTCTTTAATAGAAATCACACAAGAGTGCATCAGGCGGGTGAGTGTTAAATCTTGAATGAATGAATGATTTATTTCGGTTACAGTTACAGTTTCAGTGCAAAAGTTGAGTTGTGTGTATTCAGTTCATAGTGCTTTTAAATTCACGTACACATTTGTTTATTCACACTATCTGTAGACGAAATGGGTCTTGGCAGGAGCCGAGGCTTATTTTTGCCTAGCCCTTAACAACCCATAAAGTTAACCTAGGACACCAGTGAGACAAGATTAAAAAAAAAAAACTGAAAAAACTAAACATAACAGAAGTAATATAGAAGAAAAAAATGTAATAAAATACACAAATGTATTACAAGACAAAAACAAAACAAAAGTAACAGAAATAATTTTTCATCGTAACCATTAATTATTTAATTTTTTAATGTTTTTTTTGAAGCTCACATTGACATATTTACAGTTTTAAGTCGTCACTGAGTCCATTCCATAAAATGACTCTCAGAAAGGAAACATCTATGTTTAACATTGGTTCTCGCTCTACCTCTTTCAAAAACACACAATCCTCTTAAATTCTAATTTTCTCTTAATTTAAAAAAAATAAAATAAAAAAATAGCTGTGGGAAGACTTTTAGCCTTCACTCGAAATAGTATTTTTAATGTTTAAGTATACAATATCTATGAATTTGAAGGTGCAAGATTCTATGATTAGTTTATTAGTGTTTTCTAAATAGAAAGCTTTACTATTCTAATCATACTTTTCTGGAGTTTAATGATAGGGTCTATATGTATTTCCCCAAATCTCAGCACAATATGTCATATATGGCTGCATAAGGTGCGAGATTGCTAAAATAATGGTGACAAACTTCATGATAACCATTTTATTGTTATTCTAACCCTTCCTGAAGTTTAACGAGAACCCTCACAATATGATATATGACAGAAGTAAACTATACAATAGTTTTTCTAATGTTCCTAGTTTTACACAGTGAAAGTTTAAAATAAATTAAAATATCACCACAGATCATTATTTTAAGATGTGACTCAGTTTATACTGAATTGTAATATATTGGAACTTATAGTCACAACTTGACCTGTTCTGCATCTGTGTTCCACCACACTCTCTGTACCGGGACGAGTTTTCACATGGTCTGACTGAAAAAGTTGTGGATGGTACAGAAACAAACCGTGACCGTCGGCTACAATTTCCTGCCACCCGTCCGTTGAGGTAGCTAGCATCTAGGAACAGGTCTGTGAGGAGAAGAGACAATGCAGCTGTCTGCTGATTGGTAATGACGATCGCCCCTCTCTACTTGCCCATTATATTTAATTATTTCATCGGCCATAGTTGTTGTTTACATATGACGATTTGCTCACTGATTGTTTTGTTAAACTGGGTTTATTGAAACGTCGGCGCGCGACACAACATCACAGTCTTTTAAAGAGATACAGAAGCTCCACCCAGGAGAGGAGATTCAGCAGGAGCTGGACGCTGCTGTTCACAATGAGAAAGTTTGTGCTGTGTCACAGATCGACTTGGACGGCGGCGGAGTTGTGGCCAGGTAAAACCGGCTGCAGCTGGCTGTTTCCGTGCTCTTCGCTCAACGCGTCTCTGAGCCGTTCACAACCTACATTTTAAATGTACTTTCTGTGGTGGGACCGCGTGACAGAGTTCGGCCTGGGTGCGCTTTGCCGTACTGTACCCTCCTGCTCCAGCACGTACTGTGCGCAGAGGCACCGCAACGGGGTAGGCAACACAGGCAATTGCCTAGGGCCCCGAGCTGAACGGGGCCCCTACAGATGGCTGACATTAGTCAATTTCAATGGCAAAATAATGTAACTGCTTTGAGACGCTGCAATGAAAAATCCCCCGCACGGGGCCCTTTCCGAGTAGTCACTGGCTAGATGCTAGTCAGGGACCCCGACAGACGGCAGATATCAGTGACACAACTTGAAACCCCCTGGACACCTTACAATGACACGTTGGTAACCTCCCTAATGGGGCCCCACCACTACCCTGCATCAACATGGAGTCCTTGTTGTCAAACATCAAAATGAAGCGAACATATCCCTCAGAGCACATGAAAAGAAAAAAATATTCTCAAATTTAAGATGTCCATGTCCTCTACAGTTTCCTGTTTTCAAAGAAAAGTACGCAACAGAGTGGCAAGCTTCGGGCAAGTTGCAAGAACTTGGAGCAAGCAATGCATAACATTGATGCTGATGATTTAGAGTTGGAGATTGTGGCAGGTGAGGTGATGAAGCCCCTGATGTAAATCAGGTGTGCTGCCTCACCTCTCTGCCCATAAAGGAGGAGCCGCCCGGACGCACAGAGGGACAGGCGGGAGACACAGACACGATTACGAGAGCCTGGAAGAGGCTGTGTGTCTGAATGCAAGTTTTTGAGTATTTAATAAAAATAAATGGTTCTGCAAAGTTCTGACTCCATGACTAGAGCCACAGAGATCAATTCAGCTGTCTACACTTTCCCTGACCAAATGACATTTAAACTACATTTACAGTGAGGACCTTCTGAATCTATACTGCAATCTAAGCATTGTGTCTCCTCTTGACTCTTCCAGTCTCTGTTGCCTCTGGTGAGAGGAGCTTTTCTGCTTTGAAGTTCATCAAAATGTATTTGAAGTTAACCATGTGCCAGGAGATGCTCACAGGACGAGCACTGATTTCCACAGAGAGATGTTCGGAGGTCCTTAGATATGGACCATATTGTTGCTGCATTTGCAGAGGCCAAGGCCCGCGAGCAGCAGTAAGAAACAAAATTGCACTACAAGTGGACTATAAATATAAGACCAAGGTGTCTCAGTTCTTGCTTTCCACTTCAATTCCTTGTTTTTTGGCTTGGTTGCATTTTTATCAAATGTAAAATTTTGCTCATTTCAGTGTTTTTCTGGCATTTATATATTGTGTGTAAAGTTTGCATTCAGTTTCGATCAGGGGTGCCCAAACTCGGTCCTGGAGGGCCGGAGTCCTGCATGTTTTAGCTCTCTCTCAGTTGCAACACACCTGATTGCAATGAGGGGTTCAAGCTTTTTCACAACCTTGGTGATGACATCATCATGAGATTCAGGTAAGCTGAAACAGGGAGAGAGCTAAAACATGCAGGACACCGGCCCTCCAGGACCAAGCTTGAGCACCCCTGGTTTAGATGGTAATGTTATTTATTTTACATGTTAATTAGTATTATAAGTATTTCTTTACTGATCCGTCATCCTAGACTTAATTCATCATTCTGGAGCCGAGAGTCCCCATAGTCCTTCTTGCCTAGGGCCCCCAGGGGGGGGGGTCAAGAAATGCCCCCGACTGTGCGGTGGAACCACGGCTTTAAATTATATTGTTTAAATTCCACAACAACTCCAGAATAATTAATTGTGTTAATACTTAAGGATTATTAAAGCCAACAGTGATTTACTCCCCAGTCATATTAATGTTCAAATTTCAACCTTCATCAAAATGATTCATAAAGACTTTTTTTGTATTTTAGAAAAATGAGCTGAACAAAGCAGTTTCATAAAACCACAAACAGAAACAAGGGATTTGTTGCAAAAAAATACTTAATGACTGAACCAAACAATGATTACCTGATTTTTCTAGCTACATAAAACTGCTTAGTAGAATATCAAACTTTTAAAGACAATGATCACACAAAATAGCATAATTTCTGTTGGTAAATTTTGACCTTTGGTGATTTTCATGCATCAAGATGAACATGTTTTGGTAGCTTTAAATGAACAAATATGAGACATTGCATGATAAATGTCAGTGGAAACCAAGTTTACCTGCTGCTCATATCCAGACCTGTGGAATCAAGATCAGGAGGTGTGAAAGACAAAGGGAGTGAAAAGTCCCTCCTGCCCAATGCTGCACAGCTGAAGTCTGTTCAATCAGGACCCAACGAGGGGAAAGAAAACGTCTTCTCCTCCTTCAGCATAGAGGCTCAGTGCTGCCCCCTGTGGACATTTGAAGCAACGCAGGACACAGTCACTTCAAGTTAAAGGTCAGAAAAGAATCATACATTTTTCTATAGTTACACCTTCACTCTGGAAGTATTAGGCTCAGACATGAATTCACCCCTTTGGGACAATTAAGAAGAGTGCTCTACCACAACACACAATGTAGATAAAATCTGCATTTAAGCTCTAAGATTATGAAAGCAGTCATTTTCAGAGACGTAGCGGGTCGTGGGGGTTTCTTGTTGAGGAGGAGATCAGCTGTTCATGGTCTGAGTCTCCTGCTCCGAGCCGTCTGCAGCCAGTGGATTTATGTCTCTCTGCTTTTCTCTCCTTACTTTCTTACTGTCTTCCTTATGCCAACTGGAACAGCGGAAAGTCTAAACCACTGACTCTGGTTCTGCAGGTTTCTTCCTCTTAAAAAAAGTTTTCCCTTCCACCATCTCCTCTGCTTGCTCATGCGGGGCTGTTTGATGTGACTGTGTTGTATTTGCCGTTATAGAAATTGAATTGAATTTAACTGAATTGAATAGTTGTGGATGAAGCTCCTGGCCTTCCTGCAGATCGTACCAGAAACCTCAGACTACAATCGCAGAGCAGACATTGATGATTCTAATGGAATGTTAGTGAATGAAACCATGAAAAGTTTCAATAGCAGAGGAGTGAAATGTGAGGATGGTGTTGTTGACTAGGGATGTACCGATCCACGTTTTTTCACTTCCCAAAACCTGAATTTTTCTGATACCAGAGCTGTTTGGATTAATATTATTATTATCATTATTGTTGATTTTATATGAGGCTGTAATTATCTCCTCTCTACAGGCAAGTATGAAATGTACTAATGTATGCATGTATTCTCTCAAAAGGCAACTTGAGGTTAGTATGAGGACAGAAAAGGAAGCAGTACAAAGTATTTTTGTTCCATTTGGACAATGAGGGGGTCTGCGTGGCATCATCATCTTATAATAAACTTATACCTTTAAAACCTCCGAATCACTTTAATAATCTCTGGAGAAATGCTTTAACAACGTAGCACAAACACCAACGTTTCCAGCACTAACGCAGCACATTGGGACTATTTTCAGGGGGTTTAGCGTGGAGTAGGACGCAGCTTCACGGAGGTGTGAATTGCTTGCTACAGCATAGAGGATCTGCTTTTTTTTGTTTTGATGTCAGTGCTGTTCTCCTCGGCGACCTGGCGATTTAAAACGGTGACGCCTGGCTGCAGAGCAACACCTCGCTGTACAACAGCTTTGCAAACATTGCACATTTCTGTTACAAATATCAGTCTTCTTGTAAAACCGGATAAAGATCCCACACTACCATCTAGCTATCGCCCAATATCACTAATCAATGTAGGTCTTAAAATAATTAGTAAAACATTAGCAAGCAGACTGGAAAAAATCCCACCCCACATCATACACCCTGATCAAACTGGGTTCATTAAAGGACGACACTCCACTAACAATACACGTAGATTAATTCATCTTATAGATCACTGCACTAACAATACACGTAGATTAATTAATCTCATAGACCACTCCACTAACAATACACATCGATTAATTAATCTTATAGACCACTCTATTAACAATACATGTAGATTAATTAATCTTATAGACCACTGCCATCACAATAAACAAAAGGCTATTGTCGCCTCCTCAGATGCAGAAAAAGCCTTTGATAGGGTAAATTGGAAATCCCTACTCACTGCACTACAAAAATTTAGATTTTGAAAAAATTACCTCTCCTGGATAAAAATATTGTACACCTCACTGAGTGCTTGTGTTTAAATGAATGATCAAACTTAAGAGAGGCACCAGATAGGGAGTGGACACCCTCTCACCATCTCTCTTCACAATCTTCTTCGAACCACTAGCAGCAGCCATCAAACAGAACAATAGCATAAAAGGAATACAAACAGTAAATGTAACCCGTAAAACATGCCTCTATGCAGCTGATGGGTTAATCTTCCTGCAAAACGCACAGACCTCTCTTCCAGAAACAATAGGGTTAATAGACAGATTCTCCTCAATCTCAGAATATTCTATAAATTGGAATCAATCAGTTGTCTTGCCTATCAACTCTACATTTCAGCACACACCTAACGACCCCACTAAAACCAGGGAACATCAAATACCTCCGCATTAACGTCTCAGCCAAGCTGTCAGACTTAGTGCACTTAAACTACACCCCCCTTATTAAAACAATAGAAGAAGACCTCACTCGATGGAGGACACTCCCTATTTCACATATGGGGAGAGTAGCAACAATCAAAATGATGGTCCTGCCTAAAATTAACTACATCTTCTCAATGATCCCAACAAAACCACCAAACACTTGGTTTAACACTCTTGATTCTCATGTTTCAAAATTCTAATGTAAAAACAAACCACCACGTATAAGTTTAAAAACACTACAGAACACCAAGGACCAAGGTGGCTTAGAACTTCCAAACTTTTATAATTATTATCTGGCCAATAAATTACTTTACGTGGTAAAATGGATTAATCATTAATTCTGTGAAGATCTCCAAGTCAGAGATCTTCCCGTCTTCAGTCCTATCATCAAAAAACACAGCTGCTTTAAAAGCATCAATATCAGCTCATCTCTGAATTTCTTAAAATGACTGGATCTTCACTCATCCCCTGCAAACTCACCCCCTCTGGAACAAACCCGACATCCTGCAAAGACAAAAAAAAAGACAATTAACTTCCCAAGATGGCAAAATATAGGAATAAGAAACTTAGAAGAACTTCTCTCCAATAACTCTTTTATTCCATTCAATGACCTAATAGAAACATATGGTATCAGTCAAAACAACTATCTGGAATATCTTCAGCTTAAGTCAATAATACAAACTAAATTCAAACTAGAACAGATTAACCTGACCTTACCTCAGACAGTGACAAATCTCCTGAAGATCTCAGCACCAAAGCCACTTTCTAAAATTGTCTCAATCTTGTCAGGTTCAAATATCTCAATATCCCTTCCCACCTCCAAATGGGAAGAAGATCTCAACATCAAAAACCCAATGTTTTGGTCACAAATCTGTACAAATACATTCAAAATGAGCTAAAACACCAATATACAGCTCATACAATACAAAGTCCTTCACAGAGTTCATTACACAGGACAAAGGATGTTCAAGAGGGGTCTCACTCCCACTAACTTAGATTCAAACTGCACAGGTGATCTCCCCGATACTATCTGTACACTGTGATCTCCCCGATACCTATTTACACGCACTTTGGCTGTGTACACCAGTCCAAACATTCTGGCAAAAGATTTGTGAAGATTTATCATTATGCCTGGGCCACCCTATTCCAGTGTCACCTGCACTTTGCTTGTTAGGAGATCTCACAGAAATCAAAAGAGAAAAAAATGAGTCCTGCATGTTCCTGGTTTTCCTTAACGTCGCAAAAAAGGCGATCCTCATGAACTGGAAATCCAAAAGTAATCTGAATATAAAGTTTTTTAAAAACGTACTTCTAGACCACATCACATTGGAGAGAATGTCTGCTTGTAGGAAAAATCATTAGACACAATTTGAGTCCACATGGTACCCAATAATTAAATACACCATGTAGCCCTGTGGGGGTGTGTGGCTCCACCCGGGGGCTCTTGGGGCTGTCGGTGGCTGGGGCTTCGTGGCTTGGGTGGTTGGTCTAGGGGGGATTCCTCTCTGCATTCTCCGTCTGGTGCTTTCTGGGCTCGGGCGTGGCTCTCTAGGGTGGTTAGCTGGAGCCTTCCCGGGTCTGAGGTGCTGCCGAGCGCCGGGGTGGTGATGTCGCTACCCAGTCAACAAACCAAACACACACACACACACACACACACACACACTTCCACTCCTCATCAATGTGATGTGCTGCTGATGTTTCTTGTTTTCTGCCATCATTCGTTCAACTGTCAAAATCATGTTGTTTGTTGTTGCTTCATTTATGTTTCTGCTTGAAAATCCTGTTACTGTTTCGATAGAGCTGCTCAGGCTGGTTTAATCTTGAAAATCATGTGACTGTCTAAATCAGGGGTGTCAAACTTAGAGCCCGTGGGCTGGATCAGGCCCGCGAACGAGTTAAATCCGGCCCACGAGATGATTTTACAAAGTATAAAAATGAGCTGCAATTTTACAGTAAAAGAAACTGCTGTTCTCAATGTGTCCACTGGGTGGCGTGGAAGTAGAGCAAGGACAGCTAGCCCAGAGCTACCTTTTTGTTCTGCCTGGTAAATTTTCTGCTTTGAACAGTACGCGATTTGGCATCCTCAGTGCACCAATATGTCTTTATCAAAAAAGAGAAAAGTCGACACAGAGTGCAGAGTTTTCCAAAGAAAATGGTCATCGTCCTATTTACTTATGGAGGTGAATGGGAAACCTGTATGTCTGGTGTGTTCGCAGCACATTTCAGTGTTGAAAGAATATAACCTTCTGCGCCACTATGAGACTCTTCATGCTGCAAGGACAACAGAGAAGAGAGAAGGTAAATGAATTGTTGGCGGGTCTGAAGAAACAGCAGTCTGTTTACTCACAGCCGAGAGATCGCTGATGCTGCAGTGAAAGCTAGCTACCTTATTGCGAACGTAATTGCATTGGTTTCAAAACCATTCAGTGAGGGTGAATTTGTGAAGATGTGCATGCTGAAGGCTGCAGAGATTGTGTGCCCTGAAAAGCGTCAGGCTTTTGCAAATATCAGTCTGACTGTTTCACCCCGAGGAGGGACGGAACATATCTGGAAGGACACTGGGAAACAGTTGGATTTTTACAATTTTTATTTAATTTTCTTTTAATTCACTCGTTGGTTTTTAATTCAAAAAAAATGTTGAACCTGAAAAACAAGCGGGTTATGTACAAACTAGAACCCGACAAAACCCAAAACCACCCCGTGTCCTAAACTACCAAAATATCCAAAAGAACAAGTACCTGGTGGGCTGGCACAAACAAACAAACAGATGCGGTACCGGGCCAACCCTGTACAGGGCCGTCGGAGCCGGTACCAACACCCAATCTAACAAACAAAACCCCCAACCTACTGTTGCAGGACAAACAAAAAACGAAAACAGGACCACCGATCCCACCAGGGAAAAAGGATCTGTGCTAACCCCAAACATACAACGAAGGCGGAAGAGCCGGAGAAGGAAGCCGCCTCACTGCGGGTACGAATGGGAGAGGTCGAAGTAGAGAAGCCGCCGTGCTGCGTGTCAGTACGGGATTCATCGAGAGAGGGCAGCCCCGAACGCTTTAGACACCGCCTATTTATAGGCGGAGAGGCGGGCTTTAACGAATCCTACAAAAATAATAAAACACAAATACTGAAATAATCCCTCAAGAAAACAAACAAGGGGATATAGAGATTAATGTACTATTATTATTAAAATATTACTTTATATATATATATATATACAGGACTGTCTCAGAAAATTAGAATATTGTGATAAAGGTCTTTATTTTCTGTAATGCAATTAAAAAAACAAAAATGTCATACATTCTGGATTCATTACACATCAACTGAAATATTGCAAGCCTTTTATTATTTTAATATTGCTGATTATGGCATACAGCTTAAGAAAACTCAAATATCCTATCTCAAAAAATTTGAATATTTCCTCAGACCAAGTAAAAAAAAAAGATTTATAACAGCAAAACAAAATCAAACATTTGAAAATGTCAATTAATGCACTCAGTACTTGGTTGGGAACCCTTTTGCATGGATTACTGCATCAATGCGGCGTGGCATGGAAGCAATCAGCCTGTGGCATTGCTGAGGTGTTATGGAGGCGCAGGATGCTTCCATAGCGGCCTTTAGCTCATTTGCATTATTGGGTCTGGTGTCTTTCAGCTTCTTCACAATACCCCACAAATTCTCTATGGGGTTCAGGTCAGGGGAGTTGGCAGGCCAATCGAGGACAGTAATGCCATGGTCAGTACACCAGTTACTGGTGGTTTTGGCACTGTGGGCAGGTGCCAGATCATGCTGGAAAATGAAATCATCATCTCCATAGAGCTTTTCAACAGATGGAAGCATGTAGTGCTCTAAAATCTCTTGGTACACAGTTGCATTGACTCTGGACTTGATGAAACACAGTGAACCAACACCAGCAGCTGACATGGCTCCCCAAACCATTGCTGACTGTGGGAACTTCACACTGGATTTCAAGCAACTTGGATTGTGCTCCTCTCCAGCCTTCCTCCAGACTCTAGCGCCTTGACTTCCAAATGAAATACAAAACTTGCTTTCGTCTGAAAACAGGACTCTGGACCACTCTGCAACTGTCCAGTGCTTCTTTTCCATAGCCCAAGTCAGACGCTTCTTCCGTTGTCTTGAGTTCAGGAGTGGCTTGACCATGTGAATACAGCTATTGTCGCCCATTTCCCGGACACGTCTGTGATCGGTGGCTTTTGATACCTGGACTCCAGCTTCAGTCCACTGTCTTTGAAGCTCCCCCAAATTCTGGAAGGGGCTCTTCTTCACAATGCTGTTAAGGCTGCGGTCCTCTCTCTTGGTTGTGCAGCGTTTCCTGCCACACTTCCTCCTTCCAACAGACTTTTTGTGAATGTGCTTTGAAACTGCACTCTGTGAACAGCCTGCTCTTTTAGAAATTTCTTTTTGTGTCTTACCCTCCTGATGGAGGGTGTCAATGATGGTCCTCTGGACAGCAGTCAGCTCAGCAGTCTTCCCCATACTTGTGATTTAGTTTACTGAACCAAGCTGAGTGTTTTTAAAGGCTCAGGGAAACCCTTGCAAGTGTTTCGAGTTAATTAGACGATTCAAGTGATTAAATAGCCTGCTAGTATACTTTTTCATGATATTCTAATATTTTGAGATAGGATATTTGAGTTTTCTTAAGCTGTATGCCATAATCAGCAATATTAAAATGACAAAAGGCTTGCAATATTTCAGTTGATGTGTAATGAATCCAGAATGTATGACATGTTCATGTTTTTAGTTGCATTACAGAAAATAAAGGACTTTAACACAATATTCTAATTTTCTGAGACAGTCCTGTATATATATAAAACAAACTCAATAAATTGACCTCTCCACGGAAGTAGGATAATATATATGAATATAAGAAAACCTTCACTAATACCTAACACTGACAAGAAATACAATTTCAGACAGGATTTCTGATCTTTCGGTGGATGTGGATAGCCAATTTAGCGCAAAGTAAAGTCATTTTTCACTTGCAATTAATGAAAGCACGGACATTACAGATGTTGCGCAATTGGCCATATTCATCCGCAGAGTTGATGACTGATTGTCACCGAGGAGTTCTTGGAGTTGGTGCCAATGACGGATACCACAACAGCAGGTGCTATTTTCACTGCCCTGGTCGGAGCACTGGACAGGGTCTGAGTGGACTGGTCCACTGGTCCCGTGCTGTCAGCTTGGCTACAGATGGTGCGCCATCAATGATCGGGAAAAAAACAGGTGTCGTGACAAGATTCAGAGAGAAAGTTCAGACGGAACATGGAGGATGTGATTTTTGGACTTTTGAGAGCATTCTGAATCAGGAGGCATTGTGTGTAACATTAAAGATGGAAAACGTCATGGAGGTAGTCGTCCGAACTGCTAATTTCATCCGATCCAGAGGCCTGAATCACCATCAGGTCGACAGCCTTCTAAGAGAGAAAGACCACAACTATTGCATGCCATACCACACCGAGGTACGATGGTTAAGCCGAGGTGCTGTGCTGAGGAGGTTCTTTAATTTACGGGTGGAAATTGAACAGTTCATGGAAAAAAGGGCAAACCAGTGTTAGAATTTCAGTCCACAGAATGGAATCCTGAAATTGTCTGTCACTCGGGATGTGACACCTGATATTGATGCAAACTTGTGAAAGCAAAAAGATGTCAGGTTTCAGGAGAAAAATAAACAGTGGATTGAATGGACTTAAAAGGCTGCATGAGAAACTTATACACTCTGACATAGTTCTGTGAAAATGAATATCTTCTATGGAGATTTAAAGAAAGTGAACAGTGTGTGATTTACTGTGACCATTCATAGTTCATAACTTTGTTGAAAAGTAAGTTTGATTAAAGTTGTTTATGCATTGCACAGCTTTTATTTGTCTATCAAGAAATAGTGTAGGGTTAGAGAGTAACTCAACTCTCTTTAATAGTTTCAGTTTGCATGATGTGGTGGTTTAGCTCGGAATTAAGATGTGGAAATGAAAAATGAGGTATTTGATACCTAGAAGAGTTGTTTGTTTTTGTTCAATCCCAGACAGGCTGTGACTTAAAGTTGTATGCTTTTGTAGAAACACATAGGAAAAGTCTAAGTTCCAATCACTGAGGCATTGTGTTCTGAAATTGCACCAAGTTTGTCCTTTGTATTTTTAACTAGTTTGAAGTGTTTTGTCACTGTGTTTTGTTTACTTGTAATGTGTCCAGTTTTTGTGTACAAATTTCTGAATTTTCTTGTTCTATTTTGAACCAAACTAAAACAAAGAAAACAATCTGAAGTTATAGTTATTTTTAAGCTATTATGCCATCATTTTACCGGTCCGGCCCATTTGGGAATGGAGTTTCCTCCATGTGGCCCATGAGCAAAATGAGTTTGACACCCCTGGTCTAGATGGAGCTGCTCAGGCTTGGTGTAGTTGATCAGTGTGATAACTGTAAATAGTATATGTAGCATTAACAAGGGTATTGTCTGTTGTCCCCCACCCACCCCCACTCTCTCTCCCCTCAATCTTCTCTCTTCTGTCTCTATTTGAGCAACCACCCCGCCACACCAGTCATGTACAGCAGCCATGCCAACTTCTAATAAAGGCAGCAACAGAAGGAGACTCCAAGTGTCTTCCTGCTGCAAGAGCAAAAACTGTTCTGACACCGGAAGGTTCTCAATCACATCATATTGTTTGCCCCAAGCAGCCGAACAGGACAAGGGTGAAAAAAATAAAAAAAGATAAAGCAAAGCAAGCCACTTTCAGCGAGGGTTTTCATCAAAAGCATTAGTATTAAAAGCCAACTAACCTCTAATATAGCTAATCCCTAAATATCCATTTTTTAGGGTTGTGGTGTCATTTTTAAAAAACAAGGACTTTTATTTTGAAAAAATTGGGGACTTTTATTTTGAAATCCAGCTCACCCCCAAGCCTAGCTAAACAATTAATATACAATTTGAAGGTTTACATTGTCATTTTGTTTAAAAAAAAAAAAAAAAGGACTTTTAGTTTGAAGGAGTTTGGGGCTTTGACATGTTAGCATGTCTTATTTTGAGTGAAAATCTTATTTTGAAAGGCAAATTACGGACTTTCTGTTGGATTTAGGTCAGGGGTATCGGCACATGACTTTTAGGTTTTGCTGAGACGAACAATTGAGTTTTGGTTTGATTTCCTTACGACGTTCCTACAGGCCGTGGTATCCGTTTTAGTGTTTCTAGGTGGTGCTAGAGAGTACATTTTTGGAACTCTGGTGGTTAATTTTTTAAATTTCTTACATTTTTCGCCAATCTTAATGAGTGTGCCAAATTTGGTCAGCATTTGAGCATGTTTAGGGGGTCAAATTTGGGCTCAATGCGAGTGGGGAAAAAACTATAATCAGAAACATTACAAATACAATAGGTTCGCGTTCAGTCCCTAAATATAGAGTACATTACAAACTTTATGGAAATCATATTGACTCTAATCTGATCTGATATGAGCTATGGCTCAGTTGGTACAGTGGATCGTCCTCTTGTCCTATAGTTAGCGGTTTGATCCCCACTTCAACATGTCTTAATTAAAGTTTCCTTCAACAAGATACTAAACCTCTAATAGGTCAAGATGGCTTCAAAGCCGTCAGGGTTAGATTGTAAAAACATGGATAATGCAACAGCGATAAGAGAAGTATTTTTGGAAATTTCACTGTATTTTGTACCAGAAGGTTTCATTAAAATTGACTTGGCAATGTAGTAATTTTCTGCAGTAATTTATTCGTTTTCTGAAAATAGACATTTTCATTAGGCAGCCTCACAACAAAGAAAAAAGTTAACATTTTAAAGTTATTACTGGCACTATTTTATGGGTACGGCCGACTCAAGATGAATATTATAACGTGTTCAACCTCCCCGGTATAGTTACATCTGATAAATCCAAATCATGTTCTCAGTGATTCAGGATTATATTCAATCATCGTCTATACATTTTAAAAGCTTTAAAGGGAGTGTTGAACTTTTCTTGTTATATTCAATTGGTTTTTTTGTGAAGTTTCTCACTCCCCAACCATTACTTCTTTGTAAATCTTTCTAGTTTTTTATTTGTTCATTTGTACATTTGCATCGGCACTTTGAGGCTGCAGTATCGCTTTCTCCCAGCAGATAGCAGCAGAGTCAGGGTTATTTTTGTGGGTGGGAGCATGTGCACGTGCCTACACTCAATCCATGACATAATCAGGAAATGTGTGAAGCATGCAGACAACAAGTAGAAAAAAAAAAAATGTTTATTTTATTGACTTTATTGTACTGAACAGTCAACAGACTGTTTCCTTGTCAGTTTGAGCTGAACTCTTCTGGGACTCACACAAACATTGCCCTAATAAATGGCTTCGATACTAATGCTGGTTTGATAGCAATAAGGTCATTAGCTAATTGGCTTGCATGTTTTCACAAATGTTGCCCCCAGGAATTTGATCTGAAAACTATTTTGCCATCAACAAGGGAGCAAATTAACAGCATGATATGGTAAGGCAAAGCGCACCACATTACAAATGACACGATGGCGACAGTGCCTTGTTGATGTCAGTCAGGTTTCATTCCATATAATCCAGGTTTCATTCAATATATTCAAAGATTAACTTGCTGTATGGCTTTTATATGTATGACTCGGTTGGTAGAGCTGTCGTCTCCCAAACGGAAGGTTACAGGTTCAATTCTCATCTCTCCCTGCCCACATGCCGAGTGTCCTTGGGCAAGACACTGAACCCTGAACTGCCTCTGTGAATGCAGTGTGAGAGTGAATGGCCGATGGTGCAGTTTGGCAGCCTTGCTTCCTTCAGTCTGCCCCAGGGCAGCTGTGGCTACCTACGTAGTTTACCACCATTGAGTATGGAGTGTGTGAATAATGCAATGTAAAGTGTCTTTGAGTGTCCAGAAAAGTGCTATATAAAACCAATGCATTATTATATATATTTATTTAGTTATATATATATATATATATATATATATATATATATATATAACTAAATAAATCCTGCTACTTGAAAATTATTTATATATTATTTCATATAAATGATTTTTTTAAGGATTTGGTTTTACTGTGTTTTCTTTCTTTTTTATTTTTACATGTGAAAGTATTGCCTACTATAACAAGTTCAAAACAAATTATATTTCAAATTAAAATAATGGAACATATACGGATTGTTGGCTCTGCATTCTCCCATCAAAGCCTTTGGAAATTGCATCCTGAAGAGAGGTACACCTGTATGTAATTTAAAGGTTTGTATTTGAGATGATGCTTTCTTGTTTTCCATCTCAGCCTGTCTGTGCTTTATTCCATCCAGCCTTACATTTTTTCTGCTCCACCCATGGCTCTCTCTTCCTCTCCCCACTCTCTTCATCCTAATTCTCTCCTCTGTCATTTGTTTCCACTCACTGTGAAAAGAGCACATGCTTGAGATCAGCCGCTGGCTTTTGTCACATTTATTCCACACCCACCCTCACCCCCGTGTCCTGTCACACTCCCGTCACACGAGGTGAGATGGAAACGATCTTAAAAATGAAGGATGTCTCCATGAAAGCCCCTGGGATACGGCGAGCTGACATTTACCTCACCACAAATACACGCTTTCATGTGACTGTCTTGACACTCGATCACTATTTCCTCCAGCATGAGGGATCAGCGCACACAGGAAGCACATCTAGCGTCAAGTTCAGTAGGCAGGAGCATGCAGATGTGCACAAAATGACTTGAAGGATGTAAAAAAAAGAAAAAAGAAATTATAATAATGACTACCTAGGAATCGCCTAAAATCATCTACCTGAACAAACTCAAGCTGTTTGAAGCTGATTGGAAACTGAAGAATCTCAAAATATATATGCAATAAGGTATAGAAACAAGAAGTGTAGGCTTGCATAAGTGATGCAGTTTCCATGATAAAGGTGTAGCTGTCACTAGCTGTCATCCATGCTTGCATATGTTGGGTGTTGGTGTCTGAAGCCGATCCTATCTAACGTTGAGTGAACATAGGACAGATTACCACAGGGGACATAATCTATTAAGATCAACCACTGCACTGGACAGAAACTACCACATTAGCTGGATTGACGATACAAAGCAACATTATTGATGATCCAACTGCATCCATGTAAAATCCGTACATTCCCATCCACATGAAATTGGTTTCTTGAGTAGAAACTCATAACTGGAACCTGTGGAGAAAAAGCTAAATTGGTCTGACCCAGCTCTGGCACACATAATGCACTCAGGCTCGGCCCACATACCGCAAAGACTGACGGCCCCATTGTGGCCCAGATCCGGTTTGCCAGAGGTGGCCCACACATGGGCCAGCATTGGGCCAGCTGCAGACATACCGCTGGCCCAATGGTGTGCTGGCCCAGTATGTGGCCATATGCTGGCCCAGAACTGTTTCAGCACTGGCACCAGATGTCAGCCTAATCTATACCTTAATTAAGCCGTGTGATGATGACACATGCCTTATTTAGCTTTTTAAAATGCTTCAACAACAGTGATACAATTTTGCAAACTTTTTTTTATTTGAACTTATGAAACTCAATTTACAATCTTTTACAGTCCAAATACTTATCAATAAAACACTACATTCAATTAAAAAGGGCAGAAATTCATTCTAACACATTCAGTCGTTAACAATTCAAATACTTAACAAAATTAAATTAAATTAAGACGTGCAAAGAATTACAACACAGTAAGTTTAACAGTTCAAATATTTCAAATAATATTCAATTAAAAAGTGCAAAAACACATTCTAACTCAGTAAGTTTAACAGTTTGAATACTTAACATTTGTTATAAAGTGCAAAAATACATTCGAACACAGTAAGTTTAACAGTTGAAATACTTATCAATATAACATTCAATTAAAAAAGTGCAAAAAGACATTGTAACACAGTAAGTTTAACAGTTTAAATACATTTCAATAAAACACTATGTTCAATTATGAAGTCCAAAAATTCATTTTAACACAGTTTAACACTTCAAATACATAAAATGAATTTTGGGACTTTATAATTGAATGCTAACATGAAATGTTTAACAGTTTAAATACTTATCAATAAAAATACATTCAATTATAAAGCCCAAATTTTTTTTTCAAAACAGTAAGTTTAACAGTTTAAATACTTATCATTATGAAATTCAATTAAAAAGTGTAAAAAGACATTGGAACATGGTCTTTTTGCAAATAGCAGCAACATTAGCCACCAGTCAGGCGTAGCCATCTAATGGCTTCAAAAGATAAAGACTGTGGTTCATGAAGCTTCATTTGGTCATCACTACTTCAAGCTCCCTTTGCAACATCACCCTCCAGGTTGTCCTCTATCTTCTGTGTCAATATTCTCCTCTTTTTTGGGGGGGATTTCTTTCCAAACAAATCAATGCAACAACGTGGAGGCTGGCCGGAGTAGAGAAGGGTTCCATGTGACCAGCAGTTGAACGGGGGTCAGTCAGTCCTAAAGGATGGACAAAAACCTTTCAAAAGCGCAGGGCGATGGCCTACGTCACCCCGGCCAATCAAAAGGGAGTCGGATTCAGATCCCCGAACCTGGAGTGGCAGAGATAGGTGCCGCGATAAGAGCTGCAAGAAAAGAAAATTTTATAATACTTTAATAAAACAATTCTGTCTACAGTTGACATATTTTTTTAAATGTAATGTCGTAAAAAAAAAAAATGCATCGATAAAAATGGAAAATAACATATTTGTTGTTTATATTCACATATAGATAACTTAATTGATACGGTCATCAACCAAAATGTATTTGATTAGGGAGTTTTTCAATTCCACAGTCGCTTATACTTGCTTATGTGGATTTGTTGGGTTTCTCTATAAGTGTGGCCTGAAATAACTTTGTTGTATTCGGCGCTATAAAAATAAAGGTGAATTGACTTGAACTGAATTTGAATTACTTCTTTGAGGAGGAGCGACAACACAGCCGTCTGCTGAGTGGTTGTGACGATCACCACTATCGACCTGCCACAATATTTAAATATTTCATGAGCGGTAAACCCTCCTGTTGTTGTTCTCATACGCTGCTTTGCTCACTGGTTGTTTTGTTAACTGGGTTTATTGAAACATCGGCGCGCAACACAACATCGCAGTCTTTCAACGAGGTGCAGACGCTCCTTCAGTAACAGGAGGAAGAGATTCAGCAGGAGATGGACGCTGCTGTTCACAATGAGAGTTTGTGCTGTGTCACAGAGAACGACTGAGACGGCCGTTGAGTTCACTTGACACGTCCCAGAGTCGTTTACAACCCTGTCTACATTTTAACAGTACTTTCTGTGGTGGGACTGCGCAACAGAGTTGGGCTTGGGTGCGCTTTGCCATACCGTAGGCTCCCATTCAGCCCGCTCCGGCACGTACTGCGCTCCGCGGCTAAACTGCGACTACCCCCCCCCCCCCCCCCCCCCCCCCCCGCCCCCATCTTATCTTAACATCCCACAGATTACATTGTACTAAGTGATGATTCTAGCCAAGACAACACATAGAAAACTTGGAAATTCCACCTTTTCCGTTTAAATGGAATACATCTTAAACTAACAAATTATTTCTTAATTAAAAATACTGACATATTGTGCTTGGATGAAATAAATAAAAATGTAAAGTCACTGCAACTTCTCTGTTTTCTCTCCGTCAAAACGACTTCACTCTGCACAAAATGGCACATCTGGTTCTGTTCGTGCTCTTTTAGGAGGGCCAATGAGAGAGTAGGAAATGGGGTCACATTTTGAGGGAAGGCCAATGAGAGCAAAGCACACAGCTGATTGGTTGGTTGGTTGTCAGGCGGATTGTGAGGTACACTTCAGGGGCTATCTTTTCTCAGGGACAGCAGAGAAATGGCTGTAACTCAATAAAGTCTGGAGTGATCTTCTTACTCATTAAATTCTGAAAAACTACAGTTATCTGACAGTGTCGGAGCATGTCATGTAAATATGTTTGAGTTTGAATGATCTGAAAAAGCACAGGAGTGGGTGGTAGTGTGTGGGTAGTTTTTCAGACACCAGTACAAGAAAATCATTTTAAATGTAACACTTTATTTTTGGTTTGCTTTTCAGACGCCAATAAAAGTGGAAACACATTAAAATAGTAAGACTTAATTACTTGTGTTTGGCTTTTCAGACACTAATAGAAGTAGAAAATAATTTTAAAAACTAGACTGAACCATTATCTTTGGTTGGCTTTTCAGAAACCAATAAAAGTGGAAAAACATTTTAACAATTTTTTTTGGTTGGATTTTCGGACACCAATAGAAGTAGAAAAACATTTTAAAAGTAAGACTAAACAATTATTTTCAGTTCACCCTGAAAAAAACGCATGTTTATGAGACATATGGATGACATAAGGTCAACCACAATTGATTCACATGTGGCATGAATGATCTGGGCCAGACAACCAAACCACATTCGGGCCACATGCGGCATGCCGTCATATAAACTGTGCCATCATTGCCAGACCTGGCCCACATCCGGCTGACATACAACTTGCCATGCCATAAGTCAGCAAGCAGTGCTGGCTTGACGCCGGATCTAGCCCAAATCCGTCTGCTATGTGGGAACAGGCTCCAGCAGCCAGGCTCAACACACAGTCCGCCACTGCTCGCCACGCAGAGAAAAGTGAAGAAACAGAAATTTTTTCAGTGTTCGCGCGAGCCTTGGAGGTCAGACCCAACAGATTTGGGAGGTTCATTGACGATTAATCCAGCAACTACAGCACAGATTGAGACAATCTGAAGACAAGACGCCAACAGCGATCGACATAATTGTATCCATATCCATATCCATATCCATAGCTTTTCTAACCAACGTGCTAACTGGCCTTCAGGTTCTCTCAGTTTAGTTAGCCAGCGTAGATTTCTGTGATCGGTGCGGACAGTAAAAGGGCGGCCCAGTAAGTACTGTCTGAAGTGGGAAGTAAAGTCTACAACTGCAGGTAACTCTCTGCGTGTTGTACAGTACTTCTGTTCTACAGCTGACAGTCGCCTACTCCCATAGGCTAACACCCTCTCCTCACCCCCCTGGACATGGGAGAGGACGTCTTCGACCCCACAGTCACTCGCATCAGTGTCCAAAAACATTTCCCTTTTGTCAAGGGGGTAGCCCAGGACAGGAGTTGATGTCAACAGTCGCTTCAGTTTGTCCAATGCTACCTGGCATTGGGCAGTCCAGCTCAAGTGGACGTATTCCTTAGTCAGTTCATACAATAGTTTGGCTATGGTAGCAAAGTCTGGGACGAAGTGCCTGTTGTCAGAAACTAGACCTACAAACTGTCTATCCTCAGACACGTTTCTAGGGGTGGGCCAATCTCTTACTTTCTCAGTCTTTTGAGGGTCGGTGGCTATGCCTTTGGCAGAAACAATGTGGCCCAGGAAGTGTCCTTGCCCTGTACCACAATGTCATCTAAATACACTAGACAGGTCTTCCACTGCAACCCAGCTAACACCTGGTCCATCAGCCTTTGGAACATGGCTGGGACATTACAAAGTGCAAACAGCATTGTGTTCCACTCAAAAAGCCCGTTGCGTGTTGAAGGGACTTCGGCCGGTGATGAAGAGTGTGAAAAAGAACTTGCTTCGACAACGTTTCTTTGTTTGGTTGAACATGTTCAATATCGAATCAGGTGGCATCAAAAATCACAGACTGATGGCATGAGTTGGTGGAGAGAAACGACTTCAAATATATATCTCTGACCAGAGTAAGGGCTCTGGTCAGTTATACAGGTACTTCTCAAAAAATTAGCATATTGTGATAAAGTTCATTATTTTCCATAATGTAATGCTAAAAATTAGACTTTCATATATGTTAGATTCATTACACACAACTGAAGTAGTTCAAGCCTTTTATTGATTTGATATAGATGATTTTGGCAAAAACGTAAAGAAAAACCAAAAATCCCCATCTCACAAAATTAGCATATCATGAAAAGGTACTCTAAATGAGATATTAACCTAATCATCTGGAGCACCACACCCACCCTTGAATCAACGAATTAACTCTAAACACCTGCAAAAGATTCCTGAGGCTTTTAAAACCTCCCAGCTGTTTCATTACTCAAAACCGCAATCATGGGTAAGACTGCCGACCTGACTGCTGTCCAGAAGGCCATCATTGACACCCTCAAGCAAGAGGGTAAGACACAAAAAGACATTTCTGAGCGAATAGGCTGTTCCCAGAGTGCTGTATCAAGGCACCTCAGTGGGAAGTCTGTGGGAAGAGAAAAGTGTGGCAGAAAACGCTGCACAACCAGTAGAGGTGACCGGACCCTGAGGAAGATTGTGGAGAAGGACCGATTCCAGACCTTGGGGGACCTGCGGAAGCAGTGGACTGAGTCTGGAGTGGAAACATCCAGAGCCACCGTGCACAGGCGTGTGCAGGAAATGGGCTACAGGTGCCGCATTCCCCAGGTCAAGCCACTTTTGAACAAGAAACAGCGGCAGCAGCGCCTGACCTGGGCTACAGAGAAGCAGCACTGGACTGTTGCTCAGTGGTCCAAAGTACTTTTTTCGGAAGAAAGCAAATTTTGCATGTCATTCGGAAATAAAGGTTCCAGAGTCTGGAGGAAGACTGGGGAGAAGGACATGCCAAGATGCCTGAAGTCTAGTGTCAAGTACCCACAGTCAGTGATGGTCTGGGGTGCCATGTCAGCTGCTGGTGTTGGTCCACTTTGTTTTATCAAGGGCAGGGTCAATGCAGCTAGCTATCAGGAGATTTTGGAGCACTTCATGCTTCCATCTGCTGAAAAGCTTTATGGAGATGAAGATTTCCTTTTTCAGCATGACCTGGCACCTGCTCACAGTGCCAAAACCACTGGCAAATGGTTTACTGACCATGGTATTACTGTGCTCGATTGGCCCGCCAACTCTCCTGACCTGAACCCCATTGAGAATATGTGGGATATTGTGAAGAGGAAGTTGAGAGACACCAGACCCAACACTGTGGATGAGCTTAAGGCCGCTATCAAAGCGTCCTGGGCCTCCAGAACACCTGAGCAGTGCCACCGGCTGATTGACTCCATGCCACGCCGCATTGAAGCAGTCATTTCTACTTTTTTGTATTAAAAACACTTTTCCTTTATTGGTCAGATGAAATATGCTAATTTTTTGAGATGGGGATTTTTGGTTTTTCTTTACTTTTTTGCCAAAATCATCTATATTAAATCAATAAAAGGCTTGAACTACTTCAGTTGTGTGTAATGAATCTAAAATATATGAAAGTCTAATTTTTATCATTACATTATGGAAAATAATGAACTTTATCACAATATGCTAATTTTTTGAGAAGTACCTGTATATCGTCCGGAGAGTGCACACATACAATTTGCATATTGTGAAAAAAAGACAACAGGTTTTATCCTACCCTCTGCTTTACTTTTATGGCCCTCCTTACTTCCTTTAAATATCCTAACCGAATGTGGCCTGACCTGGGCTTTGCCCTACTTGCCCGGCACCAGTATCCAAGCTGAGGAGATGAGAAATAAGACTTTATATAGCAAGACAATAGAAATAGTGTACAGAAGGCTGCAGCTTACGAGCCCTATGTGTCATCTCTACTTGCCAGTACCCTGAAGTTAAGTCGAGTGTGCTAAAATACCTGGCAGCCGACAACGTGTCGACAGTGTCCGGTATACACGGCAGTGGATACGCGTCCTTGATGGTCCTTCCGTTCAGCAGTCTATAGTCTACACACAGCCTGGGAGATTCATCCTTCTTTCTCACCACAACTGTGAGCACCGCCCAGCTGCCGTTGCTTGGCTTCGCCACACCCGTGTCGAGACTCTTATGGAGCTGCTGGTCGGCGGCGAGTTGCTTGTCAGCGGCCATTCTGCAAAGAGGCTGCTTTACTGGAGGCCCTGGTAATGTCTGGATTTCATGCTGCACAATGCTGGTGCAGGACCGGTAGAGAAGACTTTGCCATAGGTCTGCAACAGGCGGGCGAGCTTGTGGCAGTCGCCCTCTGACAGTACGGAGCAGCTCTCACCGTACAACACCTGCAAGTGGGAAGGAACAGAAACAGAGTTAACTGGCCCTGGCTTGGAGGGGGTTATTAGTATTATTAAATTACTGTAAGTAATAGATTACCAAAAGTAATAAATCACTGGAAGTAATTAATGAACATTTTTAATTATTAATGGAAGTAAACTGTCATTTACTCATTAACAACTCCTAAAGTAATTGAGTAATTACTTAAAGTTAATAAATTATCAAAATACTGGAACATGCAACCAGAACTCTGGTGATTGTGCAGATGTGGTTTAGCGGCACCAGATAGCAGTTTGGTTGCTAAATGTGACTATGTGTGTTAGCTTATCTAAATCAGATAACACGAGCGACGGCGGACGCGTGGGCGTGCGTGCGAGGTCGAGTTAGTGAAGGAGAGAGAGAGAGAGAGAGAGAGAGAGAGAGAGAGAGAGAGAGAGAGAGAGAGAGAGAGAGAGAGAGAGAGAGAGAGAGAGAGAGAGAGAGAGAGAGAGAGAGAGAGAGAGAGAGAGAGAGAGAGAGAGAGAGAGAGAGAGAGAGAGAGAGAGAGAGAGAGAGAGAGAGAGAGAGAGAGAGAGAGAGAGAGAGAGAGAGAGAGGAAAAGGAGAGGAGAGAAGGTGTTCTGTCGAGATTCTATCCGAAACCTAGTCCCTCCACAGAGAAATTGAAGTTAGCTTCTCGAAGCGCACTCGGCTCACTGGTGTCTGTGGTGGAGAGACAGGGGTTTCGCACTCGCGTTAGTGCATGTGAATGTCGCGTTCACGCACGTACACAAACAGGCTGCTGCAGCTCTGTGCAGAGCTGCGACTTTATCAGTGGCACATTAAAATACATTGCATATTAGCTTCGGGCTAATTTACCAATGCTGACAAAGCTCTCTTACTTGGTCGGGTGGGGTGAAATGTGCCTCCGCTTTCGGGGAAGTCCTTCAATTTGCGGCTGCGGGCAGGTCTTTCACGTCCCGGGGAAAGAACAACCTGAGTTGCGTTTTGCGGGGTAAATTAGTCATTAGTAAATTTAAAAATGTATTGTTGCCAATTATTACCTTATGTCAGATGTGTTTGAAATATTTTTAAGTAATGTTTTGAAAGTTATCCTGATGTTTGGGGTCAGAGGTAAAATAAAACAAAATTAGTTTTGATACCATAAATTCAAAGTTTATCTTTAAGATGTGGAGATGTAATGTATGAATACAGTTTGGTACTGTCACTTTAAGAGACCTGCACAAGGTATTCTGGGATGCATGTGTTCAGTGTTCGTTCTGCAGTTCAGGAGTAAACCACAAGAAAAGCTACCACTCGTCTCGCCTCATTTTTTATGTCTTATAATCTAAGAAACAGACATTACAATAAGAACAATGTTTCCTCCAGAGTGTCATGACTCCCAGTCCATATTCTCCTGGGACTTGATAGTTTTATAGTTGACAGACACAGTATTAACAATCCAACTTGTTGGTCTGTCCACTAGAATGTTCTCTGTGCGCAAGTGTGTGTGGTTTAATTACAAAAATCAAGCAACAGCACTGACAATTGGCCTGGCATGCTCACTACATTATTTTCATTGTTTCTGCCATTTATGCGTAAATGACATTGTTTTCAGAATTTTTACAAATTTTTACAAAACAAAGATGCATTTGTACTTTAAACGTTGTGTAAGCAGGGTCTTATTCTCAAGCAGACAAGAAAAGGTAAAAGGTTTGCAGCGTTTCTCAGAAGTGATCTGGACAGGATTTAGGAAAGAAAAAGTGCTCTTATTTACAAACTACTGTAATGAATAATACTGTAATTAATATTGTAATGAAGGCTGCAGTTTTCAGTAATAATGAAAAGCTCAGGTGCATGTGATTAAGTCGTGAATTGAGAGATGCTTTTTCGAGATAAAGGTGAGAACTTGCAATCAGCGCCTTTCAGTTAAAAGTAACAAGATATAGACGCGTGCAGTTAAAAATAACCACACGAGTACGGATGGGTGAAGAAGTGGCTGGTGTTGCTGGCACAGCTGGATTCCTGGTGAATCTCAAGTCTGCTGTTTCTCTTCAGTACGTTTTCTGTCTTCATCATCGTGTCGCTCCTGAAGCTGCATGTAAATGGTCGAAATTTGTGGTGTGTTTTATAGGACACACACACACACACACACACACACACACACACACACGCACACACACACACTTTGCAGCTGCGTCATTATGAAGATGGATGCTGTTGTTCGTGGCGTTGAAATCCATGAACACTGGGGTTATGGGGGTGGGCTTCCTCCTCTCATTCACCCACCAACATAGTTAGGGGAGGTAATCCCAGCAATATCAATCAAGCCCAATTGGTCAAAGGCTGCAGAAAACGCCACGCTAATATATTAGAATTCCCCGCGGTGAGGCAAGGAGACGACTATTAAAAGCTTAGAGTGAATAGAGGGGAGGAAATTCCTCACACATACTGGGAGGCACTTTATAATAAACAATCCCTCAGTTGTAAGGCAGGAGCATGATGGAGGTGAAGGTGTTTCTTTTCTTGTTCAGGTATCATCCTTCAATCCATGCTACTTTCCTGAACATTGTATTTCTCAATCACAAGGGGACAGGAAGGATTCTCGTGCCCCCATTCTGCACAAGTGTCTGATTCTGTTCCTCTCACGGTGAAACTCACTTCTTGGTGGAGGCGTTCTGCTCAGCAGCTGGATCACAGGACAGTAAGAGGGTGAAATGACGTGACCGAGAACAGATTATTTTAAATCAGACAGCGAGCTAATCATCATGCTGGAGACTTGATGGGGTTAAGAGGGACAGACTGTCACAGCCAATAGTTTTCTTCTGCACATGGTGAGTCGAGGAAGAACAATAGAAGGTTCCAGAGTGTCTGTGTCGTACAACAAAGTGTACATCGACTATAGTTTACCACACCATCATCTGTATACATGGATACATTTCTGACATCAGAAACAATGAAGGGGGACAGTCTACAGGAGCAGTAGAAGGTTGTATTGAATAAAACAGAACACTATAGTGACAGACAGTTTGAGGTTTTCGGGTCTGAAACTTTAAAAAGAATGAAGGAAAACCACTCAAAGCTGTTTCCAGATTCTACCTCGGTGTAGTGGAGACACATGAATACACATGAAGCTACAATCTGCAGTCTGGTTGCACGTTTTAGAAAAGAGTTGACGTCCCAGGGCGTATCGGTTATATCATGATGGAAGGTGTTGACCTGCAAGAAGGAAACAAGGAAACGGTGAGAACAAACTTGAGACAATGTAACAGAGTTGTTTTTAGCAGACACAAAGACCGAGGGCTCATGCTGCAGCACTTAAACCTGAGCCTTCACCCAGAAGCTGAGGTGATACATGTTCTTCCCAGAAACTCAATTACTTCTGTCACCAAAGACACACAACAGCCCGGATAATCCATGAACAACAAGCAGAGTGATTGATTCTCCATTGGAGACGCTGTGCTGTTTGTGCAGCTCGACACTCCTGGTGCTGCTTCCGTGAAATTTACTGCTGTCACTGAGAAACCTGGCGTGTCTCCATCCTGGTTGGAAAACATCAACAAATGCACATGTTTGTGTGGTTCTGAACAGTTTCTATCCACCGAACTGTAAGAATTACTGAGTGTCTTTGCAAATCAGCAAGAACAAACTGACATTAAGGTTTCATTCACAACTGCAATAATTGTAAAGACCTTTCTAAATTATGACTTTAAGACTAATATGTGCTGAAAATTCATATCATGACTATTGCTCACAGGTGTCAAAATGATTTCAGTTCAGGGGCCACATCCCGCCCAGTTTCATCCTGAGTAGTTTTGACTAGTAAAATACTGACATAATAGCATTTAAATTTAAACCTTTAAAAATTTTCTTTGTTGTGGCGTGATTAAACGTGACAAAAATGTCTCTAAATTGACTCAAAATTCAAGTTGCATTTTCTCACACCAAGCAGTTAGTAATTTATTATTTTTACAGCATCACTAAATTGCCAATCATCAAGTGACTTAACTATTGAACTCACTTTATCTTTTAATTTGTCCTGCATCCTCTGTGCATTTATTGAACAGGGTTCCTGTCGGCATGTGGGCCGTTTCTAGCACACATAATCCGCACATCTGGACTGTGACTTGATATCAAAAATATGAAACAATTTGGTGACTTTCTTATATCGTTTTTCCCTCTACAATTAACATAACATATATTTCTCAATTAAATACCTGTTATCTAATTAATGAAAAAAAAAAAGAAGCTGCAGAGAATAAGAAAATTGAGTCATAAAAGAAAGAAGAAGCTACATTTTAAAAGATGAAACAATTCTAAAACATGAAGAAATATATTTAATGAAATTGTGACCAAATATGTCAAATATGATGAAAATGTGGTCAAATAAGATGAAATATTGGCCAATCAAAATACACATTTTTGATAACACTCGCACTGGAAACAAAGGAAAACACAACTTTTCTGAAACAAAAACAAGAACTATGTTTTCACTTGAAACGTTATGTGCAATATACAGAAACAAGATGTTAAACAAAAATGCATCTTCACAATGCATCTTGCAAGTGACTTTCAAGCAAAACTATTTAAAAGCAGAGAGAACATGTTCAGCTGTGAAACACAGGACAACCTCCTGAACTCAGCTATGCTAACAGAGGACACTGAACACCACCAGCAAGAACCTTCCATAACATAGCACTGATGGGTCTTGTCACTACTCACTCTGCAAGAAGACTCAAAATAGCAACACTCAGAGATGAGTTCAGCACATTAAATCTGCAGGGTGGTTTATATTTAATAGTTCTATCTCTTCGGTAAAAGTTCCCCAAAACAAATTAGGGATAAATTTGACACTCGGGATGCCGATGGAAGTAAATTACAACAATTTGAGGCAATCGATCAACGTCTGCAGCACACAGAGTGTTTATACCAGAGTGAGATGTCTCAGCCTGGTGATGCATCGTTCTCGGGGAGCAACCTCAGTAATTCTTTTCCGACAATTCACCATCTGATGCCCACCCAGTTTGCTGGTGAGCGCAGAGTCTTCATTATGTGTCTATACTTAGACTGGAAATCTGTTCAGCATGACATCAAAGGTGCAGCTGCACACAAGGAAGAGCAGACAGTGTGTGAGAGAAGAGTTACACACACACACACACACACACACACACACACACACACACACACACACACACACACACACACACACACACACACACACACACACACACACACACACACACACACACAGGGTCAGGTTCATACTCTGCGGTTGTTCAGCCACACTGTTCTCACAGATGAAATAAGGTGACTGAGGAAGTATGTTAGCAGAGCAGCAATCAGTGAGAGGAAGGAGGAAAAAAGAAAGAGGGAGTTCAAAGGAGAGGACAGGAAGAATGATGGTGAGCACAGGGCTCGGGAAGGGGGTTGGGGGTGCGCAGCGCTTGGGGGGACTGCAGTCTGTTTGACACCACCGTTCTTTTGAAATGTGACTGAGCCTTTGCTCTTGTGGGCTCAGTTGATTCTTCTCCATTTGCCCGGGTGACAGCGGTGAAGCTGGAGACTGTCTCCTCCCTCCTCCTCCTTCCTCTGATCCTCATGTCTCCGTTTCACTCTGTGTTTTCTCCTCCACTGAGACAGTTTTTATTGGATTATTTATGCTTTTTATATACTTTTTGTCACTTCTGTTTTTGCAGTATGAGCATGACTGGGGAGTACATTACAGGTCGTGTTCTGTTGACTCAAAGCAGGATCTCACCACTAGTTTTAGGGTATGAATTTAAAGGGGTTTTGATATGTAAAATTCACTTTCTAATGGTTTTCTAACAGTAATATGTGTCCCTATATCTGGGAGTGATGGCCCAGAAGTGAAGAAAGCCTGTCGTCTCTCTCCCCAGTTTGTTTCAGTTTTTAAAAAGTGTGTTGCTCCAACGAATGAATCAGAAATCAAACCCTTAGTGTCATCGGGGGTTTAGTCAATCCCAATCAAGGAAGGCCCAATCTTTGACCTTCCCACAATCAGGGAGCTCTGCTCTGGCACATGGCACCAGGAGTGGAACTACTTCTTCCTCCTCCCAAGATGGGCATGTGTGGGCGGAGCCAGACCAGCTCACACAGACACAGCAGATTCCGAATGCAGCTCCTATGAACCAATATAAAATGGTTGAAAATCAAGGAAAAGCTGAATTTGGGGCAATAAACTTTGAATACAATGTTTTTGGACCAACGAGACCGATATGAAATAGTTGAAAAGCTGTATAATATGACTCCTTTAATATTTAGTTCTTATTTTATGTTTTCTGTATGTTGTCTAATTAAGTGGTAATATTGCATATAAGCAGTGACGTGCTGAGGTAGGGTAGGCAGTGGGCAATGAATGAAATATTATTTTTGATTATATGTTTTACTTATAATATAATTATGATTTATTTTTCGATTTCTGGTAGCTTACAGCACCTATAGGTTTGAAAGTGTCAGTATGTTGTGCTTTTTATAGCCCAAATAACTCAACACTGCTATTTCCTGGTACCGCAGAGAGACTGCACAAGTCACTCACTCCCGCACTGTCTTGCTGTGAAGGCCACACCGCTCATGAAGGCCACACCCTCTCATGATGGCCACACCCTCTCATGAAGGCCACACCCTTTCATAAGGCTCCACCCTCTCATTAAGGCCACATCCTCTCATGAAGGCTCCACCCTCTCATGAAGGCTACACCTCTTCCTGAAGGCCGAACCCTCTCATGAAGGCTCCACCCTCTCATGAAGGCCACAACCCTCTCATCATGGCCACACCCTCTCATGAAGGCCACACCCTCTCTTGAAGGCACACTGCAGCTCTGCCTTTGCCGGTAATATCCAGTGTATGGATGTTTGCTCATGCGCAGTCATTTCCCCAATATGAAAAAAAGTGTACATAAAAAGGCAGATCACTACCCTGCTTTGCTAACTTTGCTATGTTTAATGATATACGTACATTCACAGTGTATTTGTGAATTGATACAGCGCTGCAACGAGCAAGAGAGCGCTCTAGCTCGTTGGCGGGTTAACAGGCAGGATGACAGCGCTAGAGACGATAAAGACATTTTCACAACTTTCTTTTGTTGAAAAACACTTTTAAAAGATGGGAGACCAACACCTGAGTTACCAGACCTTCAGCAAAGGAACGCTCAGAAAATTGTTTGTACTTTCATGTTAACTTGCGGTGGGGACGCGCCGCAGGAGTGGTTTCAGCATCGCAGACAGCTCTGCCGTCAGAGTTGTTTTCATTGTCTCTGTTTGTGTGTTTCCAACAAAAACAACAGATATGCTGCCATGTCATGAGATAAATCTTGTTAGGAGAGTCTGGAGACTGCTATTGAATCATTATCTAAGTTTCTTTAATGATGTTTTACCATCTTGATGTTGGTAGATTAACACTTGCCAGCAGAAACATATTGGGGCGTCATGGAGCTGATCGCTGCAATGCATTATGGGAGTTGGGTTGGCGGTGTTTCAAATGTCTTTATTTGGGATATATTAGGATTGTTAGTGTTGGTAATGATTGTGTTGTGTTGTGTTTTTGTTGCTTAGTTCGTGTAGTTAGTTGATCTAGTTTAGTTTCATATTTGGAAGTTGGCAACCAGGAATGAAGAGAGTTTTGTGCGTCATGTCGTCCTGCCATGGTGTTAATGTGTCAAAATAAAAGCCTTTGCTTATTGCAGTTGGTATCAAGGGATAAGCTAATTGTAATTTGCCAATCCTACGCACAGGATGCCACAATATATAATTGTCATTGGTGTCGACATTGGTGATCTGCTTATGCCACGCACTTTCCTACCCGACCCTGGTGCTCATGGCACGTCACTGCATATAAGCCCTCACCCAAAGTATGCTGAGATCGGCTCCAGCATCACAAGATAAGTGGGATAGAAGATGGATGGATGGATATTGTATATAAGCATGTTTTTCTTTTGTGGAAGGAAACCAGAGGAGTTTGACAAAACCAAGGAAGAACATGCCAACATATGTTCTTTCTAAAGAAATTACAAAAATAGTGTAACATCTCTGAAGTTGTGTTGTTGTTGCAATGATTCAATGATGATGTGCTGTTGCTTCCTATTATTTTATGGTCCTTGAACACACCGTGAGAGTGAGGTGGCCTGTGATTAGTGAGAGTGGAGAACGGGACGCGAGTGTGAGGAGACTGCCTGTGAGTGTGTGCCTGCTTGGACGAGAAGAAATGGAGGCGCAATCTCTGTCTGAGGAGTTAATCTCTCTGTTCAGTTCAGCAATAAAGTGGCTTTACAGACAAGAAACACATCCTGTGGTACACTACAATAGTAACACACAGTGACTAGGAGAAGCAACTTTAATGTGACTACTGGTTTGGAAATAGTAAACAATTGATTCCTTGTTACCGAAAAAAAGTCATGTTAGAGTAACCTGTTACCAAGTATTGCGTTACTGCCATCACTAGTCATAACACTAGGGGGCTTAGAAGAATCGGTCGAAACCATATAAAACCCGTTGATAGCATTTATTTACTGGTCACAATTGTTTTTCTGGACCAATTAGCCACAAAGATCAGCAGTGATGATGTGAATTTCAGCATTGGATGCAAGTCAGCAGACTGCAGTGGCGAGCTACAAGCTAGCTTCCTGCATGGTGTCATCCATATTCACTCTTGGGTTTAATAGCGTCTCCAATAAAGCAAACATTTACTTCATCATCATCTGGATCAGATGTGGAGTTTCTTGACAAGCTGCATGACGTAGCAGAGCGGACCAATCACAGCCTTCATAGTCAGCATAGCTTAGCCTTGCATTCTGTGTCACTGCGATGCATCTTTGGAAATTTTGGAAGGAAGGTAGAGGTGATTCGCGGTGACGCATAGCCTTTACGTATGTAATATAAATTTAGCTCAAGGCGTCGCCTCGACCCTCAGTATTCCTTCTTTTGCTGCTGCAGCCCTCGAAACTCTCTGGAAGTCTTTTTAATGAGCCACTCAGCTAAAAACATAAAGAGTAACGGTGTCTAGGCAGTAACATGACCTGTGGCATTAAGCTGCTTTAAATTCTACTTTGGAGGACCTCCTCACTCTGCATTTATAACCTGTCGATACATCACTCTCATCAGAGCTCGGTCATGTCGCTTCTGCACAGAAACTGAGCCACAGGAGATATTTATTAATAGAACGCTCTGAAAATGTGACACATAGAAAAGAATGGCGGATTGCATATTGGTCCATTAGGCTTCCAGGTGCTTGAAAAAAAAATGCAGCAGACGTGAGGAAACTGAAATCCTGACTAATGATCTCTGCTCTGCTACGTGTCTTTTTTAAAATAAGACCCTGATTCCTCCTTCTCGCACTCCGCTTCTATCCTTCACTCAATATTTAATAACCAGCAACTCTGGTAAGTGAGAAGAAAAAGGTTTATTTACAAACACTGCAGAATATAGGTCATTTTAGCTTAATTTGGAAAGCTGGTCAATGGATTTCACTTACATACTGCTTGAGCAGCCCCCAATGACTTCTCATGTTATTCACATTCACCCATTCACCACTGGAGGCGGCAGCCATTGGGAGCAGTTTGGACCTCAGTGTCTTGCCAATAAACCAGTAAAGAAGCTTTTACCTTTTTTCTTTTCTTTCTTTTGTTTGATTTCTTTTTTTTTCCAACATTTAGCAGTCACATTCAAAGTCACACCAAAATTTCTGAAATTGCACAACGAAGCAGGTAAAAAGACGACACTGCTGAAATCACAAAAATTGTTTTGGTCTTTTAGCTCCTGCTTAAAATGTTCATGTGAAAAGCCTTACTGAAGCTTGAGAACCACATTGCCAATGTCAAATCACTGCGGTACACTAATACTTTTGCTTGGAAGTGATCAGACTTGTTTCCAAATGTCCTATGAAGTTAACATGACATGAATGATATAAAACACTACTTTTCTAATGCTAACAGGTGACTTATTTCTATTTAAATTGCAATGGAAAAAACAGCACATGTCCTATTGGAATGTTAACATTAAGCACACCGGGTTTCTTCAATTTGAAGACATCAGAATCATTTTTTGGTGTTTGGTTCATATCTGAACTATTAATGGTTTTTGTAATATATCAATGATAAGAAATGAATATGTCTTGGTAAAAACCATACTTGCTTTAAAACACAACCAGTTATCAAGCAAATAAATGGTTTGAATTGACAGGGACGTATTTTCAGTCAACATTTCTTTTCTGTTTGTTTCATCCATGTTTTATTGTCTTAAAGTTGCGGTGGAAACATGCTACATACATCTTTTTTGAAAAGGGTGGACCTGCTTTAAAGAGAGATGTATGTGGCATGAGAAGAAGAGAAGGCACATCATGCATGTAAACATTCACATTAGTGTAACTTATATAATTAGAAGATATATTGTTCCTGCCAACAAGCTCCAGTGCAGACAGGAGCATTTTTACCATTAAGTACATGATGTTTCAAATTAAGTGCATTGTTATTGTGTTTTCATTTCAGAAAAGTGTCTTGTTTACACAGCAATGCTCTAAAATTCATGCCTGTTTCCACAGAAATGGCAGAAACACTGAAAACTATGTAGTTAGCATGCCAGGCCACAAGTTGGTGCTGTTGAATGTTTTTGTAATGAAACCACACAGATGCATGAAGAGAATAATACATGATCAACATTAACAATGGGAGTACAAAGACATCCATATGGACAGATGACATATAGAGATGGGAAGTGAGAAGATTTTCATGAGTCTGATTCTATTTTCAATTCTTCTTGATGATTCGGTTCTTTATCGATAGTCTTATCTATTCTCATTTAGAAAGGAAACCTGCAGTATTAACAACAGAGGAAGTGCTAAGGTTGCCGCTGCTGCTGGGTTGAGATTCCCTCCAGGCTGGATCAGAAATGTGAGATTCATTCAGTTTATTGCTGCTGTGTGTGCAAATATTTCTACACATTGTTAGTACTTCCTCCCGTTGACGAAATATCCACTTTGCAAGTATTGCAACAAAACAACACAACTTTCAAACATTTGTGCTGCTTGGGTGCCATGTTTCCTGCTGGCTGCTCTTGTGAATGACGTCACGGTACATTGCGTAGCTTGTGTAGCTTGTGTAAGCCACGCAATGTGTGTGGTGACACCATTCATGCCCACTGGACACAAAAAGGGAATCGTTTGGAGGACAATATGGACTGGGACTCATGACACTCTGTAGGAAACATTGTTGTTATTGTCCATCTGCTCTTAAATACACACAACAACTATTTATGATACAGCCATGGTGCAGTAGCGTTTTGGACAGTTTGCATTTTCCAAATTTGCAAAGAGACGGATTTGGATCTGGATTTTCAAAAAGTTTCATCCTTGGAGCCATTTCTAAATTTGCGTTTTCAAGGGCTCCAAGCACTGATGTTATGTAAACAGACACCAAAAATTCTACAAAAGTTTTCTGTTTTCACTTGAAAACATTGGATTGAAGACATAAATACACACTGGAAAGGCTCTGACGGTGTTGAGGGCTTCTAAAGAACACTCTCCCAATAATAAACACACCTCACGGAATCAGGTGCAGTCCATTATTGGCTAATGTGAAAATCAAACATGTTATTTCACCTTCCAGAGTGAAGTCCTTTGTAGCTGCAGAGTCACATTTACTTTTAGTTGCTTTGGCGTGTTTCAATAATCCTCTCAAGGTTTTTGGTCCTACAGTGAAACTTGAATATCAACTAAATGTCTTGTAATGTTAAGAATATCTCTTCTATCCATGAAGAAGCTTTTCAGGGTCAGTTCAAGTCTGTTTGCGATGAAGACGCTCTTGCTTAGCCTTCCTTTGGACAAAATTAGAAAATAAATGTGTGACATCTAACATATTATATGTTGCATTAATTCTTTATTGACTCAATACCTACCTGGAAATATGCCAACGTTTACCTGCTATGGGAATACACACCTGCTTTAACTACACATGGCCATTGTGTACTGATTCTTCTCAGCAAACAGGTACAAAACACTGAAAAGACAATAGAAGGATATTATAAATCAAATATAGCACACAGAGAACAGAGACAGGAGGACAACAGCCAAGACAAAGTGACTACTAAACTGGTAATATTCCCTTAGATAACCAATAAAACTCTAATCTACTGAAGGTTTATATGTATGAAAATGGCCACGAATGTGATATTGTGGGTGCACATGTGTATTAAAGCAGATCTGCTAACAGGACACAATGGATTGACTTTTATTCCGATGAAATATTAAACCAAATCAGCTCAGCCTCCAGCATTTAGTCATTTCTTCACCTGATGCTTCCAAGACTTTTCTTTTACAGATTTTATTGATTCATTTTCTGTGTTGCACCTAATTTTTTTTAAATGTTCTTCACCAGAACACCACAGGTTTGTCCTAGTAAGGTCATAGCTCGAACCAATCCCTCCACGGTGAACACAAACAAACCAAAGTGACAGTTTTCGGCTGATCGTACCCTTGTAAACGGGATGTAAAGCACACAAACCCTTTTTTTAATCCTCGTTCAGTAAATCACCCACACAAATTTCACGCAAACTGAAATCTATTTCAACACTGATCAATATCAAGATCTTTAAGTAATAAGCTCACTGCTTTGAGGGTTTTCACACCTTTCCAAGATGAGCCAGAAGAAACAATGAACCCTATTACAAGACGTGGTGATTTCAGAGACTGACAGGGGAACAGGTTTTTCCCTCCAGAGAGTCCTTAAGCACAGTATATGCAGATGACACCCCTCAAAACTTTAGAAGTCATGACACATTGTAATTCTGAATGAAAGCCTCAAAAAAATTTTCTGCATGTCAATTCCACCCGAATGAAAGATAACTACCTTTTTGATATCCAGTTAGCCTCAAAGCAACGCTCTCAGGGTGAGTTTGTAAAAACATGCATAATGCAACAGTTCTAGAAATTCTGGGGACATTTCACTGTGTTTTGCACCAGAATGTTTAATTAAAACTGAATTTATGTTGAGATAATTGTCCGTAGCAATTCTTTGGTTTTGTTTAAAATATCAACATTTACATCATCCCACAAAATGTTACAGTTAAAATATAAAGGTTATCATGGCACTATTTCACCAGGCTTGCCCACTCAAGATGAAATTAAGCTGAGTGTGGCCCCTCAACTAAAATGTTTTTCACCTTCCTGATTTAAACCCTCCTATCTTCGGCAGAAGGGAGGAGTAAAGTCCCATCAGTTTCCAATAAATACAACCACATGATAAGATTGATGCTACTGTTACTGTGTTCATTTTTGGCCCTCCAGGACCAAGTTTGGACACCCCTGGTTTAGACGGATGGGAAACCTTTACTGTGCTGAGCTCTCTCTCTCTCTCTCTCTCGCTCTCTCTCTCTCTCTCACTCTCTCTCTCTCTCTCTCTCTCTCTCTCTCTCTCTCTCTCCCAAAAACCTAACTAGCTAGCGCTTCTTTGATAATGTGGCTGTAGTACATCAGAAAATCAAACTTATAACAAAACAGATGACGATCATTTTCTGTTGTTTATTTCTCCTGTTGCTGCACAGACGCATGAATCCACAACCTTACACTGGTTAGCACAAGCTGTTCTGGATAGAAGTTCTGTTGTCAGAAAGTGATCCTGACAAGCTGCTTCCTGGCATAAATAATGACACTTCTTCATGACACTAATTTCTTCCTTCTACAAAGAGAGACTCACATCAGTTTACACTTCCTCAACACCATTTCCTAAACAGGAACCTAGTTTGTAGATGTTATAGTGATGGAACTTTAAAAAGAAAATCTGTTTTATAAGTTTGATAACTGTGTCATATGAAATGCAGACTGTAGATCTTCCAAATAGAAACCATTAATAGAAGCTTTAGGCAAAATAAGACATACAGTCATAATGAATGCCATCCATTATGATCCAGCTTGAGATCACATGGTCTGGAATCAAACCCAACAAGCACTAATGGACAAAGGAAGGATTCACCATGGACAATGCAGCCAGTCCTTCATTATTACATGTCATAATGGAAAATACAACTGTATGTGATTCTCCTGTCGGAACAAATGATGCTTCATGATTTGACTTCCCTTAGATTTGGACAATTTGAGGATATTTTAGAAAGATGTTTCTGCTTGAAGATGTTTGATTCAAAATTTGTTTGTATAGCACCTATTACAACACAGTCATTTTTCCAGAGAAAAACAACCAACAATTTCACATGAGCAAGCAGAGGAGACCTTGTAAAGTAAAAACAGCAGACTCAGAGGTGGAGACTTTCTCCACAACCAGCCTTTTGGGGATTTCATCCAAGAATTGTGAATAAAACTGAATCTGTGGAGGCTCTTTCGTCTTCAACCTTCCGGATATAAAGGCTCCACTGGAATCTCTGTACCCAATATCTCAGCATGCTATTAGAGGACTCAGAGTCAGAGCTCCTTTGACAAGATAAATGAAAACCACCTCAACCACAAGAGGTTTTATTGTGTCTGATTAAAGTATGTAAAAGAATGAGAGCGCCAGAGTTGAACCTTGAATATTCCATTCAACATTCAGCTTTTACTTGTAAGCAATAACTCTCCAAAGCAATTTCGAGGGCACGAAACATCTTCAAGGTGTCATCCAGCTAATTTCCAGCAGGCTGAAGCACTGAGGCAGCATGTGTGAGTATGGATCCATACCAGCGCCGCTCCATCAATCAAACCGGCCGGCCCAATGAGATGCTCCCTGTCAGCAATGCTATTTTCTCTTTACGTAAATTGTCTGAATGATATGAGATCACTTACAAGTCTATCGGCGAGAAAGACAACCCCTCCCCTCCCCTTCTCTGTGTTTACAAGAAGTAATACGTTGTCTCTCTCTCTCTCTCTCTCTCTCTCTCTCTCTCGATTAACCTTCAGATATGCTGCCTAAGATGTTTACCTTGGTTGCCTCACTGCTAACCTTTTCACGAGGACCTCTTTCCCCCTCTTTTCTAACCCACAATCCCTTGCAGCTTCTTGCTGTCGGTATGATCTTGTTCGCATCTTCAACTTTGAATCTGATTTCTGACTTCAAGTCTTCAGTCTTGCAGTGTCAGTCTACTCACTGTCCTTCAAAACAACCATGCATCTCTGCTGATGTTCAGAAAAAAAAACATGCAACCTTCACGTCGTAAAATGTTCCTTTTGGATCAGGAGGATCTTATTGCAAGCCGCGCTACATGCTACATACTACATACTAAAGGGTCTCAGGGCTCACACACCACAGTGATGATGATGATGGTGATACTACACATGTCATAAAGTTGACTGATACCCTCATTAACAGCTAGCTGGGTCGATTGTTCTACATTTTGCCCAGGGCAGTTTGTCGATGGGTGCTATACACTGCTTTATGCATAACTAGGGTTGCCAACTCCCTGAAAAAAAAAACAAGGGACAGCTCACTGGCAGGGCCGGGCGGCCCGATTGCGTTCACCGTTCCTGGCGTGGTGACATTTTTTAGCTCTTTTTTTTCTGTGTACGAAACAATTTCTTTACTGTCTGACTTTAACTTGAGTTTTAGTAGATGCATATTGTTTGTGATATGAACACATTGAAAGCAAATTATTTAGCAATTTCTTTTTATTGCAAAATACCAAAATTAACAGAATAAAATCTGTCCATCCATCCATCCATTTTCTCCCACTTATCCGTTTCCGGATCACGGGGGGATAAAATCTGTATTTTTCTCAAATAGAAACTTTCATAGAATAAAATTACATATTTCTTTAACAGACCGCTGTCTGGCTTAAATGACAACAGAATGAATAAAAATTTACTTAAAATTGTATAAATCAATAGAAAACAATAGAAAGCAGACTATTCCTGTAATAATGCACATTTAGTACAATAAGAAAAGTGCAAACAGAAAGTCTGTGGAAAAGTTCTAAACATAAAATAATTGTTCCTCCAAGTGAATGACAGCAGGCTACAGTTGAAGTAATAAAGAAAAAATTATTGAACTCATGAACTCAAAATCTCAATGCTACATCATGTCAAGAGAAGACTATTTGTTGCATTTGTATTTCTGTTGAGCTCTTGCTTCAGGGAGGAGTTGTTTGTCTTTCAGTGTTACAGAGTAAAACTGATCAAGACATTTCATCATTTAAGGCTGACAATGAGCTCACTTGTAATTAATTCAGACATTTGTTCCTCACATCAGTTCACTTATTCTCATGTAAGAAGAAATCCTCTCTACAAACACCGTATGAGCTGGATGCTGAGGGCAAAGGAACAACAGCCTGGATGTTGGGGAGGAACTGGAACCTCTCTGCTGTTCTCTTGAGCCGCAGTTCCACCGCACTTTCTGTGCCGGAATGTCGCGGGGCAGGATGGGGTTTTCACGTGGTCTGACTGAGAAGGTTGTGGATGGTACGGAAAGAACCCGCGACCACCGGCTATGATTTTCCACCACCTCTACTTTGAGGTACCTAGCACCAAGGAATGGGTCTGTGAGGAGGAGTGACAATGCAGCCGTCTGCTGATTGGTAGTGAGGATCGGCACTTTTGACTTGCCCATAATATTTCAATATTTCATCAACGTAAACCCTCCCGTTGTTGTTTACATACACCGCTTTATACACACTGTTTGTTTTGTTAACTGGGTTTATTGAAACGTCGGCGCGGGACACAACATCGCCACTGGTTGTGTCGGCTGCTGTTCTGTCATCCTTTTTTGGGGGGGGGCTGTTGATATTGTTGTGTCTTTCAGTTGGGTGCCAGTGCAACAAGAGACTCTCGTTCCTGGGGTTACTTGTACACAGATGCAAAAGTAGCTTCGATTTTAACGTTCTTTCATTTCACACACACCACACGGATGTTGCCTTTTCAGGCTTCGGCCCCTTCCTCGTGGAGCTTCTCTCCTTCCAAGCCTTCCTAGCCACTACTGTCAGGGAGGAAAGACACAATTAGTCATTGATCAGCCTCAGGTGTGTCAGCCTCCCCACTCAGAGCCTCCCTCCAGTCGCCTCCAACTCTCTCCGCTGCATCAGCGCTTGGCCACACCCATGCACACGCCACCACAGAGTGTAAATTAGGCTTGCAGGCATATCGGTGCTCTGTATCAACAAACAGCTGAAAATTAGTACTCGTACTTGTAGCTATCCTTAGAAAATTACCCAGGTGTGGTATCTGTGAAAGCTTTTGACTTCATTACACAGATTGTGTTCATTGTGAGCATGTGGAAACACCATGAACCATGTGGAGAAATAGTTATGACTTATTCGCACTGTGGGTGGTGCTTCCTAATGTTTAATGTGTTAATATTTAGATGTTAGCTTGTTAGCATTCCAGGGTCCAGTAAAGTTCATGTCTCGATAGATCAGGGATGTTTGTGGCAAAGACAAAATTTTTCAGTTATCGTCATTTTGTCCTTCTCTTTGCCTTTGCTCAGAACTTCCTTCCTCTGCTTTCACACTTCATCTCTTCGCGGAGTTTCTCCTCTCAGTTTTCCCTCCTTCATGAGCAGACCTGGATCAGCAGCTGTTTTAATTCTCACCTCTGACTCGTACTGGCTTTGCTAATGGCTTCAGCTTTTCTATTATCACTTCTTCCAAGGTTGTCAAAACGAAGATACTCTTTCTTTCTGACGTAAATAACTTTGTCAGGAAGAACATGTTTAACACATTAGCACAAAGTAGTGATCATCAACCTTTAACCTTCGCTTTGATGTGAAAAAAGACAACAGTATCATTGTCTTTGTCAGATAAACCTTTATGTACTCAAATACATCTTTCTATTATTTTCTAAATCAGTCCTCTAGAGAGAGGTTCAACATAGACCAGCAGGATGACGATGTATCAACCATACAGCCACATATCAAACCTCATTTACATCAGGTTGATTTTAAGATGAATGCATAATGCAGCACTGTGGCAGTTAAAAAAAGACACATACTCCAGAGAACCTAAATATATATTTTCAAATTAAATATTCAGAATTGATAAGGATTTTCATTCTGCTCTCATTATTGAGACCTCAGAAGGAGCTTTGAGTGTTAAACAGATGAATAAAGACCCATCCATCATGATCACCTGTGTGTTGTTTTCACCTCATTATCTTCAGCTACATGTCTTTACACAGATTGATGTTTGCTTTGGGTCAATACTCCACCATCCACAACCCTCGTCATGGAACATAATCTTGACTGATACTGCACCAGCAGACTATGGGCAAGCTTCAAATCAGTCTCTATTGAAGTTAATTATAAAGCGATATAAATGATCAAGAGAGATGTTTTAAATTACGTATAATCCCAGAAGGCATTGTGGGTCCACTCGAGATTTGGGAAACTTCACATCAAAGGGAAATAAATAGTGGGAATGACATGTTCCTGTTTTTAATGTTAAAAAATAAGTATGTTAGTATCTGATAATTTTGCGGGCAACTGCTTTTTGGTTTAAGCAGTTACCTGCAAAATGATCAAATAAGGCCTTGTTTACACAACAACATTTGAAGCGAGACTGCATCGTTCTTGGGTTGTTTCAGAAAAGATTTGCATTTGCACAGCAAGGCTTTGAAGACGAATTGTTCGGCTTTTAATCCCCAGGTAGGGAGTTCGATTCCCAATTTCCCTCTCTTCATGAGTGAAGGTGTCTCCAGGGAGGACATTAAAATCCTAATTGCTCCCTATGGAGGTCGAGGACGTTGCATTGGCAGCCATTACTGCTGGTGCATGAATTGATGAATGTGACTGAAAATGTTACATCAACAAAATTTACCAGGTAAATACCAGCTAACTCAAAACATAATTGAAAAAACAATTAAAAAAATTCTGAAAGCTAAGTAGCAAAAATATTCGCTTAGCAAAAATGACAATGCTGTATTTGCTGTGACCATGATCAATAAATCAGCTAAAAAAGGTGATTCAAATAAAGGTCTGAATCATGTGTGTTAATAATTGTGAAGCTATGTCAGTCCAGTTGTCTACTTTCTGCTGAGTCATAAATGTTTGACTTAAATTCAGATGAATTGTTGAAAACTGTATTTGCTATCACAGCACCTTGTCAAACACCCCAGTGATCAATAATGAAGAATGAGTAAAGAATTCAAAGGTCAGTGGATCAATAAACGTACTCTCTATTACTTCGAAATACACCATCCCTGCGCTTTCATTAGTAGGTGGTTAATGAAGTGATTGCAGCATTAGTCTACCATTGCGACGCTTTCTACAATGCCTCTTCTTCTCTTCACTGGGGAAATAAGGCCAGACTGCAAGCTGAGTGCTCGGGATGCAGGAACGAAGTCTGCACAGGATTAATTGTGTTTGCATTGAGATTTGGATGGTTTGCTGTTTGTCTTTGCTGCTAAAACGAGAAAGATGATGAATTCTGAGCTTTCGGTGTCCTGAAATGGCCTGTCGAAGTGAGGACTGAAAGACGAAAGAAGCCAGCTCTGTCAAACATCTTTAAATTTATACGCATGAATAAAAGATATCATCTTTTAATAATGAAAAAAGGAATTTATCATTCATTGTGACCAATTCAGAATAATTACTTCAGATTACCCTTGAAACTTTTGACTGTAGAAAAATTAAGCATGTCGATCTACTGCAACCTCAGGATATCTTCCACAGTTTATTTAAACAGTATTGAACGATTATAATTTGGTCAATATTGTTTGGTCATCAAATATATATATACACTACTAAAAATAAAGGAAACAGTAAAATAACACCCTAGATCTCAATTAATGAAATATTGCATTCGAAAGGCTTTATTCAATACATAGTAGAGAGCGTAGAGAAAAGAATAACATAAAAATGATCAATGTAAATCAAAATTATTATAACATCGAGGTCTGGATTTGGAAACATACTCAAAATAAAAGTGGAGAATCACATTGCAAGCTGATCCAAAATCAGCGAAAATTCCTCCAGACAAGTCAAAATGAGGCTCAGTAGTGTGTGTGACCTCCTCGTGCTTGTATATCTTCCTTACAACGCCTGGGCATGCTTGTGATGAGGATGTTCTCCTGAGGGATGTTCTCCTGAGGGATGGCCTCCCAAACTTGGATCAAAGCATCAGTCAACTCCTGGACAGTCTGTGGTCAACGTGTGGTTGGTGGATGGAACCAGGCATGATGTCCAGATGTGCTCAGTTGGATTGAGGTCTGGGGAACGGGCAGGCCAGTCCAGAGCATCAATACTTTCATCATGGAAGAACTGTTGACACACTTCAGCCCCATGAGGCCTGGCAGTGTCCTGCATCAGAAGGAGCCCAGAGACCACTGCACCAGCATCTGGTCTCACAATGGGTCTGAGGATCTCATCCCGGTACCTAATAGCAGTCAGGGTACCTCTGGCTAGCACATGGTGGGCTGTGGGCCATCCAAAGAAATGCCACCTGTTGGGATTTATGGTTGGTTATTAGCGTTAAATTACTGTAAGTAATAGATTACAGAAAGTAATAAATCACTGGAAGTAATTTATGAAAAATTGAAATTATTAATGGAAGTAAATGGTCATTTACTCATTAACAACTCCTAAAGTAATTGAGTAATTACTTAAAAAGAAAAAAAAAGAATAAATTATCAAAAATTATTTATTAACTCATTGGCTGCCATTGACGAGTTTGACGAGTATAATGTATAGTAACGCTCACTGCCATTGACGACTTTGACGAGTTTTTCATTTTTTTACACAGCGGGCTGTAGAAATGTCTGGCGCACCTTATGAATGAGCCTTTATACTGAGACATTACCTGTAATGATTAATCGATGCCACTAGAATGCAGTATTGCGCGATCGGTGGGGTCAAAAGTCTGCCAAGAGGCGGAAGTGTGTGGAGTGTTTGGAGAACGTGGTGTGAGCAGGTAGCGGAGCGGCGGGAGTTAGTATTAGCGAGAGATAGCGGTTTAGAGAGAGACAGGATAGCAAGAGACATGGCGAAGAAGGGCGGTTATAAACAGTTAACACCGTGGGAGAGTTTGACCCGCGGATCGGTGAGTGAGGCTGAGAGGGGAGATAGCGGAGATCCAGGTGAGGGTCCATCTGGGGAGCCAGCGTTGTGGGGAGGAAGACCGCGGCGCCGGGAGACACCTGGTGCCTCACGGAGCGTATCACCGGCTGGCTCGAGTGACGCGGGCTCTTACAGCGAACCAGATCCGGATTCCTCAGATGAGTGGTTGCCATCTGGATGGCATCCACCTGATGGCCACCAGCAAGAAGGAGAGACCGACGAGAAGATGTCGGGTAGGAGGTAGGGGTCTTCGCAAGGAGACCAACAAGTGGTGCGCAGCGTGTCGTGTTCCCTTGCACACAGGAGACTGTTTCACCTTCTACCACACAAAGCCGAACTACTGGGCCTGGGAGGATTGAAAAAGCACACACTCTCACACGCGCGCACACACACACTCTAACACGCACACTCACACACACAAACTCAATCACACATTCTTCACAAACTCACTCTCACACACGCACTTTTTTTCTAGTTCATACATTTCTAGTTCTATTATCTATTTTTCTGTTGTTGTTGTTGTTGTTTCAAAATTTGTGTACTTTTTGAGATGGTTTAAAAAAGTTGCATTTTCTGTTTTGTGAATAAATTTCCAAAAATTTGCCATCAAAAGTATTTTTTCTGAGTCATGTTTTTATAATTTATATATTGGAAAAGGTGTTAAGATGTTTGAGGAGTCACTAAAGCAACAAAAATGCATATAAAAGTCACTTTTCTGCTTGATAAGTTGCTGTTTACAAAAAGCTCTGTTTTTTGGTCAGAAGCAGGTGTTTTGGGTGAAACTTTGCTATGTTCTACGGCAGATTGCTCATGAACGGTAAAAGGTAGAAACAAACAGTTTTTTCCAGATGAAAGCAGAGATCCTAATCTTTGGTGCCCTTGGTTTTACATAGTCTAACAAAATGCATATTCTGTGGCCCTTCAAAGTTGGGTCAAATCCCCTGAAAACGCTGGCAACTTCCCAAAGCTGAAAATGCCTGGCAGTCAATGAGTTAATAAAAAAATTATTAATTTACATAAATTTGTTATTTATGTATTAATAATAAATCGGGGCACCACCAGATAAACTGGAAATAGCTAATACCAAAATATCCGTCTCGTTTGTAAAAAGTTTATTTAAGTTAGTTAATATTTCTGCATAAAATATAACAATCTTAAATAGACTGAAAGGTGTGAGATCCGACCACAGACTGTTACAAACCAGTGAATTGTCAACAATAAACACACAATAATCACCAAGAAGTGTACAATTCAGCTAACAGGCGTTTATTAATAAAAATGTATTAATTCATAAATAATTCGGAAATCATCTCATAAATCAACACATTCAAATAGCAAACGACATCTAACACGGAGATCTAATCTATTAAACAGCAAACACTATGTACAAAGTGTGTGTGTGTGTGTGTGTGTGTGTGTGTGTGTGTGTGGTCTGGAGAGATGAGGGTGGCGGTGTAATGACTTCGAACGTCCAACAGGTGGAGGCAGACGTCGGCGAGTCAATGCGGTGACTGTGACGACCACTAGGGGCGTGCGGCGGCGCGCAGTGGGAGAGCGCAATAACCTGATGTGTCCACCGGGTGGATGTCAAGAGGGATTGCGATGACCCACGCGACCACTAGAGGCATTTGACTCGCTCTTTCTGGGGACGCAGTGATTGCTTAGCGGCCAGATAAACAAGACGTCCGTCGAGCACGCATGTGCGAGGGCGGTCTCGGAGCGAGGCAGTCTACCGAGGGTGTAACGAGCGGGCGGTTCCGTTGGCCCGGTTCTGAGACCTAAGTGGAGGTCGGGACCTGCAGTTAGGACTCCTGTGACTGAGGCAGATCTGCTCTTGCAGCAGGTTACATGCAGAAGTGTGACCGTATCTCGATCTGATAAGGGGGGCGCGTTGCTGCGGGTTAGTGAAATAGGGGGAGAGAATGAGAGAGGATGAAGACAAGAGAAAGACAGAGAATTCTGACGACGCTCGGTTCTGAACACTGGTTCCTCCACACAGAGCTCCCAGTGGGCCTGGAGCTCACTTGGACCTCTGGTTCTGAGGTGGAAAACCAGAGTCCTAGACTTGGTTGGTGCGCATGAATGCGCATACACAAACAACATGAGATGCTGCTGCCTTATGAGCGGCACATGGAAACACATTGCATTTTCAACAGAACATCATTCTAACTATTCTCTGCCCAGACAAAAGCTCTCACCCTCCCTGGTTTGGTGCTGAAAAGCACCGTCCGTGGTTTTGTTGGTTCTGGGAGGTGGTGGTAACTGGTTGTTACCGGGTCTGAATTCAGCGTCCTGAATTCAGAGGCCTGGCTCCAGCTGCAGCAGTGGACAGCAAGGCAGTTGAAGGAGGAGAGGAGAAGAGGAGAAGATGGCTCTGGTCTCCAGAATCCCCCAAAAAGGCAAAAATAGAGGAAAAAGAAGATGTAGTCCGAACTGGGTCCTGCTCGTCCAGCGGGCTGGTGTTGGTTCTGTCTCTTTGTTTCTGCTTGGTGCTCTCTAATACCATCCTGACGAGGGAAAGAGATGTCTCTCCCTCGATGGTCAGATTGAAAAGCAGAGAGATTTGGTAGAAAGTTGGTCTCACCAACTTCAGTTTTGGACCCCTGTGGTGTTCGGGTCGGAGTCAGGCATCCTCATTGGCCACTTCCGGGGTCTGGCTCGCTCCCCTGCTGTTTTATGGCCTGTTTATTGTTGCTGGTGTTTTCCTTCGGGGGAGCAAGCCTAGAGGAGTTCATGGAATCTTCAGCCCCAACACACCCCACCCCACACCATTACAACACAACCCACCACCAAACCTGTCAGGCTGGAGGATGTTGCAAGCAGCAGAACGTTCTCCACGGCGTCTCCAGACTCTGTCATGTCTGTCACATGTGCCCAGTGTGAAGCTGCTCTCATCTGTGAAGAACACAGGGTACCAATGGCCAATCTGTCAATATTGGGGTTCTCTGGCAAATGCCAATGACCCTGCACAGTGTTGGGCTGTAAGAACTGCTCCCCTTGTGGACGTGGGCCCTCATAGCACCTTGGTGAAGTCTGTTTCTGACAGCTCGAGCAGAAACATCACATTAGTGGCCTGATGGAGGTCATCTTGCAGGGTTCCTCCTGTTCCTTCTTGCACAAAGGAGGAGGTAGCGGTCCTGCTGCTGGCTTGTTGTCCTCCTACCGCCCCCCTCCACGTCTCCTGGTATCTCCTCCATGCTCTGGACACTGTGCTGGGAGACACAGCAGACCTTCTTGCCACAGCTTGCATTGATGTGCCATCTTGGATGAGCTGCACAACCTGAGAAACTTATGTTGGTGTTAGACTCGCCTCATGATCCCTCCAGGACTGAGAACACTAACAATATTCAAAAGTGACCAAAACATCAGCCAGAAACGACAAGAACAGCATAATAGTTTGTGGTCACCTCCAGCAAAACCACTCCTTTATAGGAGTGGTTTTGCTCATTGCCTCTCATTTGCACATGTTGTCTGTTTCATTTGTACGACAGGTGAAACAGATTCAGAATTAGTGTTGCTTCCTAACTGCACAGGTTGATTTCACACCAGTGTGATATTCTTGAATTAGATTGTGTTGTTTAGGTGTTCCCTTTATTATTTTGAGCAGTGTGTATATATAAATATATTTAGACACACGCACAGACAAATATGAGAGTGAGAGAGAGAGCTCAGTACAGTAAAGGTCTCCCATCAGTCTAAACCAGGGGTATCCAAACTTGGTCCTGGAGGGCCGGTGTCCTGCATGTTTTAGTTCTCTCCCGTCTTCAGCATACCTGAATCTAATGATGATGTCATCACCAAGGTTGTGAAAGAGCCCAATAACGAGCCCTTCATTACAATCAGGTGTGCTGCAACTGGGAGAGAGCTAAACCCTGCAGGACGCCGGCCCTGCAGGACCGAGCTTGGACACATCTGGTCTACACCTATAGCAGCTTCAGTAGAAAATGGTCCAAGGTGGCCTTAACTAGCTCTAACTGTAAGCTTTATTTAGGTATGTGAAGACCGCGGCCGATTGCGGCTGTTATTTTCTTCCTGATTCGTGATCCGCATTTTACACATTGACGCGCTGCGTCTTACCCAGAAAATATGCATTCTGATTGGATAGTGTCGCGTAATTCCTCGGGATTCCCTCAAATGACATAGTCCGGAGACTCCTCGTCGTCCGTAATTTTGAATTTTTCACTTCCGTCAACGTTCAGCTCGTCACCGGAACGTATTAAAAACTCACTCCACTTCAACACGTAAAAACAACTTCAACGGATTAAGTGACACTTTTCAAAGGTAAAACAACGTATTTTTGTTTATTTTGACTTTCTTATCCCGAAGTTTCAGAAGTTTTTATGGTTCAGAAAAAAAGGGAAGAGGAACAGGGACAGGATTTGATTTGTTATTGACCAATATAATAAAAATACATGACACACATTTACCAGGTTATCAAAAAAACATGTATATGGATAAAAAGTGACTAATACAATAAACATGGTGTCATAGTAGGTAGTATGTGGTAGAATGGTAGTAGGGTGTGGCAGCTCCAATCTATTCATTCATTCATTCATTCATGAAAGAATGATGAATGAATGAACGGTAGTAGGGTGTGGTAGCTCCAATCTAATACTATCAAATTTATTTCAGATGATGGTGGTTCTCTCAAAAATCTACTGATAGCACTCGTGATGATTGACATTTTCCATGACCCAAAAGTCAAACAGTTGCATTCTGATAAGATCTATCAGGTTTTAACTGCTTTATTTAATTTATTTCTATTAATCTCATCATCTTTAATATTATTCACTGGTTAAATGAGTTTTCAGCTGGTTCATGTCTGTCTATCAAGATTTTGTCTTAATGCTGCCATACGTTGTGTCTTAGTGTGTCTTGTCCAGTTTGAATTGTGTCTGTCTAGATCTGTTTAGGGAAACTTGTGGTCTGTGGGATCCCTATGGGCCCCTCCACAAATTTCAAACAAAAGTCTCAAATCTTTTGGGTAAATATGCTAGTTCACCAAGCAGCAGGTAGTGGTGATGGAAATTTTACGCTCCTCATAATGAGGAAAGAAGCACATTTTTGCTCTAGTCCATGTTTGATTCATTTTTCATGTTGTGGTTGATTGTGTTGACGCTAAACAATAAAAACAGTTGACACGCCAGAAAAAGTTAAGAAAAAAAAATGCAAGAAATAGCTATAAAGGAAACCAGGTAAAATGTAAAATGTTTAAACAATAAAATAGCTAGATGGCTCAAACTGTTAAAATGACCTCAAAGAGTAAAATGTCTAAAAGAGCTGATACCAAAATGGTTAAAGAAGCTAAAATGTTTAAACGAATAAACGTAAACAAATAAAAATGTAACATATCAAATATAATATGTATTGATGACATTTCATAAATGAACAGAATATCCAGTGTTGCTCTGTTGTCCTCATTTTAAAGTTGGACACGTTTTGTGGTTAAAAGCAAATTTAATTTGGTGAAAAATGGTCTCTTTTGCTCATAAAGGTTGCAGACTCCTGGGAAGATGGAGGTGAAATGAATGATGTTTCAACCTTTTATCAACAATAGACTCAATGTGAATGTCTCTGTGCTGCCGCTGTTTTTCCACGGGCTGGCCTGTACTGACAGCCGGCCGTCTGTCTCAGGAGGTTGCGGCCTCTGTTGACACCAGTTGTTGTCTACACCTGTGAATGCCCGAGGCTTCGGAGACAGATGGATGGTGAGACAGGTGAGAAAACAAGAACCGCTGGAGACATAAATGGTGAAAAAGGGATGAAAGAGCTACTGTGCAGTCTGTCTTGTCTGAGTGGAGAATCCTGTCAGAGGTCGTGCCAACAGTCTCTCCTATGATGTGTTTCGTGAAATATCGAGCTGAGAACACCAAAACTCAGAAGAACAGCGGTCAATAGTGCTCAGTTATTTGTTGACAAAAAGACCATCTTTAAATTCTAAGAACTGAGATTTGACAGGAAATGTGGACGGAGGGAGAGCTGAAACAAAAGACATACGTGTGTAGTCCCTCTTGGCTCTGCCGCTGACAAGAGCACAGGCAATAAATCTTGTCTTGTCTTTTTGTAGCACGAAAAAATCAATTAGATGTATAGCACCATTTGGCATGATGTAAGGCCGTATCTTAAATCTGACTCAGATCAATGGAAGCGGTGTGTAACATATTCTGCCAGAACCTTTCTGCATATGTTGATAAATAGTGCTTCATGTACTTTGTTCTCTTTATCTGCAAAAGGGGATAAATCCACACATTTCTATAGGATTTTCTCCTAATATGAGAACAAATCCCCTCTCTGTGCACTGCGGTGTTGGGTGCTATGGTGACTAGGCCACCAGTAGATCGTATCTGTGACATTTACAGAGATATTTCATGACCTTAAGTAGAACTACAACAAGGATTGGCTGATTTTTTTTTTTTTTTACTTTTGTAGGTTTTCTCCTCTGATGAGATGACCACGAGATTTATTCTAAGGCAGGGGTCTCAAACTCGCGGCAAATGGCCCGCAGACCCTCGACTCCATCAAATCATCAAGTTATGCCCGGTTCACACTTCAGGATAATTAGGCCTATTTTGGCCCCAATTCTCCCCTTCCGACAATCTTAAGGATGCTCAGATCATCATAAGATAATCTTATCAGATATTCCTGCCGTGTGTGTTGTGTTAAGAATCCTCTCGTCTGCTCGGAAGGATGTCGGGACCAAATCTGGGCTATTCAACATGTTGGATTGTTTTGGCCCAGTGTTAATTTCGTAGACTAAGACTATGACGAAAAATGTTCGTCAACGAACCTTTTTCACGGACGAGAACTAAATAAAAACTAAATAAAAGTCATATATGATGACGAAGACTGAGACGAAGGATAACTGACACTATAGTCCACGAATAAAAACGAGAGGAAACTCGAAGGCGTGACGAATGGAGAAGAGATCCAATCAGAACTACTCTTTTTGCGGGACAAGTTGCGAAGAAATCCAATCAGAGCGAATCTTTTGAGGATACGTTGATCTCATTGGTTGATCTGTCCGGAGGGAGGCAGCCATTTTGAAATGCCGCGGCAAATGCACGCGAGCAACAACAGGTAAACAAACCTGAAACAAACGCAGCAGCTAAGAGAACAAAGTAACACAACGGTGTAGCCTACCATGTCCGAGGGAAACTGCATGTCTCGTGCACAATAGACATGTCAGGACTAGGCCGAAAACGAAGAATTGACATTTGGTCGCACTTCACATATGACAACAAGGACAACAAGACCGTCTGTACAGCGTGTGGAGCAAAAATCTCTGGGAAAAACACCACCAACTTGAAGCGACATTTACAGACGACTCATCAAGAAATACATGCGAAGGTAAGCTACGGTTATTTTATCATATCAACACCTGTGTTTCTGCTAAACTTGGAGTACGATAGAAGCTAAAGGAATCCACCTTTGAACTGTATTGATAAGACTGAGTCTGAGACGATTATCTCGCTGAATTAATAGGATTATAAATTATAAATGATTATATATAGGATTATAAATGAAATATGTACTATAAGTAGATTGTGTGTGTGGGTGTCATTGTAGCCTAAGCAGTTATTGAACTTTTATTTTGTTAAATAAGCCCCTGAATTGAACAGATTTCACACTGAGAGATGGCAGATTTGTGAAGGCAAAAGCCAGCTTAATAAACGTGTGTGTGTGTGTGTGTGTGTGTGTGTGTGTGTGTGTGTGTGTGTGTGTGTGTGTGTGTGTGTGTGTGTGTGTGTGTGTGTGTGTGTGTGTGTGTGTGTGTGTGTGTCAGTCAGAGAGGTTTGAGGAGATTGGGCAAGAAAGAAAAGAATCACAGCTTGATTCCCCCCCTTTTCACCCTCACAGATACAGAAGAAGTCTGATTACAAAGATGACCATGGGCCAAGTGGAAATAAAACTAGCGCTGCTAGTGAAACCCAGCAGCAGGCCATCTCTACAGCTTTCCAAAGTTCTTCAAAATACAAAACTGAATCGAAGGAACAACATACCAAGGAGCAGGCCATAGCTAGATGGATTGGACGCACAGGTTTACCAGTCACAACAATTGAAGACGAGGACTTTGTGCTAATGATGGAGATAGTAGATAGGAGACTAACAGTTCCAAAGAAAACCAAAATGAGCAATTTGATTGAAACACAGTATGAACATGAAAGACAGAAATTCAAAGAGAGACTGGCTGCTGCCCGGAGAGTATCGATTGGCCTTGACATGTGGACAAAAAAAGGACTGACAGCCTCATTCCTTGCCATAAGCGCATGCTACTTTTGTGTTGAACAAAGTAAACCTGTACACATATTGTTGGCCCTTGAACAAGTAGCTCACCCACACACTGCACTGTCTATCAAGGCATACGTGGATAAATGTATGCAGGAGTGGGCCATACCAAAGGAGAGGATCCTGACCGTAATAACGGACAATGGGAGTAACATGGTGGCAGCCTTTAAACACACAACAGCAGAAGAAACCAGCTCAGACTCAGAGGACGACTCCCCTGGGTCCAGAATGGAAAGTGACCCTGAATCTGTAACTGAAGACCAGCGGTGAGCCATGATTAGTTTATTCTTTTACATGACAATTATCACATGAATGATTTTCCCCGACACATGTATAGAGTATACACACACACACACCAGTCACTTTATTAGGTTTATACTTATTTGGTTGTCCTTTCTTCCTGTTTTTAGGTACCATCATGTCGACATGGAAATGGACCGGACACCGTGTGTGGTGCATACTATACAACTTGTGGTCCACATGTTGCAGAAAGAGACGACTGTCAAAAGAGTCCTCGATAAAGCAAGGTCGGTGGTGAAGCTCTTTCGCAAGTCCTCAGTTGCAACACAGAGGGTACTGGACCAGTGTGGTCTTATTGTTGTAAATGACTGCCCCACACGCTGGTCGAGCACATTCAGCATGGTCACACGACTCCTCACAGTCAAAGATGCAGTCTGTCAAATCGCAAGTGACATGGGATGGGACAGTTTGCTTACCAGTGAGTGGCAAAAGCTTTCATCAATCCAAGACCTACTGCTGCCTTTTGCGGAACACACTAAAACCCTCCAGAGTGACACCGCATCTATGTCCCTAGTGGTTCCTGCCCTCTTTGATCTGCTGAGTCACCTAACTGACTTTGCAGAGAGCACTCGGTACAGAGACCTCGCCACTCTTGCAGAGAAAATGAGAGCAAATCTGAACCAGCGTTTTGCTTGCTTCTTGGATTCAGCTGATGAAAAGTTCTCACCGCTTGCAGCAGCTGCCTGCTTTGTCAACCCAACTGTCTGTGAAATCCTTGTTAATGTTGATGTGGCTGATGGAAATATCCCGGAACTGCTGAAACAGGCAGAGGACTATGTGGTCAAATGCACTTTCCCACACACAAGACAGGAGGTGGACCAGTCTGAAGAAGATGCAGAAGAAGCGGTGATTGAGGAACCAGAAGCAGCACCATCCTCAAAGCAGCCTGTATTTAGGTTCCTCTCAAAATGCCGCACCACGCGGATTAAACAGAAAACCTCCACAACCAGCATCAGGCAGCAGATCATCAAGTACAAGGAAGAACTTTCACATCCCATCACTGAGGATACAGGAACAGACTTCTGGCTGGAAAAGAGTGACAATTTTTATCACAGTTTAAAGCCACTTGCATTAGACTTGTTGGCTATGCCAGCTTCTCAAGCTTTTGCAGAGAGGGTATTCAGCATCACAGGTGACCTCACAAGAGGACGGCGCAACAGAGGAAGGGTCACATTGGAGCGAAGTGCTTTCCTTAAAATGAACAGAGAGAAATAGAACTGTTGTGTTCACTGCTATTTACAGCATTTCCTGTCGCTGCACAACCTGATATTGGTATTTGTTTTGTTTAATATGAGAGCAGAGATTTTTTGTTCCATGCAAAAATGGCATTACAGCTTAGCATGTAATTCACTTGTTTTGAGTTGAGCTCATTGATACCTCTTTTTATTTATTAACAGAAGAATTTCATTTTGTGTGCAATGACGATGCATATTTTCTTTTACATATTTGTTTTTCTTTTCAAATATCTGATTTTGCACCCAATGCATAGTAAGAGACGATGAAGAAGATGATGTTCACAGAGTTGTGTACTTTTTTAGTTTAATGTGATATTTACCTGTATTTTCAATGCTGAGAGACAAGGTTTTTCTTATTTACTTGAAGACAAAGGAGTACTCTTTGGTAGTTACAGCCAATACATATTTTATTTTAAATTTCAGAATTGCACTTATCTGTTCTGTTTATATCTTGTTGATTTTGCACAGAGTCGTAAGACGTGAGGCATTGTAGCCTAACCAGTTATTTAACTTGGATTTTGTTCAAAATAAGCCCCTGAATTCAACACATTTTAGATCTCATGCATTAATGATGCACATAGTCCACAGAAGATCAAACTGGAGATTGATGCAATATTGAAGGAGGAGAGTTCTGTTATGACATTAAGAATAAAATACATGTTGTATTACAACCGTTATCTGTATTGCATATTTTGTATTGCAAACCCTTATACCTAACCATTCCATGAAAAAAGAAACATTTAGTCGACTAAGTCCACTGTAGATGTCGTCGACTAATATCTGCTAATGTTTAGTCTACTAAAACTAGACTAAGACTAAAAGATTTCAGAAGACTAAAACTAGACTAAGACTAAATGGTGTGTTATTAAAAAGACTAAGACTAAGACTAAATCAGAATTTGCTGCCAAAATTAACACTGTTTTGGCCCAAGTTCTCATCGTGTGCGTCGTCCCCCGAGGGGAAAGCGAGCACAAGCCTGTTGACTGTGTCAATCAAAAAGCGAGGTGACATAGTGGTGAGGAAACACCGGACCGGACAACAACCATGCTCCCGTCGTCTCCACTCCTTTGACCAACATTCTTTTTAAAATGTGTTTTTTCGGATAAAAACACACCACAAACGATCGCCATTGCATCCTCTTCGTCCGCCATGTTTGTTGACTCTGGAATCATGTTTGATCTTGAGAGGTTTTCCGAGATTCCCCGTCTGATCTGGGGATGTTCGTCAGTGAAATCGGTTCATGTGTGGTGTGTTGATGTTGCCGAGTGGCTGCACACCTCACACTGTATGATCAAAACGGTTAAGCCTGTGATTATTTATTGCCATGTGTGTGGCCCTAGGGAAATCTGCCAACAATTTTGAAATCCTGCTGTGTGAACCGGGCATAAGCTCTGAAGGCAAAGAGAGAACATATATTCAGCACTAGAGAATAGAATTACTAAAAGCACAGTTTGTGCAGGAGCCATTTTATGTTTCAAATAGGATTATTGTTTATTTTTGTTATCTGTGTGTGCTCCCCGGTTTACTGGCCATCTGTACAGATGTTATGAACAATCTCATAGTTATCTGTCCTCTACACACACTCTCATTATGAACCAATGACTGGAGACAAAAGCCGCTGTTCCACCGCGCAGTACATGCCGGAGCGGGAGGTTACGGTACGGCAAAGTGCACCCAGGCCCATCTCTGTTGCTCGGTCCCACCACAGAAAGTACTGTAAAAATGTAGGCGGGGGTTGTGAACAACTCAGAGATGCATCCAGCGAAGAACACGGAAGCGGCTGGCGCCGTCCAAGTTGTTCTCTGTGACACAGGTTAAACTTTCTCATTGCAGTGTCCAGCTCCTGTTGAATCTCCTCCTCCTGTTCCTGAGAGGAACGTCTGTATCTCGTTAAAAGACCACGATGTGTCGTGCGCCGACGTTTCAATAAACCCAGTTAACAAATCAACCAGTGAGCAAAAAGCTGCATATGTAAACAACAATAGAAGGTTTACGGCCGATGAAACAGTTAAATAATGCGGCCAAGTCAAGAGTGACGATCATCACTAGCAGACAGCTGGTTGTAGCTCCTCCTCACAGACCCATTCCTCTGTGCCCGGTACCTCAACGGAGGGATAGCGGAAAATCGTAGCCTGCGGTTGCGGGTTCTTGCCATACCATCCCCAACTTTTCAGATGGACCACACGAAAACCCGTCCCACCCTGCGAAGCTCCACAACAGAAAGTGCGGTGGAACCACGCCTGAAGCAATACTCTTAACATCATTTCACTAGGCAGAGGCTAAAGAACCAGATGCATTTGGTGCCATCTTCATATCAGTGGTTATGTAGGTGAATGGGTGATGGTACATGTAAGTGCAAACTCAAACCCAACAAGGCTGAGCAGAGCCTGGGTCCATCCTGGCAGCCTGGGTGATGAGGTTAAATAGTCAGAAGAGGCGTATGTTATGGACAATGAACACAGGTGCATTTTATTGATGGCATTTTGAATGTACAGAGATACTGTGACGAGATCCTGAGGCCCATTGTTGTACCATTCATCCACGACCATCACCCCATGTTGCAGCATGATAATGCACAGCCCCATGTTGTAAGGCTCTGTACACAATTTCTGGAAGTTGAAAACATCCCAGTTCTTGCATGGCCAGCATACTCACTGGACATGAGTCCAACAGCTACAACAAGAAATTATCTCATTCAGTTTTGAACTGCATCACCAGGCCAATAAGTAGCTGTTGGTTTCCTCACATTTTTCCAACCTCAGTCTTCCCCCTTGTTAAGGTGTGAAGGAGACACATCTGCCAGGGTGACATCAATACCCCACATCTCCTGCTCTGAAGGAAACATGACTGGTTTGCAGTTGCAGAGCTCTGACGCTCTGCAAACACTCAGCCACAATAACTCAATAGGAAATGACAAAATATCTGCAAAGCTGCGTTATCGTCAATTGTTTCAATTCTGACAGATCGGACTCATTTGCAGGCTGCTAATATTGAGTTTTGGATTCACTGCAGGGCTCTCTGATTCAAACGAGGTCTTCACACACATCCTGAACAGAAATCTGAGAGAGCAAACTATTGATCATCCATAACCCCACTGGCAGTTTGTCAGTATCATTTTCACTTAACGTTTCTCACGGATTGTAAAAGTCAGTTTGAAAAAGCAAATCAGGCCGTATTCAAATCTAGTGACCATGCTGATGGCTGATGTGGCTCTTGGTGAACAACATGACATATCTCAGGTACTCTTTTATTCTTATATCTCACCATCCCTCTTCTTGATGTAACTCACAATTTTGATATATACTACCTCAGCAGCAGACTAAAAGTCACATGTTGGCAGTGCTGGTGAGCCCAGAGACTGACACATAAGAATTTGCAAGACATTATTATGCTCCCAAGAGATTTGTATCAATACATCTCTTTATTTTGTTTCTTGTATAAACAAAGTAGTCTCATGAGAAAAAGGTTTGATTTGTAAAAAGTGATTCTGGCCGAAAGTGTATTTGAAAAATAGATTAAATACTTTGACCCATATTTGATCAATTGTAGGTTTCACATCACATCTGAGTTTTAATGAATGTACTTTTCTTTCAATAACACATGACTAATGTGTTATGTTATTGGTTCTGTCAAACGATAACATTTTAAAATGTAATACATTTTTTATCATTTGACATGAGCAAACACACACATACAATGTGTGTGTGTGTATATATGTATATATATATATATATATATATATATATATATAGCAGGTGAGCGGTGCTCAGAGCAGGTGAGCGGCTAAAACCAACTAATGGACGGAAAGAACCGGATCCCGAAACCGAAAAGGTGATTTTCTTCCAGTTTCTCTCTGTTTGTGCTCTGTTTTAGCTCCTATTAGCACCTGTCTCGTCATAGCTTCCCCTTCCTCTCCTCCTATTTTTTCCTGCTCCAAATGTCAGATGTTTAGCTACACCTCGACCTCAGTTACTGACACAGGGACCTGTGAAATGTGTAGCTTTATTGTAGCACTTGAGGCGAGGCTGAGTCAGCTTGAGGAACGTCTCCTCTCTGCCGAGCTTAGGGCTAGCCCTGTAGCTAGTAGGCAGCCGCCAGGTTTAGCTGGAGCGGAGCGTTCTAGCTTAGCAGCGCAGGTAGCTGCTAACTCTAGCCCCCCTTCAGTGGCCCCCGAGCAGCCGGGGGAACAGGGCGGTTGGGTGACTGCCAGGGGTAAACGTAGCAGCAAGAAGTCTACCGGACACCCCCGCTACACCCCGCAGGCCTCCAATATGTTTGCCCCACTCAGCAGCACGCTGGTTGAGAAGGACACGCTGGTTATTGGCTCCTTTATAGTGAGACACGTTAACCTAGGACAACCAGCGGCCACAGTTAGCTGCCTTCCTGGGGCCAGAGCAGGCGACATTGAGTCCCAGCTAAAGCTAATGACCAAGAGTAAACGGAGATTTAAACGGATTGTAATCCACTGCGGTGGAAACGACGTCCGCCTGAAGAAGTCTGAGGTCCTCAAAGCTAACGTAGAGTCAGTGTGCACATACGCGCGGACCATTTCAGACGAAGTAGTTTTCTCTGGCCCCCTCCCAAACCTCATCAGTGACGAGATGTTTAGCCACACGTCATCTATAAACCGCTGGCTGTCAGGTTGGTGTCCCATTAACTCGGTAGGCTTCATTAATAATTGGAAGTCCTTCTGGGGCAAGCCTGGTCTCATCAGGAGGGACGGCATCCATCCCACGTTGGATGGAGCGTACGTCTTATCTAGAAACATAGTTAAAAGCTTAGCTCCTCCATCTTGACGCACCAGAGTGGGGACCAGGCAACAGAGTCGCAGTCCTACACGCCTCTCTGAGTTTCCCTCTCGGCAGTCACCAACCATAGCTAACTTAGTTATACATCCCATAGAGACTGTGTCTATCCCTCGGACCACCACAGGTATAAAACTATCTAAACCTAGGAAAATAACTTCTAATGACTACAAAAACTTAATCCGTATCAAGTGTGAAACTAGACAAAATCAAGACAAAAAAATTAAATGTGGTTTCCTAAACATTAGATCTTTATCATCCAAAGCTCTTCTAGTCAATGATCTGATAACCGAACACAACATTGATCTCTTTGGATTAACAGAAACCTGGCTACGTAAAGATGAGTATGTTAGTCTAAATGAAGCCTCCCCTCAAAGTCATATTAACACTCAAATAGCTCGTGAAAGTGGTCGAGGAGGGGGCGTGGCAGCCATCTATAACTCTCAGTTACTAATTAATATTAACCCAAAATCCAACTTTAGTTCTTTTGAGAGTCTGAGCATGACCATGCGACACCCGTCAAATAAAATAGTAAATTCTGTCGAATTTGTAATCATTTATCGTCCTCCTGGACCTTATTCAACTTTTTTAACTGAATTCTCTGAATTTTTGTCAGATCTAGCCCTGACTAAAGATAAGGTTATCATGGTAGGAGACTTCAATGTTCATGTTGACGTAGAAAATGATAGTTTCAGTGCCAGCTTTAAATCTACACTTGACTCTCTAGGTTTCTCTCAGGTAGTAGATGGGCCTACCCATAAACATCTACACACCCTAGACCTTATTCTATCTTATGGTTTGAATATAGAGCATCTGACCATCTCTCCTCACAATGATTTCCTGTCAGATCACTTCTTAATAACCTTTGACTTTGTTCTAAATAGTTATAAACCTCCGGCTAAAGCCGTGTTAACCAGGTCTCTCTCTGATAACATAGTAACTAAATTCAAGGAAAGAATTCCCTCTGCTATAGAATCAGTAGTGAATCTTCCTGACCCGTATACTGTTGCTAGCTCAGATATTGAATACCTAACAAACAGTCTGACAGATATGCTAAAAACAATGCTAGACGACATAGCTCCTCAAAAAATGAAACTGAAAAAACAGGAAAAGTCCTCCCCATGGTTTAACTCATCAACCCGCGAGCTTAAACAACGCTCCCGTAGATTAGAAAGAACTTGGCATTCAACAAAAACAGACATAGATTATATAGCCGGGAAGGATAGCTTCAAAACTTATAAGAAAGCTCTGAGTAAAAGTAGAACTAATTACTACTAATCCTTAATAGAGGAAAACAAAAACAGCCCTCGGTTTCTTTTCAGTACTGTAGCCAAACTGACCAAGAATCAAAATAGCGTTGAGCCCACCATTCCTATCAATATATGTAGTGCGGACTTCATGAAGTTCTTTCAAAATAAAATTACAACGCTTAGGGATAACATCCATCAAACCTTACCGTCCGTTAGCCCCATAACAGAGGAACTGGTTAAACCTAACAGTCATCTGGAATGCTTTCAGCAAATACAACAAGCCAAACTAAATTCCCTTATTTCTTCTGCTAAAGCAACTACTAGCCTGTTGGACCCAATTCCTACTAGAATTCTGAAAGAGGCACTGCCACTAATAAATAATTCTATACTCGCAATTATTAACCAGTCTCTAACAATAGGCTATGTGCCACAATCCTTTAAACTAGCAGTTATTAAACCTCTCATTAAGAAGCTGTGGAGGCTGGGAATGATGAGACGGACGAAGGAGTCGAGTCGGCTTTCTTTATTGCCTCCAGCCACATGACAGTTCACCTGTCAAACATCATTACCTGTGCGTCACAGCACTTCCTCTTTTAACACCTCCCCATCACCAACACACCCCCGCACGTCACCGACACACCCACTCCATTCTGCTTGGGAGAACCTCCCTCAAGGTGCACACCACACAGGCCCCCCCCGAACAATCAGAATGGTACTACTATCAAAAAAAAAAAAATACGCACCAAAAAGAATGTTTGCTTGTTTGTTTGTTTTTTCTCTTTTTTAGTCCCTTTTGGGAGGTCTTAGCACCCGACCAAAACGGCTGCATTGCACCTCCAATGGAGTAGGTGCAAGTATCGGCACCGGGGTTAAGGCAGGTGCAGGGGACATTGCAGGAGCTGATGACTTAGGGGGGCGCCCACGTCTCGGGGGTTGCGCCACCTCCACTGGCTGCTCTGGCATGACATGAGCAGGTTTCAGACGGTCCACTGAAACCCGGACATGCCTACCCCCCATGTCCACCACAAAGTTCTTCGGCCCTGCCTCGAGGACGTGAAACGGGCCGTCATATGGCGGCTGAAGTGGGGAACGATGAGCATCATGTCGAATGAACACATATTCGGCTGCCATCAGGTTCTTCGGGAAATAGGACCGGGGCAGGCAGTGATGAGCTGGAACCGGGTTGAACATGCGGGCCGGCTCCTTGAAGACTGGCCGCCTTGCTGTAACCAACCAGGGTTCTGATGGTTCTGGCAGGAACTCTCCGGGGACCCGCAGAGGCTGACCAAACACCAGCTCTGCAGATGACGAGTGGAGATCTTCCTTCAGGGCCGATCGCAGGCCCAACATGACCCACGGCAGTCGGTCGACCCAGTTGCTGTCAGTGAGGGTGGCTCGGAGAGCGGCCTTCATCGTGCGATGGAAACGCTCACACAGTCCATTGGCTTGAGGGTTGAAAGCCGTCGTCCGGTGTAGCTGCACCCCCAGGCCTTTAGCCACCTCTGTCCACAGCTCTGAGGTGAACTGGGAGCCTCTGTCCGAAGTGACGTCCAACGGCGTGCCGAACCGGGCCACCCAGGTGGATATGAAGGCGCGTGCCACCTCCGCAGACGTCGTCGATGCCAGAGGAACCACCTCCGGCCACCTAGTGGTCCTGTCCACCATAGTGAGGAGGTGAGTGAAGCCTTGAGAGGGAGGAAGTGGACCCACCAAGTCCAGATGCACATGATCGAACCTCCTCTCAGGGATAAGGAACGGCTCCAGGGGGGCTTTGGTGTGACGGTGTACCTTGGACCGTTGACACGCCACACAGGAGGCCGCCCAGCTCCTGACATCCTTCTTGAGGCCCGGCCAGACGAACTTTGCCCCCACCAGCTTCACGGATGCTCTTACACCCGGATGCGATAGAGCATGAACCGCATCAAAAACCTGCCGTCGCCAGCCAGCAGGTACCATGGGGCGGGGCTGTCCCGTAGACACGTCACACAGGAGTGTGGTCCCACTGTCCTGGAAGACCACATCCTGCAGCCGTAACCCTGTGGTGGCTGTCCTGTAGGCCTGGATGTCACAGTCAGTCAGCTGGTCGCTGGCCATGGCAGCATAGTCCACTCCAAGGTGCACAGAGTTCACGTGTGCCCGGGAGAGGCAGTCGGCCACAGCATTGTTTTTTCCAGCTACATGCCAAATGTCTGTGGTGAACTCTGAAATGGCAGAGAGGTGGCGCTGCTGCCGCCCAGACCAGGGCTCCGAGGTCTTGGACATGGCGAAGGTGAGGGGCTTATGGTCCACAAAAGCAGTAAACTGCCGGCCTTCCAACAGAAACCTAAAGTGACGTATGGCGAGGAAAAGAGCCAAGAGTTCTCTATCAAACGTGCTGTACTTCCTCTCATTGTCACGCAGTTGTTTGCTGAAGAATGCCAGAGGCTGCCAGGCTCCAGCCACCCACTGTTCACATACTGCCCCCACTGCGTAGTCCGAGGCATCGGTGGTGAGTGCTACCGGTGCGGTTGGAGATGGGTGGGCGAGCATGGCAGTGTTGGAGAGCGCAACCTTGGCCTTCTGGAAAGCCAGGATCCTTTCTGGGGACCAGTCCACGTCCTGCTTGGCCTTCTTGCCCCTCAGAACTTCATACAAGGGACGCATTAGGTGAGCTGCGTGTGCGATGAAGCGGTTATAAAAGTTCACCATGCCCAGGAATTCCTGCAGTGACTTTATGGTTCTCGGACGTGGAAAGGCAGTGATCGCTTCCACCTTAGCCGGTAAGGGCACCACTCCCCGTGAGGATACATGGTGGCCCAGAAACTCAATTTCTGATAGTCCAAAGCAACACTTCGCTGGGTTCACAATCAGCCCATGCTCATTAAGTCTCTCAAAGAGCTGCCGCAGGTGTAACAGGTGCTCTGCAGGTGAGGCGCTGGCCACTAGGATGTCATCCAGATATATGAACAGGAAAGGCAGTCCCCTTAACACGGAGTCCATCAAGCGCTGGAATGTTTGTGCTGCACCTTTTAGTCCAAACGGCATCCGCAAAAACTCAAAAAGTCCAAATGGCGTGATCACTGCAGTCTTGGGTACATGCTGCGGGTGAACTGGTACCTGGTGGTAGCCTCTTACCAAATCCACCTTGGAAAAAATCACTTTTCCTGTCAGATGGACGGAAAAGTCTTGGATGTGTGGAACGGGGTACCGATCATGTGCGGTAATATTGTTGAGGCGCCGGAAATCCCCACAAGGCCTCCATCTTCCATCTGATTTCGGAACCATGTGCAAAGGTGAGGCCCAGGGGCTGTCAGAGCGCCGCACAATCCCAAGCCGTTCCATAATGGCAAACTCTTCTTTAGCGATTGCCAGCTTAGCCGCATTCAGCCGGCGAGGGCGAGCAAACACCGGCGGCCCAGTCGTGGGGATATAATGTTCCACTCCATGCTTGACAACGGAGGCTGAGAAGGTAGGGACCGTCAGTTCGGGAAACTCAGCCAGAAGCTGCTGGTACACATCCCCTGAAGCTAAGATATTGGCGAGGGATACCGCCTCCCCCTTCCCCAAAGTGCAGGAGTAAGAGGAGAACGAGACGGCGTGCACCAGGCGGTGATTCGACATGTCCACTAATAGTCCGTGATCGCACAGGAAATCTGCTCCCAGGATGGGCACAGACACAGCAGCCATGACAAAATCCCATCCGAACTGACGGCCATTGAATCCCACAGTCACGAACCTGGTGCCAAAGGTGCGGATGGGAGTACCGTTAGCAGCATCCAGAGGTGGCCCTTTCACGCTGCTCGCGACGTCGGTGAAGGAGACTTCGTGTCGTCTACCGTTACCCCTCGTAGATGGAACTGAGCCTCGATATGCTGGAACCACGGCTCCGGATCGTGCTGCCAAAACTCCGGCAGTTTGACAGCAGCGGCGTACACCGTGGGAGCTCCGGCTCCCGCGCTGCTGGCGATTGCACCGCTGCTGGTTTCAATAGACATGTTCAAATGTCAGGGTCACCAATGTGGAGGCTGGGAATGATGAGACGGACGAAGGAATCGAGTCGGCTTTCTTTATTGCCTCCAGCCACATGACAGTTCACCTGTCAAAACATCATTACCTGTGTGTCACAGCACTTCCTCTTTTAACACCTCCCCATCACCAACACACCCCCGCACGTCACCGACACACCCACTCCATTCTGCTTGGGAGAACCTCCCTCAAGGTGCACACCACAAAGCCAAACTTAGTCACAAGCCTTCTCTCAAACTACGGGCCGATCTCCAACCTTCCTTTCTTGTCAAAGGTTCTGGAGAAAGTAGTGGCTAAACAACTCAACGATTATCTGCATGAGAATAATCTGTTGGAGGACCTTCAGTCCGGTTTCAGAATGAACCACAGTACAGAGACTGCACTGCTAAAAGTTACTAATGACCTTCTAATGGCCTCAGGTAGAGGTCTTCTATCTGTTTTAGTTCTTCTGAACCTTAGTGCCGCATTTGATACTGTCGTTCATAATATACTTTTAAGGAGATTAGAAGATGCCGTCGCCATTAAAAACTTAGCCTTAAACTGGTTTAAATCATATTTATCTGACCAGTTTCAATTTGTTCATGTAAATAACAAATCTTCAATGCATGAACGGGTCCTGTGTGGAGTACTACAAGGCTCCGTCCTTGGACCGATATTGTTTGATCTCTATATGTTACCACTCGAAAATATTATTAGGAAACACAACATTAACTTTCATTGTTATGCAGATGATACTCAGCTATATTTATCAATTAAAGCCAATCAGGCCGACCAACTTGTTAAATTAGAGTCCTGCCTCAGGGACGTTAAGTCCTGGATGTCTATCAACTTCTTAATGCTCAACACATCCACGACTGAGGTTATAATCGTAGGTCCTAAAAAGCTCAGGGATAACTTTTCAGATAGTTTGATTACCTTAGATAATATTACCTTAACTTCTAACAGTGATATTAGGAACCTGGGTGTTATTTTTGATCAGGATCTGTCCTTTATTTCCCATGTTAAACATGTCTCCAGGACAGCCTTCTTCCATCTAAGGAATATTGCAAAAATTAGAAACTTCTTGTCCTTCAAAGATGCAGAAAAAATTATTCATGCCTTTGTGACTTCAAGATTAGATTATTGTAACTCCCTAATGTCAGGATGTCCAAACTCTCCTCTGTTAGGATCGTACAGCTAGTGCAGAACGCTGCTGCACGTTTACTAACCAGAACTGGAAGAAGAGAGCACATCTCCCCAGTCTTAGCATCCTTACACTGGCTTCCAATTAAATCTAGAATAGAATTCAAGATCCTTCTGATCACTTATAAAACTCTTCACCAGAAGGCTCCGTCCAATATGGAGAAACTTCTAGAAGTTTATCACCCTCCACGAGCCCTTCGCTCTGAGGATGCAGGACTGTTGGTAAACCCTAAAGTCCATAAAAGTAAAACAGGAGGCAGGAGTTTCAGCCATATGGCTCCTTTACTCTGGAATCAACTACCAGCCTCGGTCCGAAGGGCCGACACCATTAGTTTATTTAAGAGTAGACTAAAAACCTTCCTCTTTGATAAAGCTTATCATTAGGAATAAAATAGGACCACTAAGTTGAGCTGCTATAGGCCTAGTCTGCTGAGGGGATTTTCTCTCTCCCGTTAAAGGGAGTAACTCTACATTTGGAGCTTCTGTTTCTTGTCTTTCTTTCTTTCTCTCTGTGTAACAACATTACTGTAGCCACCAGATACTGCCGCCGTCTGTTTTTCTCCCTGACAGGAGGGGGGCAGGATCCAGGGGATCAGACCCAAGACTCACAGAGTGGATTTACGACTGTCCTACTACCCGACCCCACCACAGCACCGTGACCCCACCGCAACGGCACGGCCCTTGAACTCCAGACTGAGATTGGTTCATCATCAGACCAACGCTCATCATAGACTTTTCTTAGTATTTGTAATTATCTGGCCTGTCTGCCACTCTCTCTCTCCCTCTTCTATTCCTCTCTCTCCCTGTCCTATCCCATGTACTTCTCCCCCCAACTGGTCTAGGCGGATGGCCGCCCTTCCAGAGTCTAGGGTCCGCCCCACGGTTTCTTCCTGAAGAGGGAGTTCTTATGAACTTTTCTCCATGCGAGGAAGTTTTTCCTGGCCACTGTTGCTTGTTACATCTGCTTGCTTTGGAAGGGTTTAGTTGGGTTCTGTTGTCCTCTATCATTGTAAGAGCGCTTTGAGATGTTTGTTGATGTGATTTAGCATTTTACAAAAAAAATTGAATATATATATAGATATATATATATATCTATATATATACAGTGAAAAAAATAAGTATTTGAACACCCTGCTTACTGATTGTATGGGGTGGACAGGTGTCTTTATGCAGCTAACGACCTCACACAGGTGCATCTGATTCAGGATAATACAGTGGAGGGGAGGAGGTCTTTTAAAGGCGGACTAACAGGTCTTTGAGGGTCAGAATTCTAGCTGATAGACAGGTGTTCAAATACTTATTTTCAGCTGTATCACACGAATAAATTGTTAAAAAATCATAGATTGTGATTTCTGGATTTTTCTTTTTAGGTTATCTCTCATACAGTGGACATGCACCTACCATGAAAATTTCAGACCCCTCCATTATTTCTAAGTCGGAGAACTTGCAAAATAGCAGGGTGTTCAAATACTTATTTTCAGCTGTATCACATGAATAAATTGTTAAAAAATCATAGATTGTGACTTCTGGATTTTTCATTTTAGGTTATCTCTCATACAGTGGACATGCACCTACCATAAAAATTTCAGACCCCTCCATGATTTCTATGTGGGAGAACTTGCAAAATAGCAGGGTGTTCAAATACTTATTTTCTTCACTGTATATATATGTATGTTAGGGATGTCCCGATCACACGTTTTGGCCCCCGATACCGATCCGATTTTTCAGAATTGAGTATCAGCCGATACCGATACTTTCCCGATCCGATACTTACATTGCTATTGCAAATATACTCCATAGTCTATTGTTGGAGCAACTAAGATGTCTGAAGCTAAAAGCACTATTGGCAGAAGCTTTGTTTAGCTAGAAATTATTGTAAACTCACTTATTGAATCAAAATTCTTCTCAGAATGACTTAAACATAAATGTTCTAAAGCAATGTAACTTCTTTGTGTATTAAATTTCAGTTTAACTTAAAGCAGTTTCAGAGGTTTGGCCTGAATTGTCACAAAACATTAACAATTCAATGTGAATTATAAACACTTAATCCCACATCAAATTGGTAAAACCTGTTTGGCAAAAGTAGTCTGAACATAGTTCTCTCAAAAATGTATTCAGAATATCTCAGTCTCCCTTCAAACTGGCATAACCTTCTGGGTTATTTTTTTCACCATACCGCTCTCCTGTGGGTACTTATCCTTTATTTTTAAATTCTTTATTCTAAAGCTTTTTTTATTTAAGGCTTTTTCTTTAGTCCATCCATCCATTTTCTCCAGCTTATCTGTTTCCGGGTCGCAGGGGTGTCAGTCTGAGCACTGTCACCCAGATCACATAGCACCAATTAAGAACCTTCCTGCAGGTGGTGAGCCCACGGAAACGGTGGCACCCGGCGTGGGACACGAACCCACTCCCCTGAGATTGTGAGTCTCATGCTCTACCAACTGAGCTAGCCGGGGGTTTTTTCTTTAGTTGTTGTTGTAAACTGAGGGTACATCCACACGACGAAAAAACACTCTTTTTCCTCCCTGGCCTTCTCCCAAAAAACGTCCGTCCACACCTCACTATGACCACGGCTCAACACGAAGCTTCAGGGCATGTAGTACACATGCCAAGCCTTTAGGGGCGCTGTGACTCATCAAACACAACAAAAACACAGAAGAAGACAGACCACATAGAAATTTAGATGTAGACTTCTGCACATAAACACATAAACCACTATATATAACTCTAGTTTTATAGGTCTATGGCCCTGCTTCTAGCTTCTGCAGCTCGACCGGAGCTTGTAGTTCGTGATTGGTGTGGTTATTAGGTGACGTTGCGGAGCGCGTTCTTTTTTTTTTTTTTTAGATCGTCTGGGTGATCGGCTTGATTTGTCGATCCCCGATCACTCACAAATCACCAATATCAGCCCCGATCCGATATCTACCGATCGGATCGGGACATTCCTAAAAATGTGGGTCTTTGTTGGAAATTACGAAGTAATCCATGCAGTAACTGTTAAATGGATAAATGTATATGGCAACAAATACTTGCAGGGACAAAACGTTAATTGTGAGTAGTATTTATCCTAATGATTTACCCAAATTTGAACTTGTGAAAAATATCGACATAATAAATTCATTGTTGTATTGTTTTGAACTTCAGCAGTACAATACCATCTGTTTTGACAGAGATTACATGGCATATAAAATAGAGACTCCAAACATGGCACAAGCAACAGCACTGATATCTGCTGATAACCTTGTGGATTTCACTCCATATTACTGTTTTACTCACAAGGACATGACATATGTTCCTACAAAATATTACCTGGGTGATCTGATTGGACTACAAGAAAGCCTGGCCTGATGCATTATAAAAGGTACACTGTTTCATGTGGTGCCCTGAAGTGGTCAGTTTGTTTTATTCAAGTATTGTTTTTTAACTAATTTGATAGACACTTTTGCAATGTAATCTTTGTACTGGCCAACAAGAGCTGATACAGCAGTGCAATTCAACTGACTTAAGTTTTTCTTTAGTCAAGCAGTGAATAAAAACATTTTAATTCAAACTCTAATTGGTGTCATTTCACACATTTCTTAAATTAAGAAGTTGTGCAATAGGTCTTTCCCTTATAATAAGAAAAGCAACCTTCTCCTTCTCCATTTCTCTTCATGAAAACCATTGTTGTAGCTTGTTACTGGAAATTCCAGCTCAATATTAGCTGTAATAGCTTATTAAGACAAAGTTAGATGTATTTTCTTAAAATAAGATTGTTTTTCTAATGCAAAAATTGCTCGTCAAGATAATTTATCTTTTTAGGCTAAAAATAAGAAATTTCCCAGAAACAAGCAATTTTGTACTTTCTTGAAAATCCTTTTTTGCAGTGTAGCTAAATCCTTTCTGTGCATCCTTGCAACCTCCACCCCATCAGAGCGGATTTTCTCTGCAGCAGGGAACATCTGCTCTCAAAAGAAAGAAAGCCTTTCTCCAAGACATGTAGTAATGCTAACTTTCCTGGCTATGAACAAGAGCCTTGTGCAATTTGGGATTATATAGAGTCAGAGTGCAGTAAAGTTGAATACAGTTGTGAGCACTGAGCACAAACTGCACTTTTGTTATATTTGCATCAGTGAGACCAAAACTTTAATAATTCCCGTTGCTATGTTTGATGCCAAAGACAAATTAAGGAAAGAAAAAACTATAAACCTGAAGTATTTATTTTTGTGTTGTTTAGACAAGTGTCTTTTTCTTATTTCACTCAGGTTTTTGCACTTTATGCTGCACAGTTAAACAAGTGTTTGCACTGGAAAAAATGCCCTTCTTAACATAGGAAAGAAATAATTATTTCAAGGTTCTTTGACCTTAATATTTAGATATTAATAATATAATTAGCCCCCGGCTAGCTCAGTTGGTAGAGCATGAGACTCACAATCTCAGGGGTAGTGGGTTCGTGTCCCACGCTGGGCGTCACCTTCCTGTGGGCTCACCACCTGCAGAAAGGTTCTTAATCGGTGCATTGTGATCTGGGTAACAGTGCTCAGACTTTCACCCCCGCGACCCGGAAACAGATAAGTGGAAGTAAATGAATGAATGAATGAATAATATAATTAGTAGAAAAAAATAATTTTAAGCTATATTTTACCAGTATTTTCAAGCTTTGTCTTGTAATAAGACACAAATGCTAAAAAACACATTATTTTTCACTCAAAAATAGATTTTTGCCTTAATAATTTTCATCTCAACGTCTCCTTTTAAGATATTTTCAACTTATTTTGAGTTGCATTATTAGTGGCACTTCTCTAGATTTAAGTCTGTCTTGTACTTGAAATAAGATTACTAGGATTACATTAAGTATTTTGAAATATGTCTTTTCACATTTAGCTGGAAATCCTTATATTTAGTCACAATATGGAAACATATAGGAGCACTGTGTTTTAGGATAAGCCCGCTATGCTTAACAGATGTTGTTTTTACCTCAGAAGTAGATATTTGCTTTTTTACCTTTCATGTTGAGTTGAAAATTTAAGATGCATTTCACTAATTTCACCTTGTATAATCTTGTCCTTGAAACAACATTGAAAAGTGTTTACCACACTTGACTGAAAATGCATTTTTTAGTAAAACTATCATGGTTCTCGACCCCTCATTTTAAATAACCATACCATGTTAACAGTTCTCAAAATGAAATCAACCATTTATTTCTAACTTTCAAACAACACAAGAACAAACTTCAACAATTCCTTTTTATAACAAACATAATAAAGTTGCACAACAGAATATGTCATGGTGGAACTACATGTAACGGGTATTTTCTAGAGATCAATGGCAATGAGGAAGGACCTGAACACCTGGCCTTGAGTTTACAGTAGCACTGAACAAATTATTTGGCATTCAACAAGCAATACTAGTGGTGCATTGCAGTAATCTTGTAAATATTCTTAACATCGGTTTTATTTGCCAACAATATCTTTCCAATTAGCCAGGCTCTGTTTTGTAAGATGAGATGAGGTCTTTTTCATGGATTGTGTCACAAAGGACCTCAGTTTGTATGAGAGACAGCAGTGTAGCAATGCACTTGGGGTATGTGAGGTGTAAAGCATAGTAGTAGGCAATGAGGTATAAAGCACCCTCTGTGACCTGGGGCCTCATTTATAAAACCTTGCATAGGATTCCTACTAGAAATGTAAGTGTGCCCAAAAGCTGAAAATAGCGTGCACCCAAAAAAATTTGGATCAATAAAACATCTGCATGCACTTTCCTTTTATAAATCACAATCCACCTGGAAGGTCACGCAGTTCATACCTCAACACGGCCACCTTCTACCATAAATGATCAATGCAAATTGCCTCGTCCATATTTTTGCATCTTAATCAGCCTGTTGATCGCAGGCATTTGACGGTAAATCCTGGCAGAAAATACAAAGAAAGGAATTTTACGGAGAGGAAAATAGTTATGGAGGAGTTAGTGGTCAGAGAAAATGATATTATTTGGTGTCACAGTGGTGGAATCACTAACAAAGGAAAAAAAAAAAGATTGGCAGCTCGTCGTCACCGCTGTAAATAGTGTGAGAGTTGCAGAGAGACCAATGACTGCAGAGGTGGAGAAGAAGAATCTGATGTGAAGGTGGAGGCCAGAGGAGAGGTGACATTATGGAGGAGAGTGACATTATGGAGGCCAGAGGAGAGTGACATCATGAGGTCAGCACCCAAGCTCACAACTGGACCACAAGGTTCAAAGTTTGCGTACCGGTACGCACATTCTCCTGCAAAGTTTATGTTTTTAAATCACAAACTTTGCGTGGGAAGTGGCGTGCGCATCTTTCAGGACCCGTTTTGTGCGTAAGCAAGCTTTATAAATGAGGCCCCTGGTCTTTTGGGAACGTAGTCACTGGCACATCTCCCACAGCCAGGAGGCAGTTGCATAGGCTGACAATCAGGACCAGACAATAGAGTGGGTGTTTCCTCAAGTAGGTACTGGGGTCTTCTTTTTCTGTAATAAAAAAACAATGTCATCAAGATTATGCACTTGTGATAATTTTGGATAATTGGTTCTAAGCCTAACACATTGAAAATGTTTAACGCGTGTATATTTTGTATACAAAATTGCTTTACCAAACAATCTGTACTTCAATTTAAAATAACTTTTTGGTACCGTTGTTTGCTGAAACCCGTTACTTTCTTAAATGTGTCTATGCTTGGCATAGTTAACTTTAGGTAACATACTTAACTTTCAATTTCAGTGACTTCTTGATATTCGTGGAGCATGTTTGTCGCTGCCAAAAAATGTCAGGAATCGCCTGGATTCATAAAGTTTGCAACTGAGCGTGTCGATTAGTTGTGATGCGTAATAAAGCGTGACAGCATTTGAAATGTAATTTAGATGGTTAGGGTCCGTGACAGGGTGGCATGACAGCACAAACTTGCCTCTGGCGCGATGTGAACTATTCAGCAGTTGATGGTAGATGGAGCTGCTCAGGCTGGTTTAATCTAATAACAGTTGGAAAGTATTTGGATCAGTGTGATAACTGTAAATATTATATTAACAAGTGTATTGTATGTTGTCCCCCCACTCATCCCCCCTACTCCCCCCTTTATTTTCTCTCTCTCTTTGAGCGTTCTCCTCCGGTCGTGTATGTCAGCCATGCCAACTTCTAATAAAGTCAGCAACAGGAGGAGACTCCAGGTCTCTTCCACAATACCCCAACAATATTGTAACATGTTATCATGTCCATAACGATGATGACATATGAAATTATCACTGCTTACCTTTGTCCGTTTCCATTGGCGGCTTCAGCACCTGCTTACACATGCCAAAAAACTGCACGTTCTGGCAGAAGTCATCCCATCTCCCCTTGCCACCGCCTCCTTGTCCAGGATGCGTTGAAGCTCCTCCATCACCTACCAAACATCCAATTCACCAAGCAGCAAAATATCCCTTTGTTAGCGGAAATTTGAAGATAAAATACTTTTCTGTTTGGTACTTGTATTTGGCTTATGCCTCTTAATACAACTTACATCTCCAATGTCCGTAAAACAAGGATATACCTCCATGATTTTCACAGGTCTGTCCTCCTTGCAAAGCACATTCGAACGCCCGTCTGGCTGAAAATTCCAAATCCAGGAGCTGAGAGACAGATTCATGGTTTGGGTTTTTTCTTCAGCAAAGCCTGTAGGGACTTACAGTGCTTGGCCATGGTTGCTGGGCTGTCACTTTTGGGAGGACTCATATATGAAGGCTTGCTAGCTGTAAAATACAAAAATAAAATAAACATATTTGTCATGTCTTTAGGTTAAAGACATTATATGGTCCTGAAGTTTCTAAGGTTGTTAAAAAGTGTGCTATAGTTAAATAGTTAATGTAGTGACACATCTTCATCTTCTCCGTAGAGGATAGTTTTCTGTTGTAGCAGAGTGAGTGTTCCTCTCGCTCTACGATCTTTGCTGTTTTTTCTCTCGGTGAAGGTAAGCTAGCAGTACGGCAGAAACGTGGCTGAAACTTCACAGGAACACGCTGTGTCGCTCTTAGCACTTGAACCTAGGGAAACTTTCGTCTTTGTAAGTATCTGTGGGTCATGTTTAGTTCAAAATGCGTCTGTTGTTGTAGCTACTGTTGTGTTACATGTGTATATCGAATTCAGTGTGTTTTCCATGCATGTATAGACAGTAATTGTTCTTTTTTCTGTATGTTTACAGTTACCACTTTCACACTCGCACAAACACTAGAAATCACTAAAACAAGAAAAGCAAGCCTTGTGCACAGTGTTTTCTTTGATGGTTCGCTAGCTGTCTAGCAACACACTGTCACGTGTTGTGAGGACAGCATAGTAAAAAGACGAGTAAAGACGTCCTTAGTAAGAAGACGTCTTCACGGCGGGTTCAAGTCATACAGAGCAACATTGAGCAGACATGAGCCTACGTTCAGGAAAAAGTTTTTTGAAACAATATGAGCTGCCGCCGGACGCCGCAGAGCAGCCGCTGGAAACCGCAGAGCAGCCGCCGGACGCCGCACACCAGCCGCCGGACGCCGCAGAGCAGCCGCCGGACGCCGCAGAGCAGCCGCCGGACGCTGCAGATCAACGGTCGGACACGTCGTCATCACACGACACCAGGTCCAAGGTCACCAGCAGGCGGTCACACGCATCATCTACAGCTATCAAGGCTTACGCCAAGGCACAAGCAGCCAAAAGCTCAACTCGCCTATGCTGAAAAAGAGGCTAACATGATGAAACAAAAGGCAGAACTAGATGCTAGCCTCCACGTGCTAAAATGCCAAAAAGCAGTAGCTGCAGCTGAAGCAGAAGCTGCTGCCTATGAAGAAGTAGATAATCAGAGCGGGGAGAGAAGCCGAGAGCCGCTTTCTGATGCTGAGCCTCTTGATACAGTACAGCGCACCAGGGAATATGTAGTCCATCAATGTGAGTCAGTCCTTTCGGAGGCTGCCAACAGGTCACAAAGACCTTTTGAAATGAGAGGCAATGCAGAGATGCAGGACCGTAATTACTCAGTTGGCCAGCTAACTAATGCTACTCATTATATGCCTCCTCCAGTCAATATAGGCATAAAACAAGAACAAAAGGTAACCAAGGATCCGGCAAACACCCACCTACTAAATCCGCTAGCTCACGCCTTTCAACCTCCAAACAACAACTCATCTGAGTCCAACGGAGCACAAGATTTCGCAAAATATCTAATTCGCAAAGAGTTAGTGAGTGCAGGTTTGCTAAACTTCGATGACAAGCCTGAAAATTATTGGGCATGGAAAGCCTCATTTGCTAGTGTAACAAAAGATCTAAACTTGTCAGTTAGAGAAGAACTCGACCTGCTTGCAAAATGGTTAGGACCAAAATCCTCAGAACAGGCCAAAAGGATTCGAGCAGCACATATCCTCAATCCTTCAGCAGGTGTGAATATGATCTGGCAGCGTCTTGAGGAGTGCTACGGCTCTTCAGAGGCCATCGAGGATGCACTGCTGAAAAAAGTAGAGGATTTTCCAAGACTAACAAATAAAGACAATGCTCGGCTAAGAGAACTTGGTGACCTCCTATTGGAGTTACAGTGTGCAAAAGCAGATGGTGCACTGCCAGGACTTGCCTACCTGGACACAGCTCGAGGGGTAAAACCAATAGTTGAAAAACTTCCCTTCAACCTGCAAGAAAGGTGGACAACCGTGGGGACACAATTCAAAGAGACTCATGGTATGTCATTTCCTCCATTCGCAGTTTTTCTACAGTTTGTTCAACAACAAGCTAAAATGAGAAACGATCCAAGCTTTACTCCATCAAGCTATAACAGTCAAGCTCCCTCACGCTCAGAAAGGCCCACTCTGTACAATCGCAAGGCCACTGTGTCAGTACACAAAACTGAGGTTGCGGAGAAGAGCAGTTCTCTCTTTTGCCCATTCTTTTTGTTGAAAAAATTTGGTCGATTGCATTGAGAGAGAAGCTGATCAATTACGTAATTTTGGTTTGGATAGAGATATAGAGAGAGGGAGCCCTGGCTAGTTCAGTTGGTAGAGCATGAGACCCGCAATCTCAAGGTAGTGGGTTCATGTCCCACGCCGTGGGCTCACCACCCGCAGGAAGGTTCTTAATCAGTGCAATGTGATCTGGGTGACAGTGCTCAGACTGCCACACCCGGAAACGGATAAGCGGGAGAAAATTGATGGATGGATGTAGAGAGAGGCTCCTATTAGATTCTGACAAAAGACAATACAAGACAAGGAGCAGCAAGCAGGGCAGAGAAGGGGAGGGAGAGGGAGAGATAAAGTGTCCGCCTTTGTTGAGCGCAAAGCAACCTTTCTGTGCAACTGCAACTTTGGGTTTTGAAAATGAAAGTATAATGAACCGCATGTGGTCTGTTACATTTGGTTCATTTAAAATCATACAATGGATGAACGCAGTTTAAATCTCTAGGATTCTGTCTAACTATATCAAACAACAATCAGAAATTAGTTATTGTTTATTTATCATGTTTGTATTGGCAGGTTTAAGCAATTTTGGGATAAAGCAATGAGTGACAAGACATTTGTGACATTTTCTTCCTAAAGTTTGTCTTCAAGAAAAGTAAATCATAGTTTAAAACGTTTCCTGTCCTGTTGTATTATGATGTCTTGAATGACAGAAAACAAATGACATGCTGAAAGAGTGCGGTGATGGTATCATACATCCTGCTTTATCCAAGTGAGGATTTTGTCGGTTATGCTTACGTTTACACATAGGCATGATGCGTTACAAATATAATTTTTCCGTCAGCCGTGGCACATTCTTAATATGACACTCAGATGTGTTCCGTCATATTAAGAATGTTAGGAATGTGCCACAAATGACGGGAAAATAATATTCATAACGTATTGTGCCTATGTGTAAATGTACCTTTAGATAACATCTAACTGATTTGTCAGATTTATGGTCAAGGGGGAGTGGCCAACCAACCTATGAAGTCTTTGGATTGAAGAATCCATGTTGCTTGCAGAACACCCTCGCAGCAGGCACAGGGAAAACATGCAAACTGTCTGTAGAACAACCTCAACCAGAATCCATCAATGATTCTCCTCTGCATGAGATGCTAAGAAAATCAAAATCTTAGAAAGAAAATCAAAATTCTCCTTTTCAATGTTGTTTTGGTGGTGTTTCTCTCTGCACTGCTGTGTTCACCTCGTCACCTGCCTTCTTATATTGAACAGATTTCACCTTTAACAATTACAAATGTAAATTCAAGACATAATTTTGCCGAGGAACCATGTTCTTCTTCTGCTTTCTCCTTCCTCTTCAAATTGTTCCATTCCTGCAGGAGTGGCATAGTAAAATGTGTTCTCTATCGATATCTCTCAACCCAATCACATATTTAATGTGTACGGGAATGACCCCCATGCTCGTCAGGGTACATGGATATTTCTTTAAGACACTCTGGCTTGCCCCCACAGGTTACCTATCAAGCACGTGTGTGGGCATGATTTCAGTGACTGTTTGATCTCCACTCAGTCAGGGTGCAGTGTGTCAATCCGTTCCACTCAGAGAAAATTTGTGTGTGGGTAACAGCATTTATCCACTTACCTATTGTGGTTTGGACGTCTGTCTATGGGGCAGCCTCTCTCGATTGATGTTTCCATACCCATTGGACTTGTTTCTTCTCTAAAAGCCAGCCAGTTTCTGTGGCTGTGATCCCCGATACCAGCGTGTTGCTGTGGTGCAGCTGATGCGCTTGGTGGGGCCCGAGTTGAGCGCAGACTCTCAAGTCGGCGAACAGTGGGAATAAACCCCAGCCGGTCAGGTCGGCGTCTCTCAAAGTTCCACCGGCATATTGCCATGGTGCAGTTAATGCGTCTGGTGGACTTCCTGCTGAGCTCTGCTCCGCGCAGCCATACAGTGGGCAAGGAAGCTCCCTCCGGCCATATCGGCATCTCACTGCCGGTGACCCTGAAGCATATTGCTGCGGTCGTCTGTGTTGTGGGCAAACCATTGTCTTCTCTCAGTCACACACCAAGTCTCAATTTGTCCCTCTGTTACACTCCGAGGAGGGACGGAACATACCTTGAAGGACACAGGGAAACGGTTGGATTTTTACCATTTTTATTTAAATTTCTTTTAATACGCTTTTTGGTTTTTAATTAAAAAAAAAGTGTTGAACCTGAAAAGCAAGCGGGTTATGTAAAAACTAGAACCCGACAAAACCCCATAACCACCCCGTGTCCTAAACTAACAAAATATCAAAAGAACAAGTACCTGGTGGGCTGGCAAAAACAAACAAACAGGTGCGGTACCGGGCCAACCCTGTACAGGGCCGTAGGAGCCGGTACCAACACCCAATCTAACAAACGAAAACCCCAACCTACTTTTGAAGGATAAACCAAAACGAAAACAGGACCACCGGTCCCACCAGGGAAAAAGGATCTGCGCTAACCCCCACATACAAGGAAGGCGGAAGAGCCGAAGAGGGCAGCCGCCTGGCTGCGTGTTCGAATGGGAGTGATCGAGAGAGAGGAGCCCTCAACCCTTTAGACACCGCCTATTTATAGGCAGAGAGGCGGGCTTTAACGAATCCTACAAAAATAATAACTATCAACAAATACTGAAATAATCCCTCAAGAAAACCTACAAGGGGATATAGAGATAAATTTACTTCCCGCCGAAAAATATTACTTTATATATATATATATATATACAACTAAATAAATTGACCTCTCAACGGAAGTAGAATAATAATACAAAAAACCTTCACTAATTCCTAACACCCCCACCCAGTGTCACTAAATAAGTATGAATATTGGCCATAACAAACCAAAAAAAAACGGTCACATTCAATTTATTCAGAGCCCTCGCATAACATCTTACAGACGTGAAAGGGCGTCGGCGAGGACATTGTCACGCCCGCGAATGTGCGTGATCACAAGATTAAATTGTTGTAAGCGCAATGACCAATTCATCAGCCTTCGGTTCTTATTGTGCATCCGATCAAGAAACACCAGAGGATTGTGGAAACGGACAGCTCTTGTTCATCTGTCATCAAACTGACACAAACTTCAGCGCGTTCAGCACGACCGGCAGCGGACAGCTCCCCAGATGTGGCACCATTTTCTGACGGGGACCCCACAGGCTTAACACGCTCGAAATACGGCTTCAACATATTCACGTGACACAACCGCGTTGTAAGGATCACTGTACCGTGCCTGTAAACTAGAGCCAGGAATTGGCAGTAGCACCAATACCTTTTCACCCGGTTTGAATTCCCTCATTTTAGCATGTTTATCAAAAAGAGACATCATGGTGGCCTGCGCATCTTTAAGATTTCCCCTGGCAATTTCACATGCACGGCGCAGTCTGTGTTTAAACCGACTGACATAGTCCAGCAGATTTGTTTTAGTTACCGCCCCGAGCCCCTTTTCCTTAAGCAGCGTTAAAGGACCACGAACCGTGTGTGCGAAAACTAACTCTGCTGGGCTAAAACCAAGGGACTCCTGCACCACTTCCCGTATGGCGAACATCTGCAAATGTACCCCCTCATCCCAGTCCGTTTCGAACTCCAGACAGTAAGTGCGAAGCATTGTTTGTAGCGTTTGGTGGAAACGTTCTAATGCGCCTTGACTCTCGGGATGAAACGCACTTGAGTAACAGTGTTGTATGTCGAGTTTCTTCAGGACCTGGGCGAATATTTTAGACATGAAATTCGAGCCCTGATCAGACTGCAACATACGCGGAAACCCGAACAAGGAAAATAACTTTGTTAATGCTTTTACAACAACTGGAGTGGTGATCTTACGCACTGGAAAGACCTCTGGAAAATGTTTGTTCGCACACATAACCGTGACAAGGAATTTATTCCCAGCCTTAGTTCGAGGCAGCGGACCCACACAGTCAACCAGCACGCGCTCAAATGGGTCACCAACAGCTGGGATTGGATACAGGGGCACTGGAGGAATTACTTGATTTGGTTTCCTAGAGACTTGGCACCAATGACACGCCCTACAATAACGCGCAACATCGCCTTTCAACCCGGGCCAGAAGAAATGACGTAGAACGCGATAATGGGTTTTTCTAATGCCAAGATGACCAGAGAGCGGATTGTCATGGGCCAGTTTTAGTATCTCAGCCCGATTCGAAGTGGGAACAACAATCTTCGTAACCACGCTCCACTCTTCAACTGGAGAGACATTCAGCGGCGTCCATTTACGCATTAATAAACCCTCTTTTACGAAGTAACCCGTAGACATGGATTCCTTCAAGTCACCAGTCACTGCGACTTCAAACAGACGTGCCAAACTTCCATCTGCTTTCTGGTCAGCAATCAACTGCTGCCTGGACAGCGACAGATTACTCGAATCAGGCACGCCTTTTTCACACTTCACATTGCCCTGTGTAGGTAATATAGGCTCTGCGTCTTTAACAATGTCGGATTCAAAGTCACGCATGAAACTGTCACTCAAATCAATGTCTTCTTTTTCCTGCTCCATCTGACGTTGAGCAGCTGCGCGCGTAACGGCGCAGGATGAAAAAACATGTGGATATTCCCGTGCTAGCTCGTCAGGACAGTTGGACACAATAGGGACAGGTGTGACTTCAGGCGTAACAAGCACTCTGCCTCCTCCTAAATCATTCCCCATAATCACAGACACTCCATTTATCGGAAAATCAGGGCGCACGCCCACCACAGCGTCTCCCGACCACAGGTCTGACTGAATGATGATTTTATGCAGAGGAACGCCAATGTCCTGCATATTGAAACTACGCACAGGGACCACCGCACCAACCGCAGTGTCATTGTTCAGCGGCAAAACACCCTCTACAATAAAAGACTGAGAGGCCGCCGTATCGCGCAGGATTTTCAAAGGGAGTTTACATTCACCGGACACCGACACAAACCCGTCCATGACAAATGGCTTGAAGTCCGCGTAATCACAGGCTTTTTGACATGGAAGTGACTGCCCAACCTGACACACAGTTTTGATCAGAGCAACTGGCCTTGTATTTTTGTTTTTAAGAACAGGACAACCAGAAATGACGTGCCCTTTTTTCCTACAATAGAAGCAGGTCACGTCTTTGTTCTTACCCCCAAACACATCAGATTTAACGTCTGCACTGGACAATGAGCTCGGGACAGGTTCCAACGTCTCAAACACATTTTTACCTTCCTTGCCATTACCAGTAACTCGGCCAAAAGTATTGAATGCAACGGGGCGCTCTGTAAATCCTGACTTGTGCGTCAGTACATATTCTTCCGCCAACACAGCCGCCTTATTCACCTCAGTAACTGTACTCTCATTTAAATATGTGGTGACTTTTTCTGGGAGACAATTTTCGAAATCCTCCATTAATATTAGCTGTTTAAGCTGGTTGAAATCAGTGATCTTTTGAGACGCACACCACCGATCGAAGAGCACTTCTTTCTCCCTTACAAAGTCCACATAAGACTGATTGTACTGTTTTCTCAGCCTACTAAATTTCTGCCGATAGGCCTCCGGGACAAGTTCATAAGCACAAAGAACCGCAGCTTTAACTTTCTCGAAATCGAGGCTATCAGTAGCAGACAATGATGCATACGCTTCCTGCGCCTTCCCAACCAGTGAACACTGCAACAAAAGTGTCCACGCATCTCTAGGCCATTTAAGAGACCCGGCCACTCTCTCAAAAAGAGTAAAATATTTGTCCACATCTTTTTCATTGAATTGTGGAACAAGACGAATATTTCTACTCACATCAAACGAGCTCACCTTATGTTGCTGCTGCTGCTGCTGCTGCATGGCCAACTCAAGCTCACGCAGGCGAATTTGAGCCTCCTGCTCAACGCTCACTTTCTCCAAATACAATTGTTGGAGCTCCACTTCCAGCTCCTTCAAACGAACAGAGTCCTCACTGGAGGACAAACGAGGACTTTTTGCTGGAAATTCCGACATCGGTAAGATTCCCTTCTCAACAAGTGCCTCAAGCAGCTCAGATTTTACCACCTCCTTCTTCCCTTGCTTCGAAACGGCTACTTTATAATGATCCGCAAGCATTATTAACTGCTCTCTCGTACACCTGTCAATCACATCTATGCTCTGTGTTTTCACAAACTCTTCCAGATTCAGTTTAAGAGACATGATCGCTCAAAAGGTGCAGCCACCCCAAGCACCACTGGCTATCGCACACACACACACAAAAGTCAGAATAAACTACACAAAAGTCCTGACTAGCCTCTCACCTCATTCAAAATAACACCAAAAAATATCCAAAGTCCAAACGAAACACCCCTTAATACGAAAGTTACCAGCAAAATTCACCCACAAAACGAAGGGCCAAAACACTACAGGGCGACAAATGACTACGTGCTAGAATTTTAATTAGAACGAGTCCCCATAAATATGTTACACCCCGAGGAGGGACGGAACATACCTTGAAGGACACATGGAAACGGTTGGAATTTTACCATTTTTATTTAAATTTCTTTTAATACGCTTGTTGGTTTTTAATTCAAAAAAAGTGTTGAACCTGAAAAGCAAGCGGGTTATGTAAAAACTAGAACCCGACAAAACCCCATAACCACCCCGTGTCCTAAACTAACAAAATATCAAAAGAACAAGTACCTGGTGGGCTGGCAAAAACAAACAAACAGGTGCGGTACCGGGCCAACCCTGTACAGGGCCGTAGGAGCCGGTACCAACACCCAATCCAACAAACAAAAACCCCAACCTACTTTTGAAGGATAAACCACAACGAAAACAGGACCACCGGTCCCACCAGGGAAAAAGGATCTGCGCTAACCCCCACATACAACGAAGGCGGAAGAGCCAAAGAGGGCAGTCGCCTGGCTGCGTGTTCGAATGGGAGTGATCGAGAGAGACGAGCCCTCAACCCTTTAGACACCGCCTATTTATAGGCGGAGAGGCGGGCTTTAACGAATCCTACAAAAATAATAACTATAAACAAATACTGAAATAATCCCTCAAGAAAATCTACAAGGGAATATAGAGATAAATTTACTTCCCGCCGAAAAATATTACTTATTACTTATAATTGACCTCTCAACGGAAGTAGTATAATAATACAAAAAACCTTCACTAATTCCTAACACCCTCTGTGTAAAGTAACGTGGTGTTTTACTAGCATAAGCTAACGGGGTGCCGTGGGCCGATTGTAAACAAGGAAGTGTGTCGCTCCACGTCACGCTTAGGCCCTGCCCCCTTAAAAAATAACACAAATAAATTAATAAATATATAAATAAATGCATACATACATACATACATTCATAAATAAAAAGAGCGGTGTTGTACCAGCAACTATGGCTGGCCACCAGGGACATATTTGTGTGGGTTGTGGCACTTCTACGCCTTTGGAGGATGGACATGACATGTATGTGGTATGCTTAGGTCACCAACATGCAGTGTTGCCAAAGAAGAATCCACAGACGTGTATGGACTGCTTCATTATGCCTGCACGCACAAGAGCGGCCCAGGTGATAGTATTTCTGGACCCTCCCTTCAGGAGGGGGACCGTTGTGTTGAGATTGGCTGCCTCAACCATTTCCAGCTACACTCCCTTGTCGATTGGGGTCTTTGTCTATGCCTCATGGGTCTAATGGTGCAAGTAGTCCCTCTCGCACTCGTGCATATGCGGCCTGCCCAAAAGTGCCTGTTGAGAACCGGCCTTTGTCAACAGAAGTCACACCGAACCCCAGTGGTGGTTTCTCAGGGACTCCACATGGCCCTTCGCTGGTGGAGGGACTGGGACAATATAGCAACCTGGAGTACTCTAGGAGCTGTGATGTATCGCCTGCTAGTCTTCACTGATGCGTCTCTAATAGGCTGGGGAACTGTGCATGAAGGCTGCAGGGTCAAAGGACTCTGAAATGGCCATTGGGTAACCTAGCATGTAAATGTACTAGTAATGAGAGCTGCCCTCCTCGCACTTCGGTAGTTCCTGCAAAGGTTGAGAGGCGACCATGTCATCGTCAAGACAGACAGTACCGTGACTGCAGCTTACAACAACAAGCAGGGAACCCAACTGTGGCAGTGGGCTCACCCACTTTTTTGCTCACTCAGAGTGGTACATGTGCCAGGACTGTCAAACACATCAGCGGACATCATGTCGAGAGGGGGCCCACATCCGGGGGAGTAGCGACTCCATCCTCAAGTAGTCGAGGAGATTTGGCGTCGCTTCTGCAGGGCAGTCGTCGACCTGTTTGCTTTGATGGAGTTGACACATGGCCGACTTTTCTTCTCTCTCAGGAACAACAATCCACCTCTGGGATGAGATGCTTTGGCAAACCAGTGGCCCATGGATCTGCTCTATGCCTTTCCCCCTTTCGGTCTTTTCCCATCTCTTCTCCAAAGGATCAAGGTAGACAGAATAAAGCTGCTTCTAGTGGCTCCCCTGTGGCCCCACATGTCATGGTTCTCCAAGATTCCACCTCTCTTGCAAGGAGCACCATGGGAGCTGCCACTTCAGAGGGACCTACTCTCTCAGGCCAGTGAAACCCTGTTCCACCCCTTCCCCACAGGACTTAGAAGGGGTAGTCTGCCCCCTGAGAGGGACAGGCTTCTTGCTTTAGACTTGTCCTAGCTTGTAGTCCAGTCGATGCAGGAAGCCCGTGAACCATCCACCAGGGCTGCTTATTTGTACCGTTGGGGGGGTCTTCACTGCTTGGTGTGGAACACGCAAGGTGGATCTCTACTTAGCCACAGCCCAGGAAATCCTGACATTTTTGTAATCCCAGCTTGAGGCAGGAAGGTCTCCCGTTACCTTGCGAGGCATGGTGTCAGCGATCAAGGCTGCCTAAGGTTTTATCCGGATTTCACCTGTCCCAGTAAATTGAGCTTCGCTCTCTTACCAACTTTGGGAGAGACCAGGAGAACCGGCGTCTGTCTATGCTATGCCCAGTTAGGGTTCTGGCAGAGTACATCCAGCACACATGGTCCTATAGGTAGACCGATCAGCTTTTTGTCTCCTTTGACACCAGCAAATTGGGCAGGCCCATGTCAAAATCTATACTGTCCCACTGACTTGTGGAAACAGTGCATTAATCGTATGTGCGAGAACCACAGTTACAATGTAACCATACGATCAGATTTCTTGTAGACTGCTGAATCCTCTTACACCTCACTCATTGATTGATTCATAAAGTCAGTGTGCTGACGAGAAATTCAGACAGCAGAACACCGCAAAGGCCTGCCTGATAATGAAGGATGCAATAAAGCATTGACACATGTTTATCCAGCATTACTCATTAATCCTTTGGTCCTTTACCATTAGTTTAACCATCAGGATAAATCAAACTCTGACTGCAGATCTTAAACCCTTCATTTTTTTCCTGCACTGCACTCAGCAAGATTAAGTATTGGGATCTACGTGTTTTTCCTGTGTGAGCTCAGCGATGTGACATAATCTTCTGCACAAGCTGGTTGTTGGAATCTGATGTAAACTCGTGTCATCTGTGTCTCCATCTAATGTGTCTTAGAGCAGAACAGAGTCCAACTGTGACGAAGTCTCGCAAATCCAGATGTGAGTACATAAAACTGGTTAGGGCAACGTTTAAGATAAACACATGTGGTTCCCAACCCTACTCTGTTTCTGTTTTACTGAAACAACACAGTGAAGCAAAATACAAGTAGACACACCCACGCTCACCGACATATAAAAGCAACATTTTGACCATCTCAGAGCAGGAGAAGCCTCAAGACTTAACTGGGCGCCACTGGTGTAGAACAAATAAAAAAAACATGATCAAAGTGTGTATGAATCATGAACTAAGTACTTAGCTGGAAGATCATGCATAATGTATCACATGTACTGTAGTCATTGATTGATCGATAATGCTTAAAAAAAAAACCAGGCCCAGTTTACAAAATGTATAATTTTAGCATTTTTGTTTCAGAAGAGTTTTGTGTTTACACGACGATGACAATTTCCATGGAAATAGTAAAAACGCTGAAAATTATTTACTTAGCATGCCAGGCCACAAGTTGACGTTGTTTGCTGTTTTTGTAATGAAAGTACACACTCGTGCAGGCAGAAAACAATACACAAGAAACATTAACAATGGGAATACACAGACATTCGTATGGACAGACGACCAAGTTGAATTGTTATTATGGTGACTGTCAAGTCCAAGGAGAATATGGACTGGTAGTCATGACACAACAGAGGAAACATTGTTCCTATTGTCCCTCCGCTCGCACATGAGCAGAAGAACAATTTATTATGGGGGTAGTGCGGATGCGCAGCATCGTCCTTTGGAAAACATGTACAGTATATGGGGCCTTAGTGCAGGTGTGGTTCTCAGACTTTACAAACAATAAATAAGCAGAAAGTATTTCAATAGTAAGATTAAAACTTCCCATTTTGACAACGGCTGATCAGCTGACCCAGTTGCTTCAATAAGTCTTTGCTGCTGCTGGACCTTATTTAATGTACTGAGTCAGTGACACTAGTCAAGTGTTTTAGCATAAGAAACAGCTGATATATCAGCTTTTACCTGGAAAGGTGCATGTGCATCACTTACCTGTTGAGCAAAAATATGCAGTCTGAAATGAAACTATGCCATCTACAGACTTACATAAGCAAGGTTCAGAGCATGTAGACTGGGGCAGTCAAGCATATAAAGCCAGTGGGCCAAAACTGACCTGCAAGAGGCTCCAAACCAGCCCACCAAACCACTAAGCAAATGGTAAAAGATTTCAAAGAAATAATTTTTTTAAACAAGTTTCTTAAGAGTAGTGACACAACACAACCCTGACACTCAAACTGAGATATTGGTAAAGGTGCCATGATACCTCGCGACCTCATTGCTATCAAACTAGCCTTACAGCCATGCTGCCAGGGTGAGTTTGTTAAAACATGCACAATGCAATTAAGTTTTCGAACATTTCACTGTATTTTGCATCAGGACGTTTAATTAAAATTGGCTTTATCTTGAAATTGTAGTAATTTTCAGTAGTAATTGTTTGATTTTAAGTAAATATAGTCATTTCCATCATGTATACTCTGCGTAAGATTATTAAGGTTATTAAGGGACTATTTGACCAGTCCAGCCAACTCAAGATGAAATTAGGCTGCATGTGGCCCCTGAATTTAAATGTGTGTGGCAGCCCTGACGTTGACCCTTCAATAATAGTTTATAAATAGTTTGAGGAGCACAACAACTGAAATATAATTTTTTTATTTGACCTGCAACATCCTCAAATTTCCATCGAAACAGGTATCTGCAGGATGTCTATGTCCACACTAACGAGGGCGCATTCACAAGATTGGGCAAGTGGTTGTAATTTGCTGGCTGATGGGTGCATGAGGTCATTGGTTTGGAAATCATTTCACCCACTGCAGTCAGAATGAAGGATTTCCTGCGGTTCGTCTGGCCAGATGCAGTGTTTATTCTGTCTTCTTCATTGTGCTTGTTCCAACACACTGATATTAGTTCTGAGGAGATGAAACCAGAGAAACTGCTCTCATCCACTGCATTCTTCCAGCAGCCTTGATTACTTGTTGGAATGTGTTAGACCTTGGGAACATATGTGATGTTAAAACAGACAATCTGAAAAAGTAGCACTCATTACTGGCAAGTGTCAGGAGAATTTCGGAGTAAAAAACATCAGGGAGACAGAATACACAGGAAGTCAGACTGAGTGCGATTTGAAAAAGTTTAAGACCCTTTTATTACATTATTCTTGAAAGAAGAGACAATGTCACAGTACAGCCTTTGCATGATTTTCCAGGCGTTTGTCTAACTCTGAAGTCAGACAGCGCCTTCTTAAAGGCTGGATTGTTTTGAGGATTGAAGGTCACCAAAAGCAGCACAGAGGTTCCAAAAGTGCTGACACAGGCTATCCTTTAACACAGACTGCAAATTATACCTCACTCTTTATGAGACAAAACAAGATTTCTCTAACAGCAAGTCAAGAGCTTGAGCCTGAATTTCTGCACAGGCTTAAAAAGAATGATGCGTCTTCACTGTAAAACATGCAGGGTTCATTCAATCACCCCGGTGACTAAAAGAGAAGAAATGATACATTGTTGTAGTAATTGAATGAGAGGGACACTCTTGTATTTCGATATAATAAGGAGCTTGATTGGGTCTGGCTTTTTCCCATGCGAGCATTGCCTGTAATTGCTCTGCTCATCTCCTCCCGATGACGAGTTGCTTCCTTGTATTGTCGGGGGGGGGGTCCTAATATAGCTCCTCACCACTAGAATGAAGATCAGGATTAGCCAGGAATAATCTCTCAATGGAGAGCTAATGAAGTAAGAGGCTGAGACACTCAAACATGGAGGACAGGGAAAGAAAAGAGTCACCCATGAAGGTACAGTTCATATTCTTCATAGCTCGTTCAGCATCACCAAATCACTCCAATCGCTAACACTTTCAGTTTAAAGTCTGTTGAGAGCAGTGAGAAATGAGACCCAATTTCAAGCGAAAATGCACCGTATTTGTGTTTTCCTTTCATGAAAGTTCCACAATCGCATGACAACATTTTGAAATCAATGTCCATTTACATAGGAAAGGCAGAAATGCTGAAAACATTGTAGTTAGTATGCCAGGCCATGGTTGGCGCTGTTCATTGTTTTTGTAATGAAATCACACACACACAGAACATTACACCATAAAGATTAACAATGGCGAATACTTTCTTTTGGGGGGGGGGGGCTGAAACAGACATGCCAGGTTTTGAGAAGAAAATTTTGGGTCGTAGCTGTAGCAGCCGGGAGTGTGGGGGCCGCTCAAGGTCCCATGAAGCCGACAAATCTGAGATTGCCAAGAGATGAAGACTCTTTTGTAGTGGCTCTTATTGGTTGCAGTGCTTCTGAAACAAATTAGGAATGCCATGCAGCTGAAAAATACTTCAGGTTTATAAGGACTGAGGCCTGAAATACTCAACAATAATGCTTTTTAAGCAGATACACGATTGGATACACTTGTATCTCTCGATAGCAGTCAATAGCGAGCAGTCGATAGCGAGCAGTCGATAGCGAGCACCTGACAGCGGAGTCTGCTGCGGAGCAGCCTTCCATGGCGGATGCCGGAGAGCTTCAGAACGAACTACGATCAATTGAACGGCTCATCGAGAATATTGTCCAGCGGCAGTTGGTTCTGTGTTCCTGCCTAGCTTGTCTCGAGCCAGAAACAGCGGCTCCATCCAACCAGACCTCGCTTGGCCCCTCTTCCTGGGCGTCCGTAGTGAAAGGCTGCAAACAACTCTCCCTTCCTCTCTACGATCCCTTTGGGGCAGGCGGAGATGGCATTCCCCTCACAAACATTTTCATTCCGCTGGTTGAGATTCAACAGGATCATGTCCTTTCACCAGCTCCACTTCCAGTGCATGGGCAGGACCGTGTCCAGCAATTCATTAGAAAGCGCCCTACACCTGCCAGCTTGGAATCGTCCGTGGGCTCGTACTCTACGAACTGGAGTCCCGAGCTTGCACAGTAGAAAACCTAGCTCGGAGATGTGTTCTGTCTGGTCCCATTCCTTTTTAGCTTGCACCAGTGGATGCAGAACTTTGCTACTGCTACTGAACCTGGCTTTATAAGTAATTTTGACTATTTCTGGTCAGATCGAGACTTATTTAAACTTGATAAGATGCATTCCAAGAGGAAGGGGACTGAGAAACTGATCTGTAATTTTATCTATTTTATCGCTTTAACCTTAAATGATGGTTTCCTCAGCAAGAACCTGCCAAGAATTCTGGACTTTGTAGATCACAACCCTGTCTTCATCAGTGTGAGTCCTGCTGGTGATAATAACTTTATCTCTGGATCTGTCATTGATTCTTTTATTCCTGTTAGGATCACTGAAAGAACACATCAACGTCCACTGCTCTTCCAGAAACAATTTGATCACAGTTAAAACCTCTTCTCTTCTTTCTATAGCTGATTCAGCTCAGTTCTGTTTACTCAATGGAAAGTCTCTGTGCAATAAGTCTTTTATCTGTCAAAAGTTTATCATGGCCAACAAGCTTGACTTCTTCTTTATCACAGTCTTGGGTTAACCCTGATGATTGTACCCCTCTCATTGAGTTCTCCCCGCCAGGGTATTTATTATTTCACCAACCAAGAATGACAGGCCGGTGGGGTGGCCTTGCAGTTATACACAAAGATGGTTTTAGCTGTTCCCCTGTCTCGCTTGGCTGTTTTTCTACTTTTGAGAGTCTTAGTTTCATTTAAAAAAATTAATTGCCTATTTTATCCAGGAATTCTCTGACCTTTTATCAATCATAATGGTGCACTATGACAGCATTCTTATCCTGTGTGATTTTAACATTCATGTGTGTTGTCCCTCCTCTTCTTTTACTTCAGATTTTATTAATATTCTGGACACCTTTAACCTAACCCAGTTTGTGAAGCAGCCCAGCCATGACAAGGGACACATGCTTGACCTGGTACTCTCTTATAGTCTCTGTAGATGTAGATGACCTGATCTTGGCTGAATTTGCTGTCTCTGATCACAAAGCAGTGCTTTTTCAGGTTCCTCTCTCTACTATTGAGTCAAAACCCACTGTCCAAACTCACAATCTGTTCCTCGTTTCTGTGAAGCTTTCACAAACACTTCACTTAGCACAAGTGAACGAGCGGGTCTCACTCTGGAGGTCCGTGTCAGTATTTTTAACAATACCTGTACAAACATTTTAGACTCCATAGCTCCAATTAGATTTAAAAACTTAAAACATCTCTCTATGCCCTGGCTGAATGAACACCTGAGGAACTTAAAGAGGCAATGCAGGAGGGAACAGCGGAAATGGAAAAAACATATATGCATTGGGTCCCTTACCTCTCTCAAAAAACTAATGTTCAATTATCAACTGTCCGTTAAAACAGCAAGGATTGAATATTTTTTGAACCTCATCGCCAGGGCAGGACACAACCCCCAAACTCTTTTTAAAACTATTACCTCTTTGATTGATCCCCACCCACCCAGGCAGCCAGTGGAACCCACACCAGAGCACTGCGAGGAATTTGTGACGCATTTTGTCAAATAAATTACAGACATTCGTGATGATATTAGTTTGAAGCATGGAAGTCTAGATCAGGACTTCAACACCTTGAAGCCTTGAATGGTCTGACGCCTCCTTATATCAGAGACCTGCTAACAGACCGCTGTCTGAGATCCACTGGACGGGGCCTACTAATGGTTCCTAAAATTAGGCTCGTTACAAAGGGTGACAGAGCCTTTGCTGTACAGGCTCATCGGCTCTGGAACGCCCTGCCAGAGGAGCTCAGACAGGCAAATTCATTACCTTGTTTTAAATCTTGTCTTAAAACTCACTTTTATCACTTGGCTTTTATGAACTGAAATTCTTTTGTTGTTTTTACTCTTTTCCTCTCATCTCTGTATTTTAGTATTGTAATTTTATTGTGGTTTTAAAGTAAAACCACTTTGTAACATTGTTTAAAATAAGTGCTATACAAATAAAGTTATTATTAATGACTTCGAATGTCCACCAGGGGGAGGCAGATGTTGGAGGAGGATGAGTGTGATGACCGTGATGTCTGCTAGCGGGTGCCGGGTGGCGGTACACCAAGGGAGTGCATTGACCCACATGTCCACTGGAGACATTTGGCTCGCTCTTTCTGGGAGCGTGACAGTTGCTTAGCGACCAGATAAACAAGACACCCTTGGGGCTGGTTGTTTGCAGAGCCAAAGTGGAGGTCGTATTTCACCAACGCAGAGCTGTTGCTGCAGCGACGGAAAGACACTTCCCGAGGTCACGTGACAACCAAACGGCTTTGTTGGCCAAGTTCTGAACGCCGGAGTTTTAACTGGATGTCTGATCATGCAGTTAAAACTCATGGCACAATGTAGCAGTTTGGTTGCTACTTGTCTGTATTCATGAGTGTTTATCTAATCGCGATCGGTGAGTGGTGACCTTGTGTGCGCGACGTCGGCATTAGTAAAAGAGAGAGGAAAGAAGGAGAGTTCCGACAAGAAAGATTGGTTCTGATTCCCGGGTTCTTCACATAGAGATTGGAGTGCCTTTTGGAGCTCACCCGGACCTCTGATGTCTGAGGTGAAGAAACGTAGTTCACACGCATACACAAACAAAAGGCAGCTCCATTGCAGGCTGCAGCTTTATCAGTGACACAGTAAAACACACTGCATATTAGCTTCAGGCTAATTTAGCAGCACTGCCCAGACAAAAGCTCTCTTACTGTTCATCAGTGACGTGGTTTGCAGTGTTAGGTGGGGTGTCGTTCTTGTGAGGCCGCGGTATCTTACCGGGTCTGGATTCCATAGACATACAACCTCGACGCCTCTCTGAGCGGCCTGTGGCATGCCTTGAATTAATTTCAGGTTTTATTACTTTGGTCACTCTCATCCCTGAGGTCTGCAGCAATGAAATCGCCACTCTCAGTTGGTTACAAGACATGAAAGTCTTGTTGGATTCACAGAGTTAAAGAATTATAACCATTAGTTTTGCCTAATGTTAAATATAATTAGCCTGGGTGTCCAAAATTTTTTTCTCTCAATATGACCCAATGTTAATATAAACACATACAATTGACAAATTCTTAAAATACTTATTTTCCAAGAAGGGCTTCATCTGTGTCATTTCAGGATTATCAGATTAAATATAAGTATTTATTTTTCCCAGTTGTATTCGTCTTCCGATTTTTGAGACTCTTACCCCTCCCAATAATTCTTTTATGAGGTTTCTGTGGGATAGAGCTTTTCCTCAGCGTTAAAATGAGGTATTATTTGTGTTGATAAGTGGACTAGCAAACGAGCTTCGAATTTTTTTTGTGGATTTTCTAGCCTGGGATCTCTATGTTTAGCAAAAGCGGGAGACATCCCCAAGATAGTGGCACTGCAGACACGTCGCGTCAACAGGTTTTCCTTTGTTTAAGAAAAACAGGCCCCCCCAGTATTTCTGTTAAATTCCATCCATCCATCCATTGTCTTCTGCTTTTCCGGGGCCGGGTCGCAGGGGCAGCAGTCTAAGCAGGGATGCCCAGACTTCCCTCATCCCAGACACTTCCTCCAGGTCTTCCGGTGGGACCCCAAGGCTCCCAGGCCAGCCGAGAGACATAGTCGCTCCAGCGTGTACTAGGTCTGCCCCAAGGCCTCCTACCGGAAGGACATGCCTGGAACACCCCCCAAGGGAGGCATCTGGGGGGCATCCAAAACAGATGCCCAAGCCACCTCAGCTGGCTCCTCTCAATGTGGAGGAGCAGCGGCTCTACTCCGAGCTCCTCCCTGGTGACTGAGCTCCTCACCCTATCTCTAAGGGTGCGCCCAGCCACTCTACGGAGGAAACTCAGTTCAGCTGTTTGTATCCGGGATCTCGTTCTTTCGGTCATGACCCAAAGCTCATGGCCATAGGTGAGGGTAGGAACGAAGATTGACCAGTAAATCGAGAGCCTCGCCTTTTGGCTTTGCTCCTTCTTCACCACGACGAACTGATACAGCGACCGCATAACTGCAGACGCTGCACTGATCTCACGCTTTATCTTCCCCCCACTAGTGAACAAGACCCCGAGATACTTGAACTCCTCCACCTGGGACAAGGGCTCTCCACCGACCTGAAGGGGGCAAGCCACCTTTTTCTGGTCAAGAGCCATGGCCTCGGATTTAGAGGTGCTGATCCTCATCCCAGTTGCTTCACATTCGGCTGCGAACCGTGCCAGTGCACGCTGAAAGTCCTGGTTTGATGAAGTCAACAAGACCACATCATCTGCAAAAAGCAGAGATGAGATCCTGTGGTCCCCAAACCGGACCTCCTCCGGTCCCTGGCTGTGCCTCGAAATTCTGTCCATAAAAGTTATGAACAGAACCGGTGACAAAGGACAGCCCTGCCGGAGGCCAACGTGCACTGGGAACAGGTCCAACTTACTGCCAGTAATGCGAACCAAACTCCTGCTCCGGGCGTAGAGGGACCAAACAGCCCTTCGCAAAAGGTCCCGGATTCCAGACTCTCGGAGCACCCCCCACAGGACTTCCTCTTGGATCTGAGGTTCGACTAAAGGCCGGATCCTCCTCTCCAGTAACCTGGAATAGACTTTCCCGGAGAGGCAAAATTACTCTGTTAAATTGTTAAACTAAAATTTAAATTATACTGTTCTTAATTTATATAAGCATACTGAAAATCTTTCAGTTTATAAAAGACCTAGTTTCTGTGTAGTAAATGGTTATTTTACATATTACTTACCTGCGTTGATTTAGTAAACGATAATAGTTTAAAATATACTTTCACCTAATCAATATGCTTATCTGAAATTGTATTTATTTGTATTTACATTGTTTGATGGAAAATCTTGAATGTATTTGCATTGCGTTTTATATTCAAAGGTTTTTCACCTTTCTTGTCACCTTTCTTGTTACTGAAGAATAAAATAAGAACGAGTGAAATCCTGAAATTGGTCAAGTCCTTCCTGTTTCAAGTGTGGGAAGCCATTACGTTATAAAGAAACTTGACATATATTCACAATAAAAAAGAAAAGTTATTATTATTTTTTTTTTTTTTTTTTTTTTGCCCTTGTCCTGTTCGGCAGCTTGGGCCAACAATATGATGTGATTGAGAGCCTTCGGAGTCAGAACAGTTTTTGGTCTTGCAACAGGGAGAGACCTGGAGTCTCCTCCTGTTGCCTTCTCCGTCAGAAGTTGGCATGGCTGCCGTACACGACCGGGGGGGAACGCACAAAGAGAGAGAGAAGAGAAGAGAGAGAAGAAAGTCGAGGGGGGAGGGGTGAGGGGGGAGGGGGGAGGGGGGAAGGGGATAACATACAATGTCCTTGTTGTGCTACATATATTATTTGCAATAATCACACTCATCCAAATACTTTCCAAAGAAAAGTTATTAATTTTAACAGTCAGTTCATTATGTTGAATGCTCAGGCACTGATAGTCCACTGGAGTGGACGGTTTTGTAACTTTGTTTTTTCATGTTCTGAGTAGAAAAAAACACTTGATCAGGGCTTTCATAATTTGTGCATCAGTGGGTTACATTTAAAAAGGCTTTCAAAGATGGAGTAAAGTGTTTGGTGTAACAAATGCTATTGACAACCTTGACCTTTGTTGTGACCTCAGGGAGCACCCACTTTGGTTAAACCTGCAGCACATTACATGCAACCCAGTGTTGAAGTTGATGGACGTACTGTATTTCACCCTTTCCAGCTCTCCAAATCCCAGCAGCCACCCTGGCACTGCCACAGGCCAGCCAACACAGAGGGCTACCCCCAAGGTGGCCCAGGGGCAACACTGGATACCCTGAAGTCAGGCCCCTGCTTCCCCCGGCAATCACGACACACCAGGGACCCAAGAAAAACTGTTGTGGAAGGATCCGATCGAGGTCGGGTCCCCCTAGATCAAGCACCCCCTCCATGACAGGACCCATGGGACTGGCCATCGCCCGACAACTGGTCCATTGGGATCGCCCAGGATCCTAGCTGCCCCCATGCATTGGGTAGGGCCCCAGGCCCCCCAAGGGAAGGGGGAGGAAGGTGAGGACAACAGGGAGCTGGAGCGAGGAAGAGAGGGCGTAAGAAGGAGGCAGAGGGGCAGGAGGGCAGCCTCACCCCACCACTACCTAGGGTTGACAACCGTCCCGTATTAGCCGGGACATCCCGTATTTTGGCCTAAATCAGTTTGTCCCATATGGGATGCACTGTGTCCCGTATATTGACTGCTAATGCAGATACATCACTGTGCACGGACACATATTTAACTGTTAACACACCGTAATGAGTGAACAACCTGCCTGACGAGGACAACGGACAGGTTTTCCTGGCAAATTTCAAGCTGACCGCACACTGAAACAGCCAAAATACTTGGGCTGGACCCGATTATTGGAATATTCAGGCCGCGGATAAGCACACAATTGCAGCTATACTACACTCCTGGTTCACTTCCGTGAACCACGTACCATAATTTTTATTTTTATTTTATTTTAAGGATCCCCATTAGTCTCTCCCAATGCGGAGACTATTTATCCTGGGGTCCGTTCACAAAAAGAAAAGAAAGAGAAAAAAAGAAAAACATTTACACGATTAAAATAATGTAACGCAACGATCCTGAAATAATCTCCACTTCTGCTGCCCGAAATTCTCCATCTTTCCTCAAGTAGTTTATGCTCCACTTCAGGAGTTCTGAACCTCTGGCTCTTTATTTGCTTTTAAATTGTGATTGTTCAGACGGGGAGACGAAGGATTTCCTCACACAAGCGTCCAGTAGCTCTGGATCATGCGCAGTCCTGGTGCACTGATCGTGCTGTCAACCGCAGAGACCTCGGAGACCTCGGAGCCTATCGCACAGGGTGGATGACGATTTTGACATCACACGTCCTCTGCGCACACGAAAGTTTCACTCTTCTGTTACAACAGATTACATAAGGCCCTTGGGCCAAAACCGACCAAGAGGCTCCAATCTGGTCCCACAAACCCACCAAGCAAGGTGGTTATATAGGATTTATACAAGTAAATTTTTTTTTAATTTAATTGTATTTTTCACCAGAATGTTTCATTAAAATTGACTTAAGTTTGTAATAATTTTCAACTAACTGTTTGATCTTGCAAAAATATAGACAATTTCATTACATACTCTGTGTAAATGTGTAAATTTAGGGTTATTATAGCAATATTTTACCAGTTTGGTCCACTAAGGATTAAACTGGACTGTATGTGGTCCCTGAAGTAAATGAAATCATACTGAAGAATTATTTCGTATACATCTCATATACATATCTGTATATATGTATTTATATTGCATACATCTTGTATTGGTTAAGTTATTTGCTTATAAATATTCATAACATAGCTCATGTTTGGTTCGTTCAATATCACCTGGTTCTACAATTTGTCCTTGTGGCCTGTCCCTCCGAAGCGAGAACACCTGTCCTCAGGGGACACTTGCCCTTGGAGTTTATGGCGTCCCTACATCAGGTTTTACTGTATGTTGGTAAATGAAAAAATGTATTTTCAAAGGAAAATCTTGAAAATCTTCCTTACAGTGGAAGTTAAAGAGTTAATCTCACTAGAAAGAGTTAAAGGAGACATATCATGCTTTTAAATCCTTCCTTTTTACATATAAATCATACAGTTGTGGTCTATACAACGCGAAACTGCAATGCTTGGGTCTGAATTCCTCATTATTATAGCTCCACAGGCCCCTTTTCAACCCCTTTTCTGATGCGCTTCTGAGAGCAACTCGTTTTGGGGCGGTCTCTTCAAATGCAAATGAGACACTTCATACCCCGCCTCCTCTCCAGGTTGCAGAGGTGACACTCGGTTCAACGCCACCCTGTTCGGCCATCTTTGTAGTTTGATAGAACAGATACAATTATCTAGCGGCGCAGAAACTTTATATTCACACATTATTTACAAAATATCAACAACGGAAGATTTGTCCATCCAGCCATACATGTTGGAGCCAGAGTCGGACCCGGCGGAGCGAGATGAAAATAACGATGATGCAGCTGCAGAACAACGTCTTCATATGGATGTAACGCAATGGTGTGTTACTATATTTACACTAACTTCTCCATCCATGCCCACTACTACAATACTGCCTGTATTACAACGACTATTTAACACAGAAGTTACATTATAATCTAAAACGAGCACACAGCGCTAACATATTAAGACGGTGCAACTGCTAATGCTAACAAAACAATGACAGGGACGTCTTATCATCACACTTTTTAGCGTTATATACAGCTTACCGAAGTGCTCTGTTCGTCGTCTCCATAGATAGAAGGAACTGACCGCTCAATCAGACCAAGTCTTTCGGCAAATCCTTCTTTATACTGGCGGAGGTTGCTGAAGCAGTCGTCCTTAAAGTGATTCGCGCACACAAAAATGACCTTACCCACAGATGTGGGTACATTTCTGTGAAAAATAAAACTCAACCAGGCACTTCGAAAAGGTTCTGATGCTGGGAGACGGTGTAACGAAGCTTGTGGGTTACTACATCCAACAACCGAACATTTCGACTTATCCTCTCGTAACTTCGGTTGGACTACAAAATCGCAGCGAGAAACAAAAATGGCGGATTGCTCGAAATGTCGATGTCCTAATTTGGCAGTTCCGCTGAGAATACTGTGACGTCATTGTTCAAAAAACGTAATAGAGAATAGAAAAATCGAAACGGATCGCAAAATATGACCAAAACAGAATATAAAGATATCAACGGAGCACCTGAAGAGACTACTTTGAACTTTTCTGTACTTCTAAACACTCTAAATATACAACAAAATGCATTTAAGGGCTAAAAAAGTGGATTTAGCATGATATGTCCCCTTTAACATCGGATTGCAGAGCCGAGTATCGTCGCCTTGCTGATAATGTTAATCACTGTATTTGTCTTGACTATAGAGACTATAGAGAACTGCATATTCGTTATATAGTGTGTGTGTGTGTGTGTGTGTGTGTGTGTGTGTGTGTGTGTGTGTGTGTGTGTGTGTGTGTGTGTGTGTGTGTGTGTGTGTGTGTGTGTGTGTGTGTGTGTGTGTGTGTGTGTGTGTGGGTGTGTGTGTGTGGGTGTGTGTGTGTGTGTGTTTAAGAGCCACAATAGTTATCATTGAGCCAATAGATTACAGACGTTAGTCGGCAAATCTTCAGACAAACCTTTAAAGTAGAGACTGAACAGCCTTGTTAACTGAAACTGTGAGCTGGTTCTTTATAAGAGGAGCCTGAACATTTTGGTTTGTAAATCCATAATGAAGCCAGATAAATAAAATACTGTATATAAAAATGTAAAGCATTTCTAACAAGTCTAACCTCAAAGTGGGAAAAAACCTAGGACCCACCCTTGTTATGTCCTGTCCAATGGATTCTTGGACCCCAGGTTGCCAAACACTGGATTATACGACTTTATCTTGTAAAATATATGTTTAATCTGTTTTTAAAGACTCTCAATTTCACTATTTTATTAAAGGGATTTTTTTTTCTGTTGTTGCAATCAAAGCCAAAAGTTCTTACTTCATCCAGCTTTGACATAAATGAACAATTTCCTCTGGTCTCATGGAAAAGATGCTTTGAGAATGCTGTAGTTGTAGCTGGATAACTTTTCCGGTATTTCTCCTTAACAGGCACTGCACGGTGTTGTCATTACATACTTGATCAGAAAGGAGCTTTAGGGTTTCACAGCACATTCACGAGTCTGCAGGCAGAAGTGCACCATTTCAATAAAGCAGACAAGGTCATTTAGAGCCGCTCTCATCGCGTATGCAACGGGAAATCCATGCTGGAAGGAATAAACATGTCGGGTCTTGAGGTGATTCGAAAATGGGCCGAGAAGTGCATGTAGGAGCGCACTTTACAGAAGTGCGTGTCTTATTAGGAGCTCATTAAGAGGGATGGAGGCAGAGCAATTATGATAAGTGACTGCAGTTTGAGTATAAAGCACCTTCTGGTCATTAAACGCAGACTTCAGCTGACACTGTGCCATCGCGGACGTGTACATCTCAGCAGGAGCAGGTGCCTGTTCCTGCTGAGACGTACACGTCCGCGATGTCAGCAGTCAAATGCAATAATCTCATGTTCACAAGAGGCAATGCTGATGGCTAACAGGACAGTAAGACATCCTCAGCTCAGGATGTGAGGTAGAAACACCAAAAACAATCAAATCATAGATACATATACAGTTGTGGTCATCAGTTTACATACCCTGGGAGAATTTATGATTTCTTGGCCATTCTTCAGAGAATATGAATTTATTCACACACACTAACTACAAACAAACAGGTCACAGGTGAGGATGGGAACCTTGATTAGCCATTCAAACCTGTTTGTGTCAACTTTGGTGCATGTTATCTGGTCAAAGTCACTGGGGTATGTACACTTTTGATCAGGGTCATTTGGATACTTTCTTTTGTCATTTTGATTTAAAATGAGTAAACACAGTTGTTTGTTCATAAATCGCTTCACCCAACCATTAACCATGAGTGGAAGAAAGGTATTTGTGTTATCATATATATTCCCTGAAGAATGGCCAAGAAATCATAAATTCTCCCATTTGAAGGAATATGGAGCTTCTACAAAGCTAAAACAGAAGGTACCTGCTGGTGTTCACAAAATGTTAATGCTCCTCATTGTGGACGCACACATCTTTATAGGAAACTTTATAGTTATGAGTGTTGACGGGTCATAAAGTAAAATTAGTTAAGGCCTGATTGTTGGAAAAAAAAGCGGCTCTGGCGCACCTCCCCTCTGCGCAGCGCTCCCACCCGGCTGTGGTTCCCTCGCTCGTGCGCTCTGCACTCCTGGGTCCCCGATCTCCAACTTCCAGGTCTTGCGGTTTAAAATAAATGAATTGTAAACTGCACCCGCTCTACCTCCTGGTCTGCTTCTGGGTTCTGAACACTGCTCACAGGCTCCCAGCCGCAGCAGAATCTTCTGGCCAAAAATATGAACCCAGCAGACCTCGACCCGGTGGTGGAAGCCCTCTCTGAGGGGGCGTTACTCAGTCGGCATGACCGCCTGCTGCAGGAGCTCTCCCCCTCCATCCATGACATCCACCAGCGGCTGGTCCAGCAGTCCTTTACCGCTGCACCCGACGCTCCCGCGGCAGATCCCTGCACCACCCACCCCTCAGGTGGCCTGGGTGACTCTTCCCCCGGCAAGGAGCCCTTCGTTCCCCCACCAGAACCATACGCTGGGGAATTGGGCTCCTGTGATCAGTTCCTGCCACCTCGTCTTCGACCTCCAGCACTTAAGTATCCTTCGGATCATGCCAAGATCGCCTACACCACCAACCTCCTGCGAGGGAAGTGAGTGACGGCGCTCTGGAACCACGACTCCCTGGTAATTCAGACCTGGGCCCACTTTACCGGGGAGCTTAAGAAGGCATTCGAGCAACCTGTGAAAGGAGGGGAGGCGGTTTCTCTCACTCTCCCAGGGCACTATGACAGCGGCCGACGACTTGGTTGAGTTCTGGATCGTGGCGCAGGAGTGTGGGTGGCATGACGAGGCTCTCCAGGGAATCTATGCCAAGGGTCTCTCGGAGAGACTCAAGGACCAACTGGCTACCAGGATAAACCCTCCTCCCTTGACGAGCTCATCTCCTTCGCTACCCGCTTGGATAACCAGCTGCGGGAGAGGCAGCGAGAGTGCGCCAACCGCTGATCCTTCCCCGCCGCACTTTCCTCATCCCAGCTGGCTCTCCAGTCTTTGACCTTCCCACCGGGCCCCGGAGCTTCTGACGAGTCAGCAGATGAGCGGATGCAGCTGGAATGAGCCCAACTGGACCCCCAAGAATGTTGGCGGCGCATCCAGAACCAGCTGTGTCTCTACTGCGGCGAAGCCGGACATCGTCGGGACTCTTTTTCACGCCTACCAAAAGGTGCAGCTCGTCAGTGACCGGGAACCCTCTGACGAGCCTTTTCTCCTAAATAACAAGCTCTTCTGCCCGGATGACGGTGCCCTCCAGCCTCCACTGGGACCAACACTCCGCGACCCTTGCTGCACTGGTGGAATTGGGAGCCCACGACCATTTCGTGGATGCTGGGGTGGGGGCCCAGCTCGGCCTGCCACTGGAGCTCCTGCCTTTTCCCCGAAGCGTCAACGCCCTGGATGGCTGGCGGATTTCCCGAGTTACCCACCGCATGACAGCTGAACGTGCGGTGGTCGCTGAACGCACTGCGGCCGTTGAACATACGATGGTTGTTGAACGTACCCAGCTACTGAATGCACTGCGGCGGCTGAACGTACTGTGGTACACAGTCGGGGCTCTTCCCAACAAGCATTGAACAATTCGGTGAACACATCTTTTTAATGAACTGATTCTAGTCATTTAGTAACATTTAAAAAGAGCTGCTTTGCCCCTCGGGTCTCCTCTCTTGCTCAAGCTCAAATATGCACAGCGTCTCCTGGCAGCACAATCAGAAGCAGTAGAACGGCCTCTGACGTCACACTCCTGCGCCGTATGGAAATGCTAAGTCGAATTAAATTATGATCCTTTTTTTGCGAGGCGAAAATTAAAACGAAAAAGCAATTCCCTCTTTATGTTTTCTTTTGAGTTCTGCCATAAAATGTGCAACCTGAATAAAGAAATGAAAATGCAGTTTGAATTAACTATTATTCATTTTATGAGTCAGATAATGCAGCTATATCCTTGAAATGAAAAAGCTTTTTTTGCTAATGCATTTTAATTTTCAAATTTGACATTTCAAAATGAATTTTGGTCACTGTTTACTGGGGCATCTTTTGAAAATTAAAACTTAAATGTCATTTAATTTTCATTTTAATTAAGTCACATAATAAGCATTCTTGAAGAAGAAAATTAAAATGCAGTTTGGATGATTGATTATTAATTCTATTTATGAGTAAAAAATGCAGTTCAGTATTTCCGTTAATACATTTCAAATAGATTTTTGAGCCACATTCGCTTCCATACCTCTGAGGGTGAAAATCATATTGGCTTCAAAACACGATTAAATGACAGAGGAAACGCTTCTGTTCAAAAATTCTGTACAACTTTTGGACGTGGTCGAGCATTTTAAATTTTATTAGCCGTCAAAGCTCCGAACGCCAAATCCCCCCACTTGCCTCAAATACATGGGGAAAAAGATCAGAAGCTCAGCAAGAACCTGCCAAATATAACGATTTAACATATGTGGGGATAATTCCATAAAACATGACCTTTTGATGAGAACAATAGGCCTTTTTCACACTTTTGCCTTTTAAACCAGATATGATGCTCGACAACTTCCGGTGGCTTTAGCATTGGACAGTGACAATAATGGCTCAGTCTCTGGGCCGTTGTTTTTGTTGTGTTCCTGGCTGCTCTTGCGGGTGAAGAAAACAATCATACCTCTCTTACCACGCTTTTCTCATGGACCTGGACCAAAGGAGCAGTGGATCCAAGCTGTTAGAAGGAATGAAGGTCCGAAATTCTATCCAGGGAGCACTTTTGTGTGCAGCCGGCTCTTCACTCAGGAGGATATTTTCAGCGGATCCACCATGGAGCTGTTCCATCTCTCTTTACCTGGAATGACTTTATTGCACCACATAAGAGAGGTTTGCCTTCAAAAGGGCTCAGAAACTTAAGCTTGTTGTGATGTTCTCCATCCATCCATCCATCCATCCATCTATTTTCTCCCACTTATCCATTTCCAGGTCACAGGGGTGGCAGTCTGAGCACTGATTAAGAACCTTCCTGCAGTTCGTGAGCCCACGGGAAGGTGGCACCCGGCGTGGGACACGAACCCACTACCTTGAGATTGCGAGTCTCATGCTCTACGACCTTAGCTCGCTGGGGTTTGTGATGTCCTGTGTTTGCTTTATTTTTTATTTTATTTTTTTCTGTTTTTTCTGTTATTAGATTAAAGCAGCCTGAGCAGCTCTATCTAGACAGTAACATGATTTTCAGGATTAAACCAGCCTGAGCAGCTCTATCTAGTCTGGCTGAAAAAATTATTTTCATGCGTGTTCCAGTTCGCTCATGACTATCATATCATATGTCATATTTTAATCATATTTAGCTTGTAACATCGCTACTGTACGAGCGCTGCAGCTTGTTGAAATGTCGGAGTGCAGGCTTTCACATGATGCACCTGAACGCATCACGAACAGCTGTCAGCTGCTGTAGTTAATGCCGGACCAACATCGCGCTTGGACAAAAATGCTCTCTTTTATTAATGAAACGGTTCAGAGAAATGTATTTCTGAAAGCACTGGTGGCAAGAAATAAACTGTGCAGTTGAAAAGTTTAAACGCCGCTTCACAGACGTGTGGCTGCTGTGAGGGGGCGTGGCCTGCAAGTTCGGCAGCTTCTTGTCAGAGTATGAACAGTCCTGCCGAAAAAAATTTTTTTTCAGCAGCTGGCTGACGTCACTGTCGAATTTTCTTCTTGTTCTTATGGGTTCAAAAAGGGAATATGAAGGGGCCTTTAGAGCGGTGAAGCAATGGAAGGTTGAGAGACTGAGGAAGCTCTGTTCAGGTCTTAAATTGATGAGTGAAATGTGGATTAGCTCCTAATACTTTTGAAACAAACGATTTTATGATGAGATGAACTGTAATCCATCCGGGGAAGAGACAGGAGAGGAGCTGGAGCTTCAGGGTGTGAGGTAAGGTTTAAAAACCATATTATTGATTATAATAGATCCAGAAAAAAGAACAGGTGAGGACTGATGTCTAATTGGTTTGTATTTAAAGAATTATTTCATAGTACTATAAAGGTTTGGGTGAGTTTTTGATTAGCTGATCAGCAGCAATACTCCACCAGTGTTCTGAATATCTATATAGTGAGATGCTCCATCATGACCAATGAGTGATCTTTTTCGCAGTTAAGTTTTAAAATGGTTCACATTTATGCTGCACATTAGACCTGCGTCTCTGAAATCATTCTGTATGTTCAGTAGCAGGATGGAGACAGGAAGAAGAGAGGACGGCACAGGGTTGGAGGGGAGGTCTTAAAATAAAGTAGGGAAATATTTTACTGTAAAGGTTAGGTTATGCTGTAAACAGAGTTAACGTATGAGCCTATATACATCTGCATATCAGTTGTTAAGACTTTTTTCTGTATGACAAAAACCTTAACACTGACTTTTTTGAGCTTTTGTAAGTCAGATGCTGTTACATTGCTAAATGTAATGTTGTCTATTGTAAATACATGAATACCACGCAGGGACATCAAGGGCTGGAGGCAGTGAATCAAAGTGAGGGAGGGACAGGAGCAGAGCAACAGCTAAGAGAGAATAACATATAACAGCAGATGTTTTATAAAAGTTCACTAAAAGGTTGCTCTAAATGCTCGTTGTAAGTTCAAACTTATTCTACATTATTGGAGCCTTATTGCACAAGAAGTCAAGATGTGAGCAGTTTATGGCTGCAGATGACAGGAGGAAAAAACATTTAGTTTCCTTGGCTCAGGCCAGAGTTTTTCAACCTTTTGTGTGTCGGTTCATGTTTGACACCGAAGAAATCCTCTGGCATGCAGGTTATTGAATGCAGGGCTGTAAAGTGCAGGAGCAGACTGAGTGTCAGTGAAGCACTAAGCCTGTCTATCAGATGTGAGAGGTATCACTTTGATTTATTTTGATGGCCAGACCTTTGCACTGAACCACATGTTATTGAAAAAAGAACAAATCTTGTTTATTTATTACACGTTATTTTCATTGTCCAAATTTGCTGTATTGAGTTTCAAACTAAGTCGATCTATTATACTATCTATTGTTTTACTTAAGGTTTTAATAAGAGGCATAGCATTAAGAAGTATAATTATATAATGTTAAAACTTATCATTTTTGCATTTTAATCATCTGATATTCAAAAGTGAATAACTTTTGTCACATTATTCGTCTTGTTTTTTTCATGTCAGAAAGTTGTTACTGAAAGAACCAGTTCAATTGCCAGACAACCTAAGTAAATGCATTTTTTACCACAATCAAATGGATTTTGACAAATATTAACATATTAAAACGTAAAATTTGTCTTTGTTCTCGTGAAATGTTTAGCTTGCTAGTAAGCGTACAGTCCTGTGATGACAGAATCATTATGCTTTAAGTCTCAAGCCATTTTGTTGTGGAGAAAGAGGAAGAAGCAGTTTTTCTGAGTAGTTTGCGATGTAGTTAATTTTTCACATTTCTGCTTAAACTATTTACGAATCTGTCAGGTTCCCAACATGTGTCCCCCCCAAAGTTGAACTCATTCTTACGCCCTTGGTGCCAACATCATTGCACCACTACATCATTTAATTCCCAGTGTTTATGCTGTTGCCGTGTAAACGGACATCGTTTTCAAAAGGTTACAGTGTAAACATGGAACCTTTCTGAAAGGTAAAGGCAAAACCGATGTGATTTTATTTGAGTTAACGGGGCCTAAATTAGGCTTAACATGGTGACATCCCAGGCGAGGTCCTAGAACTGAAAAACTTCTAATATACAGGTCCATACAGGTTCATCCTTGTTCGGTCATGTTGACAGGATGCAGCAGAGTCTTTCAAATACAAATGAGGTGAAGTGTCAAATCAAAGCACAGACTGCTGCTTGTCACGTATGTTTCAGATTCAAGGTGACAAACTGCTGTCTGGCTCACACAAACTCATGCAGATAAAATTCAATGTGCGTGCTTCCCTCAAGCCGAGCGTCGGCTCTGCATTTTCACTGAGCAACAGCACGGCACGTGTCGAGCAGCATCACGCCTCGCCTCGCCTCTCTTCTGACACCTCAGGATTAATACGCTGGATACAAACAAGCTTTCCAAAATGAAACAGAAGTCACGTCGTGAATAACAAAAGCAGCGTACATCAGGGCTCAGGGCAGAAGTCCTGCAGTGACTTCTGGGGAAACGAGTTTTCTCAATCAGGGATTAGCGGCAAATACTGAACTGGTGGAAACATTGTTAATTACATCATTGCATGGGGGGAAGGCTTAAGTCTGTTTCCGTCGTGTTAGCTGCCAGTTGTTCACGGCTCAGCAGACAATTACGTAAGAAGAAACAGGGTTAAATGAGTCGGAAAATAGTGTGTATTTCTCCTTGTGTGTGTATCTCTCCTTGTGTGTGTGGGCGTGTGTGTGTGCGTGCGGGCGTGTGTGGGGAACTAATGTGCCCTGTATATGAATGCATTTAACTTGTGCATCTGCCTCACTTATGACTGTCCATTCAGAACACAGGCGGCAGAGAGAGAGAGGGCATTTCAAATGGCATCAAGCTGCCCACTTCTCCATATTTTCATGCCAAAACCCAAAAATAGGCTCAACGCTTCAGGGCTGGCAGTGGGAGGGCCGAGCGAGCTCACGACTTCATTCGCCGACTGTTAAACAAACCTCAGTCTTACAAAGGTCTGGTTCTTTGTCATCATGCACTAACAGAACTCTTCAAGCTTTATATGAATGAATTGTTAAAGGGTACAACATTCCTTTTTATGTATTTTGGACCCATTTGACCATTTTTCAGTATGTCTTTTTTCTATAAATTACATAGCCATTATTGGTCTCCTATTTTTCAGCACCACTCCACCTATATGATCTGACAACTGTTTCTGCAACTTTATACAATATTATGCTCAATGTGCTTATTATTATTACTATTATTATTATGCTTATGTTCAAAACTCTTCGAACTCGAATATAAAATTTTTACAATTTATTTCATTAAAAACCCAAAACACAATCAAAGAACTGTTTTGATGCTTGAAAAAGGTAAAGTAGCTTATAAATGTGAACAAAGAAGATGAAGGAGTCCATCTTCAATCTCCAGAGTCGGAGCATGCGGGACTACCTCGTCTTCGCGGGACTGTGGAGGAGGACGCCGAGACATCGCTGCGGGACTTCATGCAGGTGAGCCTGAAGCTGCCCGCCGACACCGTGAGTAAGATCACCTTCGCCCGCGTCCACCGCCTGGGAGGAAGACGACAGGACAACCAGCACCCGCCGCCCATCGTCGCCAAGTTTGAACATTTCAAACAGAAAGAGTTGGTGAAAAGACATGACAGGGAACTGCGAGGGACAGACTTCAGCGTCAGCGACCAGTTCCAGAAGGAGATCCTGCACCGCCGCCGCCTGCTTTTTCCTGTGAGAAGGAAGCTCATCGCTTAAGAATCCCGAGCCGTCATCACAGTGGACAGGCTCTATGTCAACGGCCAGCTGTTCTGGGACCCCCGATCACTCCCCGGGCTCTACTGATGGTCCTCACAACCTGAGTATAACCACTCTAACACAAATCACAGGTTTACTCAGGTCCAGGTAAGTATTTAACAGCAACATTAGTAAACATCATGAACAATGTATATTAAGGCAAAGCTAATAATTATTACATCATTAAGGTACACAATGTTTGCAATATTGTTATAGTAATAATTATCTTGGACCTGCACTGTAAGCGGTGGGATATACATGTCACCTATGTGTTTGAATTGGTTCTTTTTCTGTTTTTGGTTTCTCACTTTCTCTTTCTTTTTCTACACCCCCTCCCTTGTTTTAATAACAATACATTTCCACTGTTTTCACCACATTTAAACCACGGCACACGTCACAATCCAACTGTCATGATCACAGACACACACTCCCATGTTTGAATAGCCAGCCAGAATTAGGGATCTTAAAAGCACACGCACACACATGCGCACACATGCGCGCACGCACAAACACACACACACACACAAACACACACACACACACACACACACACACACACACACACACACACACACACACACACACGTGCGTACACGCATGTACAAATACACACACACACGCACGCACGCACAAACACACACACACACCCACACACACACGTGCGTACACACATGTACAAATACGCACATGTACAAATACGCACACACGCACGCACACACACGTACAAACACGCACACACACACACACACACACACACACACACACACACACACACACACACACACACACACACACACACACACACACACACACACACACACACACAGGATTAGAAAACACACCTAGAGTGTAGCTTGGAACACGTTCAGGTTTTTCACCTGGAATGTACAAGAAATGGGCACACAAATAAAAAGACAAAAAGTTTTTGAACACTTAAACAAACTTCAGGCAAACATTGTCTTATTACAAGAGACATTGTCTTGTTACATGAGACACACACACCTACTACAGGACATCACAACTTGATTTCACCACAATTCCCCCACACACACTCAGCTTGTTGTATCTCCAAGCAGAGAGGCGTAGCTATATTAATCAGCAATAAAATACAATTGTCTTGTAAAGACACAATCACAGACCCAGAGGGAAGATTTATAATTATTCACATCTCTCTTCAGAACATAGAGATGTGTATCGCAAACATCTATGGCCCAAATGTTGATGACCCCTCCTTCTATCACAACTTCTTCACCACCCTCTCAGCACACTTATAGTGGGAGGAGACCTCAACAAGGTCCTCAGTCCACAAGTAGACAGAGTTAGTAAAGCAGCAAACACCCGACACTGGGAATCCACAGACATAGTCCAGCAGTACATGAGTGACTATGGTCACTAATCAATAGATATAGTCCAGCAGTACATGAGTGACTATGGTCTTTGCGACGCTTGGCGCACCTCTCATCCCACTCTTAAAGAGTACACCTTCTACTTAGTAGTGCACCAATCCTATTCACGCTTAGATTACTTTCTGGTGAGTAAATCAGTGATTAAAGACACCTTGGACACACAGATTCACCCCATTACGATCAGTGGCCATGCACCTATCACTATGACAGTCACTAATAGAACAATCACCCCTCCTATCAGACAATTAAGATTTAACACATCACTGCTCAAGGATCCAGACTTCCTCACATTCTTTAAAAAACAATGGAAAATCTTTTTAGAAATAAACGACCTGCCTGGTATCTCTCCCTGTGTCCTCTGGTAAACGGCTAAAGTTGTCATGAGAGGCAAAATCATTTCTTACTCCTCATACAAGACCAAAGGGGAAAAAATAAAGGAAAATGAACTGGAAGATAAAATCAAAACCATGGAGACAGCTCATGCTGCCTCCAAAGACGACCACTTATTGATGAACTTAAGGAAATTAAAAATGGACTTGAATAAAATAATTGAACATAAAACACAATTTCAACTACAGAGACTACGCTGGGAGAACTTTGAACATGACAATAAATCCAGCAAACTCTTAGCCAATCAGTTAAAATGAAATAAAGAAAAATGTACAATCCCCTCAGTCCAAACTCAAAATGGTAAAATCACTTTTGACCCTCAAGAAATAAACAATACTTTCAGAAACTTTTACAAATAACTTTACTCTTCACAAATCGATCCTTCACAATCTGAAATCGAGAGCTTTCTGAGCACAGTTGACCTCCCAAAATTAAAGAACGAACAGATCCAAGGCCTAGAAGCTTCCATCTCAGTAGAAGAACTGCATGAAGCTCTCCAGCACATGCCTGATGGTAAAGCTCCAGGACCTGATGGATACCCTGCTGAATTTTACAAAGAATTATGGTCTTTACTCTCACCAATTGTTTTTAGAATAATTGAGGAGATTAAAGAATCTTCAACTCTCCCCTAACATATGAACTGTGCAAATATCAGTCTTCTTGTAAAACCGGACAAAGATCCCACACTACCATCTAGCTATCGCCCGATATCACTAATCAATGTAGATCTTAAAATAATTAGTAAAACATTAGCAAGCAGACTGGAAAAAATCACACCCCACATCATACACCCAGATCAAACTGGGTTCATTAAAGGACGACACTCCACTAACAATACACGTAGATTAATTAATCTTATAGACCACTGCCACCACAATAAACAAAAGGCTATTATCACCTCCTTGGATGCAGAAAAAGCCTTTGATAGGGTAAATTGGAAATTCCTACTCACTGCACTACAAAAATTTGGATTTAGAGAAAATTACCTCTCCTGGATAAAAATACTGTAAACCTCACCCAGCGCCTGTGTTAAAAACAATGATCAAACGTTTTCAAGGTTCAATTGAGAGAGAGGCACAAGACATGGAGGGCGATGGAGCCCAAGCATTTTCACAAAGTTGTGTTTTCATTGGCTCCGAGCCTCGCTGTTGTGGAAATGAACACCCAAAATGCAACAAAAGTTAAGCGTTTTTACTTAGAATCGTTGCCATGTAAACAGGTTCTAAAGTGGATCGCAACCCAATGAGTCCGTTGTCACCTTGAGACACCTTTTTAAAATGTGTGGGCTCGAATGTTCAGGTCCTGTACCCCACAACACAGGGAAAACAAGGATTCATTCACATGCACAAACCAATGCACTCCAGCCATAATTGAATGAATAAATAAAGAATGCTCGAGCTGCTTACTGTACATATACACACACACACGCTGCAGGTTATTGATGGGGCTGCTCTGCGTGTGCACTGTAAGTGAAGTACACTGCCATGCAGCAGCGGGAACCATCATCATAAACTAGCATAGTAAACGGATGCAGTTGGGTGGTGAATTGATCGCTTCCATTCACCGACAGAGCTGCAAAGCTCCGCGAGAGCGCACTCTGTTTCATTGGACTGAAGCTATGAAGGGAAAATAGCTCATGAGAAAATACTGGATTAAGTATTACAAATAGTGGTTTAGTTGAACACAAAATGTGAGCTCATTCTATTGACTGGAATTGTCATTATCCTCACTTAACGTCCGATGTCCCAAACCTCCTCATGTTCCACTATCAACATTCATCTTCCAAACATCCATTCTTGGTCATTTTCGTTAGATTCTTCCATCCCGCAAAGGAGTTAAGGACCCTGCATACTCCCTTTTTGAAGCCATAAGAACAAGAAGAAAATTCCGCAGTGATGTCAGTCAGATGCCGAAAAAAAGGCAGGACTGTTCATACTCCGAGGAGAAGCTGTCGAACTCGCAGACCACGCCCCCTCACAGCAGCCACATGTCTGTGAAGCGGCGTTTTAACTTTTCAACTGCACAGCTTATTTCTCGCCTCCAGTGCTTTCAGAAATACACTTCGTTGAACTGTTTCAGTAATAAAAAGAGCGAGGTTTTGTCCACGTTGATCCGGTTTTAACTACAGAAGCGGACAGCTCTGAGTGATGCGCTCAGGTGCATCATGTAAGCCCGCCTTCCGACATTTTAACGAGCTGAAGGGCTCATACAGTAGTGATGTTACAAGCTAAATATGATTAAAATATGACTGATAGTCATGCGCGAACTGGAACACGCATGTGCAGCACACAGCAGTGCTGAAGTTTCTGCAGTACGGCACCCACATAGTTTGACCAGGACGGTTGGCACAGCCAAACCAAATTTATTCGGCCAGCTCCTTCTGGCCGAAGAAAATTACGTAATTTTGTTCGGCAGGGCCCCGCAGTGTCAAACATTCTTCTTGTTCTTATGGAGTATGAATTGGCCTTTTGAGATCTGATTGAGTAACTGTTGGTGCCCAGCTCTCTTTCATCGCCAAGATCCTTTCTGCCTGGTACTCTGTCTGGAGTTCCAACTCTAGTGAGGGTGCAGGTAAATGTTTTGACATGAATTCGTCCCAAGGGAATTTCCCTACCCTGTGTGAAGGTCAAGTGGGGATGCCACAGGAAGTATGAAGCATGAGTGAAGAGTCGAGCTCCGCTCACAGAATCAGTAAACTGAAATCCAGTGAAAGTTCAGATGATTTTTTTTTGTTTTCAGGAATTAACTTATTTGTCAAGAATCATGGCACGTTGGTGGTTCTAATTGCCGAATATATTGGGATATCATATGCCAACATTTAAAGTTGGGATTGGAATTGGTAAGATTCCATTGATCAGTTAAGCTATTTGAATGGCAATTCAATACATGTATTAAATCCTTATGCAAACCTAAAAACTTTAGTTAATGATTGAATTTATTACTAAATATTATATTGTGCCCAGGTAATTACAGTGTTTTAGTGCAATAATTATAAAGGAACACAATTTGTAGCACCATAAGAAAGAAAAGAGAAGTGCTATGACACTAAAAGTTCCTTGTCAAAGCCCGGTGGCACTCGTTTGCCTTTTCCTCAATAAACTTCTTTGTCTGGTCAATGACTGAAAACTGCATCCGTCAACCCTACTGAGCTTAAGTAGACAAGCTATCAGCTTCCTACCAGTCACCTGGTGGAGCTGTTTCTTGTCATAAAACAGTAGTACAGAATGAACTGCCTTGAAAATGAGTCCCTTTTGGATATCGGAGTATTAATTTAAGACTTTTTATGATTAAGTAAAGAATCGAGTTCCTTGGTCTTTGGAGACGAAAGTACTTCAGAGCTAGCACTCAAATGTTAATGTTCATGATTAGTGTTCCTGTGTTGAGATTCTAACACCTTCTCTGGTTTCAGGCTCCTTTAAGGTACATTTACACTGTGTTCCCGGCAGCCACGGCAGCCCAGTTTCAGGCCACCGTGGACAAAACGGGATGGACTTGAGACAACGCAGGGGGACGGGATGGGCAAACGTAACAGGTCGTGATTGCCGTTTGTGCCATGCCAGATTTTTAAACCATCAAAAGATTTGCCACGGCGGCCAAGGCATGGATGAGAAACTTAGTACCCCGTAGAAAAACGTCCCAAAACATGGCAGCACGTAATTAGCCATAATAGAACTTGGAGGCGGTACGTAGTGGGACGGGAAGCTTACAGGAAGGGACGTTTAGTACACGCTCTATCATGGTTGTTTCACGGTTGCTTCGCATTTTATCACGTCGCGCTGCGCTTTGTCATGGTTCTCACGGCGTAGTTACGGTGTATGGTAGCCGTTTCATCACCGTCAATCGCGGCTTGTGGAGCTGACACGTTGCATTCTACTCTGGTCTGCCACGGCGCGCACGGTCTGGGAGGAAGCCGAGCCCGGAGGGGAGTTTCATTTGAGTCTGAGCAATCAACGACAGAACACCTTCTACCTACCTTTGGGGCATAAACGTGCTTCAAAATGGCCCAGCATCCACATTTCTTCCGTAGAAAGTCTTGACAGAACGTGAAAATTGTGCCACGCCTTCCTCAGTATTCCCCAAAATCTCACGGCGCACTACATTTCGGGCAAACGGGGCTGCTGGGAACATCCCCCTCCTGCAGTCCCAGCTGCAGTCAGACGAGAGGAGACCCTCACCACACTGTGTCCACACTGGGAAGGAACCGCACATGCACAAGGCCGCTGCTGGTTTACTGAGTGGCAAGTAAATATAATTGTTTTTTCAATCACACTGAAACACATCCAATAAATCGCTGCATTTGACTCGGACAGTCCTATTTCAATAACAAAAATAAAAACAAAAACACTAGAATCAGCAGCACAAAGCTCATTTGCAGTTCTCAACATATTCAGGGCAGTTTCTTTTTTACTTACTTTGTCTCTTCTACGATGTTGTTCCTCTTTCCTACAGCATGCTTTGGACTTAAACGCTCATGCTCAATTATGCAAATTAGGTGATGATGTCATTTAGCAACTTCTCGCGACTTTGAGGACAGCCAATAGCTACTTTCCTTACTGAACAGTTGGCAACACTGGTCACAGATAAAGGAAGGTCATGGCTTCGGACGGCCGCAGAGCTGCAACAACTTCCACGTTCTTCGCACCACTATTTTTGCATAATTACGTTACATCCTTGCGTCATTTGCAACCTACATTTTACCGCACTCTCTGTAGTGGGACCGCGCAACACGGTTGGATCTGGGTGTGCTTTGCCTTACCGTCCCGGCCCGCCCCAGAAAGACGAAAGAGCCGGGTTGCCGACCCTATTTTAAGAGAAACGAGGGCCCCCAACCCCCCCACCCCCACCCCTTTTGTCAAGAGAGAGTGAACAATGGAGGTTTCGGCCCAACATATACCAATAAGAGCAGACGCACATACAAAGAAAAAGTCTGACAGAATGAGTTATTTTTACATAAAGATACTTTATTAGCTTATACATACATCTCTGGATATAATAATCAGCTATACAATACTAAGAAGTCAAAAATAATAACTGTTGTTGTATAGTTATAAAACTAAGCAGATATACGACTCCTGAATGTTTAAAAAGATAAGTCTTTGATAATATATTATACTTCCTGTCTTGTTTCATTTATCACCAAATCTAAAAAAAACAACTCACAGGTTAAAGATGTTATACAGTATGAACTGAGGATGTGTGTGTGTGTGTGTGTGTGTGTGTGTGTGTGTGTGTGTGTGTGTGTGTGTGTGTGTGTGTGTGTGTGTGTGTGTGTGCGTGTGTGTGTGCGTGCGTGCGTGCGTGCGTGCGTGCGTGCGTGCGTGTGTGTGTGTGCAACCCGGACTTTCAGCTTGTCCATCATTTCACCAGACAGACAAAGTCACTCCAGCCCAACCTGCTGAGAACCAACTTCCTGCATCACCATGAGGACCATATCACGTCAGTCGCAGCTATGCTAGGCCCTAAGAGGATGATGAAGGGTTTTAAATAATGTGAACAGGTTAAAGGTGTGGATGAAGTTTCTTTCAATTGGTGGTAATTTTTCCTAAGTTGATCCACGTCTTTTTAAAACCGGCCTGGCAGTAATGACATTTTAGATGTTTCTGTTAATCAAACAGCATTGGACATTTTTGTAAACTTTCACAAAGTTATGCAAGTCCATGATCATGACTGAACGCAGACACAAGGTTTCATATTATTGGAAGATCGTCAGAATAGGAACGGACCGTGACACAAAAAGCTGAACAAGGAGCAGAGAATTAACAAACTGTTTCTTCATCCTCAACCAAGAGCTTATTTAAATCCCCACCTTTTAAAACACTAGGTAAAAGCCTCACAGTCATGTGAGAGTGAAACTTCACACAGATTCTACACACACAAATATGGCCACTGGAAATGATTGGAATTTTATACCAAGTATAAGCTGGCTGTGCTAGTACAACCTGGTGTCACGTCAAAGCTTTTAATACACCCGTCACATGTGCTTCATAAATTTACATTTCATCATCAAAGTTTCAACACCCTGTTGTCGGGAAATTATTGAAGGAGTCATCACCTGGTTTTCTCACGTATCCAGTCTTGCTTAAATTGTCTTTCAATATTAAAATTTATTAGGAAATATAATCAAATATAGAGCTCATTCTGACCCTTTTTCATGCCACAACTTCCTCTTGAGAGAGTACTGTGTGGGATTTTGACTGGTAGCCACACGTTGATTGACCGCAGGAAGTGTAAATCATGGCAATAACAATCCTTTGCACATACAAAAATTAAGACTAAAAAGCAATCGTGGAGCTGTCTACAAACATCTACACCACAGGGTAACGCACCCTGGAGATGTAAAATGAAATACAGGGTCATTTGTAAATCACATGGGGCTCAAAGTTTATACTAGTCCCGTTAACAGTCACCAGTTAGCAGTTAACCGCTAAATTTAACAGAGATGAGTTTGTAATATTAGCTTCCAATGTTCATGACACTCGAGCACAATCAAAACCTTCAGTTTGGGGTGCGCCCCCATGTGGGCAATTCTGGTTTGAACAAAGAGCCCAAACAAAACAACTGGACCAGTTTCAACTGAGGCCCAACTGAGGTCACAGAGCATTAATGAGACCAAGCTTATCGGGATTTAAAGATCCCATATTATACAGTTTTTCCCTTGTCAGAGATCCAACACCATTGTATTCAAAGAGTATTTCCCCAAAATAGTTTTGGTCCTGAATTTCAACCAATCTAAAAGTCCCTCTAGTGCAGGGGTCGGCATGTGGCTCTTTCATCCCTCTGCAGCGGCTCCTTGAGCCTCGGTCCCACTGCAGTACATGCCGGAGCGGGGCAGGCCGGGTTGGTATGGGAAGGCAAAACGCACCCAGACCCAACTGTGCTGCGTGGTCCCACTAAAGAGAGTATGGTAAAATGTGAACGTCATGCAACAAGGCAGGAATGTAACGTCATTACAAAACAATAGTGGTGGAAGAATGCAGCATGTTCTGTTCAGTGGGAAATGGGTCCAAATGACTCTTTGAGTGCTGAAGGTTGCCGACCCCTGCTCCAGTGAGCTCTACTGAGAACAGGCTGTTTCTGTGCCAGTACACTGAGCTGTGTCTGTCCATGTCTACTCCACGCAGCTCTCACTCAGTGTTCAGAGGTTCAGACAAAGGGATAAAAAAAAGACTTCTGTGCTTGTTGATGCAGCCAACAACAGAGCTACTGCCATGTTATGCTTGTACCTTTGCTATGTCTGTTTTCCAGTAGTGTTTGCAAGGATACAAAAATGGTGTCCGGTTGTAATTTCAGGGGCCAGAGCTCATCTACCTGTTGGAGGGTCAAAGTGAGTATCCACTACGACAGGGAATGGTTATTTCCTCAGACGATATCACAAAGGGAAAATTGGTGAATTGCCTGTGTGAGCACACATTTGCTAAAAATAAGCAAGTGGTGAAGAAGAAAGAATTCACTTCTGAGGCCTCATTCACTGGCTATGGTAACACATATGACTGTTAGAAAACCATTAAAAAGGGAATTTTGCATAATATGGGACCTTTGAAGCAATGTTTGGTTCTTTTTCTAATGCCAGTAGAAATATCATCCTATTGTCACTCTGAATCAACTTATTTGTTATACAGTTGGCTCCCGGCTAGCTCAGTTGGTAGAGCATGAGACCACAATCTCAAGGTAGTGGGTTCATGTCCACCTTCCCGTGGGCTCGCCACCTGCAGGAAGGGTTCTTAATCGGTTCTATGTGATCTGGGTGACGGATAACGGATAAGCGGGAGAAAATGGATGGATGGTTATAGAGTTGTATTAATTACATCCCTTTTTCAGGACCAGCACACTAATGGATGAACAGATCTGCTAAGGCCAGCCAGAGCATGGGAGAAAAAATCACCAGGGCCCGGTTGTTCAAATCATTTAACCAGCCGTTAAATACATTTAACCAGCTGTTAAATACATTTAACTGACCGTTAACTTTAACAGCACTGTTATCTTGACGTTAAAGTTAACGCACCTCCGGACCTCCGCTAACTTTTTAACAGTGTGGTTAACTCTCTCTATGCCGTTCACTGGCAGCGCTGTGTTCATGATTCCAGTTCAACAAGAGAGGGATAAGGTGTACCGTGGACTTAACTTTGATATAAGTCAATATTCTAATGAAGAGTTACGCCTTTATGGAGCCCCGGATTGGCCATAGAAAAATAAATAAATAAATAATAATGATCATCATAATTATATATATATATATATATATATATATATATATATATATATATATATATATATATATATATATATATATATATATATATATATATATATATATATATATATTGGTTGAACAGAAAGGGGGCTGATTGCAATGTTAAGGTTTATTGATGATGTGACTTTGATCCCATTCTTTTGTATCTCCTGAATGCACCGATAGGGCGAGTTGGCCTGGTTTTTGCCTGAGAGTGGAGAAGGGGGCGGGTCAGGTGAGCGTCTGTGTGTCTGTGTCAGTTTGGAGGAGAATGGAGGAGTGGCCAGGTTCAGTTTAATAATAACGCAGCTTTGCAGACAGGAAACGTCCTGCGGGACGCTACAATAGTAACGCACAGTGACTGGGATAAGTCACTTTAATCTGATTACTAGTTTGGAAATAGTAACACATTAGATTACTCATTGCTGAAAAAAGTGGTCATAACAGAGTAACGGGTTACAAATTTATGCGTTACCTGCATCACTGTTTATAAAGATTGCTTTTACGCACAAAACACGTCCTGAAAGATGGGTACGCCACTTCCCATACAAAATTTGTGGTCTAAAAAAAGAAAAGTATGTTAAGATTAAAAGTTTGCGGAAGAATGTGAGTAGCAGTACACCAAATTTTGACCTTGCGCATGCACATTTTGGAGATGGGGGAAACTGGTGGCACAGATGGTGAGGTGGAGAATTGAACTCAGATTCATCTCATACATTTAATGTCTCAACATATCAGACTTGCTGATCCACGTAATCATAAACAGCCAAGCTGCAGTGTTCTACATGTGTGTCTTTCGTGGAACATTACTACTAATGTTCCACAAATGTTGCACAATGTTCATATGTCATAGTTTCATCTTCAATTGATACTGTAGAGCGGTGGAGAGAACTGATTGACTATTAATTGTGACAAGGTGTGCAGCAATCGGTCTAATTTGCGAGTAAGCTTTTAAATAGCCGTGCGTAATGCTACACTATGAATGCGCTGGCACCGCCATGCACTGGGGACGCACTGGTGCTGGAGACAGACGACCTCCTCGTCACCCACCGCCTCCAACCCTACATCACTTTTGACTGCTCCCTTACTCAGGCCTTGTGAGAGCCCGATATGTAATAGCGACCCAAAATGCAACAATGACCCAAATTGTTATAAAAAATAATGTAATAAAACACGAAATGTAATAAATGGTCAGTAATGTAACAAAAGTGCCGATTCTGAAATGTAATAAAATGTAACAAAAGTCAAAATGTAATAACTGGTCAATAATGTAAAAAGATTTAATCCGAATTTAAATGTGATCTCAGGGCGCGTTCACATGGTGACATTCCCCTATTTGATGCGGACCACAGTTTTCTTTAGGGACTTTCTGGGAAAGTACGTTTCGTTTCGAGAAATGTGAACGCTGCCCAAACGTGGTTCCAGATTTTTCAAGTGGAATCTGGTCTGCGTCAAAACATCGGTTTCAGTCCTCTTTCAAACAATCTTTCTCGCGCGTGGGGTGAGTGGATGGGGGAGGACGTGACATGCACAATGCATTCTGGGTAGTAAACAAAGCTAACCCTGCAAATCAGAAGAAGCAGACTCAGAAAGAAAAAGGTGGAAAATATCTTGTGTGGATGCATATTGTAGTGAGTAAGAAGTAAAGAGGAAGAAGTAGTGAAAAGGGTGCATATTGATATCTGGTCTGAAGACTATGCATTGCGGTTGTTTGTGGCTTACCATTAGCCACGGGCTAGCCTAGCAACCCGCGGCGGGACTTCTGGTTTCGGTCCGGACCAATCAATGAGCCGTGTTTCTTCTTTACTACCTCTCTGGTCAGTGTTTGTGCCAGGCGACAGAGCCCCCAAACTAACAACTGTTGTAATTGCGTGACATTTTACAAATGATTTGGTCCGGTCTCAAAACTGAATGTGAACGCCACCCGAACCAAATGAAGGTGTGAAAATTCACAACAGGATTTTCATTATCCGTAAGCCATAGTCATCAACATTTCAAGAAATAAAGGCTTGAAATATTTCACTCTGTGTCATGAGCATAGGCCCATCATAGATGGGTTTGACTTTCTGAAATGAGTGACAAAAAAAGTTAACATTTTCATGATATTCAAATTTTTTGAGATGTACCTGTATATAGGTACTATAGATAGATATATGTGATTAAAGAAATGTTTTCCACCTGCACTGCCTTTTGTGTAAACAGGGAAAATGCAGTTTGTCTGAAATGTGCAGTATTGCGAGTATTTCAGTATTGTCTGAATGTGAAGCTTTTCTGAAACCAACACAAAAGAAACACAATGTTGTTGTTTCCAGCAGATTGTTGTCGTGTCAGCAGGGTAGGTCTGCTACCAGTTGTGCTTCGAAATGCTATAAAATAAATGGTGAGTTTGAACAAAAATCTTCAGACAAAGACAAATCTTCAAAAACTCTGGGTTTAGATTTGTTTCAAGAAGACTTCTCTGGAATAATGTTAGATATGGCAGATTGTAGACGATGAAACACGAGTTTGTCACAGAGGAAAGTCACCCAAAAGTTCTACTAGAATATGATCCAAAAAATATATAAATAAACTTTAAAAAAATCTATTATCATGGATACATAGTTTAAGGATCCGACTGTAGGGCGAAGTGCACCGTGTTGAAGGAATTTGTCGCAGCCAGTGCCCAGTGGGATTGGGTATCAACAGACGTACAAGGTGACAATCGGATGATCTGAAAGCTTGATCACCCAACTCTAATAGTGATTTTATCCTGGTATAATGTGATGAAAGAGACCATAGTAGTTGATATTTTAAATTGTTCTGCTACACCAGTTTATTTGATCATGTGTGGTTTTTGACACTTTCATTGTAACTGTTCAAATGATGGCCAAAAGTCAATTAAAAGAAATTGGCTGTTTGAATTTAAAATACCTGTGTGCTTTAATTCCAGCTCCACATTACCATACAAACCAGTCAAACCAATCTACCACATAATGGTAGATTGGTCTGTCAGATGAAGAGATGGGGCTGTGACCTCCAGCGTCCACAGAGGCACTCGCTCTGCAGACTTCATTACAGACTTCATAAAGTCTTTCCAAAGAGGTAGAACTTACATTGTTGGCAATACAAAGGTTCTCCTCATCTTTATTTGATGTTCTTCTCTTATTTTTGCAATGCAGCAATGAGCAACATTCAGTTTCTCCTGGTGCTCCGCGAGGAAATTCATAGCAGTGACGGCAGCAGCGGCAGCAGGCGAGGCAGAGAGAGTCTCACCACGTGGTGGACTCCCATCGCTGGTCCTCTGCCTCTCAGCCGCCTCACTGTGACTCTCAGCCCAGTCACGCATCAATCCCCTCGTCCCATCCTCCCTCCCTCTCTCCCCGGGGTGTGTGTTGTCACTGCAGCATCTGATGGAGAGGCATGTCGTGGTCAGGAGGCATCAAAGCTGAAAGACAGCAAGGAGAAGAAGTGTTTTAGATGTGGCTCAGCGGAACGCAGCCAGTTGTCCTCTGCAGGTAAAGATGGGACCCTGATTTATTCGCCCATTAGGAACTGCTTCTTCATTAAATATTAACCCTGTGCCATCGCTCAGCCCATGCATTAAAGCAGAGATCACACCAGGGTGACCTTTTATATACGGAAACACGAACATGAGTTTTCTTCTCCACTGAAATCCACAGAGATTGTCTTCATGTATTTATGAGGTTCTACAGTTTTGTTAATTCAGCAGGTGTAGCTGTGTTTACTGGTTTAAAGTCTGAGGATGACATGCCAGGTTTGGCTTCTGGATACAGTCGGAATATTGCCATTTTCACTTTAAAGGAACCATAATCTATGTACTTATAGAATTAACAGCTACATGTGTCTATTTGCTGATGGCTTGACATCAAGATATTTTACTAAATTTGATCAGATATTAAATGATTCAACTATGGCCCTTAAATGACACACCAAAAACTGTGTGAGTAATTTACTGGCTTAATATTTGCCCATATAAACTGAATGTTCAAACACATGTGAAAACCGGACACATTGAAGATGTGCTAAATGAGACACATACTGATCATTCTTTATGTATAAGGAATATCAGCCATGTTTCCCAAAACATGCAGCACACTGTGAGGAGTTCATGTTAACCAATTAATGCACATTCCTAGTGTGATCTACCACGTCTGAGACTGTTTTTAAATCTTTAAGGAAGAGGTGTGAATCAGCTTCACCTTTAGTGGAGGTGCTGTTGTTGTGGTGAGAAACGTTTCCTCAGCTGGTCCACTATGACTTTTATTAGTGGACTTTATTATAAGATTCTCTTCGCTGTACTTTGAATTTCGACTTCACTTAAACAATCGTTTCTCAGATTGTTTCTTAAGCCAAGTTCCGATTTTTAGCACTCCTTTTGACAGGAGTTTAGTAAATCAAGGACATTTTTTAAACTTTCTGCAGTAATTTTAACAATCAGCTAAATAAATTGAGGAATAAAATTCTAATGGGCTGGAGCATGGCACACAGCAAGCTCGGTCCGTCGGTTTACAGTACACATAGTGCAGTGTGTAAATAGATGCAGTGGTATACTGGAACCTTCAAGGCTGTTGTAGGTGATGTAGCATCTAGAGGTGGTTCCACGACAACACACAGCATTCGCATATCGTTTGCGTATTGAGTATGAATTAAGCTTCATGGCATTTTAGTACTCACATTGGTATTCAGTAAGTAGCAAAATTTTATTACTTGTACTTGTACTCATAGGTTTAAAAAGTGGTATCGGCGCATACCTGTTAAAAAGCTTTTCATTAATACTGTGACTAGATGCACGAGTACATGAAAATCAAAAATGCAAAAATTACCATGAACTATATTTAAACGATACACATTATAGAAAACATTTAGTTTTCTTTCCAGCTTATATTACTTGTTATTATTTTTAATTCTCTATCTTTCAGGTATGGAATTACCAAACAATTCACTGGTGAGCAGAGGAAGTTTGAGAGAAAACAGGTGAAAAAGAGCAGGTTTGTTGTGTAAAAGTGGTGATTACCAAACTCTCTGATCAGAGGAACAGTGTTTTGCTTGTGTTGAATTTGAAGGAGATTTTCTGAAAGGGTAATTTACTGAACAGCCTGTAGAGGAAAAATGTCTATGCATGTAGTAGTGTAGAGGAGGAAATTATAATGGCTCATGCAGAAAGGTGTCTAGAGACATACTAGCTTGTGTAGTACTGTCTAAGCACCTGTGTGAGACAGAGGACACAGCTGCATGTCTGTGCTGCACTCAGGTTTTGTTTATTTGGCATAGCTGTCTTTTGTTATTCATCCATAACTGTGTTTTAAAAAAAAATGGAACCCTCTATCAATGGTTCGAGTCGTGTCATAGGCAATGCCAAAAAGCTGAGGTTGGGTCAAGATGACCTATAGGCAGATTTTTAACACTACGACACCATTAAAACTCTCAAACTCAGGGGAGGGGCTTTCCAGAGGGGACTTTTGAGGACACGATTAGATCCAAGTGTATGATGGGTGTTTCAAAAAAAAAAAGGCAGGACCAGAGAAGGGAAGAAAAGAAGGGGTCAAGCTCTGTACAAACCAGTCTTTGACTGACCGGGAGACTCAGAGTTTTGCTTGTTTTTGGGAATAAAGGTCATTTGCATTCAAGTCCAGCTTCTCATCTGATTTTTGCTTCGTGGATCAGTTTTTTACCAGTAGAGTCGGAGAATTAGAGACAAATGCTTGTGGGATCACCGATTAGCTCATCTGGCCCAGAACAATACACCTGGTTGGTACTACGACAGGCCATAAAAGATTGAAATCCGAGCATGCAGGAAGACGAGTGTTTCCTGACGGATACCCTGCTGCATTTTACACTGCTCAAAAAAATTAAAGGAACACTTTGAAAACACATCAGATTTCCATCCATCCATCCATCCATTTTCTTCCGCTTATCCGGGGCCGGGTCGCGGGGGCAGCAGTCTAAGCAAGGAAGCCCAGACTTCCCTCGCCCCAGACACGTCCTCCAGCTCCTTCGGTGGGACCCCGAGGCGTTCCCAGGCCAGCCGAAAGACATAGTCTCTCCAGCGTGTCCTAGGTCTGCCCCGAGGCCTCCTACCGGAGGGACATGCCCGGAACACCTCCCGAGGGAGGCGTCCATGGGGCATCCGAAACAGATGCCCGAGCCACCTCAGCTGGCTCCTCTCGATGCGGAGGAGCAGCGGCTCTACTCCGAGCTCCTCCCTGGTGACTGAGCTCCTCACCCTATCTCTAAGGGTGCGCCCAGCCACTCTACGGAGGAAACTCATTTCAGCCGCTTGTATCCGGGATCTCGTTCTTTCGGTCATGACCCAAAGCTCATGACCATAGGTGAGGGTAGGAACGAAGATCGACTGGTAAATCGAGAGCCTCGCCTTTTGGCTTAGCTCCTTCTTCACCACGACGGACCGATACAGCGACCGCATAACTGCAGACGCTGCACCGATCCGCCTGTCGATCTCACGCTCCATCTTCCCCCCACTCGTGAACAAGACCCCGAGATACTTGAACTCCTCCACCTGGGACAAGGGCTCTCCACCGACCTGAAGGGGGGCAAGCCACCTTTTTCCGGTCGAGAACCATGGCCTCGGATTTAGAGGTGCTGATCCTCATCCCAGTTGCGTCACACTCGGCTGCGAACCGCGCCAGTGCACGCTGAAGGTCCAGGTTTGATGAAGCCACCAGGACCACATCGTCTGCAAAAAGCAGAGACGAGATCCTGTGGTCCCCAAACCAGACCCCCTCCGGTCCCTGGCTGTGCCTAGAAATTCTGTCCATAAAAGTTATGAACAGAACCGGTGACAAAGGACAGCCCTGCCGGAGGCCAACGTGCACTGGGAACAGGTCCGACTTACTGCCGGCAATGCGAACCAAACTCCTGCTCCGGGCGTACAGGGACCGGACAGCCCTTAGCAAAGGGTCCCGGACTCCATACTCCCGGAGCACCCCCCACAGGACGTCCCGAGGGACACAGTCGAACGCCTTCTCCAGGTCCACAAAACACATATGGACTGATTGGGCGAACTCCCATGAACCCTCGAGTAGCCGGTGGAGGGTATAGAGCTGGTCCAGGGTTCCACGACCTGGACGAAAACCGCATTGTTCCTCTTGGATCCGAGGTTCGACTAACGGCCGGATCCTCCTCTCCAGTACCCTGGAATAAACTTTCCCAGGGAGGCTGAGGAGTGTGATCCCCCTGTAGTTGGAACACACCCTCCGATCCCCCTTCTTAAAAAGAGGGACCACCACCCCGGTCTGCCACTCCAGAGGCACTGTCCCCGACCGCCACGCAATGTTGCAGAGACGTGTCAGCCACGACAGTCCCTGCACATCCAGAGACTTAAGGAACTCAGGGCGAATCTCATCCACTCCCGGTGCCTTGCCACCGAGGAGCTTGGCAACTACCTCGGTGACTTCAGCCTGGGTAATGGACGAGTCTACCTCTGAGAACCCAGCCTCTGCTTCCTCAGCGGAAGACGGGATTGAGGAGGTCCTCGAAGTATTCCTTCCACCGCCCGACGACATTTCCAGTTGAGGTCAACAGCTCCCCACCTCCACTGTAAACGGTGTTGGTGAAAAACTGCTTCCCCCTCCTGAGGCGCCGGACAGTTTGCCAGAATTTCCTCGGGGCCGACCGATAGTCCTCCTCCATGGCCTCCCCGAACTCCTCCCAGGCCCGAGTTTTTGCCTCCACCACGGCCCGGGCTGCGGCCCGCCTGGCCTGCCGGTACCCGTCAGCTGCCTCAGGAGTCCTATGAGCTAACAGCGCCCGATAGGACTCCTTCTTCAGCTTGACGACATCCCTTACTTCCGGTGTCCACCACCGGGTTCGGGGGTTGCCGCCACGACAGGCACCAGAGTCCCTGCGACAACAGCTCCAAGTAGCATCTTCAACAATGGAGGTGGAGAACATAGTCCACTCGGACTCAATGTCTCCAACCTCCCCCGGAATCCGTGAGAAGCTCTCCCGGAGGCGGGATTTGAACACTGCGTGGACAGAGGGCTCGGCCAGGCGTTCCCAACAGACCCTCGTGACACGTTTGGGCCTGCCGAGTCTGTCCGGCCTTCTCCTCGTCCAGCGCATCCAACTCACCACCAGGTGGTGATCAGTTGACAGCTCTGCCCCTCTCTTTACCCGAGTGTCCAAGACACGTGGCCGGAGGTCAGATGACACGACCACAAAGTCTATCATCGACCTCCAGCCTAGGGTGTCCTGGTGCCAAGTGCACTTATGGACACCCCTGTGCTCGAACATGGTGTTCATTATGGCCAAACTGTGACTAGCACAGAAGTCCAATAACAGAACACCGCTCGGGTTCAGATGAGGGAGGCCGTTCCTCCCAATCACCCCTTTCCAGGTCACACTGTCGTTGCCCACGTGGGCATTGAAGTCCCCCAATAGAACAATGGAGTCCCCAGTTGGAGCACTATCCAGCACCCCTCCCAGGGACTCCAAGAAGGTCGGGTACTCTGTACTGCTGTTCGGTCCGTAGGCCGAGACAACAGTCAGAGACCTGTCCCCTACCCGAAGGCGTAGGGACGCAACCCTCTCGCTCACCGGGGTGAACTCCAACACATGGCGGCTGAGCTGTGGTGCAATAAGCAAGCCCACGCCAGCCCGCCGCCTCTCACCGCGGGCAACTCCAGAGAAGTGGAGTGTCCAGCCCCTGTCAAGGAGCTGGGTTCCAGAGTCCAAGCTGTGGGTGGAGGTGAGCCCGACTATATCTAGCCGGTATCTCTCTACCTCCCGCACAAGCTCAGGCTCCTTCCCCCCCAGCGAGGTGACGTTCCATGTCCCAAAAGCTAGGTTCCGTGTCCGGGGATCAGGTCGTCGAGGCCCCTGCCGTCGACTGCCACCCAATCCACATTGCACCCAACCCCTACGGTTGCCTCTGTGGGTGGTGAGCTCACAGGAGGAAGAGGAGGGACCCGCGCCATCCCTTCGGGCTGGGCCCGGCCGGGCCCCGCGGGCAAAGGCCCGGCCACCAGGCGCTCGCATGCGAGCCCCAACCCCAGGCCTGGCTCCAGGGTGAGGCCCCGGCTGCGCCTCGCCGGGCGACGTCACTTTCCTCTTTCATTGTATTTTCATAGGGGGCTTGTTGAACTGCTTTTGGTCTGACTCGTCACCTAGGACCAGTTTGCCTTGGGAGACCCTACTGGGGGGCAAGCCCCCCGACAACGTAGCTCCTAGGATCATTCGGGTACTCAAACTCCCCCACTGCGATAAGGTGGCAGTTCAAGGGTGCAAGGATTTCATCCCGATACCTAATGGCAGTCAGACTGCCGTTCTCTAGCCTGTAGAGGTCTGTTCGTGCCTCCATGGAAATGCCTCCCCAGACCATCACTGACCCACCACCGAACGGGTCATGCTGAATGATGTTGCAGGCAGCATAGCGCTCTCCTTGGCTTCTCCAGACCCTTTCACGTCTATCACAGGTGCTCAGGGTAAACCTGCGCTCATCTGTGAAAAGCACAGGGCGCCAGTGGCGGACTTGCCAATTCTGGTGTTCTATGGCAAATGCCAATCGAGCTCCACGGTGCTGAGCAGTGAGCACAGGGCACACTACAGGACGTCGTGCCCTGAGGCCACCCTCGTGAAGTCTGTTTCTGACTGTTTGGGCAGAGACATTCACACCAGTAGCCTGCTGGAGGTCATTCTGTAGGGCTTGGGCAGTGCTCGACCTGTTCCTCCTTGCACAAAATCGGTCCTGCTGATGGGATGAGGACCGTCTACGGCCCTGTCCAGCTCTCCTAGAGTAACTGCCTGTCTCCTGGAATCTCCTCCATGCTCTGGAGATTGTACTGGGAGACACATCAAATCTTCTTGCAACAGCACGCATGGATGTGCCATCCTGGAGGAGTTGGACAATCTGCGCAACTTCAGGAGGGTTAAGAAATCGCCTCATGCTCCCAGTCGTGATAATGACTCTAGCTAAAGCCAACACTTGTGGAAAAACAGTTGCTAAAGATCAAGAGGGAGGAACTTGAAATGGCCTCCACCTGCAAAACCAGTCCTGTTTTGGGGGCCATCTCGTTGTTGCCCCTCTAGTGCACCTGTTGTTAATTCCATCAACACCAATGCAGCTGAAACTGATTAACAACCCCCTCTGCCACGTACCTGACCAAACCCTTATCAGAAAAGTGCAATTGAATTCATGCCATACCCTGATAAAAAACTGTTCCTTTAATTTTTTTGAGCAGTGTATAAATAATTTGGGTCTTTACTCTCACAAACTTTTTTTTGAATAATTACAGAGATGAAGGAAGCATTAGCAAGCAGGCTGGAAAAAATTACCCTGATCTAACTGGGTACATTAAAGGGTGACACTCCACTAACAATACACGTAGATTAGTTAATCTTATAGAGCACTGCACGAACAATACACTGAGATTAATTAATCTTTTAGACCACTGCACGAACAATACACGTAGATTAATTAATCTTTTAGACCACTGCACGAACAATACACGTAGATTAATTAATTTTATAGACCATGTCAGGAAGGGTTGAATCGTCAGCCTGTGATTCAGCAAAATCAGCAGTATGGGAATAGACAGGGAATGGGGTATAGACCAGAGGGGGCAGGGGTGAGCAGGGGCCAAGGCGTAGAAGAGGATCAACAAGATTGCAACAAGAGCAGTGAAGGGAAGAGGGAGATTTAACTCTAGAAGCTAATGCCTGCTTAGCCTTAGCCTAGTTTTAGAATGAAAAGCATTATTAAGTATTAGATTTTAAGTTTTGAATGTGTAAAATGATAAGGTTAAAGCGTGTGGCGTTTAATGGGAATAATGTCGTCACAAGTTCAATATGTGTCCTCTGTGTTACTGTGAAAAGATAGAGAGGTGACTAAAATTACGACATATACACAAACACAGTGAAAAAAGGAAGTGGTAAGAGAGAGTGACTAAGAGATTTCAATGTTTAAACATTTTGAGGTTTGGAAATGTGATGATTTTAAGGTTTAAAAGTGTGATGTTTGACATGAGATAGATATGTTAGCTTGTGGTGTTTTCACTTGTTTAATAAATGGCCTGTGTCCTGCTGCAAGGAAAGGAAGTGGCCGGGTTGCAACACATGTACACAAGCTTGCACACAGAGAAAAGAGGAAGTGAGGGTAGAAAGATTAAAGGAATTATTAGATTTAAGTTTTGAATAAGTAATGGTTGACATTACTATGACCTGTCAATGTTTCAACTGGTTCAACGTGGGATTTTGTCTTGCTGTAGAAGAAGGACGGTTATAAACACACACGCATGCATAGTCATGCATGAACATATATTCATAAAGGCAAAGGGCCGTTGCACTCGAGTCAACAGGTAATTGCATAATTGCCGGTTTGGGGGCGGTGCATGGGCATCTATAGGGTTATGACATAAACACCCACATACACATACACATACGCACACACTCATTCATGCATAAGCATGCACACACACACACGCACGCACGCACGCACACACACATACACTCACAGAGTTGACAGTTGCCCTTCAAAGCAAGCACAGACACACACACACACACACACACACACACACACACACACACACACACACACACTCAGACAGAGTTGACAGTTGCCCTTCGAAGCAAGCACACACACAATTACAAGCATGCTCATGAGCACGAATATGCACGTCCAACACACACATGGAAAAATACAGAATAAGGATAGCCCTGTCAGTAGGATGTTTCAACATACTGAAGGAAGAACCAGAAAAGACAAACTAGGTAACGGCTGGAAGAGTGCCAGGAGATCTCGGCGGACTACAAAGATGGCGGACGAAGAGAAAGTGCTGATGGGCATTGCAGCAGAATGAACCAATTATGTTGTTTCAGGAGTGAATGAATAATGATGTGATGAAGATTGTGCCAATGATATTGTAAAAGGCAGGGTACTGCAGATAAAAAGTAACCAACCAGAGGGGATTGAATTTGAATAGTTAAGTGTATAAAAAGTGGCTGCAAGTGTTGACTCTTTTTCTTTGGATCTTTTCATTGGGATGCCAATGGCCCAGGAGGATCACACCTTTTTGTCCAGTTCAGCTGATCAGAAAACAGGCTCGGTTTAGAGTAGAACTGAAGCTTTTTTGACAGCTTCAGAATTCGTTAAAATAGGGGATTCGAGCGAGGAGGTTAGCATCATCAACCTAGGGTGATTTTTACCGTGAGCCTTCCTTTTATTTATTTATTTTTATTTAAAAAAAAAATTTTTTTTAATTTAATTACATTTTAATAAAATGTATACATTTTTTTAATGGATTAACAGCCATTTCTTGGTGCACTGAATTCCTCTGCTTGAGACAGCCCGGATCCCCGGCTGGGGGACCCTGCTATCGGGTGAGCCTAAGTGTTTGGTTAACGCCTCAATCCCTTCTGGTTACTGATTGTCAATATTTGGTCTTGTGAATTTTAAGTTGGATTATCAATTTGCATTATTTTAATATAACCATTTTGCAAGCTGTTTGCTATAGCTGATTTCAGAATAAATATGTGTATTTTGATACACTAAAAAGGCCATAACATCTGGACATTTACAGTTTTTTCTCTGATTTCAGATGTGGATGATTAAGTGATACTTGCACATTGTATGAAGTCTTTCATTGGTTATTTCAACTTATCTGCTGCATTTATTTTAAACAATGCCCTTGTGTACACGTTGCCATAGAGGGGCGCGGTCGTTAACAGAGGTGGTTATCATTATACAGTTCAGGCCCTAAACTGTTGCTCTGAACTGACAATGTTGACTGAGAACATGGGCATGACTCTGGATGGTAGACCGTGAGAGTCACAGCGAAGCTCCCTCGCCAACAAGCCGAAGCAGTTACTCAGTTGAGTTATTCCCCATCTACTGAACCACAGCGGGGACTGGGTAGCCTTACCCTTGAGATGGAGGGCTGGAGACTTGATGGAGGCCAGGTCTGATTTTACAGGTTGACAACCACTGCACTAACAATACATGTAGATTAATAAATTTCATAGACCCCTGCCACCTCAATAAACAAAAGGCCATTATCACCTCCTTAGATGCAGAAAAAGCCATCAATAGGGTAAATTGGAAATTCCTACTGTTGGGCCTAAACCTCCATTGTTCACTCCCTGTTCACTCCCTGTTCACTCCAGTTGAACCGCTCCACCAGTCCGTTGCTCTGGGGGTGAAGCGGTGTGGTCCGGGTCTTGTGCACCCCCAGCCTCCGGCAGACCTTGCCAAACACCTGCGCCTCAAAGTTTCTGCCCTGGTCACTGTGGAGCTCGACGGGGACCCCGAAGCGTAAGAGCATCTCTTCCACCAGCTTCTCTGCTGTGGTGGCTGGGCTTTGATCTGGCACTGAATACGCCTTAGGCCACTTCCTAAAATAATCCACAGCCACGAGAACGCAGCGGTACCCGGCGTCCATCACTGGAAATGGCCCGAGGATGTCCATCCCCACTTGGTCCATCGAGGCCCCCACCAGGTACTGCTGCAGTGGTGCACGGAAGCGTTGGGACGGGCCTCTCCAAGCGGTGCAGTCATGGAAGCAGTGGACATGGCGCTCCATGTGGCCACGGCAGCCAGGACAGTAGAACCTCTCTCTTTGCTGCAGCAAGCAGTCTTCAAAAAGACTTCAAAAAGACGGTTGTGCTCTTTAGGTGATAGCATCTTGATCCCACTTCTGACACAAATGTAGCATGGCAGTGCGCATACAGGGACCAGGAAACTCAGGAATGCTCAGGAAGGTCTTTATTGAATCACACATACATGCGCCGCTGAGAGGGGTGCGCTCAGCCGCAACCTCACCTTGGCTCAGGGTGTCACAAATAATGCACATGAATCGTTTATAGACAAGACAACGAGAATGCACAACCGATCACTGGACAATAACTAGACAATAACAGAACTCAGACACGGAACTATAACATGTAACCAAGACAACACATAAACGAAGTTAGCGGAAAAATTTCCCGAAATCCTTTGCGCCGCCTCCCCTCACTCCACAGCGGGCGCTACAATACTGTAATATCCGCACGCACGCACGCCTGCACGCACACACGCGCGCGCACACACACACACACACACACACACACACACACACACACACACACACACACACACGCACACACACACACAGGACAGACGGAGAGAGAGAGAGAGAGAGAGAGAGAGAGAGAAAGTAACACCCATTGAGAGAGAGAGAGAGAGAGAGAGAGAGAGAGAGAGAGAGAGAGAGAGGGCACACACACGCGAGCACACTCACGCATGCCCACACACGCACGCACACACACCCACACACACACACACACACACACACACACACACACACACACACACACACACAGTATACAGGAGAGTCGGGGAAAACGAGAAAGAGGAGAAATTAATATTTTACCTGCCAGTATTTCCTCCAGCTTTCACAGTTTGGTGGCTGCTGGTCAGCCAACATGGCAACCTGTTGTTTTGCTACAGAATTACTTAATTACTTACGATAAATTCGGCAGTAAGCTAAAAAGAACTAGCTAATGACTTTCACTTTCTCAATCTGCCGTCAGGGAACTTTATACATATTATTCCATTTGGTAATATGCTGCTCTGTTGTCACGGTGCTGTGCCCATAGATGCTGCACGTGCTGCTCCAGTAAGGGAGTAAAAAAAAAAAGAAAAAAACCCATAAGTAAACAAAACTGCGTTACTTACGTTAAATTTTATTAACGAATTAAACGTTTCAAATCAATTAATTTAATGAAAGCGTTGTTTTTGACAGCATAAATTTAAACTCATTCTAGATCTGAAATGCCAGGTTTATGACTCCAACCAATCACTGAATGGGAACCCTGTGTGTGTGTGTGTGTGTGTGTGTGTGTGTGTGTGTGTGTGTGTGTGTGTGTGTGTGTGTGTGTGTGTGTGTGTGTGTGTGTGTGTGTGTGTGTGTGTGTGTGTGTGTGTGTGTGTGTGTGTGTGTGTGTGCTTGTGTACAACACTCACCTGTCCCAAAGCTTTACACTCCTACAGGGGCCAGTGCAGCATCCAGCCGAAATCAGAGCTGCGAAACAAAGAAGAGAAAACATTGAGAAAGTGACATCATGAGGTGTGAGTGCAGGTTTAAACCATGAGTACACAAAAACATGATTTTCTTTGATTTGCGTCACTCTTTTCTCTTCCTGTCAATGCTGCCTGAGACCCGTCATGGGTGGACAGCCACAGTTAGCACTTCCTGTTACCCATCATCCTCTCTTATCCTGTCAGTTGCCACAGATATGTCGGTTAGTCTCAATCTGCCATCGCAGAAAGATGCCTCCTTTGAATTCCTTCAGGTAAGAGACGGGCTTCACAGCTGCAGAGCCCTAATGAATGTGAGATGTGTTTTCTCCCTGCCTGTCTGCACCTGGAACTCCTCACATGTCTGTATCAGGAAGATGTGCCAGCCGCTCACCATCTTCCACACACATAATGTTACTAATTAGAGGAAAGAAAACCATAATCCAAATTTGCAGTGAGGCCGCCCGCAGTTCTTTCATACAGGTTGGACACACAAAATGTGGTGTAATGCTACTATTGTCCTCAGTGGGTTTCTATTAATTTTCACTTAAATATTCAGGCACTCAAACATTTTAGGGGGCCACATGACAAATGAGGCTTTTCTTTGAAGAGCTGAACCGTAAGCTCTACTCAATTCTGCTCATTATTAATATAATTCTCTCTCCAAAGCATGGTTTTGATCAGTTTCTGCTGTCCAGCACTCATGCTATTGCATTAAACAGTGTAAGGAATGCCAAACACAGCTGCGAAGCAACCCTTATGTACACTGAAAACATCTCTTTTTATATGCATCCCAGTTTTTCGTGGATGTCTTCAGACTGGTCATTTAAGCCAAAGAGCTGCATGTTTCCCACATGCTGTATAATACGCAAAAACATTAAAAGAAATTATTTTGATCTTCATAGTAACAGGTAAAATTTAATGATGTGCAACATTATTTCCCAAAATGTGGTGCAGGAGTGCCAGGATCAGTGGGGGGCTCGAGGTTTCGCCTTCTCCAAGGTTGGAAAAAAAAGTTATTTTCTTGAGTCTAAAGCAAATCTGGGATCCCAGTATCAAGTGTCAGGTCCGATACTGCACAAAGTACTTGTACTCTTTAAATCTCCCTGATACAACCCTGAGAGTGTAACGTGACATCATCCACCAACAACGTCAGCAACAGGTTGACAAGAGAGCATGAGCGAAGTCTGCTATCTGAACATTCTTTAATATTATTTAGAATGACAAAAGTAACAGACAGTAAATGATGTTCTGCCAAAATGTTAAGAGACGGTGAAAGATAGTTCGTACAGCACCAGCAGCATAATCAGCAGAGACATTTGGACCAGCAGAGTTAGCCTGATGTCGCTCATTAATTTAACAGCTCAGTGGATCAGGAGGATTTCACCTTGAGCCATGCTACATGCTACATGCTACATGCTCACACACCAGAAATGTTACATCCTAAACATGATTAAAGTATGACTAATATGCTCATTGACCGTGAGCTCAGTCTGTCAGTCTAAAGTACAAATAGACGAGTATGTCGATAGACATTAAGCACTATTCTATACATTCTGTAGTCACAGTAGTAACTAGAGTCTTCAAACCTGTTGGAGGTGCACAGCGTCAACGCACAGGCTTTGCGGAGGTGGTTCATAGCAATGCATATCCTTTGCATATGGAGTTTGAATTAGGCTTGATCCCTTTTAAAAAGTACTGGTATTGGTACAAGGTATTGGCAAGTACTTAAAGGTTAGTATTCACACAGCTGTGGTTCCACCGCACAGTACGTGCCAGAGCGTGCTGGAGCGGGAAGTACAGCAAAGCACACCCAGGCCCTACTCTGTCGCTCGGTCCCAGCACAGAAAGTACAGTGAAAATGTAGGTGAGGTTGTGAACGACTCAAGGGCGCGTCAAGCAAAGAATACAGAAGCGGCCAGTGGCGGCCGACTTTACCCGGCCGCAACTCCGCGGCCATCCAAGTCATTGTCTGTGACACAGCACAAACATTCTCATTGTGAACAGCAGCGTCCAGCTCCTGCTGAATCTCTTCCTCCTGTTACTGAGAGGAGCGTCTGCACTTCATTAAAAGACATGTTGTGTTATGCGCCGATGTTTCAATAAACCTAGTTAACAAAACAACCAGTGAACGCAAAGCGGTACAAATATTTCGGCCAATGAAATATTTTCATATTACAGGCAAGTCAAGAGTGACGATCATCACTACCAATCAGCAAAGGGCTGCGCTGTCACTCCTCCTCACAGACCTGTTCCTCAGTGCTGGGTACCTCAACGAAGGGGTGACGAAGAATCATAGCCGGTGGTCGTGTTTTTTGTCTGTACCATCCACAATCTTTTCAGTGGGACCACGCGAAAACCCATCCCGCCCCACGATGTCCCGTTACAAAAAGTGCAGTGGGCCCACAGCTTAACAATGGTATCGGTACATCCCTGGTTGAATGCAACCGAACCCCACCCCTAAGGACAACAAAATGTAGACAGGGTATGTGTGGTTGTGAATGGTGAAAACTGTGAGAGGGTGAATGCATGACTTGTTTCATAAGCATGGGTTTGCTTTTAGCTCAGTGGAAATGAAGGCCTCTGCTATTCATGCTGTAAAACTCCAAGTGAGCATGTGGCACAGCAGCTGTGGGGAGGAAGAGAGCCTGACCACTGAATGTGGTCATCTATCAACCCTCCAACACAGATTAACCACTCCGTGTGTGTGTGTGTGTGTGTGTGTGTGTGTGTGTGTGTGTGTGTGTGTGTGTGTGTGTGTGTGTGTGTGTGTGTGTGTGTGTGTGTGTGTGTGTGTGTGTGTGTGTGTGTGTGTGTGTGTGTGTGTGTGTGTGTGTGGGTGTGGGTGTGTGTGTTCTAATTAAAGACCAAACACTGACGGATCAAACTGTGGCGCTTTGTGTTTCGCTATCCTGTACTCTTAAACACATGCTGACCTGCTAACACCTCTGGTTGTGTCTCTGTGGAAGATGGGCTGGTTCACAGCTGTATGCTCTGCTTCGCTTCAGTGCACCTCACTGACTGTCAGGGGCCGTGATGGACAGGGGGGAGTGTGTGTGTCTGTATAAGTGTGAGTGTGGTTCAGTTCATTATTTTGTATGTCAGTTTGATATATTTTATAAGGTTTTATTTCCAAGGAAAGAAAATAGAAACTAGTGATCTCTTTGAACAAGAGGACCAGTTTCAGTCGTTCAAAGAGTTCACATGCACGCACGCACGCGCGCGCGCACGCACAATACTATATAACAAAGCTGCAGTGATTTGAATACATATCAGATGAAACACCTGGACTGTTTTGTCTTCCCGCTGCTACAAAGAGATTGAAATTTTTTTCCCCCGCTTGTTGGGCGGGGTCAGTGACGGTCAGTGTACATGACCACAGAACACATGAATATGCAAAATGTGGAAGATAACAGTAGGCTGTGTATGTGTGTGGAGGGGAAAGGGGGCTTCAAAGCTGACTGGAGATAAATTGTCAGGGATGCAGCTGTTGGCCTAGTTAACAGGCCTGTCCTTAATGCAGGACCTCTGAACACACACACACACACACACACACACACACACACACACACACACACACACACACACACACACACACACACACACACACACACACTGGATGAACATGTGCTAACACAAGCTGCCAGCTTCAGCCAAACTTTGCCAGGGACCTTTGCTAACCTCATCGATGAGAGTGCATGACTGTGTTTGTGTGTGTGTGTCTGTGTGTGTGTGTGCGCGCATGTTATTATCCTGCACTGTACCATCTCATAATCCAATAGGTTGGTCCGTGTACCATTCGGCCATTTCATTTTACTTTTGATGTCGGGAAATGGGAAACCATCCGATTTCTGTTTTCCGATTTGATATTGGTAGACACGGGGAGACGGCTCGTCTGAACAAGAGACCCGATTTCTGTTTTTCAATTTTCAATTTCCAAACGAGAAAAGTTTTTGTCTACCAATATTAAATTGGAAAACAAAAATCTGATGGTTTCCCATTTCCCAACATTAAACGGAAATTCAAATGGCAGAAAGGTACACGGACCCAGGCCCTTAAAGTAATGACTTTTCCTGTGCATTTTCTGGACAACTTCAACCTTCTCTTAAAAAGTCCACAAATTGTGTCTCAGCCACTGCAAGCCACCTGCACCAGGAGAAACTCAGTTCTGATCACTGTCTGGCCTCCTGCTTATACATATTTAACCTTTGACCTTCATTCTTTGTTGTATTCATATCTGAAAAAAGTGGTCATAACAGAGTAATGCGTTACTAATTAACGTGTTACCGGCATTTCTGAATGTACACACTGCATAACACACACGGTGTAACACACACAGAGCATAACACAGTATAACTCTCACACACAGACACACAGACACACAGACACACACATACACACACACACACACACACACACACACACACACACACACACACACACACACACACACACACACACACACACACACACACACACACACTCACACACACACACACACTCAGTCATAACATTTCTCTGTCACTTTATTTCTTATTGAAAGGAATAAAGCTTGAGGTTTGTAGTTTGTGTCTGAAAGGTTTGAACATGGCTGAAGCATCAGACCACACAAACACAATATACCTCATGTGTCTCCTCTTCATCGAGTTAGGTTGTCTCTGCTTATGGACACTTTACACATTCATGAAGAAATTATGTGGCGAATGATGGATGCTTGTACAATTTTCCTTTTATATAAAGTCTTGTTATATAAATGTTGTAAATATTAAATCATGCATATTTATAAATTAATTGACAACACTGTTTCCAAATACATTGTGCAAAACATACATTTACATTGGAAAGCTTTACTTGTTCAGCTCATGTCCCTTCATTAGCAGAAGGTTTGTTTTATAGGCTTTATCCTGTGAGTCAGCATCAGGAACGGGAAATCTTCCAATTGATTTATCAACTAAAGCAGCTCCAATTCAGCATAAAGGCTACGGCTACTTTTATCTTTATTTCCCTTCTTCTCTGAGGTTTCTATAGCTTCACAGGACGTGTGCATTTCCTTTCATGCTGGTGATACGAAGTAAAAAGTCATCAGCAGCACATGTTTGAGAAGGTCTTCAAAGACCGCTCTGAAAGAAGGATGTGTGGACACACAGCTGAGCAAGCACTGCCACTCGCCAGCTAATTACTGCTGGTCTGCCACCATCGTCTGACGATCTGCGCGAACATCAGGTGTGCTGGTGAGATTCCATTGAATCTCCAACGATCAATAACACAGAATAGTGCAGCTCTTAGCGTAAACGGGTTAGCATTTGCATGGCTAATGGTCACGCACAGGTTGGATATTTTGGAGGAGGGAAACTTAATGATTCGTCTGAAACTTTGCCCGCGGCTGGTACTAACATGTGTTTGACATGTGACTTTGCAGTTGCTTAGCAACCTCCATGTCTGGACGTTAAGTGTTCAAACGTCCCTGCTATGTACAGCGGGACGCTAACTTGCTAACGTCTGATGAAAGTGCAGCATTGCTTTAACAGATAACTCTGTTCATGGAGTAAAATCTCAAGCCTTTGCTTGATCAGGGAAAATCTCCAGTGGACGTTGTGCTGAGTCTTCGTCACACACACGACAGTGAGGGTTGTGGGAAGCTTCGCTCTCAATGCTGTTTTCACTCAATCTTTGCAGGTCATGAACAGATGCACAAACACTGTGAACTTCTGAGGGAACTGCAGGGAACTCAGAGCCAATCAGCGTTGCCACAGTTACCTTGAAAAAGTAATCTGATAACTGATTAGTAGTTACTCCTTTAAAAAGTAACTTAGTTACTTAACTGATTACTTGTTTTTAAAAGTAACAAAGGTAGATTACAAGTTACTTTTTGTAAGTTACTTTCAGCAGCTGCCAACAACATCCCCCACCGTCTCAACATGAAAATGACAACCGGCTTTACTAAAAACTCAGTTCTGATCACTGCCTGATACATATTTAACCTTCGACCTTCATTCTTTGTTGTATTTCTATCTGACTCATGGTTTCAATATTACATTTTTACTAATACTGATATTTATTCACCTGGAGATGTAGTTGTAGTCTGTTGTTGCACTATTGATCTATTTATTTATTTGCACTGCCTGTTCTATGCGACCTTTTAATTGCCCATTTTTGCCCAATTTAATCGTTGTGTAAACGGACACCCAAAACACAGTGAACGTTTTAAATTTTCACTTGAAAATGCTCGGTTAACAGGTCCGAACAAAGTAACGTGATCGCTTTTATTGATCAAATTAATACAGATTATGTAACATATGTTATATTAGTATCAAAAATCAAAACATGACTTTGACTTTACCTGTGCTACAGTGACCATTAGATAGCACTGATTTGATTTGTTTCTGCCTTGTTGTAGACTTGAGTGAGAAGTCCAGGGTGTACGCTGTCTTCATACCAGCTAAAGAAACCAAGTGAAGCTGAATAAATCTGGATGAACTAGATGGATGGATGTATAGATCCATGGTTGGATTGATGGATGGAGTTGTTTCGAAGATGCACTTTGTCTCCCTGTGATTGTTTCCAGTGCTTTATAAAGAGGGATGGATTGGATTGAAGAAAAACACATATTGAGCACCATTTTTCCAGTCTCTTGACCCGCCAGTAAAATAAACAAGAAAAAGGTCCAGCTTTCTGAGTTTACACGGTTTTTATTTAGAACTTAAATCTGTTTTGGGATTGATCCTCACTCTTCATGAATGATGGAATTCACCCCAAGTTGCATGGTGGTGAAAAGCTTTCCTCCACTATTCAGTATGCAGTCTGGCATGGATCACAAGCATGACACCATAATAAATACTCTCCCTCTCCAAAACCCCCCTCTGCCCCTTCTGCCACACCCCAGGACAGCATCTCTCCCTCTATCCCTCCGCACAGTGGAGGGTAGACTGACCCTACAGTCGGTTAACAGGTCATCCCTGTACATCCCTGTGATTATCGCACTGTCACTGCACGGCAATCATGCAGAAGCACGTATCGCCAGGGAGCGAACACCTGTTACCTGGTCACACTGCTGCTGGCTTCTGCTGCAGCGCACCCTACCGAGCGTTCTGTAGAAATGGCTCTGCTAAATGCATGCTCCATTACCAAGAAAAGTTTTCTTCTTCTTTCGTTTTCTGAGTATACTGCTTTAAATGAACTGTGCCCCTCAGACTGCAGCTACATCAGCACACCGAGGCTCTCAGGTCATGGTGGAGGTCTTGCTGTGATTTTTACAAGTCATTTTGACTGCGGGTCAGTCAGCACAGAGACTTTTCCCTCCTTTGAACTCACTGTAACCAAAGTTGGCCGTGTTAAGCCTTTTTACTGTAGTTTAATCGACCGACCTCCCTGCCCTCCTGGCCCTTTCCTGTCTGAATTTAGTGAGTTCTTATTTTCACTTAGAACATTTGAAAAGGTTTTAATTATTGGGGATTATAATTTTCAGGTTGATGTTACCTCTAAGGTTTCTGCTGCCTTTCTGGATATCACCGAGTCTTTTAACTTTAGGCAACATGTTTCTGGACCCACACACAAAGCTGGACATACTTTGGACTTGGTTTTTACTCATGGCCTAACTATGGAAAACATTGGCCTTGAGTATTTACAGCTCACTGATCATAAATGTGTTGTTTTTGGAATTTCCTGTATTCTGGATATGCAACCACGTAACTCCGTGTCTCAATCTAGGCGCATCATAAATTAACACACGGCTGAAACATTTACTGCTTTTTATGGTGATCATGGCCTGTCAGACTGTGATGATGTGCAAACCCTGGTGGAGCTCTGTCACAGCAAGTTCTCGACATGGTTGCTCCCCTCAAACCTAAAAAACATTCCTCAGTAAAATCCTCACCTTGACTTAGGGAGTCAATTCGCTGTCTCAGGCGTCAGTGTAAGAGGACAGAGCGTTTATGGAAATCCACTGAACTGCAGGTTCACCGGCTGCATCTTAAAGAATTATTACTGGGACACAATGAAATGATTAGAGTTGCAAGAAGAGCATATTTTGCCAACCTAATTCTGTTGACAAAACAAATTCAAAAGTTCTCTTTAACACCATAAATGTGATAGTCTCTCCTACCACTCCACAAGTGCCCGTTTCCTCTCACACTGAGTGCAATCATTTCTTAAAATATTTAGTCAATAAAGTCAGCGAAATCAGAGCCAAGATCCCCCACTCATCTCACCAGCTTTCTGCAGGTTCTCCCAACATCTCAGTTTTCATCACAACATCATATTCAAACACTGTTTTATATTTCCAACCTCCTTCACCCATATGCCCCAATTAGAGGCCCAGGTCTGGCCCACAACTGCTGCTTACGGTCCCACACACCAAGCTCAAATCCAATGGTGATAGTGCATTTGAAGCTCTTGCACCAAAGCTGTGGAATGCTCTTCCCCTTCAGCTGAGATGTGTTGACTCCTGTGGTACCTTTATGAAGCAGTTAAAAACATTTTTATTCAGGTAGGCCTTTGACCTGGCCCCTGGCTAGCTCAGTTGATAGAGCATGAGACTCTCAATCTCAAGGTAGTGGGTTCATGTCCCACGCCGGGCGCCACCTTCCCGTGGGCTCATCACCCACGGGAAAGGTTCTTAATCGTGCAATGTGATCTGGGTGACAGTGCTCAGACTGCCACCCCTGTGACCCAGAAACAGATAAGTGGGAGAAAATGGATGGATGGATGGATAGGCATTTGACCTGGAGCTGCTCAGTGTTACTTTTTTGTATAACTATGTATGCTTTTTTCTTGCTTTATGCCTTTAATAATCTTATCTCTGTTTTATTTTTATTCTCTGTTTTTAGTGCTGTTAAACACCTTGTGACACGTCTGTGAAAGGTGCTATATGAATAAAGTTCTATTCTTTTCTGTTCTATTCTATTCTACTTATAAGATGATTAAATGGATTGAAACTTCACTTGTTCAGAAAGTGTTTGTTTTTTTCTTAAAGTCATGGATCGATGGTTATCATACTCAGACTGAGTATTGCAACCAGTTTGTGTATTGAACTACACAAACTGCTGCAGCTTTGATGTTTGGATGTCTGTCAGTTGAAAAAGGAAGAATACAAATGAGGACGGTGATTTCCTCTCAGTTGCTAGGATTGACAGTGAAAGACGCAGCGACCTTCGACTTCAGCGTTTATGATGCATCACCAAGATATATACACTTTCAACACACACACACACACACATACACACACACACACACACACACACACACACACACACACACACACACACACACACACACACACACACACACACACACACACACACACACACACACACACACACACACACACACACACACACACACACACACAGCCTGCGTCAGCCTGTCAGCACAAGCGTCACACACCTTGTTAGCCCTCTGTTCAGTTGGGTTCAATTGAGAAGCTTCAGCTGCAGAGCCGGACACATTGTCTCTCTCTGCTGGCATAAAGCAATGCAGCACACGCACGCGCGCGCGCACACACACACACACACACACACACACACACTCACACACACACACACACACACACACACACACATACACACACACACACAAACATAGATTTGATTTCCGGTTTTCTATCAAACCCACGCAGACACAGCAGTTGTGTCTGCTGTGTCTGCTGTGTCTGCGTGGATTTGAGCAGAGCAAACAGATTGTCGGGGTTTAGCCGGCAGTGAGTGTCCGCCACTCCCTCACCTCCCTCCCTTCCCGCCCCTCCCTCCCCTCCCTCACCGGGGTATCCAGACTGGGCGAAGAGCCAGCCAAACCCTCCGTCTGCCCAGCTGAATGAGTTTGCCAGTCAAGCCGAGATGAGAAGGGATCGGGCATAAGTTTTGTGCAGGATGGGAAATGTCACCACTGGGAGCTGGGACACTTCACAAACACAGTCAAAACAAATACAGCTGCAAAGAGGTCTAATCAATTCATCTTTGAAAGAGAAGCACCCAATTCAAGATTTTTTCAGTGCCTCTTATAAAAAAAGACAGATTTTTCACTGAAGGTCACAGCAACAAGTATTGATAGAATAATGTTGTTATGAAGCATAAAGTGACTAAAATGACAGAGAAGACAAGTGTTGGATTAAAAACAATCTGATGGCGGCCAGTTAAAAGGAGGTCTGTACATGTGTAGGACGATCTGTTGGCAAAATGATCAACATGCAGGCACTGGGACAGACTGTCAACATTTTCTTCTTCGCCATCATCTCGGCCACCGAACAAACACACTGCAGCAAAGATCGTATACTGGCCACCAGGGATGTCCTGATCCATGGGCAGTGTCAGTTTGGGGCTGATTTAGGAGCAGTTGTTGTTTTTAAAATGATCTGCAACCTACAACATTTTCTTTTCTCAGAGGACAGTTGCTGTAAACTGAGCAGCACTTGCAACATGTCATAGATAAACATGTAACAGCCCCACCACAGCAGCAATAGCACAGCAACTGGAATGGCAGCAGTGGGTGATATCTCAATATCCCCCACTGCTGCGATGGAGAAGGTGAAAACAGTCCACTGGCACTATCTAATCCACAATACCAGCCTTCCTGATAGACGCATCAGTAAATCATATAATACAAATTTATACAACAAGTGTGAGCTGAGAAGGTTATAGTCCAATGAGTAACACCAATGAATGCACAAGTTTGCCATGTTCAGTAAGCTAGTTAGGCCATGTTTCCATGAGTTGAAAACTGGAAACTTTGTGTTTTGGGGGTCTATTTACTTGACAAAGATGCTTAGAGTTACTGAAGACCGCCCCTATTTCCATGGAAATGGGGAAAAACTAAACTTTTTGAAAATGCTCAGACTCTGTAGCAATGGGGTAAAACCACAACTATTCTGAAAATGCTGCCACTGGTCATGCGCACCATGAGTGCAGTATGACTGCAACTGTATTTCTACAAAACTAACAGCACCACCGTGTGGCCTGCCATGCTAATTACATAGCTTTCAGTCTTTCTGTCTGTGCCGTTTAAATGAACATTGTTTTCAAAACGTTACTGATTAAATGAAAAAAATGTTTTGAAGCGAAAAGACACCAACGATATGTTATCACTTGAACTGTTGTCATGGAAACAGGGCCTAAGATGGGTTTCAATTGCTCAGTATAACAAACCACATGAAATAAAAACCCACAGGTCTGTAAAGCTTTTAACCCTTCTCGATACTTGGTCTGTCCAGCCATCTTCACATTATATTTCATTATAGTACTGGAGCGGAACATTAAAGTTGGTGACAACTAGGGTTGCAAAGGCTTGAAAGGACTCACAAGGACTTTCAATTGAGGATTGATGCAGTGGAAGAACACTTCACTTCATTGATGTTCAGCCAGCAAATCTGTGGTAAACATGCAACTCTAGAACTTCAACATGAGCCTTGCTGAATCCATGCAGAAAGTTTTGTTGGTAAACAACGGTCCAACCTGCTACTAGCAAGGTGTACCTAATGTTATGGCAGGTGTGTAAATATCATAGAACTGGATTTTTGTAAACGTACAACCCTATTTATCAGCATAGAAATCTGGATTTTACAGCTACCGAACAAGAGACTTGAAGAATCAGCTATATTGTTCTATGCTAAATGGTGAAAGACAGCCCATTACTGTTAGCTGGTTGTTTGTCAGAGCAATTTAATATTCGAGGACACAGCCAATGACTGCCATTACAACATGGTTTTAGAACAGCAATTTTTAGAAAAGCAAGGACCTGTTCTCAGAGGCACTTGAATTAAATCCCATTTTTGGTGAATCACAATTATTTAATCACTGTTATTGGCTTCTTCAACTGGCCCCAGCCTCATGTATGGGCCACATCAGACAACTAACACAGCTGACCCAGAGGCAGGGAGGCCTCCAGGGATGAACTCACCAATTGAATCATTTCATGATTGAGTTTTGATTTGAGTTTTCCAAAAAAAAAAAAAAAAAGGTTTGTACAACCCAGCCACTATTAGATGACCACTAATCTAATTATAAATCATGACAAATATTGAATTAAATTGAAAAATGAGATACAGTTTGAAACTGCGATAGCTGTCTAGAATATTAGACAACAAGTCTGAAATAAATGATAAAAGGGTGCTTTTATACTCAAATAGCAGGACGGTCAGTCAAACCAAAACTCTTCACTTCAATGGCTTTTTGAATAAGATTCAATCATGTTTTCAAGCGCATGAAATACAACCGACCTGTACTGGATGTAAGTTCAAATGTTGCTTCAGTTTTGATGACTTCAAGCTTTCACATGCCCACACAAACACACAAACACACAAACATTTTTTAAAAAAATTTTACCAACCATGTTAAGAAGTGATTAGACCAGTGGCGTTTCTAGATGGAAAAACTTGGTGGGGCAAGATTTTATGTCAGGTCGAGTGACACCACTGAATTTCAAAGTAAAGTGGGTGCACAACCAGCCACAACATTATAATGCGCTGATCCCGTGAAAATGTTGGAGATAGCCGAACAAAAAAATGAAAAATGACATTGAAAAAAAAGAAATAATAATAATGATAATAAAAACTCAATGACAGGATTCGAACCAGGTCATACTTATTCAAAGAAGGTAGCTCAACCAGTCGCCCACCTGTAAAGCTTTGTAACAATGACATTCTTAAAAGATTTTCATCATCACGTCACAGTTTACCTCTAGTTACCTGAAGTCTCTCCGCTAAAGTAAGACTGTCAGACTCGTACTCGTTAATAATCGACCTAATTATTTCTGACTCTTAACTGTTTGTTAGCTTTAGCTGCTCACAAGCTGGTATTTGTGACAACTTCATTGAAGCAGTGCCTAAATCAGCGCCAGCAAATCAGCTCTGAGCATCTAAATGATGCTGTTAGTGGGGGCTTTGGGCTTCAAGCCCCATTCAGCATCAAAATCACGTGATCTGAATGAATGGAGCTACAGCCTGAGCATGCGCACTTTCACTTTACTGCATGCAATACACACGGCATGGTGAGAGAGGGACTCGCCCCACTAATGCACCATCGGTGTGGATCAGGAGAAAACAGCCTGAAATCGCAAGAGGAGACTAATAACCAGGGAGGACAGTCCTCACACAGTAATTATAAGAGGAAGATTTATTCACAGACAAAAAACTATTGTGGATAATCTTAAAGAATGAATAGCATACTTTACATGCAGTCCTTTGTGATGATACCAGGTGTGGCTCAGCCCCACCTGCCCCTAAAGACCAGTCCCCCCTGGGATCGACAGTGCAACATAAGTTGCTGTTTTTTGTGGGGGTTTTTGCCTAGCAAAGGCCTTAAAAACTAGCTGGTGACCCACCAGTTGGGAAACTTTAGACCAAACCAAAACATTGCCTTCAGTGTGACAATATGTATTTTCCTCCTGAGGGATGATAGAGACCAGTCAGTACAGGACATGGTGTGGTAGTTTCGGGCTTATTGACAAAGTGGCATCGAGATGAAGGACCAGGGGTTTCCCAAAAAAACATTGTACAACATTTTTTAACTTTCTATTACTGTGTTCTTGTACAATTACAAATGTCAGATTAACACTTCCAATCTCAGAAAAACCCTCATAACAATAATTCACCAGTGCATAAAAGACTGTGTATTCATACCTGCTAATTTGCATATAAATCATGAAAATGATTCCATATAAGAACATATGCCTCCCCACACTTGTCAGAAGGAGTTCATTTGCAGAAATGGTAATAAAGATGAGAAAGGATTAGTTTATAAAATGGGAAGAATAAAAGATCATTTTGTTCTGTTTGTAGTTCGGGTTTTTTTTCCATTTGGTAATGTGCACTGAACTTATTAGATAGATAGTTCGATCTTATCTAAAGATAACTTAACATTGCGGAATTTGAATGCTTCCACTCGCTCTGAGACGTTCACTTGTAAGATGATAAGATATGGCTCTTCAGGTGATCCTCCCTCATCTTTTAAAAAGCAGTTCCAGAAGATTGTCGATGGATAAGTTGGTTCGTTTGTCAGTGACAGCAGCCGTCAATCTAAGATAATCAGAGTTACCCACTACCGCCTGTCAGTGGACACATCACAGCTGAGCAAAGGCTAGTTATGAGCTGTGGTGTCATTGTCCATGTTCCTCTCAGTTATAAATAAATGTGGATATGTTGTGCAGCAGGAAAGAAAAGACAGGCAATTTGTTATTCCTAAACTGGAATCTGAGTTAAAGATTATGGTGAAAGACATCTTCCTCAGTGAACAAACATCAATGAAAAAGCTTTTTGTCTGAGGTTTCTTGGCATTCTTTGAGATGTAATGAATATACATTGAAAAAAAGAAAATGAACATTGTCTAAGCTCTAGAATCAAAGTGGACCCAAAATTGTATCTGGACAGCCACTCATTTACCATTTACCTCTGCTGCTTGTGTATAGGGTTTCATTACAAACACAAACAACAGCACCAACTTGTGGCCCAACATGCTAACTACATCATTTTGAGTGTTTGTGCTCATTCCGTATGAAGAAATGTCGTTTCTAAAACTTTGCTATGTAAACGTAAAACTTTTCTAAAAACAAAAATGCAAAAACAAGGTGTTTTCACTTGAAATATTGTCGCGTGAACAGCGTACAAAACAGTGTGATCACAGCCCGTACTTTCATTGAAAAATTAAGTTACCGTTTTGCTGTTTTCCAAATTTACAAAGTCATCTCACAGCTGTATGTTTAACATCTAACTGTTTAATATGTAATGGTCACAAGTCCGACCCCCCCCCCCCCCCCCCCCCCCCACCCCACCCCCAAAAAACAGCAAAGTCAACAATCAGCTTCTGAAACGCTGCTGTTATTTTCTTTACTTTAGCAATGTTCACAATGCTGGCTGGTGCCCTAGCACTCCCACCTGAGGAACACGTCTGAGCCAGAAAACAAGAATAAATGTACCTGTGAATGTACCTCTCTTTTTTTGATTATATGTGTGAATTTAACCTTCATAATTCAATAAATGTGTTTCTGACACACTGTTTGCAGATGAGGATTTGGAGTTCTAAATTTAATTTTACGTGCAACGTTTTAAGAAAGATTTTCTCAAAGAGTTCAGATGGTGTGAGCTTCTCTAAGTGTTTTTAAGCTCACATTCAGTTCACTGACAGCTGAAAAAGCTGCAGGCTGCCACAAATATGTTGCTTATGATTATTAATAGAAGCATCATGGATATGTAGTCCATGCTCCTTGACAGTGACTGTGGGATATATGAAGACAAAAATTAGGTTATGTTTAAGTAAATCCTCAGAAAAGGAGTATAATTCAATGTTCAATGAGAAGTGATGTGGAAGCAGTGTTAATTTATAAAGCAAATTCAGATTTAGTCTTAGTCTTTTGAGTAACAAGCCACGTAGTTTTAGTCTAATTTCAGTCATCTGAAACCATTTTAAGTCTTAGACTAAATATTATAAGAGTTTTTGTTGACTAAATCCACAGTGGACTAAATGTTTCTCCAGAATATCCGGTCATTGGAAATATCCAACACTCTGTTATAAATTGGTATGCAAGTTTCAATATGCAATACAGACACAGATTCATCAGTTGTAATTACAAAACATGTATTTTATTTTAACCTAATGTCAAAAACACGAGCATGGCCTTTTCACAAAAGATAATCTCACACTAATTAAGCATAAGTCAAATTACTTTTAGTCATATAGCACTTTAAATCAACTACTTATTTCTTATTTCCACTTGGCCCATGGTCGTCTTAGTAGTAGTTACTTATTTGTATCTGTGAGGGTGAATAAAGGAGGAATATAGTTATTTTACTATCTCTTGCCAAAACTTTTTAGATCTCTCCCTCCCTCACACACACGCCACACATCAGCAACAAATACCACACACACACACACACACACACACACACACACACACACACACACACACACACACACACACACACACACACACACACACACACACACACACACACACACACACTCACTTTGTCCAGTCATATAAAACAACCACCATAATAAAACACTTTTGATTCAATTTGAGCACATTGAATATTTCTACTCATATTAGTTCAGAGAGTCACTCTTCTAATCAATAGAGTTCAGAGGTAGTTTCTTTTAGCTTCTATTTTCTTCCAAGTTTAGCAGAAGCACTGTGGTTTATCTATAAAATAACCTCTGCATGTGTTTACCTTCACATGTATTTCTGGGTGAGAAGTTTGTCAGTGTTGCTTCAGGTTGGTGGAGTTTTTTCAGCGATTTCTGCTCCACACTGTTTACACACAGCCTACTTGTCCTTGTTGTCATTTGTGAAGTGTAACCAGATGTAATTTCTGTAGTTTGTGACCTACTGCTGCTGCAGGCTGATGCACTCAGAGCCGCTGCACGGCAACACACATTCTTCTAGTGCTTAAAGAGCGAATGTAAAGTGAAACTGAAAGTAGCTGTGTAACTAAGACTGCAACTTTACACAACTAAATATAATGTAAACAATTTAACTGATGTAGAAATGTCCTGCAAAATGTGTAAAGTTTACAACGTCTCTTAAAAAAGATAAATAAGTCTGCTGCATCAACATAGATCAACCTACCCTGTAAGATTTCCTCTGATTGGAAGACATTCACAACTTGTCCCGCAACGCGAGCAGCTCTGATTGCATCTCTTGCCCGTTCGTCCCGCACCAACATGTTTGTCTCGTTTTGATTCGTTGACTAAAGTGTCAGTTATATTGTTAGAGTATCGTCTTCATGTCTTACTTTGTATTTAGTTTTTATTAAGTCTTCATCCGTGAAAATGGTTCGTTGACTAATATTTTCAGTCATAGTTTTAGTAGGCAAAATTTACACTGTGGAAGAAAATCAAAATCCAGAGTTCCCTAAGATTTGTTCTTTCCCTTGAAGTCTCAGCTCTGAAGTGCTGACTGAACCTCCATTCAGTGCGTTTGACAGCACAGTACACAGTTTTTTTCAAACTCAATGTTGAATATTTGGAAGTATTTTGAAGTAGTAGCAGACCTGGGGCCTGTACTACAAACCATGATAAACATATCCAGGATCTCTCTCTGTTTCCTGGATCTACTTATCCAAACACATTTAATCCTGATATCCGTTACTACGAAGCAGGTTATCGCCTCGCTAGATCAACCCAGACCCACGTATGCATCTTCACATGAAAGGGGCAGAGTTTGCAGCGTATGACCAATCACACAAACGGAGAGACTCTGTAGCGCATTTTACAGATTACTGAAGGAGCAGTTATTCTCTGAGAATATGAAGAATTAAAACACATCCACCAGGCTAAAAGCAACATATGCTGTTGCAGCCAAAGACCTCATTATTCCAGATCAACTCTTGTGGAGCTAAATAGACTTGGAACAAGTCAAGAACAAGAACAAAAACATCCTTCAAAGCCTCAGTGAGAAGGATTTATTCTATTAAGTCAAAAAGATCGCTCTAAATATTTTCTCATCTCATCTCCGCTGCCCTCAACACTGAACCTGTGTTATGTTTGGTGCTATATAAATAAAGTTTAATTGAATTGAAAAACTGCATCAATCAAGATCATCTAAGAATGGGCAGGTCATTTTCCAAGAGGTGTGATTGGTCAGGAGGCGGAGCTTTGACCTCATATCGAGAATGTAACCAGCTCCTGAGCAGGTTAGAAATTCAGCGTAAGTTGCCGGGGTGATTTATCCTGGTGAGTAAGCGAGCGTCGTAGCGAGCGTCATAGTTCGGAAAACCCAGGGTTAATCCTTTAAGTCTTGATAAGAGAAACTTTTTGTCAATGTGTACATAGAGAGTTGTCTGTCTGTATTTCAATCCATCTGTCCAAAGTCAGAGTTGTCAATGTGTAAAAGAATTTGTCAGGGTGAACCTGAATCTGCAAAAGTCGTATTATAATTTTTCTGTTTGTAATTAGGTATTTAAATGTATAAAAAATCTGCTCATCTGTATTGGAATTTGTACATGTAATAAAATTTGTCAATGAGCACAAAGATTTGTCAATACGTATAAAGATATTTGGAGTTGAAAAGTCTGTTTTCAGCTTCAAATGCTGCAAATAAAGACAACTCACCAGTTACGGGTCGGTTAGTTTCACAATTGGCTGTTTTTTCTTACATGACTTTTATTACAGTTCTGACTTGACACAATTGGAAGATGTAAAGGGGGTGGGGTTTGCTGCCCTGAGCTCAGGCTCACAGGCTCCTTCATTCTTGCAGTCCACCAACGCTGAGAAGGTTCCACTGAAAGTCACAGTATTCATACAATCATGGTGACTTGCACTGAAAGCAAAGCATTTGGGTATTAAATCAATTTCATCAGTTATGAGGCTACAGCACTCCTGTAACTGCAGCAAGGTAAAGACCTGTTTGCTACCATTGCATTAGGACTAGAGTAAGTATTTGTTTATGTGGTGTAATTTTTAAGAGGACGTGTTACTTATCACTCATGACACATCATTGACATATACTGTCACTGGTGTATCAGTGTATCAAACAAAATTTATTTCAAGATATGTGCTGCTTGTTTGGCTAAACTTGTATACACCCTGCCCAAAAGTGTTGTGTATGCTCAAAAACTCTGAGGCATAGTGCCATCTGCCCTGTATCACCTCCCTGGACCTACAGGCAGGTATGCAGCCAGAATGAAGGAGCCTGTGAGCCTGAGCTCAGGGCAGCAAACCCCAACTTTGAAACTTTGAATCCTGTCAAGACAGAACTGTAGCAAAAGTCACTTGTAAAACAAACAGCCAATTGTAAAACTGCTTGACTCCTAACTTTACCAGTTGTCTGTATTTTCAGCATTTGAAGCTGAAAACAGACTTTTCAATTACAAATATCTTTGTACGTACTGACAAATCATATTAAATGTACAAATTATAATACAGATGAGCAGATTTTTTACACAGATAAGTATCTAATGACAGACAGATAAATTACAAGATGACTTTTGCAGAATAACCCAGCCTCTGCTTCCCACCACCGTGATGGTGGAAAGCAGAGGGAAGCAGAGGCTGGGTTCTCAAAGGTAGACTTGTCCATTACCCAAGCTGAAGTCACTAAGGCAGTTGCAAAGCTCCTCGGTGGCAAGACACCGGGACTGGATGAGCTTCGCCCTGAGTTCCTTAAGTCTCTGGATGTGCAGGGACTATTGTGGCTGACACGTCTCTGCAACATCGCGTGGCAGTCGGGGTGGCGGTCCATCTTTTTAAGAATGGCGATCAGAGGGTGTAGTCCACTACAGGGGGATCACACTCCTCATCCTCCCCGGGTAAGTCTATTCCAGGGTACTTTAAAGGAGGATCCAGCCGTTAGTCGCACCTCGGATCCAAGAGGAACAATGTGGTTTTTGTCCCGGTCGCGGAACACTGGACCAGCTCTATACTCTCCACCGGGTGCTAGAGGGTTCATGGGAGTTCGCCCAACCAGTCCACATGTGTTTTGTGGATCTGGAGAAAGCGTTCGACTGTGTTTCTCAGGACGTTCTAAGGGCGGGTGCTCTAGGAGTATGGAGTCCGGGGTCCTTTGTTGACTCCCTGTACGCCCAGAGCAAGTGTTTGGTTCGCATTGCCGGCAGTAAGTCGGACTTGTTCCCACGTTGGCCTCCGGCAGGGCTATCCTTTGTCGCTGGTTCTGTTCATAACCTTTATGGACAGAATTTCCAGACACAGCCAGGGACAGGAGGGGTCTTTTTTGGGAATCATAATACTCGTCTCTGCTCTTTGCAGATGATGTGGTCCTGTTGGCTTCATCAAACCTGGACTTTCAGTGTGCACTGGCGCAGTTCGCAGCCGAGTGTGAAGCAACAGGGATGAGGATCAGCACCTCTAAATCCGAGGCCATGGTTCCCAACCGGAAAAAACTGACTTGCCCCCTTCAGTTCGGTGGAGAGCCCTTGTTCCAAGTGGAGGAGTTCAAGTATCTCGGGGTCTTGTTCACGAGTGGGGGCAAGATGAAGCGTGAGATCGACAGCCGGATCGGTGCAGCATCTGCAGTAATGCGTTCACTTTATCGGTCCGTCGTGGTGAAGAAGGAGCTAAGCCAAAAGGCAAGGCTCTCGATTTACCGGTCAATCTTCATTCCTACCCTCAACTATGGTCATGAGCTTTGGGTCATGACCAAAAGAACGAGATCCCGGATACAAGCGGCTGAAATGAGTTTCCTCCTGAGGGTGGCTGGGCGCACCCCGGATGCCCCCCAGACGCCTCCCTAGGCATGTCCTAGGGAGGACATGGTGGAGGAGGTAGGAGGACACGCCTCCTACCTGCTCCTGAGGTAGGAGGCCTTGGAGCAGACCTGGAGGGACTATGTCTCTCGGCTGGCCTGGAAACACCTTGGGGTCCCCCTGGAAGAGCTGGAGGAAGTGTCTGGGGCGAGGGAAGTCAGGGCATCCCTGATCTGCTGCCTCCATGACCCGGCCCCGGATAAGCGGGATAAGATGGATGGATGGACTTTTGCAGATTCAGGTTCAAATTGACAAATTCTTTTACTAATTGACAACTATGACTTTGGACAGACGGATTCAAATACAGACAGACAACTCTCCACACACATTGAAAAATAGTTTTGCTACAATACTGCCCCATATTTGTACTCTGAAAGTTGTTTCTACTTGAAAACTTAAAGAGGGCTGTGGAGGCCCAACTTTTAGTTTGGAATAAATGCGGAGGAATTAGGAATTAGGAAGATGATTGTCTGGTAGTAACATGAAGTCCTACCCTGCAAGCCAATCCATTGCCGATCCATGTAGGGATGACAAACGTGATCAATATGCACAATGAGGTTTTCAAGCTGTAGTTAGTACAGATTTTCTTTGAAGACGAAAAATTGCATCAGTTCTGTTTGGGAAACGAGAACATTTTCAAGTGAAAATGAAACGGCTGTCAAGGTCGAACACTTTGAAAGCGCTCTGACTCAATCTCCGTGAAAAGCTGCGACTGAGCATGTGCACCATGTTATTTGTAAACATGCATGTGCATGCACAGAAAAACAGTAAAAACACGCATGAGTAGATGGACAATAACAACAATGGTGGCCTCCAGAGTGTCATGTTGGAATTGATAGTTGACAGTCACGTGTATTAGGAATCTGACTTGTTGTCTGTCCACTAGAATGGCAATGTCCTCCCATTGTTAATATTTATAGTGTATCGTTTTCTGCAAGCACGTGTCTGGTTTTATTACATAAACAACACGTAACCCTACAAACTACATAATTTTCACTGTTTCTGTGTAAACTGACATCATTTTCAGAACGTAGCTGTGTACACCTGAAACTTTGTGTGAAAAAAAATATGCAAAAATGATGTGTTTTCACCTGAAACGTTGTTGTGTGAATTAGATTTAAGCCTCTAATTCTGTATCAAACATTGTGGAACTTTGCATTTTGGCTGGAAGAGGCCCTACAGTCACACTTTATCAATGGATGAATGGAAACAGTTATTACTCTGGGACAAAAGACTCAATAGTCAAAGCAATCAAGACCGACCTTTGTAGAGGATTCACTCCGGTTACCACTGGGTCCATTAACAGATGAATGATCACAAAAGAGGCCTTTCTCATCCCTTAAATCACCTGTCAAAATTATACGAGTGCAACAAATCCTGTCAAAACTGTAATTTCAGTTAGGAGGATGTAATGGAATGAGCCGAATTTCTACGTAAATCTAAGCCTCTGCCAGGCCAGTACCCAAGCTGCTGTGCAACAATTGTACGAAACAGGAAAGAGTTAAATGAGACACAGAGGCAGAAAGAGAAAGACCATAAGTCAATGCACTGCTACTGCAGGACCTTTCATACGTGTGATCACAGAAATCAAGACTGCAACAATTTGGTTTCTCGGAGAATGAGAAACATAAAGCTGCAATAACAAGGGGGCTTGCAGAGAGATGTCTTGTTAGGAACAACCTTTAGAGAAAGTGCAGCATAGAACAAGAGGTGAGTACACATCTGTGCAATATCACTGTAATGACAAGCGACTGCACACTGTACAAGCCCTCAGGGATTACAGTGTTTCCACAAGTATTCAAGCTGATATGGACAATACAACACAAGGAACACAATGCAGAAAATACAAGCAAATCCAAACAGACCAAAAATCACTTGTGATCAATGACATAAACTGGCCATTGGAAATATTATTGAAATATTGTAGATTTTTTATTTCCAAAACATGTAAAAGGACATATCTGGATTTCTAATGTAAAGCAGAAACGAGGGGTAACAAGTGTTGGAACCAAAATCCATTGTTCACTCACCCCTATGAAAAGGGGGGACCACGTTTTCTTTGAGAACAAAGGAACATGTCCTGACCGCATGGTAAGACTCGCCATTGGTCACGTGACCCCCACCAGGGGGCTCCCCGCATTCCTTCCCTTAAGCTGCACTATTATTTGCGGACCTCCCGGTGTTTTCACGCTGCAGAACTCAGGTTTTCTTTCTCTGAGACGCCAGACACAAACGCCCGCGTCCGCAAATCCTCGGCCATGGAAGCACGTTTCACTGTCTGGGCAGGAAAGTAGCATAACGTGATATTGATGTTGCTGTGTGTTTTAATTTTGGGCTTGTGAAACTCCGGGACGCTAATCCCACCCCGTTTCCAAGCAGTTTGTGTCTGCACATGGACAGCCATCCACGCAAATCACCGCAGTGACTTTATTGCAGATAGATAATTAGTTATTCCTTATTAATTGATAAATGAACCAGTTTATTCGATTAATAACCAGGATTGCTTTTAATCCTTTTTCAGTGGTTTTCTTTCTATCAAGCGCCTAATTATCCAGTATTATTAATTAATAAATCACAAGTTCATTCAATTAATTATCCCAACTGGCTTTAATTTATTTTCAATAGTTTAGCGCATTCAAGTAATTCATTGTATTAATTAGTAAATCACAACTTTACTTAATTCCAACTCCTTCATGACTCCCTGATTGTTGATAAATAAATAACCAAGATTGTTTAATTAATAATCTAACCTAAATTACTTATAGATCACTCTCAGTGTAATTTACATATTCTGATCAAACGCTGACCTCAACACAAGTAAATGCCCTGCTCTGACCACTGAACAAACTCACTATTCCAAACAACTTGTTTCCTTATAAGTATTTTCTCTCCTCTTCTCTTCAGACAAGTAGACTTATTTCAACATACCTACCCATGAGTAGTTTTATTTTGCAGCTTGGCGATGCATTCAGCATGTCATTACACTAGACAGACAATGAACCAGATGGGCAAATATTGGTCAAGCGACACAGAAAAGACACAACTTACTAGGACGGGCACTCGGTAGAGCGCATGCCTTCAACGCCACATTTGTCACCATGGAAACCAATGGATTACAAGGTTTTTGATCCACCACACCACTCCTTCCGTCATCTGTCATGGTTGTTTGAATTGCTTCATGTTATCTCTGTTTCACACAGATATACAAACATTGTAGAATTTCCATGTGACCCCCCCCATGACTTTTGACCCCAAATGCTAATCGGGGCAATGATGTCACTGCATCACGTGACATATCAGCGGATAGGGAACTGTAAACAGAACATGTTGAAAATTGATTTGACATCAATTAAATCAAAACTGACTGTGTCATGGCAAAAATATGTTTTTGGACTTTTCATAACCTTGACCTTGACTTTTGAGCCAATCACTGTCAAAATTTAATGGAACCATCCTTGGATCAAGACAAATGAAAATTGCATGCAATTCGAGTCAGTAGTTTTTGCGATACATACATACAGACAGACAGACAGACAGACAGACAGACAGACAGACAGACAGACAGACAGACAGACAGACAGACATACATACATATATACATACACACATACAAACACATGGACAAACAAAACCTTGGCCCCAACGTTAGTCGGCGAAAGTAACAAGACAAGTGATCAAAGTTCCGCCATGTTTTGACTGAACTCTCACGTCTTCATCAGAAACGTGATCGAGTGGTGAAGGATGTCCTTTATTCAGCTGGTGTTACAGGAGGTTGTGACTGTCACTGCTGATTGGTCAGCCACACCCCTTGCTGTCCGTCTGCTCCGTCAGGACGCTGTTCCAGATGTGGGACAGCATGTAAAGCCCTCTTGTCCCAGTTCATTGTCCTCGGCCCTCAGTTTCTCATCTCTACTACCTCCATGATCCAGCACAATTTGCAGTGGTCATGACTCTCGTCTTGTATGTGCTGTCCTGCGGCAGGAGCAGCGTACTGATGGAGCGGATGACAGCAGGGGGTGTGACCAACCTTCCAAAAAGTCACACCTTAACACTAGCTGATATAAAGACACGTCAGCCACCACTATCGGATGACATTTCTGGCAAAGAAACTAATCGACTCATGTCAACAAGATGATGAAAAAACCCTGAAAAGAGAAATTACTGAACTTAAAGCATAATTAACCTAATTGAACCGTTTCCTTAAATACAAAATACATAAAGATAGGAGCAAGCAATAGCAGAGAATCCTTGAATGTGGACCTTTGATTATCAAAACCTAAGCAGTTCATATTTATTCCTTGATGGGGCAAGTGGTGATTTTTGGTCTGCTTATATAACTATTTAAACTAAGTGAAAATGTGGCCCACAGGACAATATTTTGTGGCCCCTGCTTTGATGTGTAAGTATAATATTAGTGCCGCCCTCAAAAGGAGTGGACCTCCGACGTTGATGGTCAGGGCTAGGCCAAGCTACGCCAACCAAAGGCGATTGCTACTGGTTGCAGCAACTGCCTGAAATACATCAACCAAATCAGATCCAGACGCTTAGTGTGCAGAAGGTTCTGTGCTCTGTTAGATAGATAGATAGAGAATGAAACAATCTCGCGATCTAAATTTGAAGCGAGACAGCTAGCTCAGTTGGTAGAGCATGACACTAACAATCTAATCCAATCACGCCGGGCCCCACCTTCCCGTGGGCTCACCACCTGCAGGAATGTTCTTAATCGGTGCAATGTGATCTGGGTGACAGTTCTCAGACTGCCGCCCCCGCGACCTGGAAATGGATAAGCAGGAGAAAATGGATAGATGGATGGACACATATAAGAAGAACTCAAGGAGTTGAGCTTGTCTTCTGAGCCTGCTGTCAGTGGCATGGACTTTTATTTAGACACTAAAACCAACAGGGACACCGTGGCAGGAGGACACTACACTCAAAACCCTCTTCACTCCCGGTTGCCAATTTACAAGTAATAAATTAAACTAAACTAGATGAATTAACTAACTACATGAACTAAGCAACAAAAACACAACACAATACAACCATTACCAACACTACAAACCTAATATAACCCCCAATAATTACATCTAAAACGCGACAAACAGAAACTCCCATAACGCATTGCAGCAATCAGCTCTGTGATGCTACATATTATTAAAACGGTGGATATATGTGGGAGATGAGGGTTTTTAGAACCATGAGTCTGAGTGATGTGACTTTCAATTTCATTTAGTTGTTGTGTGATTCAGATTTATTTAGAGTTAAGAGAGCATTTGCCACTCTCTGTGGCTGTGAGCATCAGCATGAAGAATCGGTGCTCCACAGGTAGTGACGATCAGCACTCTCATGCCGTATTGGTCATATACGCTGCTTTGCACACACTGGTGGTTATGTTGACTTGATTTATTTAAATGTGGCGCTCCACAGCTCTGCGGTCTTCCGACGCAGCTACCGTGAGCTGCGGCCACAATTCCACAATTCTTCGCACCACAATTGTTGCGTGATGACGTTATAGCCCTGCGTGGTTCACAACCTATATTTTACCTCAATCTTCGTCGCGGGACCTCGCAACATACCGTACAGCCCACCGTGCTCAGGGATGTACTCCAGTGGGACAGAGACTCAAAGAGCCGGAGCAGAGGGACGAAAGAACTGCATGCGGCTCAGGAGCCGCAGGTTGCCGACCCCCGTTCAAGACATTCTGAGGGTCTCAACTGCTTCCTCTCTCATGCCAAATGTGGCTCATATATGTGAGAAGAAGCGCTGCCAGGTCTCTGGCAGCAAGGAGTAGGCAAGAGAAACCATGTTGAAAAAAGCCGTTCATGATCTCCATTCAATGTTCCATTCATGTTCAGGACATTTCATGTTCAGAAGAAATCATTAAAACTGTTAATAATGACGTTTGAGGATTTTTTGTACAACTTTTTTTGTGGAATCCCAGATGTGGCCCACAGCCTCAGCCAGACTCTGCCTCCAGCGGACCCCAGGTAAATTGAGTTTGAGACCCCTGCATTAGGGGGTCGTGAAGCTCTCTTGATTTCAAGAGGTGTAATGCTTGTTTATGTCTTAACTACAGACAAGTAAGCATTTAATTCATTTATGTCACAAAACAACTAAGTTCCAGCACTGAAGGTTAAAAAAAAAGACCAAAAATATGAAAAACTATTTAAAAGTTTTCAAATATTGCAAGAACCTGGGCAGTTTGAACATGAACATAATGTGTGTAGTATAGAGGGAGAAGAAAAGGCAAGGAGCTTCCTAGAATATGGCTCCATTGGAGCAATGGACAGAATTAGAGCATAATGCATTTCTTGTGGTGAAAAACTGGCAAATAAAAGTTTGAAACTTCACCAAACACCCCGAGACCGAATGTGAACCCAAAGAGTATATTTAAATACTGATCGAAGAGAAATGTCCAACAATTCACATTCATTAAAGGAAAAGAATTGTTTATAATAGTTTGTGATCCTTGGTGCATCCTCTTAGTAGGCCAGCTAATTTTTTTTGACCTATTTATGTTTTTCTTTTGTATTCACTGCAAATTATTTGGCACTTGCCAGGATATAAAATCTTATTTTTAGACATAGTAATTTGGGTTGTTTTAAAAGTTATTTGGTCATTTTTAGTCCTTGATTTTACAGTATAATCGAGACTAAATATCTTATTTCAAGATTTCTTATCATGTAGAATTTATTTGTGCATGAACAGATCATTTTTTAAGTTATACTTTTTTTTCCCGATTTTGTGTTTATATTTAATATTTTGATAACCCCCTTTTTTTCAGTTTTCTACATTTTTTGCTTATTTTCACATTTTTTCGTGTCCATAGAGCCTGGAGGATAGTTGCTGCATTTCACTACCATACTTGTATATGTTTATGGCAAATAAAAAAATCTAATCAAACCTAATCTAAAATTACAAAAGGGGTGTCCTGACTGGATCAAGGCTGATTTGATTGTTTTTGGTCCAATTCGAAGAGCAAAGATTAGTTAGGAATTTTTTTTAATGGCAGCAGCTGTAAATTCAGTACAATTTGTAAGTTGTAACTTTTAGCGGTTTTCAAAAGTGCTAGCTACAAAGCTTTATTTCAAACACCCAACTTGATCAAGAACAAATTCATTGCTTTGAAAAAGCAGCCTGCCTCTCTGGTGCTATCAGTCTGTTCAGTGGGACTATTTCAACAAAGCGGGTTTGAACACTTTTAACATAATTTTACTTTGTGTAGCTTTTCCGGTACTCTGATTACACTGTTTAAAGTGAATCTAAGATCCTGATGAAAATATTGTTTTAACTGGATGAGTGATCCATTTTAATGCCTGAATGAATAAACAAACAAATAAACAAATAAATAAATAAAAATCTGTTTTATCCAATAATTCTTTGACCGACGATTTGGCTAAACTAAGCTTTTGTGAATGAATTTAAGGAATTTAGACATTTTATAGTTAAAGGAAACACTTTGTAAGTCTATGAAGCGATACACTTTAAGTATGATCAGACTAGAATCATCATCAGGTTAAGTTACTGTATATCCTTGACTGGTTCTTTCCTGTCATTATTTTTCTTTTGATGATAGTCAATTTTGCAGTTTGTACTACATGTGAAGATACAAAAAGAAAATAGCTCTTCATGTGGGTCTGAGTTCTGAGTACTAAGTCCCCAAGGTATTAAAGCTACTGTACACATATAGATAGAAGAAGACCCACATGAAGAGCTGTTTTCTTTTTTAAGGAAGGGGGAGAAAGGAAGGAGGACTGAATGTAGAATGGGAAATGTCAGCACGCAGATGTACGAACACACTTTCCTCCTTCCTGTAGTCATACCATCTGAGGAATACTGATTACATTTCAGTTTGACCCCAAAGCAGCCTGTGTTCGCTGTTCACACGCACCCACGCACGCACGCACGCACGCACGCACGCACGCACGCACGCACGCACGCACGCACGCACGCACACACACACACACACACATCACAGTCCTTTCAGTCTGAAGCAGACAAAATCAATTACACCACCAGTGGCTAAATGAGCTAATCTGAACAGCACAAGGTTATTACATGAAACCCTTAAGCCCTGACTGTGTGTGTGTGTGTGTGTGTGTGTGTGTGTGTGTGTGTGTGTGTGTGTGTGTGTGTGTGTGTGTGTGTGTGTGTGTGTGTGTGTGTGTGTGTGTGTGTGTATGTGTGTGTCTGTCTCTGTCTCTGTCTCTGTGTTCCCATGTAAAACACACCCACCAACCCACCCACCCACACACACACACACACACACACACACACACACACACACACACACACACACACACACACACACACACACACACACACAGGATTGAGAGAGGAAACACGTGTTCGGAGGCAGGTTAAGGATTCTACAGGAATGTAAATCTTCATATCCTCTTTATTTTCCTCTCTATTTTATACTCTTTGAAACAGTCGAACGAATGTGAAATACTTTTTCTTGTTGTTTCAGCATGACTTAATGTGACTGCCAGTAAATATTCCAAAGCGTTCCCTCGTGACTCCTCTGCTGGAGCTGTTTGTGTGTGTCTGTGTTAATGTGTGTTTGATGACTGTCCTCTGGATGCAGCTCAGGTCTTTTGAAGTGAAGAACTGAATTTAATTTTAGAACACTTATTTTTTCTCCTGGTTGCTGCGATCATTCTGATGGGTTGATTAGAAGATTCTGGTATTTGAAGTGTTTTCGAGCTGCGTACAAAGGCAAAAATACAACAGCTTAAATGACTAAGATAGCTAAAACAGATGGTAAAAATAGGCAGAGTGGTGAACATTTCTCAAAATAATTAAAAAGAAAAAAAAACAGCCTAAATATCTAAATCAGGGGTCTCAGACTCGCGGCCCGGGGGCCAATTGCGGCCCTCGGGTCAATATTTTGTGGCCCTCTGCTTCTAATCAAAGCTTTGTGTTAGTGCGGCCCGCGCATTTTTTTCTCGCACGCATCTGGTGGTTTTATATTTTTTAACACCTGTGGGCTCCCGTAGCTCAGGCTCGCGAGAACAGCGCGAATCACTTAAAAATGTTTGGATGAACGATTGGAAGTAAAATATCTTGTCAACTAATGCTATACTGTTTTATTTAGCCCCAGCCATGTCTTTTTCAAAACCTGTCGTGAAGAGAAAAGTTGGCGATGAGCACAGACAATTTCAGGAGAAGTGGGAGCTGCAATATTTTTTTGTTGAGCACAGGGGCATCCCAACGTGTCTAATATGCATGGATAAAGTTGCGGTGCACAAGGAGTATAACATTAAACGTCATTACTCAACTAAACACGCTGAGGAGTATGCAAAATACCTGGGAGATAAGCGAGAGGACCGGGTCACCAAACTTAAAACATGTCTACTGAGGCAACAAGATTTTTTCAAGAAAGCCAGCAAAGAGAGTGAAGCGGCTGTCAAAGCTAGCTACGTGGTGAGTGAGATGATCGCTAAAGCAGGAAAGCCGTTCAAAGACGGCAAGTTCATCAAACAATGCATGTTACAGGCTGCAAGTATAGTCTGCCCGGAAAAAAAGGCTCAGTTTAGTAACATCAGCTTTTCAGCCAACACAGTGGCAGAGCGCATTTCTGATATGTCAGGTAACATTTATGATCAACTGCATGAGAAAGCTAAACATTTCCATTCTTACTCACTCGCTCCTGATGAGAGCACAGACGTCACTGACACGGCGCAGCTCACAATATATGTCCGTGGTGTTGATAACAATTTCGAAGTTACGGAGGAGTTGCTCACAGTGATTGCAATGTGTGGCCAGACCACCGGTCAGGAGATATTCCGCCAGCTGTGTGATTGAATTGAGGATGCCGGCTTACAATGGAAGTGTTTGGCTGGAATAACTACCGATGGAGCGCCATCAGTGACAGGGAGGAAAAACGGACTTGTAGCACTTGTTCGAAGAAAACTGGAAGAGGAGGGTGTGGAAGATGCCATTGCTCTGCACTGCATTATCCATCAGCAGGCCCTTTGCAGCAAAATCCTGAGGTTTGACAATGTGATGTCTGACGTCGTGAAATTCATCAACCATATCAGATCCAGGGCTTTAAAGCACCGGCAGTTCCGCGACTTTTTGGTCGAAATAGAGTCAGAATATGAGGACGTGCTCTACTTCACCGAGGTACGTTGGCTCAGCAGGGGGAAGGTCTTGAAGAGGTTTTTTGAGTTGAGGGCACAAGTGAAAGCCTACATGGAGAAGGATGGGATGACTGTTCCTGTGCTAAGTGATCCTAAATGGCTAATGGACTTAGCTTTTCTTGATGACATCACACAGGAGCTGAATTTACTGAACAAGAAGTTACAAGGCCAGGGCCAGCTTGTCAGTGTTGCATATGACAGTGTCAGAGCATTTTCCACAAAACTTGTGTTATGGAAAGCCCAGCTTTCCCAGACAAACCTCTGCCATTTCCCAGCATGCAAGGCACTCATGGATTCAGGCACAACATTCAGTGATGAGAAGTATGCTGATACTATCGGAAAGCTACAAGAAGAATTTGATTACAGATTTGCAGACTTCAAGACACACAGAGCCACTTTTCAAATTTTTACTGACCCCTTCTCCTTTGATGTGGAGGATGCCCCCCCTGTCCTGCAGATGGAGCTAATTGACCTGCAGTGTAATACTGAACTCAAAGCCAAGTTCAGAGAGGTGAGTGGAAAAACAGTGGAGCTTGAACAATTTTTGAGAAAACTGCCCCCCACCTTCCCTGAGCTTTCCAGGATGTTCAAGCGGACCATGTGCCTTTTTGGCAGCACCAATCTGTGTGAAAAGCTCTTCTCCACAATGAACTTCAATAAGTCAAAGTTCAGGTCCAGACTTAAAGATGAGCACCTTAAAGCTACACTGAGGGTCTCAGTTGCCTCCTCCCTCAAGCCAAATGTGGCTCAGCTGTGTGAGAGGAAGCGCTGCCAAGTCTCTGGTAGCAAGGAGTAGAAGGAAGTAATGAACCCTATGTTCTGAAGAACTGTTCGTGTTCTGCATGTTCTGACTTGTTAAGATTGAGAAGATTGGATCAGTTGATCTTTTTTTTGGAATACTTGAAGCCTTTTTTTGTGATGCAGCCTTTTTTTTGTGATGCGGCCCAGCCTCACCCAGACTCTACCTCCAGCGGCCCCTAGGTAAGTTGAGTTTAAGACCCCTGATCTAAATGATTCAAAATGGCTAAAAGAACCAATGGAGCTAAAATAACCTATATGGCTCGGTCAGCTAAAATGGCTCTATCGGAAAAACAGCTGGGAAAAGTACGTAAATCACTTAAAATGCTATAAAATGTAAAAAGAAAGACTCTATTTTGTTAAAAAGAGTCAAAATTAAGAAATGGTTAAAAAGAGTTAAACTGTGAAAACAGAGTCAAAATAGCCAAAAAGACTTGAATTGGCTAAAGAGCCAAAATGGCTTGAATCAAATTGGCAGAGTATGGCTGCAGACCGCATGTTGGGCATCACTCATTCTGACGAACCACTGTGGTTTAGCAAGACAAAATCTCTTTTAGCTGCAGTTTACTGGAGTACATAGAAAGGCGGCAGACTGATGTCTGACGGCTCTGCAGCTCCTACTAGTGGCCAAGAGGCGCATGATGGGGAAATAACACAATATTCATGGGTAAAATCGATATTTCTGGCGGGAAATATATCTGTTGGAGACATGATTTGCATAAAATCCAAAAACAATAAGAAAAACTGCATAATGACAACAAATAATTGATATGAGTAATTGAAACAGTTAACTTTTCCTTTCTTCATGTCGGTGTGGACTGTGGTCGTCCAGCAATAGTAATGATTTCTGCAGTGCTGAGTGGAAGTGCTCTATATTACAGCTGAGGCCATGGGAAATAGCTGCATACCTCGGGTAAACGGCAGATCCCTGACTCAGCTGTTAGCAGGAAACAATAGTGGCAGGATGTCCTGAACTATAGGAAGAGATACTGCATTACGCCTCAAACACAGAACTGAGCACACGCTGTCACCTGCAGCTCAGGTAATCTCCACCTGCATAGAGTTGGAATATGAATCTGAATAAACAGCCTGCTTTCATCAATATTCAAGTAAAATTAAAAATTGTCCTTTCATTTTGGGGGACGTTTACACAACAACGGTGCACTTATTCAAATAACACAACATTTCACCCGGGTCACTACACCACCTCCCAAGCCATCATCTGGGACCTTTTCATTCAAATTGAGGAAAACTAGAACTTTTTTTATAAGCAACCTAGAGAAATGTTGCTTGAATGTAGAGTATCCAAGAAAAACCCTTGTCCAAATGTAAGTTTTTGGCTGCACAATATTAGGAAAACATTCAATAATGTTGAGTGTTACGATGACGATATGACTTGTGTTAAATGAACAAATACTTAAGTTTATGGTTGTAATGGCCATTTACTGTTGGTGAGGGTTTTGGTGAGGGAATTGCATGGTTAGTCTCAGTAATGAATATGGGTAGGAACCTTGGTGGTGTCAGGCGAGGGCTTGAGGGAGAGGGGCACTCATGGTTTCTGAAGCGGCATGTCCACTATATCTGGCTATTTCCAGCATCCCATTCTATGTTATGTGAAACACACTGCAGTGCATGCTGGGTGCAGTGTGGCGCTTTTCAAGCTGCGTTGCATCTTCCCAGAGCTGCCCAAAGCTGCCCCTAGATGCACAAAGTTGATTCCAGCCCCCTTTATGAAAGACATATTTAGCAAATGTACAGTTTATTTTTCGCCTCAAATGTTTTCAGAAATACTTTTTGCTGAACTATTTCAGCAATAAAACACTAAGTTTGTTTCCGAGCAGCCATGTTGGTCTGGTTTTATCCTCAAGACTAGTTGTACCGCACATAACTCTGAGCCGTGCTCCATGGATAAAGAGCTTCGGGGCTCACACAGTAGCAAGGCTACATGCTAAACATGATTAAAGTTTGACTGATACATTTATTAGTGAGCCGGAGCATGTGCACGGCACACAGCAGTGCGTAAATAGACATCACACACTGACGGGCAAGCATACGGCTGTAGGACTCCATCGGATTGGCCACATATATTGACATGCAGATTACATGGAAAAGCACCATTTATTGCAGTGTAGTCAGTCTTTTGCAATATGTATATCATGCATGTTGATTACACCATGATGATAAGCTATATTGTGCACCCCTAGTTTGCAAGTTTACAACATGCATGGAAATAAGTGACATACGTAGCATACAGACCTCATCTTACAGAAATCTTGATGAAGATGTAACTTGTACTTCTTTGCTCCAATGCTACCTTGAACCAGTTGAGTCCATCACAGTGGACATTGGGCTAAAAAAAAGGATGAACCTCTCTACATGTGTCCAGTTCTATCATCTGAGTTATGTTTCACCATTACCAAAAAAAATAATGTGTCATTGTCATTCATGATGCTTTGAGTCAGAAAGCTGCTGTCACAGCATTATTTACATGTTTTCGTTTTCCAGCTAATCAGCTGAATGAGCTTCAGGAGAAACTAATGTTACGTTTCTGCATGTATTCGATGACTCCGGCATGTTTCAGCTGCTGTATCTGGGAAACTGGGAAATGAAGGAATGTCATCATGAATGTTTTGTAAATGTGAAAGCACGTTCCATCATGTTTGCTGAAGTTCATCTTGTGATTGTAATAAATGTTTGGTACCAGTAGTGTTGATCTTATGATCAAAAAGGAGGGGATTGTTATGGAATATCTTAAGGCCTCTGAGGTTTTCTGACTTATTAATACAGAGACATCCTTGCACAATGTTATCTGAGGAATGCACAGATGGGCCCTGGTCTCCTCTCACTCCTGTGTGCCCTCTGCCTGTATATTATGCTCTATTGTCAGTCTGGTGTCACTCTATCAGTGATTAGCGGACTCCGATGACTCCAGAGGAGCTGCTGTGATGTCTATCATACTGTTTATGAGGACTTCCAAGTGTTTCACTGATGCCGAAACCAGACCTTGCAGAAGTGGAGATTAGATGGGCAGTAGCTTAAGAAGGGGAGATTGAGGTACCAGAAGGAGTCTTGTCTTCGTCTGTGTCTCACTGATGTGTCTACATGTCCATAGAGAGTGGAGCTCCAGCTGCAGCTTTCAATAAACACCCTTTGCATCGAGTCACTGTCTGTTCTTCATTCATCCATCTGAAACTGCGCATCACCAGGGAAGCAACGAAAATATTCTTTACAATCACATCATTGCTCCTGTTTCAAGTTATATGACTTCAGCAAAGCTTCTCACAACTGAAAACCGATCGTTCTCTCATTATCACCCATGTTTCATCACTGAGTTTAGTTTCCTTTGAAAATTATCTCCCTGGACACAGAAAATGGATAATGAAATCTGATGTGGACAGTTGGAATTGCTGGATTTTTCTCAGTTTTCTTGCTTATTAAAGCTCTGAATGTATTCAATTGAACCAGTGAGTAATTTATAATTTTAGTAGTTGCCCTTGCAGCATCTAGGGCACAAATCCAAAGATGTATGATTGCATTAAAAGTTCAGATTTTAAGTTTTGAGAATATGAAGAAATTGCCATTGAAGACGGTTATTAGTCGGTTATTAGTCAGTGAAATCCTCACAGAACAGAAAGTAATTTTTCTAATGATGTATTTATGCTGGTTTCTCTATGTCTTTTTTCATAATTCTCCTCCACGTCTTATTCATTCTTATTTCATCTTCTGTCGGCTCCAACATGTGATAACAGTGACTTGCCGCCCCACTCGCAGCCTGTGTGAATCTTCATTAAGGTCTTCATGGAGGGACAGCACCTTTACAAATGGCGGTCATTACACTCACTGCTGTCTGTAACGGCTCTCTGCGGCGGTGTGCTCAGTGGAACAGTCTGAACACAGGCAGTATTTTGGCTGCTAAAGTCAGTTTAAGTAGCAGCAGCTCCATTTCAGTGTACATTTTTAGGCAGCGAGCCGTCCAGTCCAGACAGTCAATTTTCAAAAAAGATGGCCGAAAAAATTGTGCACAGCTTGCTCAAAGCCGTCTAAAATATGTACAGTAAACCGGTAAGAGCGGACACATTGCCATGTACAGAGAAGTTTTAACTGTTTACACACTAATGAGCGGACAGCTTCCCGCAGCACGGCGCTGCTGTGAAGTTTACTTCAGTCAAACATAAGGCCCGTGGGCCAAAACTGGCCGCAAAAATCTCCAGTCCAGCCCCAGAAACCAAGCAAGGTGGTTATACATTTACATTTCACTGTATTTTGCAGCAGAATGTTTCATTAAAATAGACTATATTGAGATTGTGGTAATTTTCAGTAGTAATTGTGTGATCTTGCAAAAATTAACACAAAGAAAACTTTCACGTGTAGCTTTAAGGGTTATTATAGCAATATTTAATATTGTCTGGTCCACTCAAGATGAAACTGGACTGTATGTGGCCCCTGAAGTAAAAGTTTAATGAGTGTTTATTTTGTATGTATCTTTATATGTCTTTATATATTCATGCATATAGATATCCCAAAAAATTGGTTTATAACTGTATAAACCGATTCAGTTAGGAGTAATAATGTGGTTAATAACACATGCAAATGATTTACTGAGTTACTGCTTATGTTTGAAATGAAAAGATGGGAAGCACCAATATGAAACATATTGGAGAGTTAAAGTGAAAAATAATAAATGATCCAATTAGCAGAGACTCCCTGCACTGTATTTGCGTGTTCTGGTAGAAATGTGCATATTTAGGACGGTTCCGCACATAAGCACATAAGTAAATCCACTCACACATCATTCTACTCATGCAAGCCTGCAAGAAAACAGTTTTTATAGTTAATGTTACAGTTGGTTTTATGAGTGAGGAACTGCATCTGTTGGGCCTCGACAACCATGCTCACCCCCCTCCGGACAAAGGAGGTGGGAGGGTGACCACGTTTCTTTGAGAATAAAGAAACGTGGTCACCATTGGAAGAATTCGCCTTTGGTCACGTGACCCCCACCCGGGGGCCCGCACACCCCTCCTTTGAAGCTGCATCCCTGCAGCTCACCACTAGAGGGATCCACCAACTTCCCCACACCCATGGTCTGGAAACCTGAGACCATCCCAAGGAGATTGGGTGAGAGGCAGCCTGAACACATCAATGACGCGCTAGTATAAAAGTCCAACCCGCGAAAATCCAACCATCTCCAAGACGGATTCGCGTCAAACAAGACGCAGAATTTCGCACGGAGAAACATGGAGCGAACACTTCCAACTCGTAGGGCGAGCTGGAAAAGCCGTGGAACATATTTTTTTGTTTGTTTCTCTTTTCTTTTTCTTCAACGGGACCCACACAGCTGCAAGCCAACTTCCTTCCCCTCCAGCCACGCAGCTCCCCGTGCCTGCCAACCTGAAGCTCGCTTCTGCACCCACGCAAGAAGCGCCAGGGCACTCACAGCCCGTTTTGTGGACCACCCCATGTTCCACGCCGCAAAACACAACTCAGGTCTTCCTTTCCCCGGGACATGAAAGACCTGCCCGCGGCCGCAAATCATAGGATTTTCTCCGGCCACGGAGGCACGTTATACCCATCTTCTGAACAAGTAAGAGGTTGTGCCTGGGCAGAATACGTAGAATAACGTGCTATTGAGATTGCTGTGTGTTTTATTTTGTGCTTGTGAGACGCTGGGACGCTGATCCCCTCCTCCATTTCCAAGCAGTTTGTGCCCGCGTGTAGATAGCCGTCTACGCAAATCACCGTACGCGCGCACGAACATCCAGGAGTTATCCCGCAGCTATCAGAAGCTGAGACAGCCTGGGCAGCGGACCCAGCTTCTCTGGATAACTACCGGGCTCAAGTATTAGCAAACCTCGCCAGAACTCTCTGTCTTTCTCTTCTCTCCTTCTCTTTCTCTCCCGCTTTCATTAACCCCTGTTCGCGCACGTGCACCCCGCGCGTCCGATACCGCTCGTCTGATTGAGATAAGCTCACACACACAGCCAATTTAGCAACCAAACTGCTGTCTGGTGCCGCCAAACTACCTCTGCCCGATCACCAGAGTTCTAACTGCATGTCCCGACATCCAATTAAAACTCCGGCGCTCAGAACCGGGCCATTGAAACTGCCCGTTCGTTTTCGGGAGTAGGTGAAAGTGCTTCGCGGCTGAGTTTTGGACTAACTGTAACCGAGCCAGCTCTTTTTAGTTGAGGCATGTGAAGAGGCTGTTGCAGTAGTCCAGGCGTGAAGACACAAATGCATGGATAATCATTTCGAGCTCTTCTCTGGACATCATGGTCCTGAGCTTGGCAATGTTACGCAACTGAAAGAAGCAGTTTTTTACCAGGTGTCTACAGTGATGATCCAGTGACATGGACTTGTCAAAGATCACCCCTAAATTCCTCAGCTTTGTTTTGGCTGAAAGGCTCAGTTCACCCAGGGACTGTTTGATAGTGGGGGTAGCACTATCTGGGGCGATAATAAGTGTCTCAGTTTTGGCAGAGTTTAGTTGTAGGCTATTTTCACTTAACCACTGCTTCACTTGAGTGAGACAGCTGATTAAGGAGCTCAGTTTGTGGACCTCTGAAGTTTTAAATGAACAGTACAACTGAAGATCATCCCCAAATAGGTGGTAGGACACGTCACTGAACTGTTGGATTATCTGACTGAGAGGAAGAACATACAACAAGAACAGGAGAGGCCCCAAAACAGAGCCTTTGGGCACACCGTACAGCAGATTGCCGGACTCTGACATTATATGGTTGACAGACACACTGAAAGTTCTACCACTCAGGTATGAGGAGAACCATTGAAGCACTGGAGCCGACATTCCAATCCGGTCACATAACCTGTTTAACAGGATCAGATGGTCGACTGTGTCGAAGGCTGAGGAGAGGTCTATTAGGACCAACACCGTGCATCTCCCAAGTCTGCAGACATCATGATGTCACTGGACACTTTCAGGAGAGCAGTCTCTGTAGAGTGGTGTTTACGAAACCCTGATTGAAACGTATCAAAGATGTTATGCGACTCCTAAAATGATTAGAGTTGCAGTGTAACCACTTTTTCCAGCAGTTTGCCCAAAAAGGGAAGTTTAGAAATGGGCCTAAAGTTACTGAGGTCGGATTGGTCCAGATTAGGTTTTTTAAGTTTCGGTTCCACAATAGTGTGTTTGAACAAATTAGGAAACACGCCTGAAAAGAGCGACAGATTAAAAATCTTGGTCACCCATGGTCCTATTGTGTCAAAGGTATTCACAAAGAGCTTAAATGGCAGAGTATCTTCAGAACTGGTGGAGGGTTTCATTTTAGCCACCAGTGCAGAGATGTCTTCAAGACACACAGGATTAAAAGAGGACCACGATTGGGAGGGAGGTTCAGTTGGAGATGGGCTGCATAAAGAAAGTGGTGGGATTTTATGCTTTATGTCCCGGAGCTTATTGATAAAAAGGTTAAAAAAGTTGCTGTCTTCCTTACAGAGCACAGGAATAGCCATAGTAGCAGGGGACACAATGGAGTTTATAGTGTCAAACAACACTTTAGGATTTCTTTTGTTGGATGCAATCAGTTGCGAGAAATACTTAGTTCTTGCCTCCTTGATTGTTTTGTTTAGTGAAGACACTAGATCCCTGAGATCAAAGGGCATGACAGATTTCGAGACACATTATTGCGTTTTAGCGGTGCCACCTGGTGGAGAATGGAACCACAATGTGAATTAAAACAGTGCATTAGGTGATTAACATCAGCACATTGGTTCAAAGCACAAGGATCAAACACAGCACAAAATGTCTCAGCTGCAGACTCTGTAATGATCCTCCTTCCTGCCCTTGTAGGAAGGAGGTACAGTGAGATCAAAAAACACACAGCTATGATCACTAAGGTGGACATCCTCTACTCTAACATTTTCAACATGTAGGCCAAGTGAAAACACCAGGTCCAGGGTGTGACCCTTGCTGTGGATGGGGCCTGGTACATGTTGTTTAAAGTTCAAAGATTCCGTCATCAATAAGAGTTCTACTGCTGGGCTGGACAAGTCACTCTCGATGTGCAGGTTAAAATCTCAGAGAATTAAAACTCTTTCAAGTTTTATTGTGGATGACAAAAAGTCATTAAAATCCTTTAAGAAAGCACCAGCAGGGCCAGGAGGACGGTAGATCAGACAGCAATAAAACATGTTTGAGGAGCCGACTTTGATCATTTGAAGTTCAAAAGAGGAGAAGCTGTCAATGTTCATCATTCTGCATGTGTAACTGTCCCGGTACACAGCAGCAAGACCACACCCCCGACGACAGGGGGGGCAAACCGAGAGCTGCACATCCTGCAGGCCGCAGCTCGTTCAAACTCTCATCTCTTTGCCACGTCTAAGTGAGAAACATAAAGTCCAGTTTTTCTCAGGTCAACAACTCGAGAGAAAGATTTATTTTTGATATGGAACGAGCATTCAGGAGTCTAATCCAACTCGAGGAAGATGACATCGTTGCGTTTGTGCCAGCTGAGCGCAGTGGGATTGGCCTTAACCAACTTCCGGGGTCACGTGATTCCCAGCTGTACTGGCATGGTGGCCTGTTCGTTGATGTGAACATGGAGCTCCTGGGTAATCCCAATGGTCTGGCGGCTCGGCTACAGGACTGCAGCTCTGGGCTGTCAGAGAGCAACGGAGGGGACATGTTTCCAAACACGTCCCGCTGAGAGGGACCGGACGCAGCCACCTGTAGCTTCTGTTCGGACGAGAGAAGCCACCAGCAGTCCACGTGGTGCGCTTGGTCTTCACCTGGACATCGGTCTTGCAGCCTCTTCTCCTCGCCCTCTTTTTAGGATTTCCTGGGAGACGTGCCAACAGCAGGTATTCTGGGGAGGTGGGCGCCCACACAAACGGTGGTGGAAATGCGTGTTTGTAGCTCCCCCAGTCCTTAAGCAGATGCTCCATTGAACAGAGAGTCACGGTCGTAGGTTCGGACAGCATGGGCACAATCACCGAGCATTAAGGCAGGCATGACCATATAACTCATGACAAAAAATACAAATAGCCTGCAGCATAGCAGCAGTCGAGCAGCAGCGCGCACACACACAGACACACACCCTTTCTATATAGTGTTTGCTGTTTAGTAGATTAGATCTCCTTGTTAGATGACGTTTGATACTTAAGTGTGTTGATTTATAAAATGATTTCAGAATTATTTATCAATAAATACACTTTGTTAATAAACGCCTGTTCACTGAATTGAACGATTCTTGGTGATTATTGTGTATTTATTGTTGACAATTCACTGGTTTGTAACAGTCTGTGCTTGGACCTCACACCTTCCCTTTTATTTAAGATTGTTATATTTTTACACAGAAATGTTAACTAACTTAAATAAACCTTTTACAACGAGACTGATATTTTGGTAAATTGATATTTCCAGTGTATCTGGTGGTGCCCCTGCACTTTTTATTATTAATAAATAAATAAATAGCAAATTTATGCAAATTAATAATTTTTCATTGATAAATAATGTTTGATAATTTATTAACTTTTAAGTAAGTACTCAATTACTTTAGGAGTTGTTAATGAGTAAATGACCGTTTACTTCCATTAAAAATTTCAATTTTTCATAAATTACTTCCAGTGATTTATCACTTTCAGTAATCTATTACTTACAGTAATTTAACGCTAATAACCAACCATAAATCCCAACACATTATATAACAATGACGATCCTGAGCAATATAAATAAATAGTGTGTGTGCATGCGTGCATGCATGTTTTATATATTAAAAGAAAAGTGTGATTCAAAGAACTTATTTCACAGAAATTCTGAGATTGAGGGTTTCAATTATTCCATATTTAGTGACGACATGGCAGAATGACGAAAAGAAAAGCAAGGGACCAACACCAAATACCCAGTCATAGCTTGATCCTGCCAGTAGCATATGCTTGTCTCAAAGATTAAGCCATGCAAGTCTAAGTACACACGGCCGGTACAGTGAAACTGCGAATGGGGAAAAAGAAAGAGCACTGTTATTAAGAACAAATCCAAAAGCATGAAACCATTACCATCATTACTATTTTAGACAGCAGATCGTAGCCATGTCTGTATGTATTAACTAGCTATCTTTTTGCTATCAAGGTTTAATTAACATAGCAGTCGCAGTACACAAGTGGATTAGTGAAAGCATGCTGAAGAAAGAAGGTTCAAGTAGTGTGGTTACAAATACATGGACTACAGTTGTTTCTTTAATATCGATCTTCCAAGCACCGGAGTCCCACAAGGTCATGCACTGAGCCCCTTTCTTCCTCTCAGTGTACACATGACTGCACATCAGCCCACAACAACAATGCATTTAAGAAATTTGATGACAAAGCCACAGTGACAGAGCAGATCACAGACAGAGGAGACAATAACCTAAACAACAAAAAGATGAAGAAACTCATTTGAGAGAACGAAATAACAGGCAATCAACACAAACTCATGAAGAAAGCACCGAGGGTTCTTTCGTAGAACACTCAGGAAACTGTCTCAGCGTCACCTGGTTTAGTGATATGGTATCAAGTATCTGTCACCACCCCCCAATTTTAAACCGCACCATAGACACACACATTGCATCCACCTCTTCAAAACACAAAGACACACCCTTACATACATCCAACACACATATAGGGCAGGGGAAGGGCGGGAGACGTGGCTCCCCGCAGCACCTCCCGCTGGGGTCCCGCCCCGGCCCGGGGTGAGTGCGGCTGGGATGCGGGGGGCGCGCTCCCTCGGGCATGGCGCTCGTGGGGGGGCTGGGGCGCGGTGCTCCTTCTCCATTTGCTGTTGGATTAGTGGAGGTTGGGACAACGCGGTGGCCGGGTGGGGGCCCGGCCGGCGGCCTGGGGGGGCGAGAGTCATCAATCCCCCACCGTCCCGTGTGTGTGTGTGTGTGTGTGTGTGTGTGTGTGTGTGTGTGTGTGTGTGTGTGTGTGTGTGTGCCCGTCTGCGTCTGCGTCTGCGTCTGCGTCAGGGGTGGGTGTCTGTGGGGAGTGGGTCAGGGGTTGGGTATTTCAATTAAAACCGGGGGGGAGAATCATGGGGCGGGTGGGATATGAGGCTCCTGGGGGTGTAGAGTTGACTGTCCTCCGACCGGGGCCTGCGCCGGCCTTCGCTTTCCTGGGTCTGGGGGCGGGGCTGGTCCGGGGCGCGGCGGCTGGGGCCGTCTCTGCCTTGCCGGGTTGGGGGGGGGCGGTGGGTGGGCCTGTTCCCGGGGGTGCGGCGGGACTCGCCGCCGGGGTTGGGGGGGCTCTCGACCCGCTCGGCCCGGGGGCCCTGCTCCGGCCTTTTCTCGGCTTGGCGGCTTGGGTCGGGGCCTGGGGCCCTGTGCCCTTTATCCTTCTCTTGTGGGCCCCTCTTGCCTGGGGGGGATTCCTCTCTGCATTCTCCGTCGGGTGCTTTTTGGGCGGGGAGGTGGCTCTCTGGGGTGGTTCGCTGGGGTCTCCCCGGGCCTGGGGGGCTTCCGTCTGCCGGGGTGGCGGTGTCCGGGCCCGATGGCCTCGGACCCCGGGGTCTCGCCACGGGTCCCCCCACAGCAGTTCCGGTCCCACCCAGTGGACAAACCACACACACACACACACACACACACACACACACACACACACACACACACACACACACACTTCCACTCCTCACGAAAGGTGCTTCTGAAGTTGCTTGTTCTCTATCATCATTTGCTCAAACTTTAAAAATCATGTTCCTTTTTTGTTGTCACCTCTTTGTTAATTCATGTTCCTGCTTCACGTTACTGTCTAGATAGAGCTGCTCAGGCTGGTTAATCTAAGAAATCATTTTACTGTCTAGATAGAGCAGCTCAGGCTGGTTTAATCCAAAAACAGTTGGAAAATATTTGGATCAGTGTGATAACTGCAAATAATATATGTAGCACAACAAGGATATTGTATGTTATCCCCCTACCCCCTCCCCCCTCCTCCCTCCTCCCTCAACCTTTTTCTCTCTTTTCTCTTCTCTCTCTCTTTGAGCGTTCCCCCCCGGTCGTGTACGGCAGCCATGCCATCTTCTGACGGAGAAGGCAACAGGAGGAGACTCCAAGTCTCTCCCTGTTGCAAGACCAAAATCTGTTCTGACTCCGAAGGCTCTCAATCACATCATATTGTTGGCCCAAGCTGCCGAACAGGACAAGGGCAAAAAGAAAATTTTATATTAAAGAAAAAAAAAAAAAAAAAAAAAAAGTATCTGTCACCACCCAGCACACAAACTGCTGCTGCAAATCAATAAGCCCTTTGAACCTCAACACTACAAAAAAGCTTTCACCCCAAACACACTGACCAGACTGAACTCTGCAGGGTTCCAGTCATTTTTAAATGGACATGTGCAATAACCACCACTGTGCAATAACTATTTGCCATGCGATATTCTGATGACTGTGCAGTGACTGCTCATCTATAATTCCTATGCATATCTGAACACTGAACATGGGAAGACTGGTGTTGGGATTTATGGTTGGTTATTAGCATTAAATTACTGTAAGTAATAGATTACTGAAAGTAATAAATCACTGGAAGTAATTTATGAAAAATTGAAATTATTAATGGAAGTAAATGGTCATTTACTCATTAACAACTCCTAAAGTAATTGAGAAAAAATGAATAAATTATCAAAAATTATTTATTAATAAAAAATTATTAATTTGCATAAATTTGTTATTTATGTATTAATAATAAATCGGGGCACCACCAGATAAACTGGAAATAGCTAATACCAAAATATCAGTCTCGTTTCTAAAAAGTTTAAGTTAGTTAATATTTTTGCATAAAATATAACAACCTTAAATAAATTGGAAGGTGTGAGATCCGAGCACAGACTGTTACAAACCAGTGAATTGTCAACAATAAATACACAATAATCACCAAGAAGCGTACAATTCAGCTAACAGGCGTTTATTCATAAAAATGTATTAATTCATAAATAATTCGGAAATCATCTCATAAATCAACACTTTCAAATAGCAAACGACATCTAACACGGAGATCTAATCTATTAAACAGCAAACACTATGTACAAAGAGTGTGTGTGTGTGTGTGTGTGTGTGTGTGTGTGTGTGTGTGTGTGTGTGTGTGTGTGTGTGTGTGTGTGTGTGTGTGTGTGTGTGTGTGTGTGTGTGTGTGTGTGCATGGTCTGGAGTGACGAGGGGGTGTAATGACCTCGACCGTCCACCAGGTGGAGGCAGACGTCCTCGGGTCAATGTGAGGGGGTGTAATGACCTCGAACGTCCACCAGGTGGAGGCAGACGTCGGCGGATCAATGCGGTGACTGTGGCGACCACTAGATGCGTTTGACTCGCTCTTTCTGGGGACGCAGCGGTTGCTTAGCAGCCAGATAAACAAGACGTCTGTCGAGCGCGCCTGCGCGAGTGCGGTCTCGGAGCGAGTTAGTCTACTGAGGGCGTAACGAACGGGCGGTTCCGTCGGCCCGGTTCTGAGTCCTAAGTGGAGAAAGGGGGAGAATGAGAGAGGACGAAGACAAGAGAAAGACTTCTGAGAGGCTCTGTTCTGAACCCTGGTTCCTCCACACAGAGCTCCCAGTGGGCCTGGAGCTCACTTGGACCTCTGGTTCTGAGGTGGAAAACCAGAGTCCTGGACTTGGTTGGTGCGTGTGAATGCGCGTACACAAACATATGCTGCGGCCTTCTGAGCGGCACATTGAAACACGTTGCATTTTCAACAGAACATCATTCTAACTATTCTCTGCCCAGACAAAAGCTCTCTCACCATAGTTCTTTGGTGCTGGTTCTGTGTGGCTTTGGTAACTGGTTGTTACCGGGTATGAATTCAGCGTCCTGAATTCAGAGGCCTGGCTTCAGCTGCAGCAGTGGACAGCAAGGCAGTTGAAGGAGGAGAGGAGAAGAGGAGACGCTGGCTCTGGTCTCCAGAATCCCCCAAAAAGGCAAAAATAGAGGAAACAGAAGATGTAGTCCGAACTGGATCCTGCTCATCCAGCGGGCTGGTGTTGGTGTTTCTTCTGTTCTTTTGCTCTCTTTACCATCCTGAGGCAAGCAGAGACTTGTGTCTCCCTCGATGGTCAGTTGAGAAGCAGAGAGGGTTGGTAGAAAGTTGGTCTCACCAACTTTGGTTTTGGACCCCTGTGGTGTTCGGGTCGGATTCGAGCATCCTCATTGGCCACTTCTGGGGTCTGGCTCGCTCCCCTGCTGTTTTATGGCCTGTTTATTGTTGCTGGTGATTTTCTTTCGGGGGAGCAAGCCTCTGGAGGAGTTCATGGAATCTTAAGCCCCAACACTGGGTAAAGTATATGCATTTACAAAATGTTAACACTTTTTCAAACTAGCATTGTATCAGGGTCTGAATCTCGTTGTACATGCAATGACAATAAAGGAATATTAACCTTTATTGTTGCTTTAGGTTAGCATACACATAATAAATAGCAGGGAAATATAGTGTTGTAGTCAAGACCAAGTAGCCCGAGACCGAGTCAGGACTCAAACCAGAGCTTCTTAAGATCAAGACAACACCAAGATACCAAGGGGTCCACACAGAGTCATGACCAAGACCAGAGCACCACAAGGCCTTGAAAATGGACTCTCAGGTACTACACCACTTAGGAAATACTGTAGCTGAAAGGCCAGGGTCCAGGTAATTAAAGTCGAAGATCTCTGTCATACAAGCTGGATTTTAATTTTGTATTAATGGAAATGTAAGACTGTATGTTGTGGTTTTGTTCAGAAGCAGCAAACTGGAAAGAGTTTAACATCACAGGCTGCCAAGGAAATTAAAGAGTAAAACAGTTTCCTGGATTCAAAGTTCATAACAGAAAATGTGGCTAAATTAAGCAGCTGCTCTATGGAGATATTAAAAATAATGTATAGCAAGAAGTGAGAAAAGATATTTGACCAGACTTTTAAAACCATGAAAACTGAGGTTTGAAAATACGTTTTATGATTGATAGTAAAATGTATTTCCTGCTGACTCACTTATTGATTACAAACAAGTGAAAGACAAACATTTTATGATCTTAAAGTGCAAATATAGGTAGAAAGATGTAGATAGCTGTGAGTTAGTGTATGTTACGTTCAACATCGTACAGTAATGTGCCATGCAGACTTTCTATACATTTCCCATGAATAAACACAGAAAGAAGAAGTTCGCTAAAATACTTGAAATACTTTCAACTAATAAGTTGTTGATCAAATATGTATAAATAGGTTAACAATTTAGCAAATTTAACATGATCCAAATGTTCAGGAGAAATAGTTTTGAGAAAAACTAATTTGGAGTATTTGCCCAACACTAAATTGATACCTTCTGTCCACAGTATTCGGAAACTGTACGTAATAGCTAGTAAACAGACAGAAACACTTCAAAAGTAATAAATCTGTAGAAAAAACTAGAAGTTACCATGTGCCTACCGTTGTACAGACTCTGGTGGTGAGAATCCATGTCGTCCCCTATTGCCCTCCGTTGGCTGCCGTCCCTTCCCGGGGAGCCCTCGCCGTACATCCCCTTGCCGTGCTCGGCCCCGGAACCGTGCTGGTAGTGATGGTGGTGCCGTATAGACTCTGGGCTGCCCACAATGACCCGGCCCTTCCTCAAGTGTTCGGGGGTAACCATGGCCACGTGTTTGGGATCCAGAGCCCCACAGCAAGCCCCCGTGGCATTTACCTTTCGGTGCCTCTGGCTCAGCTCTGGGCTGGACTTGGCCGAGCCCCTCCCATTGCCCGGGCCCAGCTGCCCAGACATGAGCAGCTGTTTGTGGGCCAGCAGGTCCGAGCTGCAGAGTTTAGGGTGTGAGCTGCAGGGAGGCCTGGTGGGGGACCTGCTGTGTTTTTCCTGGCTGTGTCCCCTAAGACCGCGGGGGTCCAGGTTGGTGAGCGAACCCCCCCGGGGGCGGCAGGACTGAGGGAAGGTGTGATACTCCGGGGTGGAGCTGTGCCTCCTGCCTGAAGATTCACATACGTCCCCCGGCTTCTCCGAGGAGACGCTCCTGGATGTGGACCCGGCGCCAGAGCTCAGAGGGGGTGGGGTGTGGTGGGGGTTGTCGGGGCTGTCCGTGCTCCCTGCGCTAGAGGTGCTGCTCCCATCCCCCACGTCCCGCAGGAGGCCCGGCCCAGGCACACCTCCCCCCATCTGGGACAGGCTGCTCTGGCTGTCTATGGAGCTCCTGCGGCCTGGGCCCACATGCCCAGCCACACCTCCACCCCCACCTCCTCCACTCAGAGCCGCCGCCCGCTCTTCCTCCAGCATCACACACACCTCCTTCAGCTCCAGGTTCTCCCGGATGATGTCGGCCTGCCACTGCTCCAGCTCCTTCAGCTTCTGCAGGTAGATGGCAACCTCCTTCCTCATCAGGCCGGCGCTGTAGCGGCCCAGACGTTGCCATTCCCGAGACACACGCTTCCCCTTTTGACGGTCATCATCCAGGAAGCAGCACAAGTCCCGCAGTTCCTGGTTGTCCTCCTGGAGCTTCTGGTTCACATCCTGGTTCACACACACACACACACACACACACACACACACACACACACACACACACACACACACACACACACACACACACACACACACACACACACACACACACACACACACACACACACACACAGAGAAGCAGCACATCAGTCCACTTATTCTTCATGTAAGAAGAAATCCTCTCCACAACAGCGGCCTGAAGAACTGGCATCCACCTCTCTGCTGTTCTCTTGGACTTCCATGTTTCCTTCTCCTGAGGTTCTGTAGTGAGGTTCTGCAGTGAGGTTCTGCAGTGAAGTTCTGCAGTGAGGTACTGTAGCAACGTTCTGTATTGAGGTACTGTAGTGAAGTTCTGTAGAGAGGTTCTGCAGTGAGGTTCTGTAGTGAGGTTCTGCGGTGAGGTACTGTAGTGAGGTTCTGCAGTGAGGTACTGTAGTAAGGTTCTCCAGTGAGGTACTGTAGTGACATTCCGTAGTGAGGTACTATAATGAGGTTCTGCAGTGAGGTTCTGTAGTGAGGTACTGTAGTGAGGTTCTGCAGTGAGGTACGGGAGTGAGGTTCTGCAGTGAGGTACTGGAGTGAGGTTCTGTCGTGAGGTTCTGCTGTGAGGTTCTGGAGTGAGGTACTGTAGTGAGGTACTATAGTGAGGTTCTGTAGTGAGGTTCTCCAGAAGGCTAATTGCAGTCGCACACTCCTCATGAAGCTCATCCATAGAGATGTTCATTCTACCAATAGAGATTAGAAGTTGACCTGAGTTATAACTAGCACATTGGTCATTTACAGTGGTGAATAAAATAAAAAACAATCATATTGGTTATATTTATAATTTTGTATAGTATTTTGGCTACCTGTATAGTTTACTTTATTATTTACTTATCTATCCATGTATTAAGTATATGAACTGTTTGAATTTGTAAAATGGTGTATAAAAGAATGTATATTTGTGTGTATACTGTAAAGTAAGTTTATGATTATGGATTTATTTGTATATGTTATCATCAATTGTAATTATTATTTGTATATATTTTCTATCAATTGTATTCATTAGTTTCAAACGATCAATAATATTGAACATGGTTACCTTGGCAGTTGTTTCATTCTTAGCTGCCAACAAGGCAAAGCTGCTCAATGATCTTCTCCATGTCATTGAAAGAGATCTTCCCAGATGCAGAGAGCAGGGCGGCTCAAAAAGTGCGCCGGCACAGTCCAGTGCTCTTTATAAATGTTATCTCGCACTTTTTCCTCCCAGATGTTGACTTCTTCTCATTCCTCCCTGTATTTCTACTGCCCTTTTTATGTTTTTTCGCAGGAGCATTGCTGGTCGAAGGTGTACTATCCGAGTCTGTCACCATGCTGCTTTGTGTGTTTCAATAAAAGAGAGGGTTTCTTGATTTCTATCTCTCTCTCTAGTGTGTGTGTGTGTGTGTGTGTGTGTGTGTGTGTGTGTGTGTGTGTGTGTGTGTGTGTGTGTGTGTGTGAGGAGCCAAGGGCGATGCAGAAAGCCGCCCAGAGGAGGCAGGGTTTTGTAGCGATCCGACCAATTACTAATTAACATTAATTACAAAATTAAACCAATCAGCATCATTTCATGTCCAAGACTTGGATCGCTTTTTAAATGGCCCATCGCCAGACCTCCTCAGTGATTGGCTTAAATTCAGTTCTGGTTTGTTCTCACGTGTTTCTATGAGACGTTGAGATGAAGACAACAAGCGGTTAGTCTCTGATTATTACTCTGTTACATCTCTTCTAATTTACTGGTTTGAAAGTCGAAATGTGGCTGAAAAGCTCCAGGTCAGGTTCAGCTTTCTCCACTCTAGTTATTTTTAAATGCACACAAACAGAAATGCATTCAGAATTTTGCAAATGTGTCCAGGTTTTTTAATGTTTCGAAATGTTTCGAAATGCTCATATTTATTAAAGACTGAAAATCTAAGAGCTTAAAAAAAAATCACAGTTTATTTTGCAATTCATTTTTGGAGGTTTCTTTCAAAGTATTCTAAAATGCTTTGAAAGATGATTGATGATTGATGTGTTGTTTGAAAATATACCTGATATACCGTTTGTTTTCCTTAAACTCAGACTGTCATTTCCAGTAAACCAGCACCAAAACACATTCATTGTCAAAAGGGACTAATGAAGCATCTGCTTGTATTTGTTTACAAGTATGTTAATAAAAGAGTCATCTTAATAAGTGCTCTTTATTCAATCGCTGTTTTTTGTACAATAATTTTCATCACTGGGACCTCTCTCAATCTAGAAAAGGCAAGATTGTTGTAATGTAGTTTATAAACGCACTGTATTGGCTAAAATGGCCCCGGATAAGCGGAAGAAAATGAATGAATGAATAATAATAAAGAGCCCCACCTCAGAAATTTCCCACCAGCCACCACTGATTTTAACCTGTATATTTTTTTTCACCTGAGCTTAACTTAAATCAAAATCATATTGTCTTCAGCTTCTAACCCTAACCCTAACCCGAACCCGAACCCAGCGGTGCCAAACATACAGCCTGCCGGCCAAAACCCAGTCGAGCTATAGTGACACAGGTAATCTCAATTGGACACAATTTGAAGAGAGAACTGTTGGATTCAGTTTGAAACATTTGATTGAACATTTGTATTTTTTTAGTAGGAATAACCTCGAATGATCTTTCCTGTGATTTACTTAGCGTGAGCAGCGAATTCTCAGTTTTAGCAGCGGATAGCGCCTCATTGTTCTATTGAAGAGCCATTCAAGGACAGCTCAGGAAATCACTCATCTGTAGATTAATGAAGCTCAGAGCTCAATTCTGTGGGAATAGAAACAGTAAACTGACACGAAATCATGTATAAACCTAATATATATTCATACATATCAACTTCAAACACTGGACTCTTATTTCTTTATGCTGAGATTTCATTTGTGCAATATTTCTTTTCAAATCTAAATAATTTATAACATGCACTTGACTGAAAAGTATTAAGTTTAATCATTTAAAAAAATAAGTATTATGTGAACACATTGACACAATATAAATAATTTATCTTTGAAAGTGATGAGTTCCAATTTTATCCAACCTAAAGATTTTAAAGCTATTCTTTTGATTATGATATACAGGTACATCTCAGAAAATTTGAATATCATGAAAATGTTCAATATTTTTTGTCACTCATTTCAGAAAGTCAGACCCATATATGATATAGGCTCATGACACATAGAGTGAAGTATTGCAAGCCTTTATTTCTTGAAATGTTGATGATTATGGCTTACAGATAGTGAAAACCCAAAGTTCAGTGTCTCAGAAAATTTGAATATTGTGGAAAAGTTCAGTTTTGGAAAGCCTAATCAGCTAATTAACTTAAAACACCTGCAAAGGTTTCCTGAGCCTTTAAATGGTCTCTCAGTCTGGGTCAGTAGGCTACACAATCATGGGGAAGACTGCTGACTTTACAGATGTCCAGAAGACACCCTTCACAAGGAGGGTAAGCCACAAAATGCCATTGCTAAAGAAACTGGTTGTTCACAGAGCGCTGTATCCAAGCATGTTCATAGAAAGTTGAGTGGATGGAAAAAGTGTGGTTGGAAAAGGTGCACCAGCAAAAGGGATGACCGCAGCCCTGAGAGGATTGTGAAGCAAAATGCATTCAAGAATTTGGGGGAGCTTCACAAGGAGTGGGCTGAGGCTGGAGTCAGCGCATCAAGAGCCACTACATTCAGACGAATCCTAGACATGGGATACAAATGTCGCATTCCTCGTGTCAAGACACTCCTGAACAAGAGACAACGTCAGAAGCGTCTTACCTGGGCTGTGGAGAAAGAGAACTGGACTGTTGCTCAGTGGTTTAAAGTCCTTTTTTCAGATGAAAGTAAATTTTGGAAATCATTTGGGAATCAAGGTCCCAGAGTCTGGAGGAAGAGAGGAGAGGCTCAGAATCCACGTTGCTTGAAGTCCAGTGTGAAGTTTCCTCAGTCTGTGATGATTTGGTTTGCCATGTCACCTGCTGGTGTCGGTCCACTGTGTTTTCTGAACTCCACAGTCAACGCAGCCATCTTCCAGGAAACTTTAGAGCACTTCATGCTTTCTTCTGCTGACAAACTTGATGGAGCTGCTGATTTCATTTTCCAGCAGGACTTGGCCCCTGCCCACACTGCCAAAGGTACCAAAAGCTGGTTCAATGACCATGGTGTTACTGTGCTTGATTGGCCACAAACCGGCCTGACCTGAACCCCAGAGAGAATCTATGGGCTATTGTCAAGAGGAAGGTGAGAGACACCAGACCAACAATGCATATGATGTGAAGGCTGCTATCAAAGCAACCTGGGCTTCCATTACGCCTGAGGTTGATCGCCTCCATGCCACACCGTATTGACGCAGTAATTCATGCAAAAGGAGCCCAACCAAGTATTGAGTGCATAGAAATGAACATACTTTTCAGAAGCCTTACATTTTTGTTTAAAATATCCTTTGTTTCTTGAGCTTGTGTAATATTCTAATTTATGAGACACTGAATTTGGGGTTTTCATTATCTTTAAGCCATAATCATCAAAATTCCCAGAAATAAAGGCTTGAAATATTTCACTCTGTCATGAGTGACAAGAAATATTGAACATTTTTATGATATTCAAATTTTATGAGATGTACCTGTCGACTATAAAACTGCACAAAAAGAACTAACAAAAAAAATCAAAACTCAGTTCTAGTTTTTTTGTCTGACAATGACAATAAAAAGCCACTTTATTTTTATTTAACAGACTTTGAACAGTGCTTCACTAAATAATAAGTTCTTATGAAGTTCATATGCAACTTTGTTTCCTAGTTTGCTATTGGAAGGTGTTTCCACAATGACCTTAAATTACACCTTGTATATGAGTGGGAAACCAACTTCAACAAAACACCTACATTTATGAGGGTTTTGCATTTGTTTTTTAAGCTTTTGAAATATTCAAAAATGTGTGCTGTAATAGAACAATGAATCAATTGAAAGATGAGCATTGTATCTATTAATATCCACTTTATGGCCATTATTCCATGACAAATTATTCTGATTCTGGAACAAATGTTTATTCTAAGTGCCATAACTTCATCAAATTGAGGATTTTGAGAAGATTTGGGGGTTTTTTTTATCAATTTTCTGCAGTTTGTGAATGGCTGTGAATGAGTTTTCCTCATGACATGTTTCAACCTAACTTAAAATATGATACTACAAGTTTTCAAATTCAAGGAGTTTAACAAATGGTGTGCAACAGATTTAAATACTTTAAAATCTTTTGTGTGTTGATGATTTTGAACACACAGTAGTGAGATCTCAGAGGGATTGTTAGGTCCTGTATAAATGTAATCCAGTCTAAACTATCTGTGTGTGTGTGTGTGTGTGTGTGTGTGTGTGTGTGTGTGTGTGTGTGTGTGTGTGTGTGTGTGTGTGTGTGTGTGTGTGTGTGTGTGTGTGTGTGTGTGTGTGTGTGTGTGTGTGTGGCTGGAGGAGAGGGTCCTGGTACTACCTGTCCCCACCCATCGCTCTCACCTTCAGGCTCCGGATCTCGTTGAGGTGCTGCTGAAGCCTGCGGTTCACCTCCCGCATCAGATTGCCGTGCTCCACGATGACGCCCCTCTTCTCCGCCTCTGCCCTCCGCAGCCGCCGCACCAGCTCCTCTCTGCCCCACCTCAGAAGCTCCTCGTCGCGGATCTTGGAGATGTCCTCCGCCGGTCCCGGACCCTCCTCTAGCTGCTGATGCTGTTGCTGGTGCTGCACGCCTTTCTCCATCCTCTCCAACTATAAAGCCCGGTAAAGTCCAGTGTTTGGTGAATTCCCAGAGAACAAATCCCACCCTTGAAAAAGACGCACAACTCTAATCCGAGCGTGCCCTGCGCGCACCCTGCCTGTGCCCGCGGATTTCCATGGCTCTCTCTCTGGGGTTGAGCCTCTCTCCCACGCCCAAGCCGCGCCGCTGCGTCCCGGAGGTTAGAGCATCCGCCCGCATGCTGCTGCTGCTACTGCGTCTCCGGAGGAGCTGGCGTGCAGGGGCGCGCTCCATCCAGGTGCATGCTCTACACAATGACGCGGCTTCGTGCGCACTAAGAGGAGGAGGATGAAGAAGGGAGGAGGAGAGGAGGTGGATCACTGCAAGGAGTGGCTGCAGGTGCATCAAGAGCCGGGAGGAGAAGGTGCGTAAGCTCGAAGCTCGGAGCGCTCCTCCTCCTTCACTGCCCCCTACTTCTCCTCCTCTTGGTGTCGAGGCGCCACCTGGCGCAGCTCGGAGGGAGCGCGCGCGCAAACACACGCGCGATATACTTGATTCAGAACTTTTGGGTTTTACATTTTTCTTAATTTAAATGAAGCTCAAAGTGCTTCTGGGTGAATATAACGTTTCTTTCAAAAGAGAATTGATTTAGAAAGTGACAATACAAGATGTATAAAATGGAAACAGTATACAATATAAGTTACAATATAAAGCAATAAATGTTTACGCTGCACTGTAGTTATATCTGGATTTTCGTAGCGTAGAGGAGGGGTGGGGGATTCATGTGTATGTGCACATTTCCATGTTTATATTAAAATTCAAGATCTCAAATAAGTTAACAGATTATTATTATTAGTAGTAGTAGTAGTAGTGGTAGTACTGGTTTTCTGTTTATTTTCCCCATGTTTTGTGAAAGCTTTACTTCTTGCAACTCCTTTTCAGACATGTTGAATATGTTATGTTTGTATGTATATAAGTAATTATAGGTGTGTGTATACTTTGATATAGATTATACATTTTGTGCCAATGTATTTTTGAAATATACATTCTGCATTCTGTATTTTATACACTTACAAGACAGAGAAATAATTCAACCTTGTTCCTTAACAGCTCAAAATTTAGTTTGCATGGTGTGGCGGGTTTTCAGAAACTACTTCTTCTTAGTTGCACTGAAACAAAAGAAAAATAGTCGAAATTTGATTAATTAAAGATGATTAAGCCGTGACTGATCAAACTGAGGTGTATGTGGCCCCTAAAGTAAAATATTTACACCCTGGCTGGCTTTAATCTATTAAAAAAAACCTTTGGAGGTTCACAAACAACAGTAAGGCTTTTACACATAAATTGAAAGACATTATCTGCATCCTAGTTTGATGAGGAAATGGGAATAAGATCAGAAAGTCAATCAACATGTTGGCAAAATTACACATTCTGTTATTATGTTGTATTATTATGTAAGTAATATCATCTCATCTCATCTCATCTCACATTACATTGTATTATATTATATTATAGTGTAGTATAGTATATATATAGTACATTATACAAGCGCCCTGTGAAGGGTTAAAACTTAGGAGACTGAAATCAGGTGCAACTTTCTCCTTTTTCAAAGCATGACAAATCATTTATTTTCATTCCTGCAGCATTTACCTGGTTTAATTTTCCAAAAACATGCATGTGAGGGTATTTGATGACTGTGAGCCCCATTTACACAACATTTGAAATGAAAATTTAAAAATTGCCTTTTGGGGGCCTGTTTACACAATGGTGCTCAGAGTCACTGAAAACGCAACTTTTTGAAATGCTGCTATTGCACATTCACACCACAGCCGTAGTAAATAGTTCTTCTGCACATGCTCAGTAGATGGACAATAACAACAATGTTTCCTCGTCATGGCTCCTAGTCCATATTCTCCTGGGACTTGGCAGTTGACATTCACCCTAATAACAATCCAAATTGGTCGTCTGTCCATAGGAATGTCCGTGTTCTCCCATTGTTAATTTTTAGAGTGTAATGTTCTCTGCATGTCAGAGAAAGAATGTCAATCTGTGAAATGTCTGCATTATTGGTAAAGTTTCCAAGACTGGAGTACAAAGAGAGGTTTCAGCCAGCTGAGCAAGAGAGTTCGCCAAGTCATCAAAAACTACCCCCTGACATGGCTCACTGTGGTGGGGCCAACCCGGCAAACCCGGGTGACCAGGAAAATGCTCTGTTCTGGTTGGGGAGACCTTCCATGAAGTTAGAGCGAGAGACGATCGTACCTGAGAAAGACACTTTGAATCACGCCGGGAGCGTCACCTCGATTGGAGTCTAAAACAGGCAAAAGGGGTCAAAGGACACTGCCATCTGGTGAATGAGCAGATCCCCTGGAATGGCAATCGGCTTCCCTCAGGAAATTCATTAGCTTTGTAAATCTGAGTGCAGGTGTGATTCACTAAGGAAGTTGTGTGTTCATATGTCACACACAGACTCAAGGTGTTGTGCTGTTGTGTTGTTTCAAGGTTGTTGTTCATTACTAGGAAGTGAAACATTCCCTGACATTGCTTGTTCAGTTCTTGATGACTCTGCAGGAATGTGGTTGAGCAAGTGTCATTATCAGTCCTGGTCTGGAAGCTTGACAAGAGATTGTTTTTACTTTTCATGGCTCTGACATGGAAAGCTAAGCAGTTTCAAACCGACAAAGAAGTTGAGGTGGATTCATTTAATGAAAGGTTCCTGAAAATGAAACCAATGACATTCATTCCTGTGAATCTTACACCTAAACGGGTCAAACTACTGTATGTCATGCATTTTGTGCACTTTATGTTGTTTTCTGTGGCAAAACAATTATAATTTAGTCTCTACATTGCTGAACACTTCTATGTACGTCACACCCAGGGAACCATTAGGGGCTGATCCCCACCTGATGTCAATAGAAAGGACTGCATGCAAAGCATGTTATTAATTCTTTAAGATTATCTACAATATTTTTTCTTGTCCGTGAACAAAACTTCCTTCTAATTTGCACATGATTCGTGTGTGAGGATTCTAGTCCCTGCTTCTCCTGATTTACACCAATGGTACATGAGGGGGGCTCGCCCCTCTCTCACCATGCAGTGTGTATTGCATGCAGTAAAGCGTAAGTGCGCATTCTCCAGACAGCACATTCGAGATGACATTGATTCTTACAATAACTTTCAAAGCATGTCACTCATATGTGACCACCTTAAAAAAGTATCGTATGAACCGAAATTGTCTCGGGCACACAGTTTGTTTAGACACAATACTTTTTTAAGGTTGTCATATATAAGTGACATGCCTCCAAATTTATTGTCAGAATTATGTGATCAGTAGTGTGCTGTTGGTCCAGTGGATAAGAGTCTTGACTGTCATGAAAAAGGTTTGAATTTGAGTTCAGGTGTCGTCACATTTCTTTTCAATGTGTCACATCAGTCAGAGGTTTTTTGTTGAAAGACGAACCAAAAACTTTCATTCTGGCTTCCCCGAAGGCGTCTTTTGGAGGTATGGAAATTACGTCTTAAAAACATGATTTGGACCACCCTTTGCTCAGTGGGGGACTTGAAGCCTGAAGCCCCACTAACAACATCATTTAGAAGCTCAGCGCTGATTGGCTGGTGCTGATTTAGGCACTGCTTCACAGAAACAGATTGAGTCGTCACTGTTTGTTAGCTCGAGCTAACAAACAGTTAAGAATCAAAATGAATCAGGTCGTTTATTTACTGAAGTACAAGTTTGAAATTCTTACTTTAGAGGAGAAACTGGATGTAACTGGTGGTAAATTGAGTGACATGGTGACCAAGACTTTCTAAGAATCTCACAGCTGAATAAGCAAGTGGTCTTGCGGTAGAATTTATGTCTATGAATTAGCCGGCCAAAGTTGGCTTTTCTTAGTTTTTTTATTGAACTGTTTTAATTGAATTTTATTTTTTGGATCATCTATCTCCAGTGCTCAAACTTTTCATGTGATCAGTGCATATATGATTGTCATAGTGTTGCAGCAAAACGTTGTGCACCCACTTTGCTTATATAAAATCTTGCCCCACCAAGTATTTACATATAAAAATGCCACTGATCACATCATGGCTGCAGGAAAGTGTGCAAAGCACGACAATTTATATTTTAATTGAATAGCTTATACATTTCATGAAAATTAGTACCTATTACAAATCATATTGTCACATTATATACATTTTAAATAATTATATTAAGTACGGCAAAGCTCTCAAACGCTACCAAAAGTGTCACTTAAAAGTAGAAATTTTGCCTCATATGAGTTACCACAATGAATGTAAAATAACCCCCAAAAATGCTCAGAATTAATCTCTTTGCAATTCTTGATTTGTTGACTTCTGGGGGCCTTCAGCAGCCCCTGCACCTCCTGCCGCAAGAGGTTCGGCCCCTCTGCCCTCGCTACTGATGACCCCAAATTTAATTCTCAAAACTTGGCATGTCTGTTTCAGCCCCAACCCCCACCTACTAAGGCCCCCTGATACAACTCATAACATGCCATAATGAATTAACTCTTCTCGGAATGCTCCAATTCTAATACCCGTGTCGGGTATCAGTTCCAATACGACACAAAGATCCCAGATACAAATCGGCAGTGTTGGGAAAGTTCAGTTTCTACATGAACTAGTTTAAATTTCAGTTCACAAATTTTCAAATGAACTCGTCCAGTTCATAGTTCATAATTCAATGTTTTGAACTGAATTTACAGTTCCAAAAATGAACTAGTTCACTGTTGGGGTTTTTCCAGTATGTTGCTGTGAGCTATTACCTTCAGAATACTGGCATTTTCCCCATTATTGCCACCCATTCAGTCCACACTAGTAGCCAGCTGCAGCTTCCCACCCCTAGGGTCTCTCATTATCTCCTTATCTATGGACTTTACCTTAACCCTGTGGATGACGTCACGGGGTTAAGGAAAGGTGTGCTTTAGCCGGGTTTTGGACTGGAAGCCTCTATGGAAATCTGTCCCTCTCTTAAACAACGTTGAACTGAGAGCGCCGTTCACAAACGCCAGAATGAGCACGCTCACAGTAACGTTCATCAGGCAGAAATACAGTACGTTCAGTTCACGTTCGCCCAAAATATGAACGAGTTCATGAACGAGCATTCACTGAACTCATTCAGGCACAACACTGCAAGCCGGCAATTATTAAGTGACATCATCCGTCACCAATGTTGCCCACAGGTATGCAAGACAGGAAGGGCGATGTCAGCGGTTTCTTTAATATTAATGAGAATGACAAGAGTAAGAAAGACTGTGAATGATGTTCTACCAAAATATCAACAAGAGAAGAACGATAGTTCGTACAACACCAGCAACTTAATCAGCAGAGACATTTGGACCAGCATTTTTAAGCATGCTTTATGGTTTGAATTATTCTCGATTACAAATACAGTGAATCCAGTCATAAAAAGGTGTGTTTTAAATAACTTTTTGAACATTTGGCAGGAGAATCTTCCTAGTAAGAAAACCTTGGGGAGACAGAATACACAGGAATCAGACTGAGAGCGATTTGAGAAAGTTTAAGACAATTTTATTACATTATTCTTGCAAGAAGAGACAAAGTCACAGTACAACCTCTGCATGATTGTCCAGGAGTTTGCCTAACTCTGAAGTCAGACAGGTCCTTCTTAAAGTCTGGAATTGTTTTGAGACTGCATCGAAGGACACCAAAAGCAGCACAGATGTTTGAACAGTGCTGACACAGGTCATCCTTGAACACAGACTGCAAAATTACACATCATTCTTTATGAGACAAAACAATATTTCCATAACAACATTTTAAAAATATTTCTCACAAATTAATTGGAAATAATCCTGCTGGGTGAAGGCCACGTCTCACACAACATGTAAATAAAATGTTTGCCTTTTTTTAAAGAAAGTTTAAGCATATTATAAAAAAGAGATGTGACATTATTAATTTATCTTTACTAAGCCTGAATAAGTTAACATTTACAAAAAATAACTGGTGAAATGTCAGCATTATGGATGATCTTTCTTAGTGTGAAATATAGCATTACATCAAAGAAAATCTCTTGTTTTCAGCATTTTTCAGCTTTCATGAATGACAACGACAACAACAATAAATATGTTTTTCCTACCTGTGGAAGGTAATCCCACGCAGTCCATTGTCCTTATTTTGTCTGTTTGTACAACTAAAAGCAGAACAGTGATGAGGTATCATTGCTGAAGTCCTGACAAATGCCCCTTCCAAGATGGCGGACGCACTGACGTATGTTCCTGCCAGTCTGTGAGGCGTCTAGTGTATATGTCTATGGGTAACAACACGGCTGGCATGAACAAGGCTTGAACATGGAGCTTGAGAGGCGAAGCCTTGGCGATGATGACAATCTACAGCAGGGATTGGCTGTTGCATGGGCAGACGTGCGGTGATTTGATGATGGTCGGAGGACCGTCTTACAGCTTGCATTACCGCTTTAAGCTCCATTTCTTATATTTATTTTCTGCCTCTTTAGTTCTGTTTTATAAATTCTCTATAATGTGTTTTTTTTTTACATGCATTTTTTTTAACCCCTTTGGCATCCATTGATTATCTTTAGATTTTCTTTTTCTGCTACATTTTATGATAGGATAGTGTTTATCATATAATAACTTGAACATTTGTAAGAAATCTACCATAAGTATGATCAACAGGTTTTTCTTTATAAATTGCTTCCCAGTTATATGATTCTATTTTAAAAAAATTTTTGCTGAGGATTCCTCAGTTCTGCCTCGTCTGTAGTGATGTTCATTTTCTATCTTAATATTTCTGTGGTTGTTGTTATAAATAGTAAAACCTAAAAGGTGGTCACTGATATAATTTATTTATAGTCCACTCACTACGAAATTATATATAATATTTGTAAATATATAATCAATCAATGTTGCACTATGTGTGGTAATCCTGCTGGGTCTGGTGATTTTTGGAAATAAATTATAACTGTGTCGTGTATTTAGGAATTCTTCTGTCTTGTGATGTTTTTTGGATTGAATATAAATCAACATTGAAATCACCACAAACTAACATAACTTTTTTATTAGCTTTAGAGAGATATACCTCCATCCATTCTTTAGAAACGTCTATATTAGAACCCAGTGCTTTGTAAAGGCAACTCACAATAACATTTTTCTTTTTCATTATTTATTTCTATAGTTATACATTCCAATACATTGTCCACCACAGCTGACACATTTTCCACCACTGTGAATTCAAGATTCCTCTCTACAAACAAGGTAACACCCCTCCACTTTTGTCGTTTTCGTCTGTTTCTGTGAAGCATCGCATAACCATCAATGTTACAGTCCATGCCTCGATCACTGTTTAACCAGGTTTCTGATGCAGCAATAATGATATGTTATTGCTGACGACTGATAAGTCGTCAATCTCCAAGTTAACTGCAATGACCATCAGCATTTGTACTGTTCTTGACATTGAAACTTTACCTGTCACAATAATATGATAAAATATACTCTATATTCAAGCAAACACTTAGAACCAGAGACGGATTACTAAGATAGATGTTGTTACCTAGATAGCTAGCAAACAAATGTAGCACTGACAAAATCAATTATACATAAATAAGCAAATGTATAATTTAAAGCAACTGTTTACAAGTGAAAACTCATCTTAATATTCCAATGTTTTGCTAACCACATGACACAATAAACTACATAATATAGTACCAATGTCCTCATACATGTACATCAACTTTACTGACATTGTAGTTTGCTAATATTACTCAAATTTGCAAATTTTTCTGCAATATGAGACTGTAGACTCATCATTTGGTTTCAGTGATGACATTTGGATGAAATTTTTACGATGCTCATTTTTGTTTCAGTAGCAGCTGTAGAAGTTTTTTTGCCATCTTGATTTCACTAAAACAGGTGTAATGATGTGACATTACTATAAGATGGTGGAGGCAGTGTCCCTAAATGTGGCCAATAGGTAAAAGTTTGAGAAAATCAAGTATCATGGTGTTGAGAGGTAAAAATGTGATGTCTTCATATTAGTATGTAGGGTCTCAGGAGGTTAATTACAAATTATTTTGTGAAGTGGAAAAAGAAAATACTTGGACCAACCTAATTGATTTACTTCAATGAGAAACATCTAAATAGATCAAGTTAATGAATTACATTAGGTTTAAAGAACTTAAGTTCAAAGAACTTGATTAATTTAGATGTTACCAATTAAAAGAATTCTATTAAGTTGGTCCAACTGTTTTCTTTTTTCAGTGAAATGTGATTCCCATGTTTATTTTTGTCACATTTGTTGAAGGGTTATTTATTTATTTATTTATTTATTTATTTATTTATTTATTTATTTATTTAATTAATTAATTAATTAATTAATTATTTATTTAATTATTTAATTTTTTTTTTTTGAATGTGATATTTTGTAACTTTCATTCCTGTTTATTTGTAAGTCTTTCAAAGGTTAATTGCAGTTTTTTCTTTACTCATTTTATTTGTATTTGGATGTGTGCGATGGATGGATAGATGGATGGATGGATGGATGGATGGATGGATGGATGGATGGATGGATGGATGGATGGATGGATGGATGGATTGATGGATTTGTTATTTATCACTACAATCTTAAAGAGCTTAAATTTTTATTTTAAAGATTCTGTTCAGACTTTCAGCTGTTTTCCACCTCACGTGGCTTCTTACAGATAATCATTCAAAGAAAAAAATCTTATGATAATTTAGTTTCTGGACATTTTTAACCATTTTAAACATTATAACACTCAAACAAAATAAGTTCTATAACAATATGCCATGTTGATTTTCTCTGAGAAATTACAGGGAAAAAGGCATGATGGGAAATATTAACATATGATATCTCATTTGTGGAGGTCATTCATGCACCATAGATAATTGAAATGAAATCTAATTATTGAAGAATGAACTTAGGGTATCACTCCAGTTTCAGTAACTGGAATTAATATTAAAGGGAACTCAATATTGCTTTGTGATAAGAGAGAAAAGACCGAAAACCTGTATCAAATTGACTAAATAGAAACTGTTTTGTCATCTTTTCCACGTCCAGCCGTGCAAAACTAAACATTCATTTAATTATAATTAAATGAATGTTTGGCAGCTCAAAGCTTGAAACAGGCAGAACAGACTTGAGGAACTGCTGAACCAGCTCAGATGACGATGCCTTATGTTAAACACTAGGGTGTGCTGTAGGAGTTATTATGGTTCACACTCAGGCATGTTGGAGGAAAAACGTTTTCATTCAGCTGTATGGCTTCAACATTCACATCAGATTCTAAACTGTAGGAGTTCAGTTACAAAATGGACAGAAACGTTTAAGCAAACAAAAAGAAAAGAAAAGCACAGCTGTGACACAGACCTTATATTATTGTTGACATAAGTCTATATTTCACATATATCACATATAGTTCACACTCTCACTAACAGTTTACTATTTTCCAGAAGAAATTAATGTTAAACTAATATAGATTTGAATAAAACCCTAGTTTTTAGAATAAAACCAGCAAGATGAAAAATGGTGGTGTGTCAGGGTAAAGAGAAAGATGAACTCGTCAAAAATGGGGGGGAAAGAGTGCCCCAAGAGAGTTACATAAAATATGGCTTCATGAAAGCACTGGACACCGGACACCAAACACCCTGAGATGACGAGTAAAGCCAAACAGTTCATCCTTAGCAAAAGGAAAGTCATCGTTACAAAATATGATAATGAAAGAAGTGTATTTCATACTGTGTGTGATGATGTTCCTTCAGGGTGTGGTTGGCTCCGTTTATAATGGCAGCAAACCTCTGGGTTCACTAAGAAAAAGGTTGGGGACCAATTGTTCTAGACCAGGATGTATGCAAGGGAGAGCATGCAACCCCAGAGCAAACAGACCTGGAAAGCCCACCAGGGATCTTCTTGCTGCGAGATGAGAGTGGTGACCAACACCGAGCAGCTGCAGGCTGCTGAATTTTAAAATGGTCTCACAGATTACTGCATTTTCCAATATACAACATAAATTCCAATACAGTCCAAGCTGACGGTAAACCTGATATTCCCATTGGGCGAACCAGTCCTGCCTTCAGTGTTGGCTCTGTGAGTGCAGGCGGAGGTTATGGAGCTGTCTTCTGTCGTCCTGTAGCGTGACTCACTGATACTGAGCATGTCTGGAGGGCTCTGCTCTCACAGAGAACACACAATAACCTTGAACTGGAGCAGCACTTCACTCTTTCTCTCCACAGGACGCTCAGATGCTTGGAGGACGCGCGCCATCACCACGGCAACCGTTTCTATAGCAGGAGGCTAGAGTGCTGTGTGTCACATATGTTATCACATTGCAACGAAGGTAGAAAAGCGTGTCCACATGACTCGTGATAGGAACTTACTCACCTCTGTACCACTTTACATGCCAGTCGAAGGATGAATAGAATACTTCATGAGTCTGATGTCACCCAGAAGACTCTCAGAAAGTCGTCAGCACTACAGTGCGTCTTGGAAGAGTTTCAACATGTGGATAGGATACAAGCCCAACGCAGTTAAACTGGAAAGTGAAATGGAGTTGCATTAATGTCAGAGTAGATCAATTAAGTTGCTTATGCTTTTTGTTTATATATTTTGCTTTCTTCTTTTCAGGTCTTTTCACTGAAAACTTTGTCTCTCTGTAAATGGGGGGAAAAGCTTTTCTGAAATGCTGATACGTTGTGTGTACACCACAGCCGTGGTAAAGAGATCCTTTGCACATGCACGAGTTGATAGAAAACAACAATGTTTGCTTTCAGGATGTCACGACTCCCAGTTCATATTCTCCTGGGACTTGATAGTTTTATGGTTGAGAGTCACTGTAACAACAATCCAACTCGGTCATCTGTCCATGCGAATGTCTGTGTACTCCCAATGTTAATGTTTATAGTGTATTGTTCTCTGTGTGTGCGTAGTTTAATTACAAAAACCACTACAGTCCTCCGTTTACTGTTTTACTTTGGAAAAGACAGGAAGTGCACAAATTTGGTCACTTGTCTGGTGACAAAATTTCACAGAAAGGTTTAAAGATCATGTTCGAGAGATTGCACAGCGACTTGAATAAATCATTCCCACATCGACACTGCATTGTTGCTTTATTTAATATCAACAGATATTGTCATTGTGATGATTAGCTGCATCAAGGCTGATTTTCCACGTGAGGAGGTTTCATTTGGCTACAGATTTGAAGGGTGGATTTGTGTCAGGAACCTGGAAGAGATAATTTACTCCTGCCATTGTGGAGGTAATGATGTATGTTAGACTGTCGAGCTAACAGCTCTGAGTCATTGCGTCTTTGTCAAGAATCTGGTTATCCATCATGTTATCTTAATAGCTCAAATTTCATCTTAAATTGGCTGAGATATCCATGAAATGTTGGCAAGAGTTTAAATAAGGGCTGGTACACGTAGGAGTGACAGTAGAGATACTCGTAAATGTAGTCAAAGATGATCATTCTCTGCCGCCTGCTTGCTGTATCTCTTCTTTTCCAGTGAATACACACAATCCTTGTGCAGTTTTTGCTTGGATCTGAATCGGAGATGATGTGCTAATTTCTGAGCCTCCATGCGTTTGTAACGTACGTAATGATCTGGCTGAAAGGCCTCCTTCTACTGTTTCTGTTCACTTTCTTCTGTCTGTGCTTTCTTAATAAGTCATCTTTTCCTCTCTTTGATACACACACACACACACACACACACACACACACACACACTGGCCTGGTTTAACCATGTGCCCATGGGAGTGTGAGTGTGTCATGTTGAGGACAGTGGAGTCTGATAGGAGAAGTCAGGGTCAGCCCCGAGGGGAGACGCCTGCTAATAGAGTTTGCTCTGTGGAGGAGAGTGCTCCAAGAATGCCATGTTGACAAGTTCAGCTTTGCGTTGTGGGGTGGGGTGAGGTAGGTGGAGGGCATGCATGCTCACAGCTCCGTCACACTGGCTACCTCCAGTAGCAGAATGCCTGCAGATCTGTCTTGTTTGCCGTCTCTATAAATGAGAGCGACATTAACTGCACCACCTCTGCAACCTTTGCTGGGTTGTGTATTTATTTTGTTCCACCACACCGCACAGCAGCACTCCATAACAACAACCGATCATTTTGATATGAATTAAACTGTCAATTTTGATTAGTTATTTCTATTGATTTTAAGTCTCAGAATGAATTGTTTTTATTGGGTTGATCGAGTCATTCAACACAAAGTTCTCAGACGAACCCAAGAAAGTAAATCTAAAGGCATGGGATGTTTTGCACAAAACACAACAGTTGGAATCCAGTTGGAATAAATCTGTTTTGAGTTTGCATGTTGTACTTATGCCCGGGAAGGTCACAGACAGGTTCCACTTCTCTGATGACGGTATCCAGATCCCGTCAGTGACTGAAAAGCCGATAAAGATTATTGGGAAAACCTGCAGCTGCTCCTTGAAGGATACTGCCTCCATAAAGGCAACCAACCAAGAACTGAAGAGTTGGCTGAAGTCTGTAGACCAGGGGTGGGCAATCCTGTTTCTCAAGGGCCACAGCCCTGCATGTTTTCAATGTTTCCCTGCTCAAACATACCTGAGTTATCATGATGAGGCTCTGCAGAAAGCTTTATAATGAGCCAATAATTAATGTCAGCTGTGTTGATGTGAGGACACATTGAAAACGTGCAGGGCTGCGGCCCTTGTCTACAGATCCGGTCTGCCTGGTAAGTTCATAGCTTGAATATACCAACATGGCATCCGACCCAGGACACTTTGGCCACTGTTGGTGTATGAATTACAACTGTCTACAGTCGAGGGGTTTGAGGTGAAGGTAAGCGTCCACCTTCGTTGGTGGCTGGGACTGCTGAGAAGCCTGATAAGCATTGCCCTGTGTGGTAAAAGCAACAAACTGACCCTCCCGTTTAACATCATCAGTGAGGAGTTCAAGGTCACCAGAACAAGGGAAGTGCTGGATCCTAAGGTCTCCCAAGCAGGTATTGAGGTGATGACCGGAAAGAAGTGGAGGGCACTGGATGCAGTGGACTAGGCTGAATCCCATCTAAGGCACAGAGCGTTGGTGGGATCTGTGGTTGTAGGCCGAGCCGGTCTGGGCATCATACCAACTACCAACTTCTGCAAGGCGAAGGGAAAAAAGAGAAGGAACCTGTTCCAAAAGGAAGTTAGAGCTGGAGTCGAGGAGCTTCGTGCAAGCCAAATAGTGGGGATGTGGCTGCAGGGGGCATGGACTAAATGGGAACAGACTGTTGATCGTAAGGTCACATGGCCAGAGCTGTCGATGGCTAAACCCTTCCGCATTAAATTCCTTATACAGTCTGTTTATGATGTGCTGCCCAGTCCATCCAACATTTTCTGCTGGGGCAATGTGGAGTCACCATCCTGCTCCTTGTGTCAAGAAAGAGGTACTCTGGAGCACATCCTCAGTGCTTGTCCCAAAGCGCTCAGAGAGGGCCGTTACTGCTGGTGGCATGACCAGGTGCTGAAGGTCATCAAAGAATCCATCTGCAGCGCCATCGACCATAGCAAGCATCACCTACCATCAAGTCGAGCGATCGCATTTGTGAGAGCCTACAGTACATCCTCCTGGGCATCTCTTGTGTGTGTAAGAAAAAGGCCGTCAGTAGAGCTGCAGTGGCAGCTAAGAAAGCCTCGAGATGGCTGTGGATCAAGAGGGACAAGCCATGGAGTAATGCTTCTTGGACAAAGGCCAGGAACTGATCACTCCGGGTCCGGTCACTTGGGCGAGGGGGTCTGAAGTTGAAAGACCCAAAACACTGAGATGTATCCCACTATCATGATTCCAGTCAGAATCAATCTGTTTGGAGTTTGCATGTTATACTTATGCCCGTGTTGATTGTACATTTTTATATCTGTTTGAAACTCAAAATTAGTTTAGATGGGCTCCTGCCACAATGAAACCAATGAAGTGTATTTTCATATGCTTTCATTCATATATTTTCATATTTTCCTTGGCTACTTTTGTGTGTGACCAGAAAACATGTTCTGTGTTGGTAAGTACTGGTGTAAGGAAGTCTAGAGTCGGGCAAAGGTCAGGTCACATTCTGTCATAGGACACATTCCTCATGATACCTAGAGGCAGTGAGGATGCTCTTAAGTGAAGTCAGATGTTAGGATAACGTCGTTGTTTTTTTCACAATATGCAAATTGTATGTGTACCGTCTCTGGACGATATATAAATGACCAGAGCCCTAGCTCTGGTCAGAGAAGCATATTCGAAGCCATTTCTCTGTCACCGACTCATGCCATCAGTCTGTGATTTTTGATGCCAACTTATTCGATATTAAACTTTTTTATCCAAACAAAGAAGCATGGGTGAAGCATTTTGGCACGCTCATCGCTCAGCCCTCTGTGCAGATATGGGCTGTGATTCTGATACTACCAATTTGATATTAAATCCTTTTTATCCAAGCAAGAAGTTCTTTTCATTCTCTGCATCATCTAGTTCACCTCACCAACTTTAGCAAAGCATGTGTACAACAGGAGATGGGTGGAAGGATGGATGACTAATAGAATCATTTCCCATTCAGAAGTACAATGAAGCATGTAACGGCCCTTGGGTTTGAAAGAACAAGACGCTGGAGTCTCGACTGATGCTTCTCATTGCTCCTTTTATTTCGCAGTTGAGCATAGCTGAGCACCGTGAAAACTATAAGACAGTACAAAATACAAGTTATTTAATTAAATATTCTCATACAGTGCAAACAATTCATAAACATACTTTATTCTGCCTGCACAGGTAAGAGTGCCGCTGGGTCCTAAACCCCATGCTGTTTAGGCGCTCCGACAAGGAATCCTGATGCCCAGTGGAAGCTACAGGTAACTGCAGGGATGAGTTGTCTCAAACACAAAGAATTAATTGTCCAAATAACATCCAATATGAAACCAGTGCCCACGACTCCCAACAAGTGAGCCGAGGGTCAGTCACAAAGCAGGTAAACTTTAATCCATCTGTATTTTATACAACTACACTCAATGTAGGTAAATGAGAAGGTGGAAATAATCCAAGATGACGGCGGGTCAAGAAGGATACACCTGAAACTGGTAGTACTTTCATCAGGGCGGCTGTGACTCAGTTGGTAGAGTGAGCATCCTTCAGTCAGAAGATTGCTGGTTCCATTACCCACCTCACTCTGTCCACATGCCAGTGTCCTTGGGCAAAACACAGAACCCCAAATTGCTCCAAATTGAGCAACTTGGATGGCAGCCACCTACACTGGTGTGAATGTGTGTGTGAATGGGTGAATGTGATTACAGTTTTTTCCAATAGCTGACACACTAAAATTACATGCAAAGCACAATTATTTAAAATGACACACAGAGCGCAAAGGCTCTTCTCAAGTCTCCAAAACTCTAAACACATTCTCTGCTTTACACACATTTTACAATTCAATATGGCGCTTTTAAAAGCACTGAACACGGTTCTCTGCATAACACACAACAATCAGACATAAAGTCACACGTTTGCCATTTGAAAAAACTGACATTTAAAATGACACGACATGAGCTAAATGGCAAAAAATATGTTAAACCTGATGAAACACCTCAATAGAGCACAAACCGGAAGTAACTAAGGATGCCCGCTGGCTCAAAACTCACATCAAAAAATTGCAGTCATGGCTTAACTGTGAGGCGCCACCTGGTGGTACATGGCTGCTAGAATAGTGGCAGCACACTCCCCACATGGTATAACACTTTTTACCACTATGTATTTTGACTATGCAAGAGAAAAACAACTTGTGAAATAGTTCTCAAGAAAACCTTTAATGTACCCTGTCAAACTACTTTAACCTCAACTTTTCATACCCGACCATCTTGGCTAGGCATAGTCTTAAGAACAAGTCTCGTTGACCAGTCTGTTATTTTGGCCTGTGGGTCCTTAAGCAGGACAACGTCTCCCTCCTGGAAGTTGCGTCTCACAGCTTGCTACTTCCTCCTGGATTGAAGAATGGTCAAGTACTCCATTCTCCATTTTTCCCAGAATGCATCAGCAAGGAGATGGACTTTCCTCCAGTGCTTCCTGGACAGGTCATTGGAGTCAAATTCTCCATCAGGAGCTGAAAGCGACTCCAGAAGATATAGGCACCCAGGGTCTTGAGTTCACAATAGCAATGACCTCTGCCATCACAGTGATAAGACCTTCATGTGTGAAGAGAGATATGTTGTTCTTTAGGGGAAGAGCGTCCAGGGTACGTTGTGCAATGCCATTCATCCTCTCCCACACTCCGCCCATTTGAGATGAGTGGGGAGGACTGAATATCCATGTGCAGCTGTTGTTTTGGAGGTAGATTTTAAGATCGGGGTCATTTGTGTTGAAATCGAGTTCTTTGCAGGCCCTGACGAAGTTTGTACCTCGATCTGATCGAAGTGTCTTCACAGGTCCTCTGATTGCTGCAAAACATCTGAGCACATTGATGAAGCTCATTGTGGTCATGGACTCTATCACCTCAGTTAGGACAGCCGCACACAGCGCCCAATGTGAGATGGTATGAGCTGGAAGTGGAGCCAGCTTGGATTTTCCCCATCATAAACCTAACGTGACAGTCTCCTGTAATGCTGAGTGTTCTGGATAGGCCACAGCAGCAATGGTGATGATTGACGCGTCTCAAAACTCAAAGAGATGTCTGTACTATACGTCTGTTTGGCCAGAGAAACAGGAACGTAGCATCTGGGAATCTGGAGCTGGACTAGTTCTTTCATCAAAAGAAAGAGAGTGGAGTATCTCAGTCATAGTGTTCAACAACAGCTCCCTCGGTATGTTTCTTCCTCCAATTAGTGGACAAATCCGAAAGGGTCGAACAAGCTGTTAACCGTTGACATAATACCTCTCTTAAGCCTCGTTTCCACAGTGCCGGTACGGGTCAGGTCCGAACCGGTTGTGGTGCGTTTCCACTGACTCAGAACCGCTACCAACCGGTACCATTGGTAACCATTTCTTGCTACCCCTCCACTTGGGGTACCAGGCACAATGTGCCGGATATGAGGGGGAGGAGCTTCAACACTGCCGTCTGCTCATTGGTCCGTGACAACCGCTGTTCTCCCAGCAAGCAGCCATTTCCAATCAGTTGTCCGGCAGCAATCAGGTCACTTTTTTGAAAATGTCCTCCCGTTATGGCGTCACATCCTGCGTGATTACACAACCGTTCATAACCCCGCCTACATTTCAAACCGAACCCCGTGTAATGGAAACGCGGCACTGATATGGGTCTGGTTACAGATAGCCGACCCCACCCGACCGGCACCGGCACCAAGGGGCACTGTGGAAATGAGGCTTTAGTGACAGGGTTCTCCTCTTGCGAAACGTAGAAGGTTAAGCTGTCTGACTCAAGGTTTCAGCTGAGACCGAGACTTATTTGAAGGGAGAGAGGTTCTACTTGTAGATCAAGGTCTTTAAGTTCCTTAGTTGATCTGCTGGATCAAATGCCTGCACAACAATGTTGCTGTTGGAGGCGATCTTATGAAGCTTGATGTTGGATTCAGCAAGCATTTCTTGAGATGTTTGTAAAAAACTGATGGCTTCTGCTTCAGTTGGGAACAATGCGAGCCCGTTGTCCACATAGAAGTTGCACATGATAAAGTCTGTTGTGTCTGTGTTGGAACCTTCTGCCTCCGAGGCAGCTCGTCTTAGGCTGTAAATTGCAACTGCTGGCGATGGACTGTTGCCAAAAACACATGTACTGTCATGTGAAACTCTCTCACAGCTTTTTGCAGGTCATTATCTGAGTACCAGAAAAACCTCATGTAGTCTTGATGCTCTTCAGAGACTGTGAAGCACATCAGTGGTGACTGAAACAGGTTATTTGCAGAAGCGAATAAGAACTCCAACCAGATTATTGTTGAGATCCAGTCCACTCATCAGTACACTGTTGAGAGAAACTCATTCGCATTTGGCACTAGAGTCAAATACTACCCTGATTTTGTCAAAATGTTGGGGGTGATAAACCCCGAAAAAAGGTAAATACCAGCACTCCTGACTTTCCTGGAGTGGTGGAGCTGGCTCTGCCTGTTTTTCCTCAAACATGTTTTGCGTGAACTTGATGAAATGTTCTTTCATATTCGGTTTCTTCTCTAGTGTTCGCCGGAGGGATGAAAGGCACTTCAAAGCTTCAGCTTTGTTATTTGGAAAAGGGTTCCGTGGTGTTCGGAAAGGTGGGGGAGCAACCTAAGTGTTGGAGCTGCCTCGATAGGCTTATTTCTCTCATGTTTTCAGGAAGTTCTCATCTTCGATTGATAGAGCCAGTTTGTCATCATGTTGTGTTTTTTCAAAAACTCGTCCGCCAATATTGTCTCACTCACTTTCCATTTTTTGCATGGAACACTATAAACTCAAGTTTAAACTTTCTTTTTCTTTGATGTGGATGGCATTCTTACATGGACTGCAAAGTGATGTTCTTCCATTCTGGAGGACATTGGTCCTATAGCAACTAATGCTAGCTGGTTTGTGCGCACACACTTTCAACAATGACCCACCCAAGGTTGAGACGTTGAGCATATGGTTCGTTTTGCTGTCCATTGTACTGCTCTCTTACCTTGTGAACGCTGAGGATGTCCCTACCAAGGAGGTGGAGGATAGCAGCATTTGGATCGATTTCTGGGATTGTGCTCATTAGTGCATTCAGGTGTGGCCAATAATTAGTTATTTCAGGTGATGGGATTTCTGCTCTCCCATCAGGTATCATGTCACATTCGATTAGGGGAGGAAAAGAAAGTTGAGTTGTTCTATCCATTGACTCAATGACAAAGTTAGTAGCAGGCCTTCCTGTTGCCTCCATGACCCCTGAACCTGTCTTCAATGTATATCAAAAAGGTCAAAGAATTCTGTCTTTGCTAGTGAGCGATTCTTTTGCTCATCAAGAATCGAACCGTTATCTGACTTTAAAGCCACTGATTCTGGATGCAATGCAGTAGGATGATTTTCACTGCCACATTCTTCACACTTAAGGTCTCAACACAGTCTTTACCCATGTGATGGATGGAAGAACAGCATCTAAAACATATGTGCTTGTCTTTCAGAAGAGCTTTTCTCTCGTGTAAAGTTTTACTCCTGAACAGGTGACATTTTCTCAAGGGGTGTGGCTTACCATGCAGTCGACACTGTTTCTCAGGGTTGATGATGGTGTTGTCTGTGACGACCTTGAAACTGGAGTGTGCTGCTTGAATAACCTCTGTCTTTCTGACAGACACTGGAGGTTGACATTTCTGTTTCACCATTCTTTCTGGTTTAGGGTTTATGGTGGCAGGACTGGTGGCGAAGGCAAAGCTTGGATCGTTGCAAATTCTGCCTTCCTCATTTATGATGTCCCCAAAATATCCAAATGGAGGGTACGACACTCTCCGTTCTCTCTTGAGCTGTGAGGCAACTGACACTCATTTCTCTTGTAGGTTATATGGGAGTTTGGCCAAGATGGGGTTTACAACAGGAGTTGTATCGAGGTGGAAAAGACCCGGGAGATAGCCATTGAGCTTTGCTGCTTGCAGTTCTAAGAGAATAACTCCTAGCTCTCTGTCGCTGGATGTCCCTGTGTGTTATTTCTGGAAAGTCTTCAACCTTCTTTAATAGGGAATGCTCAATAATCTCTGGTGCACCAAAACATTCTTCAAGTCTCTGCCACACCATGATGAGACCAACACTGGGGTTATGAATGTAGGCAGCCCTTATTCTCTTTGCTTGTGCAGCCAACTGTGGCCGAAGCCATTTGGAGAGCAGCTCTAGCTCCTCTTGGGAAGTCAGCTCCAGACCTTGAAGAGCACTCTGGAAGAATGTTTTCCACGCCCAGTAGTTTTCTGGTTGGTCTTCAAATCTTAACCTTCCTCTAGTGTTAGGGTCGGCACCGACCCGTTTTTAGGTTTAGCATGCATAAATTTGTTTTTTGCATCAAGACTTTTTGACTTTGTCAGGAACTTCTATTTAAACAAAATAAAACGAAATAAAAATATTTTACTAAATTATAAAATCGTCTGGTGAAAATGATGGCGTTTGTGTTGTTAGGGTCAGTTTCGACCCAGTTAAACTATAAGATGATAAAACAATAATAAATGCCAAAACTGAATTCATAAACACACAATCAACCAACAGCCGACAGCCAGTTGTTCCTCTAACCACTTCAGCTTCAGTTTGGGGCTTTTCTCTTTGCCTGTTTGACAGAACAAACAAAGACAGACATGTCCAGACATGGAAGGCCAATTGAGTTTAGAGTTGGTGACTTGCAGAGTACACACCTCCAATTTACAGCAACAATGAGAAGAAGATTTACTCTCAGCCAAGCTCTGGATCATAGCTTTGCTGACAATGAGGCAGAGGACACACAGCAGTATAGTGAAAGAGATGAGCAGGTCGCTGAGAAGGAAGATGATGTGGAGTATCAACCGGAAGACACAGACACATCTGATCAGTCTGATGAGGTCACCGGTGCTGAAGCTGCTGCTGCTGAAACATTCAAATCCAAAAGTAGCATCTGTTGGAGCTCAGTACCTCCTGAGCTTGAAACTGCTAAATCCATTACATATAAACGTGAATAGTAATAGTACAAGCTGTTTTAATGAATTATAGTCTTTATTCCAAAGTCAACCTCAGCAGTGCTGCCAGCAGTGCCGCTCCTCCAGGACCGATCACGCCTCTCTCATCTGGCTGGTAAGCTTCAAGCAGCGAGGGAGACAGGTGGACTCCACAAGGCTATCTCCAACCCGGTCTCAGGGCAGTTTGTCAAATGGTCATGAAATGGTCACAAAATGCAATCTATTTTTTGTGTTTTGTGACACATTTTGCCCCTTTTTTTCCATCCATCCACCCATCCATTTTCTTCCGCTTATCCGGGGCCGGGTCGCGGGGGCAGCAGTCTAAGCAAGGAAGCCCAGACTTCCCTCGCCCCAGACACTTCCTCCAGCTCTTCCAGTGGGACCCCAAGGCGTTCCCACCCCAGCCGAAAGACATAGTCTCTCCAGCGTGACCTAGGTTTGCCCCGAGGCCTCCTACCGGAGGGACATGCCCGGAACACCTCCCGAGGGAGGCGTCCGGGGGGCATCCGAAACAGATGCCCGAGCCACCTCACCTGGCTGCTCTCAATGTGGAGGAGCAGCGGCCCTACTCCGAGCTCCTCCCTGGTGACTGAGCTCCTCACCCTATCTCTAAGGATGCGCCCAGCCACCCTACGGAGGAAACTCATTTCAGCCGCTTGTATCTGGGATCTCGTTCTTTCGGTCATGACCCAAAGCTCATCACCATAAGTGAGGGTAAGAACAAAGATCGACTGGTAAATCGAGAGCCTCGCCTTTTGGCTTAGCTCCTTCTTCACCACGACGGACCGATACAGCGACCGCATAACTGCAGACGCTGCACCGATCCGCCTGTCGATCTCACGCTCCATCTTCCCCCCACTCGTGAACAAGACCACGAGATACTTGAACTCCTCCACTTGGGACAAGGGCTCTCCACCGACCTGAAGTGGGGCAAGCCACCTTTTTCCGGTCGAGAACCATGGCCTCGGATTTAGAGGTGCGGATCCTCATCCCAGTTGCGTCACACTCGGCTGCGAACCGCGCCAGTGCACGCTGAAGGTCCAGGTCTGATGAAGCCACCAGGACCACATCGTCTGCAAAAAGCAGAGACGAGATCCTGTGGTCCCCAAACCGGACTCCCTCCGATCCCTGGCTGTGCCTAGAAATTATGTCCATAAAAGTTATGAACAGAACCGGTGACAAAGGACAGCCCTGCCGGAGGCCAACGTGCACTGGGAACAGGTCCAACTTACTGCCGGCAATGCGAACCAAACTCCTGCTCCGGGCGTACAAGGACCGGACAGCCCTTAGCCAAGGGTCTCCATACTCCCGGAGCACCCCCCACAGGACGTCCCGAGGGACACGGTCAATGCCTTCTCCAGGTCCCCAAAATGCATGTGGACTGATTGGGCGAACTCCTATGAACCCCCGAGCACCCGGTGGAGAGTATAGAACTGGTCCAGTGTTCCGCGACCTGGACGAAAACTGCATTGTTCCTTTTGGATCCGAGGTTCGACTAACGGCCGGATCCTCCTCTCCAGTACCCTGGAATAAACTTTCCCAGGGAGGCTGAGGAGTGTGATCCCCCTGTAGTTGGAACACACCCTCCGATCCCCCTTCTTAAAAAGAGGGATTACCACCCCGCTCTGCCACTCCAGAGGCACTGTCCCCGACCGCCACGCGATGTTGCAGAGACGTGTCAACCACGACAGTCCCTGCACATCCAGAGACTTAAGGAACTCGCCCCTTTTTTCCTGTTACACATTAAGAATTTCAAACTAATGTATTTCAATTGGACTTATCTTTCGTGTCAGGGTCATGCCTTTTTCCCTATTAGACAGTGCATATATACTGTGATGTTTTTGTCTTGCTTTTCTTCCAACAACCAGGTGTAGCAGAATAGTCCTGTCTGGGACAGGACTATTTAAGGTGGTTTAAGTCTCTGGCTAAGAGGGAGGCGTAAACCAATCAGGACAGTCCACCCTACTATAAAGCGGGGGGCTGGTCTCCGTGTGCGCCCTCTCTCTCCAAGGCTGAGGGCACGCCCCTGTCGGTCGCTCCGCTCCGCACTTCCGGAAACATCGTGACTCTCAGAGCTGGTTGAACCCGCATCACGTTGTGGATTGCTGCTGGTAGGTCACGCTTTTTGTCCAGTTATAGCCTCTCAAGGCACGGAGGTTACCCGCATGTTAAAGCTCGCTAATGTTGTAGGAAGCTACGGGTGGCTACAACGCTCAGACATGCTTTCCCTCGCAGGTGTGGCACACCGCGTCCCTGAGGTATAAATGACTGGTGTCAAGCCAGCCCTCACTTCGGAGATCGACGTCAAGCCAGCCGCCACTGTGTTTAGCGGTGCGCCTATACACTATGCTTTACCGTAAGGGCGAACTCAAATGGATTTCAAAATAAAAGTGATGTTTCAAATAATGAGATCTCGCCTTCATTCAGATAGTTAATAAAACATAAATTAATACTATGGCTAATAATAACACATAAAAACAAAGAAAATAAATGAATGTATCACTGATTCAAACTATTAAACATTTAATATTAATAAAATGAATTGCTGCAGAAAAAACAAAACAAAACACATTGTCAGTCAGTCAGTGATGTGTTAATGTTATTATAATCCTATAGACAGCAGCCCACTCTAATATCTTTATTCAAATTAAAGGCCCATCAGAAAAGCAGATCTAGACAAAATTCAGATTTAGATTACATTACATTACATTACATTACATTACATTAAATTACATTACACTAGATTAGATTTGATTAGTTATAAACAAAAAAATCATTTAACTTCAGACTGATAACAGGCAGGATCTGGATATGGTATATGAAAATTAGAGCCCTTTGAAAGCATATCTGGGCTTGAATGACTCTGATTTCAGACTGATATTAAAATAAATGTCCATGTTATCATTGAACCATTCCAACTCAGACTGATAGTAGGCCACCCCAGGAGGTCACTCACCAAGAATCAACTCAATCTGAAGTGGAATTTCAAAATAAGAGCACTTTGAAATAGCAAATCTGAGCTCCATCCATGCTAACTTTGAAATGATATTAAAAAGAATTTCCCTGTTATCATTGAACCATTCCACCTCAGACTGATAGTAGGCCACCCCAGGAGGTCACTCACCAAGTATCAGCTCAATCTGATGTGGCATTTCAAAATAAGAGCACTTAGAAATTGCACTTCTGAGGTCCAGTCACAATAAATTAGTACTGAGATTAAAAGGAAATTCCCTGTTATCATTGAACCATTCCTACTCAGACAGATAGTAGGCCACCCCAGTAGGTCACTCACCAAGTATCAGCTCAATCTGATGTGGAATTTCAAAATAAGAGCACTTTGAAAGAGCAAATCTGAGCTCCATCCACGCTAACTTTGAAATGATATTAAAAAGAAAGTCCCTGTTATTATTGAACCATTCCAACTCAGAATGATAGTAGGCCACCTGTAGATGTCACTCACCAAGTATCAGCTCAATCTGATGTGGCATTTGAGATTGAGCTGGTGAGTGACCTCCTGGGGTGGCCTCTTATCAATCTGGGTTGGATTGGTTCAATGATAACAGGGAATTTCTTTTTAATCTCAGTTCAAAGTTAGCATGGATGGAGCTCAGATTTGCTATTTCAAAGTGCTCTTATTTTGGAATTCCACATCAGATTGAGCTGATACTTGTTGAGTCACATCCTGGGGTGCCCAACTATCAGTCTGAGTTGGATTGGTTCAATGATAACAGGGAAATTCTTTTTAATATCAGTTCAAATTTAGCGTGAATAGAGCTCAGAAGTGCTATTTCAAAGTGCTCTTATTTGGATAAACCACATCAGATTGAGCTGATACTTGGTGAGTGACCTCCTGGGGTGGCCTACTATCAGTCTGAGTAGGAATGGTTCAATGATAACAGGGAAATTCTTTTTAATATAATTTCAAAGTTAGCGTGGATGGATCTCAGATTTGCTATTTCAAAGTGCTCTTATTTTGGAACTCCACATCAGATTGAGCTGATACTTGGTGAGTGACGTCTATAGGTGGTCTACTATCAGTCTGAGTTGGAATGGTTCAATGATAACAGGGAATTTCTTTTTAATCTCAGTTCAAAGTTAGCGTGGATGGAGCTCAGATTTGCTATTTCAAAGTGCTCTTATTTTGCTATGCTACATCAAATTGAGCTGATACTTTGTGAGTGACATCTACAGGTGGCCTACTATGAGTCTGAGTAGGAATGGTTTAATGATAACAGGGAAATTCTTTTTAATATAATTTCAAAGTTAGCGTGGATGGATCTCAGATTTGTTATTTCAAAGTGCTCTTATTTTGGAATTCCACATCAGATTGAGCTGATACTTGGTGAGTGACGTCTATAGGTGGTCTACTATCAGTCTGAGTTGGAATGGTTCAATGATAACAGGGAAATTCTTTTTAATATAATTTCAAAGTTAGCGTGGATGGATCTCAGATTTGCTATTTCAAAGTGCTCTTATTTTGGAATTCCACATCAGATTGAGCTGATACTTGGTGAGTGACGTCTATAGGTGGTCTACTATCAGTCTGAGTTGGAATGGTTCAATGATAACAGGGAAATTCTTTTTAATATCATTTCAAAATTAGCGTGGATGGAGCTCAGATTTGCTATTTCAAAGTGCTCTTATTTTGGAATACCACATCAGATTGAGCTGATACTTGGTGAGTGACCTTCTGGGGTGGCCTACTATCAGTCTGAGTAGGAATGGTTCAATGATAACAGGGAAATTCTTTTTAATATAATTTCAAAGTTAGCGTGGATGGAGCTCAGATTTGCTATTTCAAAGTGCTGTTATTTTGCTATGCTACATCAGATTGAGCTGATACTTTGTGAGTGACATCCACAGGTGGCCTACTATGAGTCTGAGTTGGAATGGTTCAATGATAACAGGGAATTTCTTTTTAATATAATTTCAAAGTTAGCGTGGATGGAGCTCAGATTTGCTATTTCAAAGTGCTCTTATTTTGGAACTCCACATCAGATTGAGCTGATACTTGGTGAGTGACGTCTATAGGTGGTCTACTATCAGTCTGAGTTGGAATGGTTCAATGATAACAGGGAATTTCTTTTTAATCTCAGTTCAAAGTTAGCGTGGATGGAGCTCAGATTTGCTATTTCAAAGTGCTCTTATTTTGCTATGCTACATCAGATTGAGCTGATACTTTGTGAGTGACATCTACAGGTGGCCTACTATGAGTCTGAGTAGGAATGGTTCAATGATAACAGGGAAATTCTTTTTAATATAATTTCAAAGTTAGCGTGGATGGATCTCAGATTTGTTATTTCAAAGTGCTCTTATTTTGGAATTCCACATCAGATTGAGCTGATACTTGGTGAGTGACGTCTATAGGTGGTCTACTATCAGTCTGAGTTGGAATGGTTCAATGATAACAGGGAAATTCTTTTTAATATAATTTCAAAGTTAGCGTGGATGGATCTCAGATTTGCTATTTCAAAGTGCTCTTATTTTGGAATTCCACATCAGATTGAGCTGATACTTGGTGAGTGACGTCTATAGGTGGTCTACTATCAGTCTGAGTTGGAATGGTTCAATGATAACAGGGAAATTCTTTTTAATATCATTTCAAAATTAGCGTGGATGGTGCTCAGATTTGCTATTTCAAAGTGCTCTTATTTTGGAATACCACATCAGATTGAGCTGATACTTGGTGAGTGACCTTCTGGGGTGGCCTACTATCAGTCTGAGTAGGAATGGTTCAATGATAACAGGGAAATTCTTTTTAATATAATTTCAAAGTTAGCGTGGATGGAGCTCAGATTTGCTATTTCAAAGTGCTGTTATTTTGCTATGCTACATCAGATTGAGCTGATACTTTGTGAGTGACATCCACAGGTGGCCTACTATGAGTCTGAGTTGGAATGGTTCAATGATAACAGGGAATTTCTTTTTAATATAATTTCAAAATTAGCGTGGATGGAGCTCAGATTTGTTATTTCAAAGTGCTCTTATTTTGAAATTCCACAACAGATTGAGCTGATACTTGGTGAGTGACCTCCTGGGGTGGCCTACTATGAGTCCGAGGTGGAATGGTTCAATGATAACAGGGAAATTCTTTTTAATATCATTTCAAAGTTAGCATGGATGGAGCTCAGATTTGCTATTTCAAAGTGCTCTTATTTGAATAAACCACATCAGATTGGGCTGATACTTGGTGAGTGACGTCTATAGGTGGTCTACTATCAGTCTGAGTTGGAATGGTTCAATGATAACAGGGAATTTCTTTTTAATCTCAGTTCAAAGTTAGCGTGGATGGAGCTCAGATTTGCTATTTCAAAGTGCTCTTATTTGGATAAACCACATCAGATTGAGCTGATACTTTGTGACTGACATCCACAGGTGGCCTACTATGAGTCTGAGTTGGAATGGTTCAATGATAACAGGGAATTTCTTTTTAATATAATTTCAAAGTTAGCGTGGATGGAGCTCAGATTTGCTATTTCAAAGTGCTCTTATTTTGGAATTCCACATCAGATTGAGCTGATACTTGGTGAGTGACGTCTATAGGTGGCCTACTATGAGTCCGAGGTGGAATGGTTCAATGATAACAGGGAATTTCTTTTTAATCTCAGTTCAAAGTTAGCGTGGATGGAGCTCAGATTTGCTATTTCAAAGTGCTCTTATTTGGATAAACCACATCAGATTGAGCTGATACTTTGTGGGTGACATCCACAGGTGGCCTACTATGAGTCTGAGTTGGAATGGTTCAATGATAACAGGGAATTTCTTTTTAATATAATTTCAAAGTTAGCGTGGATGGAGCTCAGATTTGCTATTTCAAAGTGCTCTTATTTTGGAATTCCACATCAGATTGAGCTGATACTTGGTGAGTGACGTCTATAGGTGGTCTACTATCAGTCTGAGTTGGAATGGTTCAATGATAACAGGGAATTTCTTTTTAATATAATTTCAAAGTTAGTGTGGATGGAGCTCAGATTTGCTATTTCAAAGTGCTCTTATTTTGGAATTCCACATCAGATTGAGCTGATACTTGGTGAGTGACGTCTATAGGTGGCCTACTATCAGTCTGATTTGGAATGGTTCAGTGATAACAGGGAAATTCTTTTTAATATCATTTCAAAATTAGCGTGGATGGAGCTCAGATTTTCTATTTCAAAGTGCTCTTATTTTGGAATACCACATCAGATTGAGCTGATACTTGGTGAGTGACCTCCTAGGGTGGCCTACCATCAGTCTGAGTTGGAATGGTTCAATGATTTATTTTTATGTGTTATTATTAGTCATAGTATTAATTTGTGTTTTATCAACTATCAGAATGAAGGCCAGATCTCATTCATTGAAACATCACTTTTATTTTGAAATCCATTTGAGTTCGCTCTTACGGTAAAGCATAGTGTATAGGCGCACCGCTAAACACAGTGGCGGCTGGCTTGACGTCGATCTCCGAAGTGAGGGCTGGCTTGACACCAGTCCTAAACGGTGCCAGTCAGTATATGATGTGTTTGGCTCTCGATGTGAGCTTCCCATGTGATCCCTGTTTACATTTAGTGGCTGCATTGGAGAACTGCGGCTGCTACTGGGCCGGTGCTCCTCGCCCGCTTTGCCTCCCGGCTACTTTGCCTACCAGCTGTTCTGCCTCACTACGGCCTCACCGGACTTCCAGCCCCGCTCCTAGCCGTGTAAACTCCAGCCTCATCTCGGCTGCCGGGCCGGCCACGGCTGGGCCGGGTCCTGCCCGTTCTGGTTTTAACCTTTTGTGTCAAACCACTGCTTTTTAAGTTGAGCTTCCGCCTCATTTTAAAACGTGTACGCAGTGGGGTTACACTGTTTTCGGTTTATGTTGTTGTGGTTGACTTTCTGTTATGTTTATTGTTTTGGTTTAATGTTCAGTTCGTGTACATAATCTCGTTTTGTAGTTGTTCTGGTACTATCTTTTTTTGTCCTGAATTAGAATTTAAGGTTCCAGTTTGGTATAGTTACTTGTACATTATGTTGAGTTAAAATATCATTTCCTTTGTACTTGCTTTATAATATTATAGGTGGCTGTTTGTCACCTATCATATGGTCTTTGCTTTTCATTTCTTTTCTTATCCTGTGTTGAGTGTTCCCTATTCATTATATCCCTCCATTTCAGACGCTGAGCCCCTACGGTGGTGGACGTGTGTGTGTGTGTGTGTGTGTGTGTGTGTGTGTGTGTGTGTGTGTGTGTGTGTGTGTGTGTGTGTGTGTGTGTGTGTGTGTGTGTGTGTGTGTGTGTGTGTGTGTGTCCTCCCCCCCCTGGAACCCACACTGCCCCGAGGTAACCCGGCTCTGATCTGGAACACCTCCCCCTTTATTTTACGAGTGTTTTTATGGGTGATTTCGTAAATTGTTAATAAAAAGATATTATATTGTCAAGGAACCACGTCTCTTGGTATAACGGACCTGTGTGCCTCTGAAGAAGTGACCAGAAGTGGAACAATTCCCCGGGTGGCGTTGTCAGCAACTTGCTGAGTCTTTGGGGAACAAGTTTCCACTCGGCTCTAAGCTCCCCCACAATCTTAGTTTTCTCACCCATTACGCCACACTGGCATTAACTAATTTTACTGTATGGCCAGTCCACACTAATGACTATAAAATTGCCAATAAAGATGTGTGCGTCCACAATGAAGGGCATTAACATTTTTTAAAGACCTGCTCTCGGCAGGTACCTTGTGTTTTAGCTGCATAGAAGCTCCTTATCCTTTCAAATATAAAAGGAAAAACAATATCCAGGAATTTTCTGAATGAAGTGAAAAAGATTGGTGATCTTCATGGTTCTGTAGCGGAGATGGCGGGGGGACAGAGTGCTGTTGGTCAGGACCCACAGTGACTCAGGGGGACAGGGTGCTTCTGGCCTGGACGCACGGTGAGTCAGGTGGACACCCCAAACCGATAGCAGAAAAATAATGGAACGTTGGTCACTTGCTGCTGTATTTGTAAGGATATATGTGTAAAAAAACGGGGGAAACAGTTGAGATTAGAGTATTTATTAAATAAAATTAAGAGGAAATGTGACATATTTACAATCTCAATCTCTCTTGCCTGTCTCTCGCTCTTTCTTTTATTTCCCAGGAACCCCTGCAGTGATACACAGGTCAATAATGTTCCTATCCTGCAACCTTTCTCTCCTGGAGGTTTCGTAACTCCAGCTTCAAGGTTTCCAGGAGCATCGTTATGTTGACACTGATGCTCCTGCTGGTCATCAGGCATTCTGCTGTACTGCTGATTGATGGTGTCACGTTCTAATTCTTCCTCCTGTTGGAGCCGTTGATGGAGCCACGTTCTAATTCTTCCTCCTGCAGAGCCACAACACGTTACCTAAAAAGAAAACTTTTCCCCTCTATCATAGTGTAGTTATTTATGATGGCAAAGGAGATTTATTGATAGTTGAATTGTGTGCATTTTGTCGTTCTAAACATGTATATTACAGACTATTTTTTAATGACAGGTGGATGCAGGAAAGATTCGAACTTGCTGACATGTTTCAGCTTCATCTGTAGTCATCTGTTAGGCCGGTCACCTGATAAAGACCAACACGTCATCACACACCAGATGACCCTCTGAGGAAGACTGCAGATGCAGCTGAAACATGTCAGCAAGGTAGAATCTTTCCTGCATATACCTGTTGTTAAAAAACAGTGTATAATATATGAGGTTTATTGATGTGTACATTGGCAACTGGGGATCTGTGCAGGATGCTCCTGTCCTGCACAGATCCTCCATGTACCAGCAAGTACAGGTACCAGCTGGGTGATGGAGGAAGTACTATATCCATGCCTGCAGCGCACAGTTGTTATAGCACTGTACTGGCAACCTGCTTTATCTCAATAATCACAATTACACTCACAAGAACACTCAGGAAATAATAAATTCTGATTCATGATTATATCAAATGTTTCCATGTGAATTTTAAGTGACAGGCAGGTTGAAACCCAACAGACACCAGGCCAAACCTGCTGGTGCTCCATCTTTCTGAGAGCCTGGAGAGACGTACTCTTGTTGCTGCCTGTCTGTGTGGCAGTGGGTGACATCATGGAAGTGGGGGAGGAAGGTCCAGGGATGATGATGGAGACGACCAGGTGACACTGAGGGCGCCCAGAGGGACCTGGCAGGAAGTGATGTGCGAGCGAGACTCACTGTCCAGCTGTCTACTCCTGAAGAATGACCAGCAGGCTTCAGAGAGCAGAACCACATCTAGACAGGAAGCTCGCCTCATGTAGTCATGTTCTCTAGCCATGTAAAAATATGTAGATGGATGGATAAAGACAGAGAGATGTAAACATGTTATTCATCTTTTGCAACACTGCTCTCCTTGCTTTGACAAATTTAACCATATGACTGTAAATACTTGTATATGGCTGTAAAATATAGAACTGAACATTTGTCTGTGTTATTTGATAAACAATGTAATGTTGCTTTAAAGAAGAAATTGTCTCGGGTGAATTTGAACAATTATGAGGTCTATAAGGAGAACATACAAACAAAAAGAATGACACACTACCAATTCAATAAGTTAACACATGTATAAATACATTATATACATGCAATAATTCAAGCATCAAAAACAATCCTCATTCCCATCCTCATCTGGAGGAGTTCCTCTTCTCCACTGGATCAAGCTTCGTGTTCCTCAGTAGTCCTGGATTAAAATAGTGCATGGTGTTAGTTTGAATCCACAGCATTCTCCAGTAGAACCTCCAGTAGAACCTCCAGTATAATGTGTAGAAAACGTTTGTACAATTGAGAGAAAACAATATGGCCAGTATTACCTTCACCTCTCATTTTAAACATCAAAGTCAAGTCAAATAGTTTTAAACATGATCTTTCCCATCAAGAGCAAATTGAAATTTACATGAACACTGTTAGATTTACCCAAAAACATTTAAATCTCATGTTTAACCACAGTAGAGAATCACAGCCAGCCTCATCTCAGTCTGGAGCCACAATCTCCGAAAACTTCAGAACAAATGTTTAACTCAGCATGATCTTGCTATATCAACTTCATAGCAACATTTTAAACAACTATATTCTGGCCTAAAACACTCTTAAAACTAGACTCTGTTAAACAATGACGCTAATAATTCAGATTTTTCACTCACCGTTGTGTGTTTTAATCCTCCGGGATCCCCTTGGGTATCTCTTGCCAAATGCATTATGGGTAAATTGGCTTCCCAAGCCTGCACAGGGCCGTGTCGATGCATCCTCAATAAAGTGGGCGGAGCGAGGACACATCCGGGTATTCTATATGTACTCGGTGAGAAACGGCCTAAGAATTGGAACAGTACTTGGTCTCCCACTGATGACGTGTCACGGGTATACGAGAGCACAAGTACGAACAAGTATCGGTATTGGAAAATGGCAAGAGGTCTGACTATTTGTTCCTCCAAGTGAATGACAGCAGGCTACAGTTGAAGTTAAAAAAGAAAACAAAGATTGAACTCATGAACTCAAAAGCTCAATGCTCCATCATGTAAAGATAGACTATTTTTCCCATTTCTATTTCTGTTGAGCTCTTGCTTCAGTAAGGATTTGTTTGTCTTTCAGTGTTAAAGAGTAAAACTCTGAGCAAGACATTTCATCATTTAAGGCTGACAATGAGCTCACTTCTAATTAATTCAGCAGGACATTTGTTACGCAGATCAGTCCACTTAATTCTTCATGTAAAAAGGGCAAAGGATACAACAGCCTGGATGTTGGGGTGGAACTGGCATCACCTCTCTGCTGTTCTCTTGTACTGCTTCTTTCTCCTGAGGTTCTGCAGTAAGGTTCGGCTGTGATGTTCTGTAGTGAGGTTCTGCAGTGAGGTTCTGTAGTGAGGTTCCGCTGTGAGGTTCTGTCGTGAGGTACTGTATTGAGGTTCTGTAGTGAGGTTCTCCAGAAGGCTGTTTGCAGTCGCACACTCCTCATGAAGCTCATCCATAGAGATGTTCATTCTACCAATAGAGATTAGAAGTTGACCTGAGTTATAACTAGCACATTGGTCATTTAAAGTGGTGAATAAAAGGAAAAATATCATATTGGTTATATAGTTTACTTTATTATTTATTTATCCATCCATGTATTAAGTATATGAACTTTTGTAAATTATGTATTAAAGAATGTATATTTGTGTGTATACTGTAAAGTAAGTTTATGATTATGTATTTATTTGTATATATTATCTATCAATTGTATTTCTTTGCTTCTAACTATCACTATTATTAAACATGGTTTATCACTACACTGGCAGTTGTTTCATTCTTAGCTGACAACAAGGCAAAGCTGCTCAATGATTTTCTCCATGTCATTGAAAGAGATCTTCCCAGATGCAGAGACCAGGGCGGCTCAAAAAGTGTGCCGGCACAGTCCAGTGCTCTTTATAAATGTTATCTCGCACTTTTTCCTCCCAGATGTTGACTTCTTCTCATTCCTCCCTGTATTTCTACAGCCTTTTTTATGTTTTTTAGCAGCAGCATTGCTGGTCGAAGGTGTACTATCCGAGTCTGTCACCATGCTGCTTTGTCTGCTCGTCCATTGTCTTCCAGTATCTTGTTCACGAGCAACTATACCTCAACCAATGAGATAAGCGGGATTCTGTATTGTCATACTCGTGTATGAGTATGCTGTCAGTTCATTGGTCACAGAGCAGGAGAAGTGGAGGAATAAGTTCACCATAAGTTTTGATATAAAGTGCCCTGTTTGTCATAAACAGGGCACTTTATATCAAAACTTATGGTGAACTTATTCCTCCACCATAAGTTTTGATATAAAGTGCCCTGTTTGTCATAAATTCCATTGACATTTTCCAGACTATTTTTAGAATCGCAAGGTAATATGGGGCAAAGTGCGTCTCTTTTCAGCTCAATATGTACTTTTGTTTGCGAATATGGGACGATTCCAATTTTCAAGGGACAGTTGGCAACCCTAATGGCGCTATAAATCTTCCAATCATAAAACAATGTAAATGTTCTCAGGGCATTGAAAATGAGTCCATTAGCTTGCATTCCTTCTCATATTTTGTGCAATCTTGTACACACAACTGATTTTCCATATTAATGGCGGTTAATTTGGTCAAGAGACTCAGAATCAGACTTGATTCTCAGTTATGAGATCAGCTTTCACATGTTTGTGCAAGCCATATAAAATTTCCAACCATTTTAATATATGAAAACCTTGTGGATCAGGGCTTAAATTTCTTATATATTTCATTGGAAGTTGGGTTGTTGAATGTTTTTGAATTCCAATACTGTCAGAATTAGAAATGTTCCTGGCTAAAGTGACAGAATGAATGATTAGTGAGAGGCTAAGTTCAACCGCGCCACACTGTAAATCTTTATAGCATAGCTAAAAGCTAACATGCTCACAATGTGATGTTGGCAGGTCGCTCCACTTTTTGATGTCCTGAACACAGAAGCAAGCTAACATTAAGAAATCTGATTTATCCTCACTGTTCGAGTTCACGTCTCCCTCACAACGCAGACAAATGTATTCATTACTGTAACATAAATATCACCTGAGCGGGGAAGAAGCAGAAGAGCTACTGCTGCTCAGTTATATAATCTTGTCACACACAGACAGAGCGTGAGAGAGAGAGAGAGAGAGAGAGAGAGAGAGAGAGAGAGAGAGAGAGAGAGAGAGAGAGAGAGGGAGAGTAGTGTATTCGCATAAAACTGAACACTCATCTGCATTTCATTTCTCATCTGTGTTTGTAAAAAAGACATCTGCTCAGGTGCACGATTTCTGAGACTTTGACGAATTAGTGGGTGGCTTTTTTTTACTGGACTACACATTTGTACATCATCCCAAAGCGTGTTTTTGTCCTTACTGTCCCTCTGCAAGTGTACAGTGTTGTTATGGACTTGCATGGATTATATGGCATTAGTTTGCCCACATGGGGCTCAATGCAGGATTAGTCGACTCTCTTGAGTGAAGTCAGACTGCACGGCCCTCTGTCTTCACTTGCAAACTTTACCTCCCTCCCCGAGTGATACCATCACAGGACAGGAAACGTGCTGGTCCTGCAGGCACATCATATTGTTTTGTTTCTTCAGACAGATTGATGCACAATGTGGATGTATACTGTCACTTAATGATGAAAGGAAGGCTTCTGCAACATTCTGATGGGGTCAAAGTACCGGTCCAATGCTGGGATCAGTGTCTCCAACAACTGTCCTGCACGTCTTAGATGTTTCCTACCTCAAGATTCAATAACAAGCTCTACAACTTAACACTCACGGATTGAATTTGATTTATATCTGTTGAATTCAATAGAAAAGCCTAGATCTTCAAAAAACGTCTCCACCTCTGAGTCTGGTTCTGCAGGTTTCTTCCTGTTATAAGGTAGTTTTCCTTTTTCACCATTCTCTGCTTGCTCTTGTGGAATTGTTGGGTTTTCTCTGTTAAAGTGTCTTAAAATGACTGTGTTGTTATATTAGACAGTATAGAAATAAGATTGAACTAAATTTAACTGAAAACCGAACTGTGCCTCAATTCTAATGGACACAAGAAGATGCCAAAAAAATGCTAAACCTGTCAGGCTTGCCAGATCTGACCAAACCGTTTCAAGCCCAAACACTACACAGTAAATTCAGCAGTGTAAAATATGCAGTGATGAGGTTCAGTTACTCTATTAGAGTTATTTCAACAACAGGCTGAGTAACATGCACTCTTGTGTTGGGGTAAAAAGTGAGCATTAACAAACGTAGTGTAAAAAGTACTCTGAGAAACGACAGCGGAAAATGAAAGTTGCTCTGGAAAACCCTGCCTCATTTCAAACGAAAATTTTTAACGAGGTTCACGTCACCATTCTATGGACTTTGAAAGACAACAGTAAGTCTGTCTTCATCACAAATTAACAAACAATTCTGTACATATCAGAGAAAGCAGCATTTCTAGAAAAACTGAATCATTTTTATACATAAACTTTACCCGGGGTTTGTGGCTTAGTGCACCGGATACCACAGAACTTAGGTGACCGAGTAAATGCATATGTATGTAGCTAATGTGCACCAACAGTCTGATGCAAAATCTGAAATTGTTGGCAAGAGGTAACATTATTATTGGTGATGTGGCCGGATGATAGGGTTGTGTTCTTTTTATCATTTTCTAGTCTGGTAAAGTAGTTGAGACTGCATGTGTGGAGACTTAGCTAAGTTAGCCAACGGTGCTCACATTGCGTGTTTGAGCGGTCCAAGGTGAACACTTTCGCCGTGTAACGAACGGCACGATACGGATGGCCTAGTGTGAGTACACCCTAAGTGCACGAACTTGGTATGAAATTGCTACTGTGGTTGTTCTGGCTTGTTCAATGGAATAATAAATCCTCGCAGTAGTATTATGTTAATCTAAAATAGCTTTCACGGTCTTTTCAAAGGTGTCATTGTCAGCTAAGGAAAATTAACTTCCACTCGACAGTGTGTCTGTATTAACGACTGAAAACTAGAAACTGGGTGTTGAGTTGCAGTTTATTATTTGAGTCTAGTATTTCAGGACTCGGACGTCACTGGTCAGTGGTTATGCTAATGTTTCAGTGCAACATAAAATTACCGCGGCTGCTCCGTTGCTTTCTGCATGGGTACACCTGCTTATATTATGTGCATCAGTTTCAGTTTTGAGGCTGTATGTTTTGAGATTGTGATTTTCAAGTAAAATTACGTCAAAGTAAGCTCTTTTCTTTGTGTCCAGGATGGGACAGTGATAGGTCTTCCATCCTCCTCCTCCTCTTGAGCCCTCCTTCAGCCCAAGTCTGGAAAAAACCAGGGAAGGTGTAAGCATCTCAAGCAGAGAAGCAACTTGTTCATTCAAGAAGGTTCGTTTTGCAGTTTATATTTTATGAATAGTTTTTTTTTTCTGTGAACGTAGTTTATGGCACATAAATTAATTCTTAGAAAATTTTCTAAACCTAAATTTATTTTTTTAAGACATTTCAATAGGAGATTTTCAACTAACTTATTGGTAATTTTCAGCATTTAACTTTGATACATGTTTTTATGTCTTCAGACTGGAACAAGCCTCCAGGAACATATTGATGGTATCAAGAGCAGCACTCAACCCTATCTACTGGCCATTGGGATGAAGAGGAGCACCATCTTTATCGTGCAGGATAAGCAGGTCATAACCATGAAAATCAACCAGTTCTCTTGGAGCTTTTGATTAACTCATTAAGACACACTATGTATTTGGTACCAGTTACAGTCAGGTCCTCAGCAACATGTACACCTTCATACAGACAACTGTGTACAACATTGATCTCGGCAAGTGTTGTTGAGGTGAGGGCTAGAATGCTACACCGAAAATATTTAAATAGATCATGTGTGACTTATCTATCAGTTTTGTGAGTGATTTCACTCATTTTACTTAGTCTGACAAAACATCATAGGGGTGATTTGTTTTAATTGCAAGGCTTATTTTGGGAGTGCCAACCACTGTTGCAAACTTGGCGACTTGGCGCTAAATCTGGCCACTTTACAGGTCCTGTTGGTGACTTTTTTTGTGAAAAGCTAAGAGCGACAAATCTAGCGACTTTTTCTGGTGTTTTTAGCAACTTTATAGTGTTTTTTTTCGCGACTCTGACGTGAAAGCGCGTATCGTTCTGCAGTCACTGTCGTCAACGAGCAGCGGGTCCTGCTGTGAGCCCCTCCTCCGTCCTGAAGCCTTCACAGACCTGCGGTTAGTCTGACAGTACCTCCCTCCCTCCTGCAGCAGTCCCAGCTGCAGTCAGACAAGAGGAGACCCTCACCACACTGCGTCCACACTGGGAAGGAAAAACACATGCACAAGGCCGCTACTGGTCTACTGAGTGGCAAGTAAATATAATTGTTTTTTCAATCACACTGAAACACATCCAATAAATCACTGCATTTGACTCGCACAGTCCTATTTCAATGACAAAAATAAAAACAAAAACACGAGAATCTGCAGCACAAAGCTCATTTGCAGTTCTAAACATATTCCGGGCAGTTTTTTTTTTTGCTTACTTTGTCTCTTCCATGATGTTATTCCTCCTTCCTACAGCCTGCCTTAGAATCACATGCTAATGTCCAATTATGCAAATTAGGTGCTGATGTCAGTTAGCGACTGCTAGCGACTTTGAGGACAGCCAGTAGCTACTTTCCATACTGAGGAGTTGGCAACATTGATGCTAACATGCTTGTAAGGCATATACGGTTGATTCATGGTTTCTGTCCTGGTAAATCACTGCACCTGAAATGTGCACAGACTGACTGTTGTCATGTTTTTGGTACCTTTTCCGGTTTTAGGAAACATTTAAACTCAAAACATGCAGAGCAAATTGTGCATGAAGTTGAAGATGATGACATTGTAGATAGACATAGTGTTTCAGAAGATGGACAGTGTCATATAAGAGATGCTTATATCTGTCTCTTTAAGTGCCGTAAATAACAACTGTATGGTTACCGGGGTAACGCGCGAAAAGGACCCTGGGTACTTGCTGTTTTAAGCCTTGCGGTGTTCGTGCTAGTTCGGAGCTAAGTAAAAGCTATTCATTACCACGAAGCTTTGTGTGGACATTTCAATTACTTTACATGGTGCCAGAAGCTGGTGACGGACGTACGGCTTCGGGAGGATGGCAAAGTTTAATCCACCGGAGAGTTTCCCGTTCGACCGCCCGACTGAATGGAGTGATTGGAAGCAGCGTTGCCAGTGCTTCCGCGTGGCTACGAAACTGAACAAGGAAGATGGAGAGGTCCAGGTCAGTTCATTAATCTACGCCATGGGCCCGGAGGCTGAAAACATCTTTGAAGCTTTCACTTTTGCGGAGGTGGCTGATCAAAAGACATTTGACGTCGTGTTAGGAAAATATGATGAGTACTTCTACCCCATAAGGAATGTTATCCACGAGCGCGCCTGTTTCCACCAGAGAATACAGCGGCCCGGTGAGAAAGCTGAAATGTTTATCAGAGCTCTTTATGAACTATCAGAACACTGTGACTTTGCGGTGCAGAGGGAGGAGCACATCAGAGACCGTATAGTAGTGGGAATTAATGATAAGGAGATGTCTCGTAAGCTGCAGTTGGAGGCACAGCTTACATTATAACAAACTATTCAGGCCGTGCGCCAGTCCGAGGAGGTGACCAGGCAGGTACACCAGCAGGGAGAGGCGTGCGCAGCGGTGCAGGAGGTCTCACATGCAAAATCTCCTCCATACAGAGGAAAACAGCAGTGGAAAAATAAAAAGAGAGATTTTGGCGAAAGAACAGAGCCAAAATGTGGAAGATGTGGCAAACTAAAGCACATAGACCAGGATAAATGTCCAGCTAACAAATAAGTGTCCCAGACACCATATTTCCTAGGGGCCGTCACAGACACTAGCAGAGAGAGTGATCGGTGGACAGTAGCGATAGTGATTGGCTCAACACCAGTTAAATTTAAAATTGATACAGGGGCGGATATAAACGTTATGGAGAGAGAAACATTTAACATGTTAGTCCCTGAGCAAAAACTGGTGCAGTCAAACATTCCACCAATGCTAAATTGCATGGGGAAATTTCAGGCAAATGTAAAATACAAAGAAACGCACAACTCATTCCCAGTTTATGTGATCCACAGCCAGACAGCTAATAACCTGCTAGGCAAAGAAACAGCATGCTCAATGGGGCTAGTTAGGCACATTGAGGAGGTGCACAAAGCATTTGGTGAGCATGGGACACTTAAGACAGAGCCCGTAAAAATAAGACTAAAAGAGAACACAGAGCCATACGCAGTACACACAGCTCGAAGAGTTCCCCTGCCTCTCATAGAGAAAGTAAAAGCGGAAATACAGCGCATGGAAGAGAACGGAGTCATCGAAAAAGTGACTGAGCCGACAGACTGGTGCGCACCAATGGTATCAGTCCCAAGACGAACTGGCAAAGTGCGCATTTGTGTAGACCTGAAAAGGTTAAACGAGGCTGTGAGGAGGGAGCGATACGTTCTTCCAACTGCTGAGGAAATCACTGCAAAACTGAGCAGCGCCACCATGTTTACATCTCTGGATGCGGCATCAGGGTTTTGGCAGATTCCTCTTCACCCGGAAAGTAGTAAGTTGACAACGTTCATTAAGCCTTTCGAGAGATACGCATTTAAACGTCTTCCCTTTGGCATCACGAGTGCTCCGGAAATCTTCCAGCGAAAGATGGCTGAAACCCTGATTGATCTGGAGGGAGTGGCCATCTACATGGACGACGTACTGGTGTACGGCAACACAGCAGAACAGCATGACCAGCGCCTAAAGCAAGTACTGGAAAGAGTCGAGTCAGCTGGCCTGAAGTTGAATAAAGTGTGTGTTCAGACGGAACCAACTTCACTTCTGGGTCATGTGATCGACAAGTCAATTCCGCTCAGAGCAGGTGAGCGGTGCTCAGAGCAGGTGAGCGGCTAAACCCAACTACTGGACGAAAAGAACCGGACGAAAAGAACCGGATTCCTAAACCGAAAAGGTGATTGCCTTCCAGTTTCTCTCTGTTTGTGCTCTGTTTTAGCTCCTATTAGCACCTGTCTCGTCATGGCTTCCCCCTCCTCTCCTCCAATTTTTTCCTGCTCCAAATGTCAGATGTTTAGCTACACCTCGACCTCAGTTACTGACACAGGGACCTGTGAAAAGTGTAACTTTATTGTAGCACTTGAGGCGAGGCTGAGTCAGCTTGAGGAACGTCTCCTCTCTGTCGAGCTTAGGGCTAGCCCTGTAGCTAGTAGGCAGGTTTAGCTGGAGCGGAGCGTTCTAGCTTAGCAGCGCAGGTAGCTGCTAACTCTAGCCCCCCCTCAGTGGCCCCCGAGCAGCCGGGGGAACAGGGCGGTTGGGTGACTGCCAGGGGTAAACGTAGCAGCAAGAAGTCTACCGGACACCCCCGCTACACCCCGCAGGCCTCCGTCAGTGTCTCCAATATCTTTGGCCCACTCAGCAGCACGCTGGTTGAGAAGGACACGCTGGTTATTGGCTCCTCAATAGTGAGACACGTTAACCTAGGACAACCAGCGGCCACAGTTAGCTGCCTGCCTGGGGCCAGAGCAGGCGACATTGAGTCCCAGCTAAAGCTAATGACCAAGAGTAAACAGAGATTTAAGCGGATTGTAATCCACTGCGGTGGAAACGACGTTCGCCTGAAGAAGTCTGAGGTCCTCAAAGCTAACGTAGAGTCAGTGTGCACATATGCGCGGACCATTTCAGACGAAGTAGTTTTCTCTGGCCCCCTCCCAAACCTCATCAGTGACGAGATGTTTAGCCGCACGTCATCTTTTAACCGCTGGCTGTCAGGGTGGTGTCCCAGTAACTCGGTAGGCTTCATTAATAATTGGAAGTCCTTCTGGGGCAAGCCTGGTCTCATCAGGAGGGACGGCATCCATCCCACGTTGGATGGAGCGTACCTCTTATCTAGAAACATAGTTAAAAGCTTAGCTCCTCCATCCTGACGCACCAGAGTGGGGACCAGGCAACAGAGTCGCAGTCCTACACGCCTCTCTGAGTTTCCCTCTCGGCAGTCACCAACCATAGCTAACTTAGTTAAACATCCCATAGAGACTGTGTCTATCCCTCGGACCACCAGAAGTATAAAACTATCTAAACCTATGAAAACAACTTCTAATGACTACAAAAACTTAATCCGTATCAAGTGTGAAACTAGACAAAATCAAGACAAAAAAATTAAATGTGGTTTACTAAACATTAGATCTTTATCATCCAAAGCTCTTCTAGTCAATGATCTGATAACCGAACACAACATTGATCTCTTTGGATTAACAGAAACCTGGCTACGTAAAGATGAGTATGTTAGTCTAAATGAAGCCTCCCCTCCAAGTCATACTAACACTCAAATAGCTCGTGAAAGTGGTCGAGGAGGGGGCGTGGCAGCCATCTATAACTCTCAGTTACTAATTAATATTAACCCAAAATCCAACTTTAGTTCTTTTGAGAGTCTGAGCATGACCATGCAACACCCGTCAAATAAAATAGTAAATTCTGTAGAATTTGTAATCATTTATCGTCCTCCTGGACCTTATTCAACTTTTTTAACTGAATTCTCTGAATTGTTGTCAGATCTAGCCCTGACTAAAGATAAGGTTATCATGGTAGGAGACTTCAATGTTCATGTTGACGTAGAAAATGATAGTTTCAGTGCCAGCTTTAAATCTACACTTGACTCTCTAGGTTTCTCTCAGGTAGTAGACGGGCCTACCCATAAACATCTACACACCCTAGACCTTATTCTAACATATGGTTTGAATATAGAGCATCTGACCATCTCTCCTCACAATGATTTCCTGTCAGATCACTTCTTAATAACCTTTGACTTTGCTCTAAATAGTTATAAACCTCCGGCTAAAGCCGTGTTAACCAGGTCTCTCTCTGATAGCATAGTAACTAAATTCAAGGAAAGAATTCCCTCTGCTATAGAATCAGTAGTGAATCTTTCTGACCCGTATACTGTTGCTAGCTCAGATATTGAATACCTAACAAACAGTCTGACAGATATGCTAAAAACAACGCTAGACGACATAGCTCCTCAAAAAATGAAAATGAAAAAACAGGAAAAGTCATCCCCATGGTTTAACTCATCAACCCGCGAGCTTAAACAACGCTCCCGTAGATTAGAAAGAACTTGGCGTTCAACAAAAACAGACATAGATTATATAGCCTGGAAGGATAGCTTCAAAACTTATAAGAAAGCTCTGAGTAGAAGTAGAACTAATTACTACTCATCCTTAATAGAGGAAAACAAAAACAACCCTCGGTTTCTTTTCAGTACTGTAGCCAAACTGACCAAGAACCAATATAGCGTCGAGCCCACCATTCCTATCAATATATGTAGTGAGGACTTCATGAAGTTCTTTCAAAATAAAATTACAACGCTTAGGGATAACATCCATCAAACCCTACCGTCCGTTAGCCCCATAACAGAGGAACTGGTTAAACCTAACAGTCATCTGGAATGCTTTCAGCAAATACAACTAGTCGAACTAAATTCCCTTATTTCTTCTGCTAAACCAACTACTAGCCTGTTGGACCCAATTCCTACTAGAATTCTGAAAGAGGCACTGCCACTAATCAATAATTCTATACTGGCAATTATTAACCAGTCTCTAACAATAGGCTATGTGCCACAATCCTTTAAACTAGCAGTTATTAAACCTCTCATTAAAAAGCCAAACTTAGACACAAGCCTTCTCTCAAACTACAGGCCGATCTCCAACCTTCCTTTCCTGTCAAAGGTTCTGGAGCAAGTAGTCGCTAAACAACTCAATGATTATCTGCACGAGAATAATCTGTTAGAGGACTTTCAGTCCGGCTTCAGAATGAACCACAGTACAGAGACTGCACTGCTAAAAGTTACGAATGATCTTCTAATGGCCTCAGATAGAGGTCTTCTATCTGTTTTAGTTCTTCTGGACCCTCGGCATTAAAAACTTAGCCTTAAACTGGTTTAAATCATATTTATCTGACCGGTTTCAATTTGTTCATGTAAATAACAAATCTTCAATGCATGAACGGGTCCTGTGTGGAGTACCACAAGGCTCCGTCCTCGGACCGATATTGTTTAATCTCTATATGTTACCACTCGGAAATATTATTAGGAAACACAACATTAACTTTCATTGTTAAGTAGATGATACTCAGCTATATTTATCAATTAAAGCCAATCAGGCCGACCAACTTGTTAAATTAGAGTCCTGCCTCAGGGACGTTAAGTCCTGGATGTCTATCAACTTCTTAATGCTCAACACATCCAAGACTGAGGTTATAATCGTAGGTCCTAAAAAGCTCAGGGATAACTTTTCAGATCGTCTGATTACCTTAGATAATATTACCTTAACCTCTAACAGTGATATTAGGAACCTGGGTGTTATTTTTGATCAGGATCTGTCCTTTATTTCCCATGCTAAACATGTCTCCAGGACAGCCTTCTTCCATCTAAGGAATATTGCAAAAATTTGAAACTTCTTGTCCTTTAAAGATGCAGAAAAAATTATTCATGCCTTTGTGACTTCAAGATTAGATTATTGTAACTCCCTAATGTCAGGCTGTCCAAACTCCTCTGTTAGGATCTTACAGCTAGTGCAGAACGCTGCTGCACGTTTACTAACCAGAACTGGAAGAAGAGAGCACATCTCCCCAGTCTTAGCATCCTTACACTGGCTTCCAATTAAATCTAGAATAGAATTCAAGATCCTTCTGATCACATATAAAACTCTTCATCAGAAGGCTCCGTCCTATATGGAGAAACTTCTAGACATTTATCACCCTCCACGAGCCCTTCGCTCTGAGGATGCAGGACTATTGGTAATCCCTAAAGTCCATCAAAGTAAAACAGGAGGCAGGAGTTTCAGCCATATGGCTCCTTTACTCTGGAATTAACTACCAGCCTCGGTCCGAAGGGCCGACACCATTAGTTTATTTAAGAGTAGACTATAAACCTACCTCTTTGATAAAGCTTATCATTAGGAATAAAAGAGGACCACTAAGTTGAGCTGCTATAGGCCTAGACTGCTGAGGGGATTTTCTCTCTCCCGTTAAAGGGGGTAACTCTACATTTGGAGGTTCTGTTTCTTGTCTTTCTTTCTCTCTCTCTGTGTAACAACATTACTGTAGCCACCAGATACTGCCGCCGTCTTTTTTTCTCCCTGACAGGAGGGGAGCAGGATCCAGGGGATCAGACCCAAGACTCACAGAGTGGAGTTACGACGGTCCTACTACCCGACCCCACCACAGCACCGGGACCCCACCGCAACGGCACGGCCCTTAAACTCCAGACTGAGATTGGTTCATCATCAGACCAACGCTCATCATAGACTTTTCTTAGTATTCGTACTCATCTCGCCTGTCTGCCACTCTCTCTCTCCCTCTTCTATTCCTCTCTCTCCCTGTCCTATCCCATGTACTTCTCCCTCCAACCGGTCATAGTGGATGGCCACCCTTCCAGAGTCTAGGGTCCGCCCCACGGTTTCTTCCTGAAGAGGGAGTTCTTATGAACTTCTCTCCATGCGAGGGAGTTTTTCCTGGCCACTGTTGCTTGTTACATCTGCTTGCTTTGGAAGGGTTTAGTCGGGTTCTGTTGTACTCTATCATTGTAAGAGCGCTTTGAGATGTTTGTTGATGTGATTTAGCGCTTTACAAATAAAATTGAATTGAATTGAATTGAAGTCAGGAGTAAAACCCGATCCTGAGAAAGTAAGAGCCATTAAAGAGCTACCAGAACCACAAACTGTCCAGGATTTAAAACGCGTCTTGGGCATGTTCACATACTTGGGAAATATATTCCACATTTGTCAACAGTGGGCCAGCCTTTATATGAACTACTGAGATCCAAGACTACATGGACGTGGCACCACCCACAGAAGGAGGCGTTCCAGCGTATCAAAGACATCCTGTCTACGTCTCCTGTCCTGAAGTTTTATGATGTGAACCGGCCTACAGCTGTATCAGCCGACGCCAGCAGCTCTGGCATTGGAGGCGTGCTGCTACAACAACATGATGGGGATTGGAAACCAGTTGCTTACTGTTCTCGCTGCTTGTCAGACGCCGAAACCAGATATGCCCAGATAGAAAAAGAATGTCTGGCTAGCGTTTGGGCATGCGAAAGATTTGAGAAATACCTGGTCGGGCTGGAGAACTTCAAGTTGGTCACAGACCACAAGCCTTTGGTGCCGCTGATGAATAAAAAAGATCTGGATAATGTCCCGATACGTTGCCAAAGACTCCTGATGAGGCTTATGCGGTTTAAGCCTACGGCTGAATATGCACCAGGCAAGACTCTCACTGTCGCCGACACACTATCTCGCAGCCCGGTACAGTACACAGCAGAGGCGAGTGACACACATTCAGATGTGGAGTGCTACGTTGCAGCTATTATCAGCAGCATGCCAGCCACACCACAAAGACTGGAGACCATAAGGCTAGCCACTGCAGCTGACAGTAGCTTACAGACAATACTGCAGTACATTAAAACGGGTTGGCCAGGATACGTAGGAAATGTCCCTACTACGATCAGAGACTTTTACCCAGTCAAAAGTGAACTGTCAGAGTACAATGGGATTGTCACAAGAGGCTGTCGCATGTTTATCCCGCCCACTTTGAGAACTGACATACTGGAGGGGATCCATGATGGACATCAGGGCCTGACTAAATGTAGGGAGTGGGCTAATGCATCCGTGTGGTGGCCCGGCATCTCTACAGACATTAAACTAAAAGTCAAATCCTGTCAAACCTGCCGTGAGATGAAGCACACACAACGAAGGGAGCCCCTCATCTCAACCCTTTTGCCTGAAAGGCCCTGGCAAAGACTTGCAATTGACCTTTGTGATTATAACAAGCACACTTACCTGGTAGTGTCAGATTACTTCTCCAGGTTTATCGAGATACTCCACATGCCGTCAACTACTGCCTCACAGGTGGTGCTGAAGCTAAAAACGCTTTTTGCTCGCTATGGCTGCCCGGATCAGATCGTTTCGGACAACGGACCCCAGTTCGCATGTGAGGAGTTTCGGGAGTTCGCTCGTGACTTTGACTTCCGACACATCACCTCGAGTCCACATAACCCGCGGGCGAACGGACAGTCGGAAAGAGGAGTACAGATTGCAAAGAGGATTCTGACGCAGAAAGACCCTTTGCTCGCTCTCATGTGTTACCGCTCTACCCCGTGTGCCACCACAGGGGTAAGCCCAGCTGAATTGCTCATGGGGAGAAGGATTAAAACTACACTTCCGACGCTTGAGTCTAACCTCCAACCCCAATGGCCGGATTTACAAGCAGTCAGGAGTAAAGATGCAATGGAGAAACAAAAACAAGCCTTCTGCTTCAATCAGCGCCATGGTGCGAAACCGTTGCCATCTCTGAAACCGGGAGATTCTGTTCTCACCAAACTGGACCATCAGAACGTGTGGGGATCACCCGCAGTTTTTACTGGTGACAGCTCTAACCCAAGGTCTTATGTGATCGAGACGCACAAGGGGGCGATTTTGAGGCGCAATCGTCGTCACCTGCTGTGCGTGCCTGCGCCCTCTGGTAACACTCCACCTTCATCTCTACAGCAGCCACAGCCTGAGGCTAACGTTAAACGGGCTGAACCAACGGTTTCTACAGATGCTGCTTTGCCTGCTGCCCATTCTTGCCCTCCTCAGGCGCATGATGGTCAGCTATACACACGGTCAGGTAGACTGTGCAGACCTGTTGAAAGACTGAATCTGTAAGGGTGTACGAAGTACGCTGCCCTGAACAGATTTAAAAAAAAAAGAAAAACAATAAAAATAAAAAAAAACAGGGAAAGTGTTTGTAATTAATTTGCACTGTTTGTATTGCAGTTTACATTTTGAGAAGTGAATGTAGTTGATGTTGCAATGTTTATGTTGCTGTTTACATTTTGAAAATGTTGTGTTATTGAAACAGTTAATGAAAGAGTTTCATATCGTTTACAGGACACTTTAATTTTGTTTCTGTTGCTGAAAGTTGAAACGAAAAAAAAAAAGTTGAGAAAGGGAGATGTCATATAAGAGATGCTTATATCTGTCTCTTTAAGTGCCGTAAATAACAACTGTATGGTTACCAGGGTAACGCGCAAAAAGGACCCTGGGTACTTGCTGTTTTAAGCCTTGCGGTGTTTGTGCTAGTTCGGAGCTAAGTAAAAGCTATTCATTACCACGAAGCTTTGTGTGGACATTTCAATTACTTTACAGACAGTTACAAGATTTTGAAGAAGCGGCCAGTACATCTCAAGTCCTGCCATCGTCCAACATGAGTACTCGTGATATGTGTGCATCCGCAATCGCACAGCTTCAGGTTGCTGGTGTAGGCCAGTCTAATGTAAACAATTTTGTATTGTCAATGGAAGAAGTAGTACTGGAGATACAGAGAAAAGCTAAAGAACCAGCTTTGCAATGTGTTTCTTCTCCAGGATACTAGTACAAAAGCTAAAATTGAACAACATTTTAACAAACTTGAAAATCCTTTTACTTTATTGAATTCTTAATAAAAAAAATAATATTTTAAACAGAACTGGATGAACAGTTGAACCTGTCGAAAAAGTACTTGGTGTCAAATTTGAAAAGAGGAGAAACAGATGTACTGGAACTTATAATCAGGTAGTTCTAACTGACAAATTTTCCTATATTCCAATTCCAGAAACAGTGCAGTCTATTTTCATAAAGCCACACCTCAGTGATAAGTTCACAGCCAAACAGCTACGGATGTTCTGTATTTAGATGGTTGTATATGAAGAGGCATCCTCTCTTTTCTCATGATAATTATGCATTGCAAATTCAGTTATTTTATGATGAGTTTGAGACTGCTAATCCATTCGTATCCAAGAAAGTGGTACATAAACTGGGGGGCATATATTTTATATTGAGAAATTATTCACCAAGGTTAAATTCATCTTTGGTCAATATACATTTGTGTGCACTTCTTCATGCCCAGGACATAAAAACCTATGGGTTAGAAACCATACTTGAGCCAAACGTAAATTACCTTAAAGTGCTTTTAACTGACAAGATTGAAGTTCCAATGTTTAAAAATCTTGTTCATGGCAGCATTGTGCAAGTCACTGGGGATAATCTTGGTTTACATGGACTTTTTGGATTTGTTGAGTCTTTCAGTGCTCGAAATTGTTGTCGTTTTTGTGTCGTAGAGAAGAGTGATTTTGAAAGTTTTTTGTGAAGATGAAAAGAGACTGATATTAAGAACAAAGGACATGCACACTCAACACTGCCAAACTATACAATCACAGCCACAGCTCAATCATGTGTATGGAGTGAAGCCTTCTTTATTGAATTCACTGCAGTATTTCAACACAGTTGATATTTTTGCAGTCGATATCATGCATGACATTTTTTGACGGACTTGCACAGTTTGAGGTAAAGCTTATTTTGGAGTATTTGGAAAATGTCTTGACAGCTAAGGAACTGGCTGGTAGAATTCAGCCATTTAACTACGGCTATACTCAGAGAAGAAATCTTGTTGATTTGGGCCTTAATGCAATACAATCCTGGTGCTTATTGCGTAACATGCCATTGATATTTGGGGATATAGTTCAGGGAGTACTGGCATCTTTTAACGCTGCTTCTGCAGATAGTCAATTTAGTGTTCTCTCCTGCAGTAACAGATGGTATGACCATCTTCCTGAAACACATTATTGTTGATCATCATCAGCTTTTCAAGTGTCTATTTCCTTCTAGAAATCTCTTGCCTAAACACCACTTCATGGCGATGTATAGGAAATAACGGACATGTTCTGCACATGTGATGTATGCGATGTGAGGCAAAACAAAAACATTTTAAGACTCAACAGAAGAGCTTCAAAAATATTACCAAAACATTGACCAAAAAGCACAAAAGACACGTGGCCTTGCATTGGGAGTCTTTTAGCCAGTGCTCATTAACTATTGGTCTGGGAAAGATGGTGCAACTCGGAAGATTGAAAGGTCATGAGATTTCTGCCAAACTTGATGTTGACATATCTAGCAATGTTCTAGCAGTAAACTGGGTAAAACACTATGGAACTGAATATCGCCCTGGTTTAATAGTATGGGTTGAGGTAGCTGATGAGATCCCATTCTTTTGTAAACTCCAAGCTATTTTTTGTAAAAGATGAGCAAATTATTCTAACTGGCTCTGGGGTTGAAACTATTTGTTTTTTTATGAACATTACCATGCATTTAAAATCTTGTTAAAACCATTTCAGGCACTTAAGGCGTTTAATGTTAAAGAATTGTTTTATTTCAAACCAATGAATGTACAGATGGCATATTGACCAACAGACTCGTCCCTTTTTATTGTTCCATATGGCCATCTTATGCAGATTTGACCAGTGTTTTTTGTAGTTTTCATATGTGATTAGAAGCTGTTTCATTTGTCAAAAAGGCAAATTTAACATGTTCTGTTATTGCATAGCCAAACCTTGGGGTTTCTATCCATTTTCTCCGGCTTATTGGTTTCCAGGTCGCGGGGGTGGCATTCTGAGCACTGTCACCCAGATCACATTGCGCCGATTAAGAACCTTTCCTGCGGGTGGTGAGCCCACGGGAAAGTGATGCCCGGGGTGGGACATGAACCAACTGCCTTGAGATTGTGAGTCTCATGCTCTACCAACTGAGCTAGCCAGGGGCCACCTTGGGGCTTCATGTCTCTAATTTCAACAAAATATCATCAAGGAGTAAATATAATTGTTTGTGTTTTTCTCACTTTTGAAGTTGTTCTAAATGCTACCTGGGAATGGGAGAAAACTCACAAAATGCTTATGCAATTTTATACAGATGTATATTCAGGTGAAAAGTAGTTAATTGAAAGTCAGTAATTTCTCTACAGTGTCACATAAGTTTAACACTCATGAAGAGTAAATTGAAAAGAGTCCATCCTGATTAACACTAAAAAAAGCTTTAGTGTCAACTGTAAGTAACACTACTGAGTGTTATTTTTCTTACAGTATTAAACTTGATCAACACGTTTAAGTGTAGTGTAGTGTAGTGTCAAATAGTGTAAAATATTAACTCGTACAAGAGTTAAATTGACTCCGGAAATTCAACACCAAGTTGAGTGTAAATTTTACTCTCTGTAGATTAGGACAATATGTTCACTGAATTAGTGTTAAAATTGACTCTTTAAGTGTTAAATCAACACTGCTGATTTTACTGTGTAAATAAAACCCACCCACTCGTGGCTCAGTTGGTCGACTGGTCACCTCTTACCCAGAAGGTTGCAGGTTCAATTCCCCATGTCCATCTGTCCTCATGTCAAAGTGTCCTTTAGCAAGATACTGAAGCCCAAACTCCAAACTGCTCCAAGTGAATGGATTGAGCCCCTTGAGCACAAAAGCAAACATGCAACCAAACAGTCAATGTAGTTTCCCTGATCAGCTAACACGAAATGTGTGGTCCCACGCGACATTTGATGAAGAGGGACTTTTGGCTTTGAATGCACTTTAGCAGTGAAGTTTAAAAAAAAAAAAACTAAATTAGAGGACAGTTATACAAAATATCTGTACAGATTTATATGTCCTTCTTTTCCAAGTACAATGTTTATAACAGTCTGGTCCAAAACTGTCTTTAAAGCTGTTAAATCACTGTGTATGTTTTTGAGACACTTTCTGCCTCCAGTTTATAATGTGATTTTAGACGATGCATCTCCTGAGCTGACTGTTTGATGATCTGCCAACTAGTCTGTCGACCCTCCAAAATTAACAGATTATGATTCTGAAGAGTCACGGCTCGCTCTCTATTTATAGGCTTTTGCATCTTCCCCCCCATGTCTTCCATTCTCTGGCTATTTTTAGCTGTGTCTCCTCCTCTGTGGGGACACGAATGATCCATTTCTCAGTGTGAATGTTTTTAAGCTCCAAGTCAGTTTCGGTTCGGATTTCTAAAAGGCAGGCTGACTTGTGGAGCACTTTGTGACATCCCAAGTCAAAAAGTGCTTCAGAGCCTGAATAAATTCAATCAAGCTGCGTGTATTTTTATTAGGCTAAAACAAACTATCAAATGCTATTTTGATCAAATCCCCTGCGGTTCATGTTGAGAAAGAGTAATGTGCCTCGAGGGCAACATGCAGCTCCAAGAGATTTCAGTAAAGAGGTCCAAAATAGGGTTTCCAGATCTCCTGCTAAAAAGTGAATGCAACATGTGCCTGAGGATTTCACTTTCACTAAAATCTCAGAGAATTTCTGGCCCGTTTTGTTCTTGGAGCTTGTTCTACAGTTTGAGGTCATAACCAGTCAAGAAACGTGAGATCTCTTTAAAAAGGTAAACCCTACCAGCTCCAGATGTTCAGTATTTATCTGAAGTGAGCTGTCATTAAAGTTACTTTACCACAATCCACACGGGAAAAATGAAAACATTTAAGAGCCAGTTTTAGTTGTTGATGTACACCTCTAACATGTTGTCAATACCTTTCTGAAGGAAATTCGTCAATACACTCAAACAAACACGTATTTCCAGTGTTTAAATTTTGCAGAACATCGCTCAGTTTGTTGACATCTTAGTGTCCACAGAAACTACTGAACATTCCCAAGGCAAAATCCCGTTTGTGCACTTGATCGTACTCGATCTTGATTCGCACTGGAAAAATGATCAATGATCAGTTTCACAACATTTCAGACTATTCTTTTGGCTTGAAGGCTCAAATGTTGATATTTTGGGGTTGAGCTACCACAACGCCACCTTAGATATAACAGAAAGCCCATGCGGCAGGTTTTCCAAGATGACGTCAGTTAGCAAAGTATAAACAAAGTTTGATGGCTAAAAATTCTGGTTTGTGTTTAAACATATCGAATTTGGTGTGATCAATGTAGGATTTAGCAACTGCGGGTTGGAAATGAGTGGAAACAAGTGGTAATGGGCTTCTTTCCGTGTATTGATTTATTCTCTGTGCAGAAGTGATACCTTTTATGGGAAGTATAATTCAAAGAGAAAGTTGAGTGTGACAGTTTAGACATAAACATAATATTTCTTCATTTCAGCTCCCCGTCAGATTATCGAGGTAGCGTGGGAGTTTGACTGTGTTGGGATTTATGGTTGGTTATTAGGATTAAATTACTGTAAGTAATAGATTACTGAAAGTAATAAATCACTGGAAGTAATTTATGAAAAATTGAAATTATTAATGGAAGTAAATGGTCATTTACTCATTAACAACTCCTAAAGTAATTGAGTAATTACTTAAAAAAGAAAAAAAATTAATTAATTATCAAAAATAATTTATTAATAAAAGAATATTAATTTGCATACATTTGTTATTTATGTATTACTAATAAATCGGGGCACCACCAGATAAACTGGAAATAGCTAATACCAAACTATCAGTCTCGTTTGTAAAAAGTTTAAGTTAGTTAATATTTCTGCATAAAATAAAACAATCTTAAATAAATTGGAAGGTGTGAGATCCGAGCACAGACTGTTACAAACCAGTGAATTTTCAACAATAAAAACACAATAATCACCAAGAAGCGTTCAATTCAGCTAACAGGTGTTTATTAACAAAATGTACTAATTCATAAATAATTCTGAAATCATTTCATAAATCAACACATTCAAATAGCAAACGACATCTAACACGGAGATCTAATCTATTAAACAGCAAACACTACAGGTACTTCTCAAAAAATTAGCATGTTGTGATAAAGTTCATTATTTTCCATAATGTAATGATAAAAATTTGACTTTCATATATTTTAGATTCATTACACACAACTGAAGTAGTTCAAGCCTTTTATTGATTTAATATAGATGATTTTGGCAAAAAAGTAAAGAAAAACCAAAAATCCCCATCTCAAAAAATTAGCATATCATGAAAAGGTACTCTAAATGAGATATTAACCTAATCATCTGGAGCACCACACCCACCCTTGAATCAACAAATTAACTCTAAACACCTCCCAGCTGTTTCATTACTCAAAACCGCAATCATGGGTAAGACTGCCGACCTGACTGCTGTCCAGAAGGCCATCATTGACACCCTCAAGCAAGAGGGTAAGACACAAAAAGAAATTTCTGAGCGAATAGCCTGTTCCCAGAGTGCTGTATCAAGGCACCTCAGTAGGAAGTCTGTGGGAAGAGAAAAGTGTGGCAGAAAACGCTGCACAACCAGTAGAGGTGACCGGATCCTGAGGAAGATTGTGGAGAAGGACCGATTCCAGACCTTGGGGGACCTGCGGAAGCAGTGGACTGAGTCTGGAGTGGAAACATCCAGAGCCACCGTGCACGGGCGTGTGCAGGAAATGGGCTACAGGTGCCGCATTCCCCAGGTCAAGCCACTTTTGAACAAGAAACAGCGGCAGAAGTGCCTGACCTGGGCTACAGAGAAGCAGCACTGGACTGTTGCTCAGTGGTCCAAAGTACTTTTTTCGGATGAAAACAAATTTTGCATGTCATTCGGAAATAAAGGTTCCAGAGTCTGGAGGAAGACTGGGGAGAAGGACATGCCAAAATGCCTGAAGTCCAGTGTCAAGTACCCACAGTCAGTGATGGTCTGGGGTGCCATGTCAGCTGCTGGTGTTGGTCCACTTTGTTTTATGGTCAATGCAGCTAGCTATCAGGAGATTTTGGAGCACTTCATGCTTCCATCTGCTGAAAAGCTTTATGGAGATGAAGATTTCCTTTTTCAGCATGACCTGGCACCTGCTCACAGTGCCAAAACCACTGGCAAATGGTTTACTGACCATGGTATTACTGTGCTCGATTGGCCCGCCAACTCTCCTGACCTGAACCCCATTGAGAATATGTGGGATATTGTGAAGAGGAAGTTGAGAGACACCAGACCCAACACTGTGGATGAGCTTAAGGCCGCTATCAAAGCATCCTGGGCCTCCATAACACCTGAGCAGTGCCACCGGCTGATTGACTCCATGCCACGCCGCATTGAAGCAGTCATTTCTGCAAAAGGATTCCCGACCAAGTATTGAATGCATAACTGAACATAATTATTTGAAGGTTGACTTTTTTTTGTATTAAAAACACTTTTCTGTTATTGGTCAGATGAAATATGCTAATTTTTTGAGATGGGGAGTTTTGGTTTTTCTTTACTTTTTTGCCAAAATCATCTATATTAAATCAATAAAAGGCTTGAACTACTTCAGTTGTGTGTAATGAATCTAAAATATATGAAAGTCTAATTTTTATCATTACATAATGGAAAATAATGAACTTTATCACAATATGCTAATTTTTTGAGAAGTACCTGTATGTACAAAGAGTGTGTGTGTGTGTGTGTGTGTGTGTGTGTGTGTGTGTGTGTGTGTGTGTGTGTGTGTGTGTGTGTGTGTGTGCATGGTCTGGAGTGACGAGGGGGTGTAATGACCTCGACCGTCCACCAGGTGGAGGCAGACGTAATCGGGTCAATGTGAGGGGGTGTAATGACCTCGAATGTCCACCAGGTGGAGGCAGACGTCGGCGGGTCAATGCGGTGACTGTGACGACCACTAGGGGCGTGCGGCGGCGCACAGAGGGAGAGCGCAATTACCTGATTTGTCCACCAGGTGGATGTCAAGAGGGATTGCGATGACCCACGCGACCACTAGAGGCGTTTGACCCGCTCTTTCTGGGGACGCGGCGGTTGCTTAGCGGCCAGATAAACAAGATGTGCGGTCTCGGAGCGAGTTAGTCTACCGAGGGCGTAACGAACGGGCGGTTCCGTTGGCCCGGTTCTGAGCACCTGAGTCCTAAGTGGAGGTTGGGTCCTGCAGTTAGAACTCTTGTGATCAAGGCAGATCTGCTCTGCAGCAGCTAACCTGCAGCTGTATGTGTGACCTTATCTCGATCTGATAAGGGGTCCGCGTTGCTGCGGGTTAGTGAAATAGGGGGAGAGAATGAGAGAGAATGAAGACAAGAGAAAGACAGAGAATTCTGCGCGGCTCGGTTCTGAACCCTGGTTCCTCCACACAGAGCTCCCAGTGGGCCTGGAGCTCACTCGGACCTCTGGTTCTGAGGTGGTAAACCAGAGTCCTGGGCTTGGTTGGTGCGTGTGAATGCGCATACACAAACAACATGAGATGCTGTGGCCTTATCAGCGGCACATTGAAACACACATTGCAGGTTAACAGAACATCATTCTAACTATTCTCTGCCCAGACAAAAGCTCTCACCCTTGGTTGTTTTGGCGCTGGACAGCACCATCCGTGGTTCTGTTGGTTCTGGGAGGCGGTGGTAACTGGTTGTTACCGGGTCTGAATTCAGCGTCCTGAATTCAGAGGCCTGGCTTCAGCTGCAGGAGTGGACAGCTGAGAGGATGATTTTGGAGAAGAGGAGAAGATGGCTCTGGTCTCCAGAACCCCCCAAAAAGGCAAAAATAGAGGAAACAGAAGATGTAGTCCCAACTGGGTCCTGCTCGTCCAGTGGGCTGGTGTTGGTTCTGTCTCTTTGTTTCTGCTTGGTGCTCTCTAATACCAACCTGAGGAGGGAAAGAGATGTCTCTCCCTCGATGGTCAGATTGAAAAGCAGAGAGTGTTGGTAGAAGTTGGTCTCACCAACTTGAGTTTTGGACCCCTGTGGTGTTCGGGTTGGATTCGAGCATCCTCATTGGCCAATTCCGGGGTCTGGCTCGCTCCCCTGCTGTTTTATGGCCTATCCATTGTCCCTGGTGATTTTCTTTCGGGGGAGAAACTTCTTGGAAAAGTTCAATGGAATATTCAGCCCCAACAACTGTCCATTCCACCTTTTTTTTGTAGACTTGGAGAAGGCATATGTGTCCCCTGAGATGTCTCGTGGGAGCTGCGTAGGAAGAAAGAGTATTGGAACTGCTGCACGCAACACACAACACTCATACTGTGATGTTCTGTGTTTCCTGTTTGGTGCACCTCTCCCCTTCTCTTAGTAACGCACTCTCCAGGGACAACCACACACACCTGAGGCTGATCGTAATCGGCGTATTACTTAAGCCGGCGGCTGATCGAAGGGCACTGCCGGATTATTGTTGATCGTCCTGAGTGGTCCCGTTGTCGCCTCCCGTTTCGTCTCTGACGCTTGCTGCTTCAGTTTTTGTTTTTTCAGTCGCACTCCGGCTTTGTGTTTTGCGGAGTTCCCTTTTCCTCCGATTATCCGTCTCTGCTTTGGGTTCCTTGTTTCGACATCACAGAAAAATCTGGATAAAAGAGGAATGGATCCTGCGGAGTTCGAGCAGATGCGATCTGCTCTACAGATCCAGGGCGCATAAGTTGGGCAACACGAACAAGCGCTACAGGACGTCGCCGATGTAGTTCAGGAGTTGGCGTCCTCAGTCGACCGGCTCACGACGCGGTTGGAACAAGTCTGTCCCCAGCGCCTACACACCTACGCCGTTGGCTCCGATGATGTCACCGCCGCACCTGCCGCTGCACCTCACGCCGCTGCCAACAGCGCCGCTGGTGTGGCGCCACCTGCTGCGCAGTCCTGTCAGTTCCGCGAGCCATTCATTCCTACTCCCGCCAGGTACTCAGGTGATCTAGGGGCATGCAGCCTATTCATTCACCAGTGTTACTTAGTTTTTCAGCAGCAGCCGCTCACTTATTTTTCTGATAGATCCAGGTTAGCCTTTTTGATGAGCTTATTGGACGGTAAAGCCTCAGCTTGGGCAGCAGCCCTGGTTAACTCCGGTTCCACTGTGTGTAATACAATGGACTCTTTTGTAGCTGAAATGAGAAGAGTTTTTGATCATCCCGTTCGTGGTAGAGAAGCTTGTAAGTGCCTCCTCTCTCTGCGGCAGGGCGCCTCCTCAGTCTTTGAGTTAGCTATTGATTTTCGCATTTTTGCAGCAGAGTGCAGTTGGGGTCCTCAAGCCCTACAAACAGTTTTTATGCATGGGCTAAATGAGGACCTTAAGGACGAACTTGCAGCCCGCAATGAAACAGCTAGTCTGGAGTAGTTAATTTCTCTCGCCATCAGATTAGACAATAGAGCTCCCCCCCACGCTGCACCTTTGCCCCGACCATCTCCTCCTCCAGTCTCGTCTCAGCAGGTAACTCATCGCTTTACCCCCATGTCCTTGATACTTTCGGGCAACCATTGGGAACGCCTTTCCCTCTACGTTATCCCCTCCCACTCGTTGCCGTTAGTTTTTTTTTTACATAATCCTCAAATTGACTGGTCCACCTTTTCCATCACGAACTGGAGTCTTTTCTGTCACACTCACTGTCTTCACTCTGCAAACCCCTGTGCCACTTCGAGTCGTCCGACCCCTGAGCCTGTGGATCTCTCCGCCGTCCCTCCTGAGTATCATGGGTTGGCGGAGGTCTTTAGTAAGGACCGGGCCCTTTCCGTCCCTCCTCACAGGCCTTATGACTGTGCCATTGATTTGCTCCCTGGGGCCAAGTTACCAACCAGCAAGTTGTATAAGTTATCCAAGCCTGAGAGGGAGGCCATGGAATCCTACCTCTCCGAGTCCCTGGCAGCTGGTATTATTCGCCCCTCATCTTCCCCGGTGGGGGCTGGGTTTTTCTTTGTGGACAAGAAGGACAAGTCCCTGCGGCCGTTCATAGACTATCGGGGTCTAAATGAGATACAGTAACTGTTCGAAATAGTTACCCCTTGCCCCCCTCATTGACTCTGCTTTTGGTCCTCTCCACAAGGCAACTATCTTCTCCAAGCTGCACCTACGCAATGCATATCACCTGGTGCGTATCAAAGAGAATGATGAGTGAAAGACTGCGGTCAACACCCCCACAGGTCACTTTGAGTATTTGGTGATGCCGTTCGGTCTCATGAATGCCCCAGTGGTTTTTCAAGCTCTAATAAACGATGTGCTCAGAGACATGTTAAATCAATTTGTTTTTGTTTATCTGGATGATATTTTAATCTTTTCTCAGACTCTCCAGAAACATGTGCAGCATGTGAAGCTTGTTCTCCAGAGACTATTAGAGAACCGGTTATTCGTGAAAGCAGAGAAGTGCCAGTTCCATGCCTCCTCAGTGCCGTTCCTTGGCTTTGTGATTGAGAGGGGGCAACTGCGTGCTGACCCGGCCAAGATTCAGGCTGTGGCGGAGTGGCCTGTCCGATCTACAAGAAGACAGTTGCAACAGTTTTGGGGTTTTGCTAACTTTTACAGGAGTTTTATTAGGGACTACAGCAAGGTAGCCAGCCCCTTACTAAAGCTGACATCTGTGAAAGTACCCTTTTCATGGACTGTGGATGCACAAGGTGCCTTTGACAGATTAAAGACTCTCTTTTCCACTGCCCCAGTACTCTCGCATCCTGACTCAGACCGTCCGTTTGTCCTGCATCGCCCTTGGTCCCACATCGCAGTTGATTTTGTGACTGGCTTCCCTCCGTCAGATGGTAACACAGTGATCCTCACAATTGTGGACAGATTCTACAAGTCCACACACTTTGTCCCCTTGCCTAAACTACCCTCGGCTCTGGAAACTGCTTCTCTCCTGACTCACCATGTTTTTCGCCTCCATGGAATCCCACAGGATATAGTTTCTGATCGTGGCCCCCAGTTTTCCTCCCGTGTCTGAAAAGCATTCTGTCTGACTCTGGGTGTCTCTGCAAGTTTGTCCTCAGGTTACCATCCACAAACTAATGGCCAGACACTCCGCTGTGTCACCGCTCAGCACCCAGCCTCTTGGTCCTCAACTCTGCCCTGGGTTGATTATGCCCACAACTCTCTAGTTTGCTCTTGCAACCTCCCCTCTTCACCTAGCAAGATTTACAAAGTGCTGTCCCCTCTGTCCAAGATCACTTGGGTCGTGCACGCAGAGTGTGGCGCGAAGCTCGCGCAGCGCTTCTTCGCTTCTCAGCCCGAAATCAAAGGTTGGCAGACAGACACAGATCCGACGCACCAAATTACCAACCAGGTCAAAGGGTGTGGCTTTCCACCAAGGACCTTCCCCTTCAGGTTGAGTCACGGAAACTTGCCCCAAGGTTCATAGGGCCCTATCTATTGAGAGGATTATAAACCCTTGTGCAATAAGACTGAAGATCCCTGCCTCTCTCAAAGTACACCCTACGTTTCATGTGTCACTACTCAAGCCTGTCTCCACCAGCCCTCTGAGCCCTCCATCTGATCCCCCTCCTCCCCCCCCCAGGTTGTGGATGGTCACCCCGCATTCACAGTCCATCACCTCCTGGATGTTCGTTGTCGTGGACGTGGTTTCTTTCACTCAACAGTGAGGCTAACGCTAATGCCAACAAACAAGAAGAAGCCTTTTAGATACGGATACGAGCTTGCGTGTCCTCTCTGGGCTTGTGTGCTTTTCCTTGATATCCTCAACCTTCATCTGACCTGTTACGAGACATTTAGGTAAGATAGTGAAAGCAAACTGCTGTAGGTGTGACTGCATGACTATTTGCCTGACCAACTATATCTCAGATAAAAATTGTCATTCCCAAGCATGGTTGTTACAGTTGTTACAAAACCATTAGAAAGTGAATTTTGCATAATATGACCCTTTTAAGATGAACTGATCTTTGTTTCCAGTCTGTTCTCTTATCTTCACCTTTCCTCACCTCTTCTCCTAACCTACCTGTATTTCGTCTTCCATCACACCACCTTTTTCTTTTGCCCATCCTATCCTTTTGTCTTTGTCCTTGGTGTGACTTTGCAAATGAGATTCTTCCACTGAGAGAGAAAGTAGTCTGCTCGTCACTGCTGGAATAGTCCAGAGAGCAGGGACATTAGTGCTGTGGAGACCGCCCCACGGAGGATTCCTCGCTGCAGGAAATCACAGCAGTGACAGACTATCGATCTCACAAGAGGACCAAATTACACCACTTGCGCACTTGAGCTCTCAGAACTGAATAAATAACCATGTCTGTTACCCCAAACCATGAGGAATACTCTTCCAGCTGTGAAACAACACGGTGACGGAGTAGTTAAGTCCTCTTGCCTCACAGCGAGAATGCCATGGATTCAAATCTGGCCCGCGGCCTTTCTGTGTGGAGTTTGCATGTTCTACCCACCCACCCACCCCCAGAAAACATGTACCGGGGGTCCCTGAGCAAGACCAGCTCCCCCCAAGCGCTGGTCAGTGTGGCTGCTACCGATGGGTCAATTCTGAAAGGAATTTCCCCTCTGGGGATTAATGCAGTGCTATTTTTATCAAATAAAAAGAAATAAATTAAATTAAAATTTGAACATGCTGACTACACACAGGGACAGTAGGGTAGCAGGGTTTGGATAATTTCAAACAGTTCAGAAAAGGGACAGGTTCAAGCTGATGAGATGGTATGAATCAAAATGAAAAATTAGCAACTGGAAGGGATTGAGTGTCTTGCGCATAGACCCACTGTGGTGACTAATCACTATTGGGATTGAAACCTACAAATTTCTGAGTACAAGGCTGCTTCTGTACCCTCTTGGCCACCACTGCCCAAAAAGTATCAATAGCAGGGTATAGTTTGATCTACTGCCCTCTTGGTTAAGGGTCTTGCACACTTCTGTTGCATTTGTCTGCTTGTTGCAAAAAAACCCAGGGTTCATCCGAATCGTCCCTTCTATCTCCTTTCCTATCTACTTTTCCTTAACCCCAGAAGTGTTTAACTGGTGGCCATGATAAGGAGCATTCAAATTCTCAATAACCTAAGGAAAGGAGGCTCAATGCTTTCTTTCTTTCTTTTATTTTTTATTTATTTCTTTATTTCAGGGACAGTGCATATTAATAACATTCCTGTAAATATGCTAGAATTTGCCAACAGGCTATTTTTCATCTGTAGTCCCGTCGCAGGTCATCCTAAAAAATATAAAAACATTAAAGCAGCAGCATAGAATAAACGAATATCAATATTTGCACTATTTACAAGTACACAGACACACACATTTCACATACATCATGTATACAGACATATGGAGACATATACACAGAACACATACAGACACACACCGGGCAAGAGGTCAGCAGGGGTCAGCGAGAAGTGGGGTTAATGCTGACAGGTCTGATTATCAAGGAGCCATAGTTTTAACTGTAATTTGTATTTGTGATATGAGGGTGCATTATGGATGGTGGTGGGTAGTTGGCTCCAATCGGTGGCTGCGCGGACATAAAATGCATTTTGGCCAAATGTGCTTTTTCTGAAGGGGATGATGCAGTCCCCTCTCACTGCTCCCCTGGTTCTGGAGTGGGTGCTGTTTCGGATGTTAATGAACTGATTGAGTGGTGGAGAAGAGAGACCATGGATGATTTTATAGACCAGACAGAGATTGGAGAATTTGATGAGGTTGTGGAAGCTGTGTAGATTGTGGTTATGTAGTATTGGGCAGTAGTGAGAGTGATTGGGTTTCTTGTCCAGGATTTTAACAGACCATTTGTGTAGTGTGTGCAGTGGTGTCAAGGATGTGATGTTTGCTAGTGACCAGGTGGGTAGACAGTATGTGATGTGAGACAGAATCATTGAATGCATGAACATTTTAGCTACTGGAGTTGACCTTTGATGGCGGATGTGTTTGAATTTGATTCTATTACAGGTTTCATTATTTGTGATTTGAAGTGTGAGTCGATGACTATGCCAAGGCTTTTATATTCTGGGACAATCTGTAGGCGGTTACCGGAGACGAAGATATCAGGTTCTGTGGTTGAGTGAGAGGTGTGTGATTTTGAAAACAACATTGCAACTGCCTTTTGGATGATTTTAGTTTGAGACATGAGTGTTCTAACCAGGAGGAGATGTGAGCCATCGAGCATGTGAGTTTGTTGGCTACCAGGGAAGTGTTATTGTCGTGTGTATAGATTACTGTGTCATCTGCGTACATGAGGATGGAGTCATTATTACAGACAGAAGGGAGGTTGTTAATGTATAGGGAGAATAATAGAGGTGCTCATGTGGAGCCCCGGGGAAGACCTGTTGAAAGACATAGAGATGTAGATTGGTGACTTTGGATGTGAACATGTTGTAAGCGGTTGGAAAGATAAGATTGAATCCAATTGAGTTATTCAGGTGAGAATTTGAATGAGTGAAGTTTAGATAGAAGGATTTCGTGATTGACTGTGTCGAATGCCTTTTTGAGATCCAGAAAAACAGCACCCACCACACCTCCCCGGTCCAGCAGTGCTCTAATGTTCTCACTGAAATAACAGGGAGCTGTTTTAGTAGAGTGGTTGGCCCTGAAACCAAACTGCATTGAATGGAGGCTGTAGCACCCTACAGGTGTTTATGTGAGAAGTTATTTGCTCTGCAACAAATTTTTCAAAGTTTTAGCTCTCCCAGCTTCAGTACACCTCAATCTAATGTTGAGGCAATCATCAAGCTCGTAAAAAAGCCCAATAACAAGCCCTGTATTGCATTCAGGTGTGTTGCACCTGTGAGAGACCTAAAACTTGCAGGACACCAGCTCTCAAGACCCAGATTTGAAGACCCCTGTTTTAGAGTCTCCTTTAGTCTAGGAAACACTGATGCATCCTTTACCAAAGGAGGCGGCTCTTGCTGCCCCACAATTCCTTGCAGCGACAACATTTACAGGGGCCCGCTCATCCAAGCGTTCACGGAAACTCACGATGACAGAAAAAGGATGCAGATCATGTAAGTTACCAATGCAATAATATGCTTTGAACAACTTTAAATAATCTAAAACCCATATCCCAACTATGAATGTTATGCTGATATTGTTAAACATCAACAAAGAGTAAACTTTTTGTGCAGCCTAGACTCAGTTTGCATAGGGTTAGGGTTTGCCATTGTTTTGTGAGAGCTGTTAACAATATCATAAATAATGTAACACATTCCTACAATCATAGATGCTGAAACCCTTGTCTTCATTAAGTGGGAAGAGGCACACAGCAAAGCAAGGCTGGGAGTAAGCAAAGTTGTGAAAAACCATTTTATTATAGCGGGGTATGGCAAATGACGCTAATTCTGGCCTCCAGTCAGGTGTTAAAGGAGATGGGGCTGGAGGGGCAGGATACTGCCATGCAGGCCTCAAAATATTTGATAATTTAAAAACTGAATAAAAGTTGGATCAAAGCAAATCATCTGACTGGGCACTGTGGTGGGCCAGTGTTGTACAAATCTAACAGAACATTTCAATTCAATTCGGCAAATAAAACAATAGGTCATCTATAAGCGTTCACAACAAAACCCAACAAATCCACTTGAGCAAGCATCATGGGACAGTGGACAGGAAAAAAAGCACCAAGACACCTGAAACAGAAAAGAAAAGAAAAGGGCGAGGAGAAGGAACAGACTGCAGGAAAACATGATGGAGTAATGGCAGGTCTGCCTCCATGGACACACTTGGTGATGCTGGGCTATCAGTGTGTGTGTGTGTGTGTGTGTGTGTGTGTGTGTGTGTGTGTGTGTGTGTGTAATGGCATCGAAGCAGTGTCGTGGTTATGTTACTGCCCCACCTGTCCTTTTAGTCACATTCTTTTGTGCATGGTGTAAACAGGAGTTGAACAATCCCCCACCGAAACGGGCACGGACAGTGGTAAGGTAAGGACTTGGCCGTGGTTTGTTGCCATGCATGATGCTCTGGGGGAGAGGCCTTCCATTCAACTTCCCGCCCTCATTGCCTTATGCCCGGTGCCAAACGAAGAGCAGACTGCTGTTGAGGCTTCATTGTCCTCATCCTCCCTCCAGCCTACCACAGATGATAAGGAGTCCCCACCAAAAGGGTTGGTCCCCTGTTGACCTTCATGAGGGAGCAGGCCAAAAAAGATGATGCCATCAATGCTGCTCTCCTGGACGTCTGCTGGGCGAGCTTGTGAAAAATAAAAAAGAGAGTTAATTTATCCACTTAACTTTGTCTATATTGAATAATGTGAAATATAAAGTTTTGCCGCCATCATTTGGAGAGTAACCCCTGACACCAATACATACAACATGCTTATTATAATATATATCATTACATTAACAGGCATACTCAGCAAAAAACTGTTGGACAGCCCCAACAAAGGAAATACTGGCACCTTAACTATTAAGTCAAACTGAAAGAATGAGATGGGGGGAAATAACATTAGTGAAAATTAATGACAGAAAGGATAGTACATTTAAGTAGACAACAATGAATTACCCAAAAGAAAAATCACAAATAATCATGATCTTGCAGTGCAGGGGGCTAATTGTTTTCGGGTTGATGTTTGTGCTGCTAGCCTGTCCCTGAAATGGTGACCCCCATAAAGGTGGTCATGGAGGTACTGGATGTTTTTCCTCAGCTGGCTCCAAGATGTCCCCAGCAGTGAGGCACTTGTCATGCAGCATTGCACACACTGCCACAACATTCGGAGCAAAGGCGTGATCGACATTCAATCCTTAAAAGAAGATCATGCCAATGGCCCTTTCAATGATGTTTCTCCCTCTGGCATGGTGAGCATTATAACGAGCATCCAGTCTTCCCCTCACTGGCTCCCAGTATGGGGTAATGAGGGGTCACTGGTGCATTCAGACACGGATATCCCCTATCCCCCAAGATGAATTATCCAGCTGGTGGGTAACAGCCCCTAACAAACCATGGTGTCATGGATGGAACCAGGGTCGCCCACAAAAATGTAGAGAAATTTTCCAGGGCTGTCAAAAATTGCCTGCAGCTGAACAGAGTGAAGGAGTTTTCTGTTCCAGTAATCAGCTGCATAGGGACCAGGAAAACGCAAAGAGCAGAGACGTCACCCTGCGGCCCCTCCACAAGATGTCCTCCTACACTCGGCTGCGCCTCGACACCCTGTCCATGAAGATCAAGAACAAAAGGGGGGACAAGGCGCAGCCCTGGTGGAGGCCAGTGCCTTTTATGAACAGCTCTTACACTGGGAGAACAAAGACCGCATTGCCCACAGCAGCGGTTCCGTTGCTCTGTACTCCCTTAGCACCTCCCACAAGACATCTTGGGGGACACAGTCATAAGCCTCCTCCAAGTCCACAAAACACATGTATCTTACAGACTGGATTGGCAAACTCTCATGCCCCCTCAATGATCTGCGAGAGGGTGAAGAGCTGGTCTGTTGTTCCACGGCCAGGACAGACTCCGCATTGTTCCACCGGTATCTGAGGTTTGACTATCGGTCGGAGTCTCCTTTCCAGTAACCCCCACATAGATTTTCCCAGGGAGGCTGAAAAGTGTGGTGCTCCGATAGTTGGCACACACTCTCCGGTCGCCCTTTTTGAAGATGGGGACCACCACCCCGGTTTGCCAGTTGGATGGTACTGTACCCAAGGTCCATGCGATACAGTAGAGGAGTGTCAACCAGGACAGCCCCACAATATCCAGGGCCTTCAGCAGCTCTGGGCGTATCTCGGCCACCAAGGATTTTTTTAACCACCTTGGTGACATCCACCTGGGAAACCACACCAGAAGACTCAGGCCCCACCTCTGGGTTCAGGAGATCCTCAAAGTGTTCCTTCTACCCCCGGAAAATATCCTCATTTAAAGTCAGAGTACGTCCACTCTTCCTGAGCACAGCTTGAGATAGACCCCTCTGACCCCTCCTGAACCTCTAGATGGTGCCCCAGAATCTCTGTGGGGGCTTTTCTACCGGAAAGAACCAGGTGCTAGTTCGGAGCCAGGGCCAGACTTAGCACCAGTTTTTTGTCTTTCCACTGCCAAAGCCCCGGCCAAACAGGGGCTAAACTGGTGCTACACTGGCCACACTTTGTTGCTGGGCCAGAGCGGAGCTAGACTGGGACCCGACACGTCATCAGCTGGGGGCGGAGTTATCGCTGGAGTTATCGCTACCTAAAAGGCGGAAGCGAGGCTGTACCGGCTTTCTGAAAACTACAGCGAACACAGAGCCCCAGTGTGGTTATAGAGAAAAAAAATTTAAATACGCGTGGGAATGATAAAATAAGTCATTCCCTGAAGTTAAAAATATGAGGGAACGGGATTATTTAATCCGAGAGAGGCTCTTGAGAGTGCTGCCGTGCTCCTCCGCTGTCAGTCCGCTACGTCGGATATAATTTAGAAGCAGTTTTCCATTGTCGTTTATTTTTCACACTTTTCATGGTAACATTATTATAACTAACGTCACGTCCAGGTCTTGTTTCGTGTTCTGACCGCAGGCTGAGGCGCTGCAGCCGCTACGCCATGCAGTATGAGGCTGCCCCGCTCCGCTCCGAGATGCTCCGATATTATTTTCTAACCCACAGAACTTCTTTATAATGAATAGTTTTGGTTCATCAGCAACTAAAAAACAAACTACATACCACTGTAAATGAAAGCTTGGATTTTATGGGCATAAACTGAGCCTTTTAATGGCGCTTCACGTGAAAGAACGTTAATCAGTGTGTTTACGGAGGTGGCTATTGGAAACAGCTTTTAAAGCTGAGTTCTATCATTGTACACCTCCAATGTTGAAGCATTTGATTCAGACACACCCAATAAATTAAGTGAAAGGAGCAGAAATTCTCAATGTGATGCCCAAATGTTGAAAAATAAGCACCAAACTCATACACATGTTATTTTTTTTCCCTCTATGTCCACTCCGGGGCTCCGGACTAAAACAAGACGGACGTGAAAAAACACCAATAGAGATACGAAGAGACGCAATGTCTTCTTTCTCTTTGGTCTGCATCTGAGGTTCAGGCCAAACTAGATGGAGCGACCCGGACTAAACCGATGAATATAGTCCGTCTCCTTGTACCTGGATGAGCGCTGTCAGCGCGAAATTGGTGAAATCAGTGACGTATTATGTTTTGGAGTAAAAAAAAAAACAAACAAACAAAAAAAAAAAATAATAATAATAATGTTTTGGAGTGACGCAACCGCTACAGCTGCAGCCCTCTTCGCCCACTGATACCTGTCTGCTGAATCCAGAGTCCCCTGAGCCAACCAGGCTGTAAAGGCCACGTTCTTCAGCTTGACAGCTTCCCAGACTGCTGGTGTCCACCAGCCTGTCCTTGGGTTGCCGCCATGACAGGCACAAATGTGTTTCCTGCCACAACTGTGCATAGCCACTTCCATAATGGAGGTCTTAAACAGGGTCCACTCGGACTCCAATGTCCCCAACCTCCTCAGGAACATGAGCGAAATTCTCATGGAGGTGGAAATTGAAATAATTTCAGACAGAGTCCTCTGCTAGCCTTTCCAAGCATTCCCTCACTATGAGTTTGGGCCTACCGGGTCTGGCCCGCAGTTTTTCCCACCACCTTATCCAACGCACCACCAGATGGTGATCAGTTGACAGCTTTGCACCTCTCATCAGTGTCCAGAACATACGGTCTCAGGTCAGGTGAGATGACAACAAGGTTGATCGTCAACCTGAGACTCAAAGAGCTCTGGTACCAAGTACCCTTATGAGCATCCTTGTGTTTGGTGTTTGTTATGAACAATCCATGACGAGCACAGAAGCCCAATAACAACTCACCACTCAGGTTCAGATCAGGCAAGCCGTTCCTCCCAGTCACCCCCCTCTAGGTTACCCAGTCGTTGCCAACGTGAGCATTGAAGCCGTCCAATAAGACTATGGAGTCCGTTGGTGGTGCTCTTTCCAGGATCTCACCCATTCACTCCAAGAAAGCCGAATACTCCAAACTCCTGTTTGGTGCATAAGCACAAACAACAGTCAGTTTTCCTCCCAGCAACCTTGAGCCTCAGGGAGGCAACCCTCTCGTCAACCGGGACAAACTCCAACTGTGTGGCTGCCAGCCCGGGACTTGTGAGTATCCCCACACCCGCCGGGCGCCTCTCACCCTGTGCAACACCTGAGTAGGAGAGAGACCATCCCTTATCGAGGAGTATGGTTCCAGAGCCAATGCTGTGCATGGAGGTGAACCAGACTATATCTAGTCGATACTTCTGAACCTCCCACACCAGCTCCTGCTCCTTCCCCCCCAAGTGAGGTGGCATTCCACATTCCAAGAGCCAGTTTCTGTTTCAGGGGCCCACGACCCCACGTAGCTCCCTGCTCTCTTGCACTGCGTAAGCAATGCGCCGCTAGCCCATGTTGGACTTTGTGGGTGGTGTAGCCTTCCCATGTCTGTTGTTCGGGCCATGTTCCGGCCGGCCGGGAAAAGGTGGGCTAGCCAGTCACCAGGCGTGGGATATATGGTTGGTTATTAGCATTAAATTACTGTAAGTAATAGATTACTGAAAGTAATAAATCACTGGAAGTAATTTATGAAGAATTTTAATTATTAATGGAAGTAAACTGTCTATTACTCATTAACAACTCCTAAAGTAATTGAGTAATTACTTAAAGTTAGTAAATTATTGAAAATAATATATTTATGAAAAAATTATAATTTGTAGAAATTTGTTATTTATTCATTAATAATGAAAGGGGGCTCCACCAGAGAATCTGTAAATAGAAAATCCAAAAATATCAGTCTCGTTTGAAAAAAGATTTATCTAAGTTAGTTAATATTTCTGTGTAAAAATATAACAATCTTAAATAAAAGGTGTGAGATTCGAGCACAGACTGTTACAAACCAGTGAATGTCAACAATAAATACACAATAATCACCAGGAATTGTTCAATTCAGCTAACAGGCGTTAATTAACAAAAATGCCTTAATCCATAAATAATTCTGAAAACATCTCATAAATTCACACATCCAAGTAGCAAAACATCATCCAACACGGACATCTAATCTACTAAACAGTACTACTAAACTATGTACAAAGAGAGAGAGTGTGTGTGTGTGTGTGTGTGTGTGTGTGTGTGTGTGTGTGTGAGATCTGGAGTGATGAGGGTGAATGGGTGTAATGACCTTGAACATCCACCAGGTGGAAGCAGACGTCGGGTTCAGTGTGATGACTGTGACAACCACTAGGGGCGTGTGGCGACACACAGAGGGAAAGCGTAAAGACTTGATGAGTCCACCAGGTGGAAGTCAAGAGGGATTGCGATGACCCACGTGACTACTAGATGCGTTTGACTCGCTCTTTTTGGCATGCGCGAGGGGGTCTCGGAGCGACACGGTCTCACCTAGTCCCGTAAAGACTGGGTGGCTTTGTCGGCCCGCTTCTGAGCGCTGGAGTTGTAACTGGATGCCGGAACATACAGCCAGAACTCTGGTGATCGTGCCGAGGCGGTTTAGCGGCACCAGGTAGCAGTTTGGTTGCTAAATGTGTTTGAGTTTATCTCGATCAGATAACACAAGCACTGGCACCTTTGTCTTGAGTTATGTGTCACTGGGATGGATGGATGGATGGATGGATGGATGGATGGATGGATGGATGGATGGATGGATGGATGGATGGATGGATGGATGGATGGACGGATGAATGATTGTTCAAAGTCAGTGAAGCGCTGTATCTAAAAGCTCCCATGCTGGGCGCCACCTTCCTGTGGGCTCACCACCCGCAGGAAAGGTTCTTAATCGGTGCAATGTGATCTGGGTGACAGTGCTCAGACTGCCACCCCTGCGACCCGGAAACGGATAAGCGGGAGAAAATGGATGGATGGATGGATGGATGGATGTATCTGAAAGCTCGTTTTTTTTGGGTTTTTTTAATTGATTACATGTGATGTGCAATTTGCGATATTTTTATTCTTACTGACTGTATATAAAGGTTCACTGATAGGATTGAGGGAGTGGGTTGTGTGAGCAAGATTGTCCGGTGGTTTATGTCTGTCTTATTGTTGTCCAGAGTTACACTTATTATGTATTGTGCTGGTTAGTGAAACTGCATGTCAAGTGTTTTATGTTCTGTGTCTTTATGTTCTGTGTTCCTTAGGTCCCCCTTGTAAACGAGATGTTGCATCTCAAGGGGCTTTCCTTACAATAAATTCAAATTCAAATTCAATCTCAAATCAGCGATTTCTTTTCATTGAATTAAATATTCAAAGCTCCTGTTTGGAATCTAAAAATGATCAATGTCATTAAAATAGGCAAACTGCTCACATCTGGGCATCTCCATGCTCATTTTTAAGCAGCACCTTTAAACCCTGCCGGAAGCAGCAGAGTATTTCAGCTATGGTATCAGCAGCCCTTCTTTTTGTAGACTAAAAATACTCAGCATGTTACAATGCAGATTTCTGCTGAACGATAAAGAACAGAAATCCCTGGCTGCCTCCGAATTCAACGTGTTGTATCTGTCATGGTCATTGTCTTGAATCACGGCTGTCAAACCCTGTTGTTCACGATGAGGATTATACTTAATCCGTCATGAAGGAAGTATGTGCATGTGGGTGTAATCTGAGAGTTCATTCGCTAATACCATACTGCTGTCTATCTCTCTATCTCATGGTTTATGCTGTGATGACATCATTACACATGCCATCGGTAGGGATTTCTGCTTTTTACACATGAAGCCTGGCTGTCGTCCAAGTACTGCCTACCGACACTGGACCAGCTGTCCTCAGGCCTGTATTGCAGTAATGTCCATGTGGTGCCTCACTATAGAGGGTCAGGATGTGTGACCTCTGACCTCAGTGAAAGCGTTGATCTTTGAGGAGCACATCCATTTGTCAAATGTGAAAGAGCAATGAGCCAAAACACCAGAAATGAGATTTTAAAACCGGAACTTATTCCTTTTTTGCAGTTAGATTGGTAGATGGATGATTGGATGAATTTATTGATGGATGCATGCATGGATGGATAGATGGATGGATGGATGGATGGATGGATGGATGGATGGATGGATGGATGATTGGTGGATGGATGAGTGGATTGATTGTTAATGGATTGTTAATGGATAGATGGATAGATGAATGCATTGATGGATGGATGGATAGATGAACTTTCAATGGTGTCACAAAATAGCATAGTTGATTTGCACGCATGGATGGATGGATGGATGGATGGATGTTAGAGGATGGATGGATGGATGGATGATTGGCGGATGGATAGACAGACAGATGCATGCATACATAGAGATTTATATGAATGGTTAGAGGATGGATGGATGGATGGATGGATGGATGGATGGATCCATTGATTGATGGCTGCTGCATGCATAGATAGATGGATGGAAGGAAGGATGGATGGGTGGATGGATGGATGGATGGATGGATGGATGGATGGATGGATGGATGGATGGATGGATGGATGGATGGATGGATGAACATTTAATATGTCACCAAATAGCATGGTTGGTTTAAGAAAATTTTGTAAGATTTAAAAAAATACGAAAAATACAGAAATCCAGTTTTACGCGTGTGGTGCTTTTATTGCAAGCTGAGCGTGACCGTGCCGTGCGCACTCCCGGCCACGGCCAATCCACTCATAACACCTCGCGCGCGCTCCTGGCGGCTGACTTCACGCAGGCATGGCCAATACAGTCATACCGCCTCCCGCGCGCTAAGCTGCGGCTCCTCTCTGCTTCACGTCTCTGCCACTCGCTTCACTCTCTGCACGGGGCTGTGCAGAGCCATGGCCGCTGTGGTGCTGGACAGGATGCCGGAGACGGCCGCCGGAGGAGCGGCAGGAGAAGAAGACGGAGGAAGAGGAGGAGGCGGCGGCGGCGGCGGCGACGGCGACGGCGGCGGAGGAGTGATGCTCGACCGGTGGAGGAGCAAAGCCAAGCGGCGAAAGCGAAAGGAGTTGTTCGCGGTCCGGATGTGCTTCGCGGGGATTCTGCTGGGGCTCGTCGCGGGGTTCCAGAAAGCAGGTGAGCGGCAGTTTAAAGCCCGATCCCCCTCCTTCTCCCTCCTTCCCCCGAATTCCTCCTACAGCTGGGTTTGTTTTGGAGCCGTTTGTGGCATGCAGGAGAAACAACAGGCAGACAGTCACTGACATGGGAGCTTTTCACATTTCTCTCTAAGTTTTCTGTTGCATTAAACAGAAACAAAAAAACTTTCCCCTTGCTGAAAAAACATGTGTATGTGAAGTGGAAATATGCTGGATTAGTGCAGATAATTACTGTTGTGCAGGATCAGCAAAACATTCATCACTGTAAAGAACTAAACAACAAGATGCCTCCTGGCAGCTCAACATCTGTAACTAATAATCCCCTGGAAGTGGTAGCAGACAGTGTTGCTCTGAAATACGCCACAGATATGTACTTTTTGTTGTTGTTGTTGGGTTGTTGTTTGTCTCCCACCGGCTCTCAGCAGATACAGCTGATAAAGCAGAGGCGGTGAGATACCTGACAGATATTCAGAGGACACCAGCAGTGTGACCAGCACTTCGGGGATGGATGGTGACTGGTTCCTCAGCAAACTTGACAATCCTTTCACTATCACACAATGCTGCAGTCAGTCAGCAGCTGCACATGCAAGCTCCTGCTAAAACCACTGAGAATCCTGATCTGGCCCACAATAAATCATGTTTCCACGCTCTGTGCATCCATTCTTTGCAAAGTCAGAATGACAGTTCAGAATATGCAGGAAGAATGCATTTATTTCTCAAAAGTATATATGTATTTCATTCCACTGGAATGGAAAAAATTTGTAAAATCAAGAAACTAACGGCTAACTGCTGCTGTAGGAACTATAGATACACTCTTTATCGAATACAAAAACAAAAAAACCCCACACAACTTATACAAATTTCTGGCATGAGAAAGAGCACGATTTCTTGAAAGAACCAATCTCCCAGCACAAAGACATTAATGTCATCTGCATACTTGTTTGTTTTTGTGGGACATGTTTTTCTAATGTCGTCTTTTCCTCAAGCTTTCAATCTAAAGTCCCACAATAAAGCAGATTTTGACCTGCAAATTAATTAACAAGTGTATTAACAAAGTTATTATTAGATTTACGTTTATTTTTTTCTTTCTGTATTTCCCAATTCAGTAAAAAAAATTCTCATTTTTTAAATTAATTTCAGATGCAAGATTCACAGAAGAATTATTGGAGATGTAAACGTGAACACAACATTGAATATTGATTATGTAAAATATCATTCAAATGAAACAACAAAAAGCAGCTTTACAATCACAAAATGTGCAATAACAAAACAACAGACTGAAGACACAAGACATGTCTCATTTCTTTAAAAAAACAAAACCAAACAAACAACATTCAGCTCTGCAGCTGTTTTAACCCTTTAAACCCATTAAAGTATTTGGAAGTGGAGAATTTCAACATTTAAGTAATATTTCAACACCCTTTTTTAAAACTCTTTAGTGTAAGTTTACAAAATCACAAGCAAATGTCATTATTAGGCAATAAAATTCTGTTAGAAAGAGTAAAGGTGACGCACGGTAACGCAGTGGTTAGTGCTCTCACAGCAAGAAGGTCATGAGTTCCAATCCAGCCTGGGGCCTTTCTGTGTGGAGTTTGCATGTTCTCGCTGTATGTGTGTTGTTCCTCCTGGTACTCTGGTTTCCTCCCACATTCCCAAAAACATGCACTGGGGGTCCCAGAGCAAGACCAACCCGCCCCCCCCAAGCTCCCCGTGAGTGCTGCTCTGTGCAGCTGCAACTGATGGGTCAATCGGTATGAATTTCCACTTGGGGACTAATACAGTGCTATTAAATAGATAAATGTAATAAATGTATCTCACCATGTTGTGGTTTAAAAATAAATCTAACTGAGATTCTTCCTAACCCTAACCCTAGTGATTCTTAAAGGAGACATATCATGCTTTTAAATCCTTCCTTTTTACATATAAATCATACAGTTGTGGTCTATACAACGCGGAACTGCAATGCTTGGGTCTGAATTCCTCATTATTATAGCTCCACAGGCCCCTTTTCAACCCCTTTTCTGATGTGCTTCTGAGAGCAACTCGTTTTGGGGCGGTCTCGTCAAATGCAAAAGAACACTTCATACCCCGCCTCCTCTCCAGGTTGCAGAGGTGACACTCGGTTCAACGCCACCCTGTTCGGCCATCTTTGTAGTTTGATAGAACAGATACAATTATCTAGCGGCGCAGAAACTTTATATTCACACATTATTTACAAAATGTCAACAACGGAAGATTTGTCCATCCAGCCATACATGTTGGAGCCAGAGTCGGACCCGGCGGAGCGAGATGAAAATGACGATGATGCACCTACAGAACAACGTCTTCATATGGATGTAACGCAATGGTGTGTTACTATATTTACACTAACTTCTCCATCCATGCCCACTACTACAATACTGCCTGTATTACAACGACTATTTAACACAGAAGTTACATTATAATCTAAAACGAGCACACAGCGCTAACATATGAAGACGGTGCAACTGCTAATGCTAACAAAACAATGACAGGGACGTCTTATCATCACACTTTTTAGCGTTATATACAGCTTACCGAAGTGCTCTGTTCGTCGTCTCCATAGATAGAAGGAACTGACCGCTCAATCAGACCAAGTCTTTCGGCAAATCCTTCTTTATACTGGCGGAGGTTGCTGAAGCAGTCGTCCTTAAAGTGCTTCGCGCACACAAAAATGACCTTACCCACAGATGTGGGTACATTTCTGTGAAAAATAAAACTCAACCAGGCACTTCGAAAAGGTTCTGATGCTGGGAGACGGTGTAACGAAGCTTGTGGGTTACTACATCCAACAACCGAACATTTCGACTTATCCTCTCGTAACTTCGGTTGGACTACAAAATCGCAGCGAGAAACAAAAATGGCGGATTGCTCGAAATGTCGATGTCCTAATTTGGCAGTTCCGCTGAGAATACTGTGACGTCATTGTTCAAAAAACGTAATAGAGAATAGAAAAATCGAAACCGATCGCAAAATATGACCAAAACAGAATATAAAGATATCAACGGAGCACCTGAAGAGACTACTTTGAACTTTTCTGTACTTCTAAACACTCTAAATATACAACAAAATGCATTTAAGGGCTAAAAAAGTGGATTTAGCATGATATGTCCCCTTTAAAAGAACGTTCACTGTTATTTAATCTCAGAATAGTGATGTGTTCTGTAAATTCTTCAGGAATAAATTGTTAATTTTAAAAGAATACCAAAAAGCTGTAATTGATTGAATTTTCATACATCTTTATGGATTAAATAAATTGACTGAAGAAAACAATGTTTTTTTCCTCTGATTTTAGTTGAGTTAGTATTGTGCAAATATAATACAGTTTTAATTTAGTGTTGGCTTTACTGCAAACTACATAAAAATTAAGAATTTATTTTCTGTTAAAGACTTTGTTGGTTTTTGTTCATTTTAATAAGTAACTTCACAGGGGAGGAGGTGCCTTTGTCTGTGTTGAGACATCCATCCATTATCCCAATTATCTGTTTCTGGGTCGCAGGGGTGGCAGTCTGAGCACTGTCACCCAGATCACATTGCACCAATGAAAAACCTTTCCTGCGGGTGGTGAACCCATGGGATGCTGGCACCTGGCGTGGGATATGAACCCACCACCTTGAGATTGTGAGTCTCATGCCCTACCAACTGAGCTAGCCGGCTCTACCTCAGGTTAAACCTGATTTACTAAAAGTTTGCATGTATATGTGAAGTGTTGCATCCGGCCCATATTAACACAAACCATCCTTTAACATGATCGCCATCATTACTATGGATGATTGGGTGTTTTTCCCAGATCGCTAAAACACTCAGTTTATTCTGTGATTCAATACATCTGAAAACAGTTGTTTTAGACACCTACTTACCGGAAAAGAAGAAAGCGATATACTTTTGAACAAACTAAAGTCATAATGGGCTTTATTGGACAATTGAATTAGTACAGTTTCCGGCAGATCGTTCTTATATAAACATGGTCCAAAGAGTGTCTTTTGTACACCTCTGTTTGCGTGTGATGTCACTCATGGTGGTAGTTGGTCACCTGCAACACACAAACTGACAGCACAATATATTTGTATAATATACATTTCAACATGCTTCATACCAGATCTTAGTAAATCAGGCTTGTTTCTGAATCTCGAAAAGAAATCTGGAAACTGCACATTACTTTCATTTTGAGGGCTGAAAGTTCTGTATGTTGAGGAGAGTGGGTATGTCCACCAGTGTTTGACTTACTGGAATCGAGAGATCAGAAATTGAAACGTTATTTGAAGGTAATCTGAGGGGGTCTAAGTAAAAGAAAAAGCTTAGGGACCTTTGTCGCAACACATTTGAACACAACACAGTGACCGAGTGTTCACATAATGTTGAATGACTAACTTGTCTGCTCTGTCAACACATTGAATACAGGAAAAATGTGTGAATTTGATAAAACTGCAAATTCTCTATAATATTAAGGAGCTTAATTGATGGTTTCATTTTTCAGAATATTTTACTGTATAGCCAAGCTAAAAGCATCTTTCATAGACTGTAGATTGTATTATTCATTGTCCCCAGCATCCCCATCTTTACTGCTCCAAGAATTCTCATGAATGAACTCAAAGGTAACATTTTCTTCGCTCAATAAAATCTAAAATATTAATATTGTACTGGCACTCTGTTAAACTCACAAACATGTTGCCATCAGCTATTAAAAATAATTCCACAACTGTTGGCCTTAGTTTAATATTTTCAATGGTTTAGCCTCTTGGAGGAACTCATGCCTTTTAATTTAAACAGAACGAGAACAAAATCTAACCTGGAAATTGATTTGTTGCTTCAGCACTAAACTGTACGGCCACATTAGTCTGAGCTCCACGTGTCGAGCTAACATCACAGAACCCTGACGCGTATTTCTAATTGATAGAATTTAATGCATGGACTCCCACATGGCGGAATCAAACCTCTGCTCATGTTGGGTTTAGTTGCCTTCGGGCTTTTGCATGCAGACACGTGTGAAGGTGTTCCTGTATTCCCTGGGGACTAACACGTGGATGCACACGCACTTTTTCTCTGTCTTGTCATGTCCTCGATTCTACCTCCATTGCTTTAACTTCCCTCTATTTATGCATTTGAGTCTTCGTTCCTGAAACCACAAGATAAAAGCATGAACCGTGAAGGACAAAAGCACTATAGGTTCCAAGTTTACTCAGCCAAGCAAACAGATGCCATTTCTGCTATTATCTCCACATTTTTGTGTCACTGATCCCTGCTGCTTAAGCTAAAGTCTTCCCATCATCCATCTGTGACCAACCTAAAAGGCGTGTGCGGTGGACAGACAAATGGTCATGCTATAGAGAGGCCACTAATGGTTGTTTAGTATATCTGGTATCCAGCATTAGTCTCCAGATGATCTCATTACATAACTTAAAGCTCCCATCGGTGGGTCCCTTTCTCTTGGCACGCCAGCGGAGGATGGGAGGGGAGAGCGGAGGAGCACAGACAGAGCACTTTGCACTGACGAAGCCTCAGGACTCATAGCTAAATTAGACTAAAAAGGAAGAGACAAAAGTGGAGGGAACATGGGGGAGAGGGTGTGTGGATGTGTGAGTATGAGCAGGGAAAGTGGGTGCAAGCAAGGACAGCATGTAGTGAGGGAAATCACAAGAGAAAAGGGGAGATGAAGAGGTTCAGGGGAGGGCAGGTGGATGGAGAGAAGAGGTGAAGGCAGCGGTGAGCGAGTGTCCACACCCAGATGGATAAATTTGAGAAATTCACTGAACACTCTATTTTCTAACAAGAGAGGATTCTTCAAAACTCTTAAGACAAAACTTCATCCAGCTTTTAGGTCAATTATTCAAAGATGGTTCCAATCAGCCCCAAAGAGCTGTTGTAGCAAGTGCAATTAAAGGAAAATGACGCTTCATGACAGCTGACATCAAGTGCACAGTGACACAGTGTTGTCTTTTACACAGAAAGCAACATGAAGGCGAATATCAACAGGACAAGCTAATGCACAACATTGAGCTGTAGGGTTGTCGATTCTCGTTTCAATGGTTACCTCGCTAGTTTTCTTGCGCTTACTTTCACTGTACTTGGATGTATAAGAAAGCTTCTCTGCTTCTGAAAACATTGTTGAGAGAACGAGTATTTATCAGATATGTTCCCAAAAGCTTAGACCAATATTTCACTTTGAATCAACACTTTCTAATATTATCAGTGGAAGGTAAACGTTAATTGTTCATACATTACCTTCGTTCTAGAGGAAGAAAACTCTATGGTGTGAAATGAGCGTGCTATAACACTTCAGTGGTTCAGAACTGTGTTGTATCTGGTGTTTTTAAAGCTGGAACTTTAAAGGTGGGGTCACACATGTGCAAAGTTTTGGGAAGTCTTGAGGTGGTAACTAGATGTGGTGATTGAATGAGTACCATTTTGGTTTCAGGAACATCGAGAAAATGTTGAGAAGCCCCAGCTGCAAATTGGGAAATAAATCTAGAGATTAGAAAATCCCTACCCAAACTAGGACTTAAATATCTTCACACGATCTGTGTTCTATTTCCACAGTCTCCTCTGCTTGCTTGTGTTGTATTCCGCACTATGTAAATAGAGAGAAATTGACTAAAATTGAATGTTATATATTGAATGTGCATGTCAGAATTAATAGTTTGAGATCATGTTATTGTGCATTTAAAAGAGCGTAGGTGCGTTTGTGTCTCTGTGGACTAGTGAGTCTGTATTTTGAGGGGTACAAGATAATTTTTATTTTTTCTCTCCTTCAAGAAGACATCATGGTGGGTGAGGTCTTGAAAACACAACACTCGCTTTGGGAGTGTTTATGAAGTGCTGAAGAGGCATCGCCACCTGCTTCAGGTGCTTGATGTTGAACAGTTGAACGGTCTTCCTGAGGAAGGAGGCGGTCTTTACTTAAGGGGAGATGTTTGTAGTCCAAGGTCAGCAGAGATACTAATGAAGTCGAAGTTCTTCAACACCTATACCCACAACCCATTTGTATATTCGACAAGTGGGGTTCAATGTTTATTGTTTTTTGATATCAGTCCTTCTGTAGCAAAATTGACAATTGGTTGGATGGACTGCATGGGTAAAGATGCATACATAGTAAAAATAAATAAAAAATAAATGCGTGAGTCTTTGCTAATTTTACGCAACTACCATTTTCATATATATATATATATATATATATATATATACACTCCTAACATTCAAACTTCACATGCACATAAAACGTGTTGCAGTTTGGTGCTGTTTTGAAGCAGGAAAAAATACTTGTGCTGTTGTTTTTAAGTCAATGTGTTTCCGTTGACAAGGGGGCACCTTGTTAAATGAAAGGGATTCACAAAAATCTCATCAGAAGTTGATATTTCAACTAGTTCCATCGTAACGTAGATTGGAGTTTGAAGGAATGATTTTTGATGCACCAATGACCGTGATCAAAACGTTCTTATCTCAATGTGAAACTTTTTAAGCAAAAACCACAAACAAGTTGCAGTTTCTTGTTGATGGTCGTCATGTAAACATGGCCTACAACAGATCGTGTGCCAATTGGATGATCTGATTAATGGGCAAATCGCAGTATAGTGCCCATAGTCTTTTTCATTCTGTCAAAACTGAATGAAGAGTAAATAAAAAAAAATATGTGTTTAGAGATGGTGGTATTTGTTATAAGGTCAGCAGTAAAGTGGCAATAACATAGTGATGACGTGAATGAATACTACTACTCCAGACGCTGTTTTTTGAATAAACAAGTACATGTACTTAGATTAATTTGACTCTGGCAGTGGACCCTTGTGAAGGGGTCGGGGAGTCCCACATTGCTGGGTGCATAGGGTCCAACTTGCTTGTTTTAATGTTTGTGGTAACTTTTTCTGTATTTACCCACCCACAAAATTTAACTACTGATATATCTCAAGTTACTACTCAACTGTCATAAAAGTACAAGTGCATGTGCTTGAATTAATTTCACTCTAGTACTGGACCCTTGTGAAGGGGTTGGGGGTCCAACATGGCTGGGTGCATGGGGATCAATTTGCTTGTTTTAATGTTTGGTGTAACCTTTTAGATATTTACTACATTTATCCACCCTTGAAACTTAACTACTGATGTATGTCAAGTTACTACTCTCAACTCTGTGTATAAATCATTTTATTCTACAATGTATTTTGTGTTTGCTACCCAGTGCTTTAAGTGGAAAAAAATAAGTGTCGGTACACTTCTTGGTGACATGCTGTCCGTCTCTCATACAAATATAGGACAATAACATAATATTCAGTGGTGTGCGCAGACATTTTGTACGGCAGCTGGTCAGTTTAAAATAAAGGCACCTAGTGCAGAGTGTGGATCCACCGGCGGCTTTATTATTATAGTGTGAGATTAAAAAAAACAACCAAAAAAACACAAGTACATGTTGTAAGTAATTGCATATTTATTTAAATATTGGCATACTTTTAATAGTTCCCCCTACAATATTAAAGGAAAGAATGAGAGTGAGTAAGAGAGAGCTATAGAGATGAGTGGATGTCACTACACACCATCCTGAATAAGTTCAGATATGCTGTTGTTGTCCCTGTGGGGATTTTTTTTTTAATCAGTCTATACGGCATTACATGTATTGGGTGTAATTTAAGGCGTAACTGTGAAAAAAAGCTGCAGTGAATCCATTTGAAAATTGACCCAGAGGTACCTGGGGTCATGCAGAACAAGAATGTGGTGCAGTTTGCTGAAAACAATTAGATTTTTTAGGGAATTTTTTAAAATCTGCCTTGACAGCAATATTTCAATTAGGTGTGATTTTTGTGATTGTGAAAAAAATGCTGCAGGACAGGAACCTGGTGCAGTCTGCTGAATACTATTTGAATTTAATTTTTAGAAAATGTTCTGCCTGTACAGTAATATAACAATTTAAGTGTGTAATTGTGAAAAATGTTGACGTCGATGAGAATCTTAATATGGGCCATAAACTATTTGAAAAAAATAAATTAATATAAGCTGCACCCACCATATTTGAAAAGAAAAAATATATTTGCACATATACAGTATAGGCCACACATGTCTATAAGCACATGTGTCCACGTTGTAACAGGGCATGAATTTCACTGTGGGATTGCAGTTTTTTTTTTCTTTCTTTCTTTTTTTTTTAAGAAAAAAACAAGTTTTAAACACTGCTTCCATGGTGGGGCCACGGACTGGACTTTAGAGGGAAATAAAGTCCAGTCCAGTAATAAATAAATTACTGCAAAAATACACATACACTGAGGGTTTTATCTCATAAAGTATTTGCTGATTGTGATTGTGAGGAGAGAAGATTTTCCTGTGAAGATGATCGATCAGCCCCGGAGCGCAGCCACGGAGGGCAGAGTTACGTGATGCACCTGAACGCATCACCCATGTATCGTCGGCATGAATCTCGTTTACAAGTAAAAATCCATAACTTAGCCTCGCTGTTTAAGTTGCTGGGTTTAAAGTGTGTGAAAAAAGTAGCGGCTGACAGTCCGGATATTACAAAAAATTTCCGCACGCACCGTACACACAAATTTAAAAGAGCCAGTACTGTGTACCGCTGCATACCGGCCCACTTTAAGCACAGTTGCGATCAATAAAATACGACTATCTTACCAGCAGCGCTCTCCAGATGTTTTCATTCACATTTCAGGCTGTTTTCCCACGCTATCATCGGCGAAAACGCGAGAATCACGTGATCGCTCTCTCGGGATGAGATCTCGTTGAAACGTCACTCAAAAATTGCCGTGCCCAGCGATGATGTGATCCGTTGGTGATACCAAGTGATGTTTCCCGAAAAAACGTCTAAATATTGCCAAAAAAATCACTAGCCCGTTCGGGCAAGGTGGGTAGATGATTCACTTGCCCGAGCAAAGCTTTTACTAGCCCCAGACGTTTGGACAAGCCTTAATGGTGAGCCCTGATTACTTTAAGCAGATGGTGTTGAGAAATGCTCTAATCTGCCAAAACCGAGTGCTGAAAAGTTATGAAATCTTTATTACATAATTAAGACATAGCTGATGAAATCCGTTTTTTTTCCTGACTTGCAGTTTTTGTCACATTCTATAATTTAATTCAGTAATTCAAAGGAAAATTAAGATTTACATTACCACTCATTAAAAAAAAATTTGCCTGTTTCGGCGGTAATTCGTAGCGAAAGACTAACACAATCTGCAGTCCCACACTTCCACACTTTTCTGACAACTGATTTGTGTGGCATCGAGTTTTAGTAATTATGAATGTCAGTTATTCGTAAATATGTTCCTGGCTGGAACCTGCTGGCTGGGAGGATCCTTTCTGTACAGAGTTCATGATCTTTTTGCATTCCCGTCCAGGTTTCCCAAACTCAATGCAACAACAAGCTTGTTAAATGCGATGGTTGAAAATTAGGTTCTAGACCAGGGGTGTCAAACACATTTTAGTTCAGGGGCCACATACAGCCCAATTTCGTCTTGAACGTGCAGGGCCGGTATAATAGTGCCATAATAACCACAGTATACATGATGAAAATGTCTATATTTTTCACAAAACCAAACAATTACTGCAGAAAATGACTACAATCTGAACATAAAGCCGCAATTCTTACAGTGTTTTCTTTCAAAAATATATCTTTTAATTTTAACCAGCATTAACTGCAATTTCATGTTGCATTGCATGACAATATTTCTCAAAATGTCCATCTAATCAGTAGTGTCCAAAACTGCAGACATCAGCACTGGTCAGACACATAACAAAATATCTGTATTTAGAGAACTTCTCTTTAACAGTGACTGAAGGTGAACATTAGGCTATTAGCCTGGGTAAATCAAATGAACAGAAGTTATAACACAAAATAGAATGCAATGAACCATCATTAAAGTGGAAATGAAACAGTCAACCAAGTTAACATTTTTTACAAGTGCTATTCATATCAATAATTAACTTGAATCATATAAATTTATTAAGAAAAGAAGAAGAAAAAACTAAATCAGAGTTACACTCAACTTAGTCCTCTGAGCCACTCATCCACAGAACTCGCTTTACAACCGATACCCAAGTAGTTTGTTTCTGAGCCCGTGGATTCTCGCTGAACACTGGTCATTGGGAAGGATGATTGTCTCCTCAACTACGACAGCCACGTTGAAGGGTGAGGAGGAAACGCATCATGCAGAACGCCTTCATATCTGATCAACAGTCCAATCTGCATTGCTTTCATTAGAAGGTCGAGGGTCTCTCCGTGGACCTTGCGATAACCACATGCACATATTCAATAACTTGCAACTTTAACAGTTAGAAGAACACAACCTTTTAGGTAAATAACAATAAAATATCCACATTTACTAGGATTCATATTGTGTTCAATACAGAACAATATGCAGTGTTTCCCAATAATTAATGGGAAACACTACACAGAATCCTTTAGGAAACACTGATGTGTGATTCAGCCTAGTAATGTGACTATTTTTAAGAATTACTGTAAAAACTGGTCAGGGTTTGATTATGAAAATTTGTTACATTGGCATTTCTAAATTAATTAACAATATGAATATTATCAAATAGTTTTCAAAACCAGTAAAACTTATACTATTACAAAAATAAATCATCTCATTGAAGAATATCCATGGGGTGGGTGGGTGCAGCTTTTCTTTCTTTTTTTTTTGGTTGGTTAATATGGAATCACATGAGTGCCAAAATTAAAAGGAAATAAATGTGGAAATATAAAGAGAATCAATAATACAAAAAATATACAAAAGTAGTCATATTCTTTTTCTATCTTGTCTTTGCTTATTCCATTTTGTCAATGCTTCTCCTGTTTTGTCTTTGTCTTTTCCATTTGCTTTTTGTCATTGCATTTAATCGATGAGTCAAGCCGTCTGGAAAAGACAAAAGCAATACAATGCAAATCAGCAAGAGCTGTGGGCGGGTCTGTCTGTTCAGGGGGACTAGTCCATACTTTTAACTGACACTTAAAATGGAAATGAAGCACTCAACGTAAAGCAGTAAACATTATTTACTAGACAGAGCCCTATTCTTATAAATAATTATATAATAAACATGAAAAATATAAACATATGAAAGAAAAACAGATCGTCGTTTCTATCTTTCGTTGCAAGAGCGCCGCCAACTTGCAGTACTATTAGCTGTGACGTCACTGGGTTGGTTGGCTTCGGAGCTGCTTCGAGTCTGTTTGTTCACATCACAGTGAGAGATCATTACAAGAGACAACAGAGTGACCGATGAAGACTGATGAGCCACAGGAGAAGAGAAGAGAAGACAAAAGACGGGACACTACTGCACTGCTCTTGGGTGTAAACATGAGTTTGATAAAGTTCAGGCCGAGGATAAAACACTTCACACTTCTGTTGTGAACTGTTTAGTCTGTGAACTGTTTAACTTGGTTGACCGTTTCATTTCCACTTTAATTTTATGTTCAAACAAAATCAATAATTGTTATGTCTTTATTTAAAAAAACAAACTTGAAAACTCCACCAGAACCATTAGCATCTTATTTAACCTCAAGTTTGGCTTGTCTGATCCTTTATTGATGCACCCTTTATTTCCCATGATTTTGTTTTGTTGTATTCCATAATTTAAGGGGTTAAATATGTTAAGTTAAATAGTTCATTGCTAAATTATCAATAAAAATTACACATGAAATGTTATTTTCCCATATTGAAGTTAACATTAAGTTTTTAACACAGTTTATCACTGGTTGTTTTATTTAATTCTAATAAATCAGACCATAGAAACAGAAGATTGTGAGTAAGGCTGAAGTTTGTTTGTGTGTATGTCTATTGTGCAGTTTGTGTGTGGAAGGCTGTAGTTTAAGTGTTTGACTTTGTACTGTATTTGTTTATCCATCCATTATCTCCCGCTTATCTTTTTCCGGGTCGCGGGGGTGGCAGTCTGAGCACCGATTAAGAACCTTTCCTGTCTGTGGTGAGCCCACGGGAAGGTGGCGCCCAACGTGGGACATGAACCCGCTACCTTGAGAGTGCGAGTCTCATGCTCTACCAACTGAGCTCGCCAGGGCTCCTACTGTATTTTTATATATAAATCTTTTTCTTTACCCTGAGCATGACATGTGAGAGAAAGAGAGCTTGTCAGTCAAAAAAACATCAGAGCAGATTAGGCCAAAAATAAGCAATTTTTGTCATCAGTCTGCCAGTGATTAAAATGATAATGAAATGTATAACAAAATGATTAAATGCTGTTTGATGGTATTAATGCTCAAGACAATTAACTGAGAATTGTCCATGATTCTTATGAGCAAAGGAATGAATACCTGTCTTTCACTGACACAGGCCATCTGTCCATGATGGTAGAGATGAGTGTCTCATCACCAATGATCTCTTGTCTTCTCTGTGAGAAAGTTGCAGTCATTAGCTCATTCACGAGCTGAAGATCTGGATGTCTTTTCTGCACTTCTAAACGAATGGTCCTCCTGTCCTCCTCAGACTTTTCGTCAGTTTGTCCTTCAGGTGGCATTGACAAGTAGTGGACCTCTCCTTTTTTGGACTTCTTGACAGGCTTGCTTTTTTCTTCTCCCCTTTTTCTTTTATTTACAAGAACTTAAGGGCATCCAGCAGCCATTAGCTTCTGACGGTAATTGCCCCCCCAAAAAGAACTTGCACTTCAATACCAAATACCACCTTACCAAAGACTATTTTTTATTTGAATGTGAATGTGACATGCTGCTGCTGCTATTAGTGATGCAACAAACGGAATTTCGTTGTATTTGCACAATGACAATAAAGCTTCTTAAATCTTAAATCTTAAATGCGGTGACGGTACGCGACGTACCGATACCAGCCAAGCGCACAGTAAAATATGGTTTTAATAGCCTCACTACCTTCATACCAATATACTACCATTTTACAGAACAACCCTGCAAAGAATCAAACACAGCATACCTCAAACAACAAAAGGAAAGACACAAATCTCTATACATGGCAGAGAATAGGATTTTTTACAACTTTAAAACGTGGTATTTGAAAAATACTATTAAAGTAACATTTGGCAACCTTCAACATAAAGCAAACATACACGCACATAACAAACCAACAGGCACACAACACGCTAGCTACTTTATCCGCCAATTATTTTAGCAGGACACAGCAAATAAGCTAGCCGAAGTCCGAAGACAGAGTAAATAAAATACTTGAAATAAATGTCCCGTTACTCAATTTAGACTTCTCTAGTTGTTTGTAAAAATTAAAGGACATAACTGGCATGTATTATAAGGAGAATACAAATTAAATAAATATATGAACTTACACAAAAGTCCCAAAGCTGCAGATGGGCAGAAAATGTCCCCTTGGTGTTGCTTCTCACTCGTGATGAATCGAATCGCTCTGCCCTTGTCGAAACTGTTGTAAGGAGCATGATCTCTTTCCTTCAGTGAAACTAGTCCCCTGCCATTTGTGTATATTTTTGTTGGAAAATTAATTATAGTTATACTTTCACAGTGTAACTGCCATATTAGAGATAATTCTTGAAGTGTTCACGGTTAAAATATTAAAAAAATTATAAAAGGAGGATTATAAAATTTAACCGTCCTGCCCACAATCTCCCGCCTTTTTCTTTTTTTTAAATTTTTTTTTCCAACTAATAATTTAAATGACGAAGTTCAATAAACTTCTGCAGATCTGGCAAACATCAACACAACTCATTCTTTTCAATTTCACATTTAAAAACTCACAAAGTTGAGTTCAAATGCCAAAACGTATTAGAGCTCTTTGAGTTAAAGAAAATTAACTAATCAACATAACAAAATGGGGCTGTGATCTTTTACAGTATACAAATAACCCCCTTTCCTCGATCACAACTACTCAGTAAACAGTATTCTGATAAAAACCTGAAAAATGGTCCATACTTCTTCCAAGCTGACTTACTTGAACGTTTCTCTAAGAACAAATTTACCTGTTGAGTGAATCAGAGTTGCTGACCCAGAAATTTTGCAGAAACCCGAACATTTGATGAATTCCCGACATTTCTACTCCTTCCCATAGCGGAGCTTTTAACATGTGATTGATATGTTCATTAATTAGCCAGCTGGACTTGAACGAATGTGGACTTAGCCTAGGGAAGCTGCCCCATCATAGGAATACTTAGTTCCAGTGGATGCCATACAAGCTGGCTCATTACAAAGATTCCAATTGTATGTCTAAGAGTATATATTGTGTACAGAATGTACATATACAGTAAAGAGGCCATAAGGCCTCTGGGGTGTGTGCTGGTAACATATGATACTGTTGAAGATGTTACCATGAAGAGAAAGGTTAGATATGAGACAAAATAAAGTTTTACTTTCTGCTTTATAACTCAGTTGTCATGTTTTTTAGAAATTGATAAGATAGATATTGATGCATGTCAGACAAAACGCTCAAGGAAATTATTATTCCACAAGCAATACAGTTGAAAAGGAAAAATCACAAGCTGAGTTAAACAAAAAAGGTTACCAGATTAAGAAGGCATGAAAAAAAACGGATAGGCATGTATAGAATCCAAGTGTTGTGATACATGCATGTGGTGCAAGAGTGAGGCCCCCATTAAACAATATTTTCAGGTGAAATTGGAAAACTTTTGTTGCGTCTTGGTTGACGGTTTACGCGACAACAGTGATTGGAGTCAATGAAAACACTACTACTACTACTGCACATCCTCCCCATAGCCGTAGTAAATAGCTGTCTGCACATGCTCAGTAGTTGGACAATAAAAACAATGTTTCCTCCAGAGTGTCATGACTGCCAGTCCATATTCTCCTGGGACTTTGTGGTTTTATAGTTGACAGTCACTGTAATGACAATCCAACTTGGTCGCCTGTCCACTAGAAGGTCTGTGTACTTGCAATTGTTATTGTTTATAGAGTATTGTTCTTTGTGTGCATGTGTGTGAAGTTTCATTACCAAAACAAACAACAGTGCCAACTCATGGCCTGAGGCCTGTACTACGAACCGGGATCAACATATCCAGGATCTCTCTGTTTCCTGGGTTGACTTAACAAAATGGAGACGCACAGCTTCTGGCAAGGTCGTCAGCCGGTCTACAACAACTCTACCCTCAATTCCGAGTTTCAGGCTCTTTGGGTAAAGATCTGGCATTGGGGGGAGACAACTTCAGGATTCACCAACAAGATGCCAATGTCCATTTGGCCAAATGACTCATCACCATCCTAAAGATAAACACAAATGATTACCAGAAATATAAATAATTGAATTAAATGTACAGACACGATCTTTGTACAAACATGGAAAGGGAATTGTTCTGGTATCGCCTCCATGTTTTAGTCTGTAGTGTCTGAGCAAGTAACCCCTCTTTTCACTATTGAACTCACAATATTTACAGCTCCACCGCATGTTGGGTAGCCACCTGTAAAACAGAAAATATGTTTTAGTGTTTAATTGAAGTAAAACAAAACAAACAGCATTGTCAGTGTATTAGGCAAATCTTGATGACTGAGAAAAAAATTCACCTGTGTAGGTTTAAACTATTTCGGCATCAGAGACAGGTAATACGGTAGTTACATTTACTGGTTTACTCAGTTACATGTACTTGAGTAACCACTTGAAGTAAATTAACTTCTTAGAGTAGTTCAATCACAGTACTTTTAACTTCTACTTAAATTACATATCTGTACTCTTCCTTGAGTTAAAAAAAAAATCCTATTATATAGGATTCTTCCTATCTCAAGTTTGCCGAAGTATTGCCTCAATGTGTTTATTTATTGCTGAAAAGAAAGAAACTTCCCTCTCAAACATAAAAAAGTTCCTAAATTCATGTCCTACTGTTGTTCCAGAACCTTTAGTTTTTAGAGCGTCTGAGACGCATCTGCTTTGAACACTGCCAGTACGCTTCTCTCCGCCTCTGTCTCGTCATTGTCCCTTGTCATTGACAAACAAACACACACACACACACACACACACACACACAGAGGACTGTGTCTAATTTGGCTGCATCTGGGTCAGCCTGTTTGAACAGAGTGCACCGCTCCTCCAACCTGAGACTGCCACAAACCGCCTCCGTCTGTCCATTTGTTCTCTTCCTCTGCCATCGTCTCTCAATCATCTCCTCCATCTGCAGTCACTACGCTCTCAGCTTTCTCCCTCCATTTATATGCCACTCTGCTGTCATTCCACCAACCACTGTGTCCCCGCATGGCCTCAAACCTTCAACCATCCATTCCATTCCATTGGTGGCTGCAGGGTCTTCTGAATGTGTCTCACAGGATTTGCTCAGGCACCAACAAAAAATCCTTCAACTTTTATAATGATCTCTTTTACCCCGTCACTCTCAGTCTGTATTATTTTGCTGTGAAATCAAATGCATGTGACTTTCAGTAATGCCGATAACGTGTTAATTTGTAACGTGTTACTCTGTTATGACAACTTTTTTTCAGTAACAAGGAATCTAACGCTTTACTATTTCCAAACTAGTAGTCAGATTAAAGTGACTTATGCTAGTCACTGTGCGTTACTATTGTAGCGTCCAACAGGACGAGTTTCTTGTCTTCAAAGCCGCTTTATTATTAAACTGAACCCAGTGCTCCTCCATTCTCCTCCAAACTGACACAGACACACGCAGCACATGCATACAGTCTGCACGCTCACTTGACCCGCCACCTTCTCCACTCTCAGCCAATCACAGGCCAACTCGCTCTAACGGTGCATTCAGGTGACACAAAAGAATGGGAACAAATTAATGTCATTAATAAACCTCAACATTGCAACCAGCCTCCCCTTTTTTCAATCAATCAATCAATCAATCAATCAATCAATCAATCAATCAATCAATCAATCAATCAATCAATCAATCAATTAAATAATTAAAGATTGTTTTTGTCCCCCATTAAAAGGTCACATAGAGCAGGTAGTGCAAATAAATAAATAGTGCAACAACAGACTACAACTTCATCTCCGGGTAAATAAATACCAGTAATAGTGAAAATCAGATAATAAAAGCATGAATCAGATATAAATGCAACAAAGAATGTAGATCAAAGTTTAAATATGTACAAGCAGGAGGCCAGCCAGTGATCAGCACTGAGTTTTTGGTAAAAGCGGTTGTCATTGTTGTCTTGAGATTGGGGGGGTTGTCGGCAGCTGCTAAAAGTAACTTACAAAAATTACAAAATTACTTACAATCTAACTTAGTCACTTTTAAAAACAAGTAATCACTATATTAACTAGGTAAATTTTTTAAGGCGTAACTAGGAATCAGTAATCAGATTACTTTTTCAAGGTAACTGTGGCACCACTGGATATTTTAACCCTTTATCCCCCTCCCAGAGGAAAAAAAAAAGACAATGAAATACTTTCTTCCTAAACCAGAGCCGAACAGACTCAGATTCCTTAGAAAATAAATAATAAGAGACCCATGTAAATCTTTAAAATACTTACTGAAGTTAAGTCAGCTGACCACAGGATGCATTGTCGTACAGCTTTATTCCACAAGGTGGTGTCGTAAGTTGCAATATACAACGGGGACCAAGAAATATACCACTGGACACAACAGTGATTAAACAATGAAGAGCTAAAAAAAAAAAAGAAAATGAAAAAACCCACAAAACCAGTTAAAATGATGAGCTAAACAGATAAAATAAAAAGATATAGCAATTTAAGAAGTATATGTGATTAATACATAATGTCATGCATGTTTAACTAATGCATGACATTAGTTAAACATGTATCACGTATCATGAAAATTAGATATATTAATGTAACTTTATGTAAACTTTGTTAATATTGTTCCAATTGTTCTTAATAACTGTGCTCTTTTGTCTTGCCCTTCATTTACATCAGCTATGACTGAACCTTGTGTGTGTGTGTGTGTGTGCGTGCGCGCGCGTGCGTGCGTGTGTGTGTGTGTGCGTGTTTCAGTTTGTTGAATGTGTTGGTTTTTTTTTCATTTGTGTGCTGATGAATTCCTCTCTATGTGGCCACCACATTTAAAATTAAAAGCAAAAAGACATAAGATAAAAAAGTGAATTTGAAATAATTTTGGGAAAACATGTGTTTGGAACCATTCACACACAGAAAGCAGCACAAATTGCCACCGTTAATGTAAATTTCTGGGTTTTAGGATTACATTGTGCCAATGAGTGGGGCCAGCAAGTAAGATTACACAAAGTTATCTGTGTGATGAATGAAACAATTTGAGTATTAGCAGGGATAGATCTTAATTTTTTCCCACTAGTCGAGCGGACTAGTGAGCCATGGGTTGCACTAGTTTGCCATGGGTCTCCAGATTTTTCACTAGTCCTACACCCAGTGGAATTAATTTTGTTAAACGAAAACAGTTTCATGTTATATTAAAATCATGATCATAGAAATAACAATTGATTTTTTTAAATGCTACATTTTGTGTTGCAGATACATCATCTTAGAAACTCTAAAACTTTTTGCCATGTTCCCTTATGGTACATGGCAAAAAACTAGAAAAACTAGAAAAATGTAGTCACCCCCTGCCTGTAATGCCTGTTCGCAACAATATATTCATTCTATAATGTTTCCAGGGCTTGACATTAAGGATTTTGACAGCTTTTTACTTGCCCGGACAAAGTTTCACTTGCCCAAAGTTTGATGGAAATTTAGAAGCTTGGGTAATGTATGAATCCGACCAATAAATACATTGTAATATGTTTCTGTAATTGTTTTTTTGAATAAACTTGAGGTATATTTGACTCCAATGAAAAATGGCTTGACAATAATAATAGGATTTCACAAATTATTTTTACAGTTTATCCTTCTTTCCATGAGAGTATCCATGCAGATTCTGACATAGTACTGAAGTATTTAGACATTTAGCCTATCAGAGTTAATTTACATATTTAATGTGTAAATAAACACATTAACAGTGTTATTTCCATCACCTCAGAATAGTTGAAAACAACTGTCTGTATACATTATATATTAAATTGTTTTGCATACTAGAGAATTAATGTCTACTATTTAGACAAAAGAAATAGTAGTATCATACATTAAATGATATTATTCAGTGACTAGAGTACACCAATAAAAAGACACAAAACTGAAGCATGCATAACACAAACTGACAAAATGTGTATCCAGTTATCAGATATTAACAAATATTGAAGCGCAATTCATGGACATTCAAATGTTCTTATTTCAGGTGTCTGATTGAGGGACAGCTTCAGGAACTTGCTCAACTACATTGCAGTAGGGACGCACCGATCCACATTTCATCACTTCCGATCAGATCCCGATACCCAAATTTGTATATCTGCCGACACGATTCTGATACCAGAGCTCTGTTTGCTTTAATATTATTATTAGCATTATTGTTGAGTTTATATGAGGCTGTAATCATCGCCTCTCTACAGGCAAGTATGAAATGTACTAATGTATGCATGTATTCTCTCAAAAGGCAACTTGAGGTTAGTATGAGGTCAGAAAAGGAAGCAGTACAAACTATTTTTGTTCCATTTGGACAATGTGGGGGCCTGCATGACATCATCATCTCATAATTAGTGTTGTCACGATACCAACATTTTGGTATTGATACCGATACCAGCATGTATTTCGATACTTGTTCAATAGAGGGAATGTCTAAGCCCTCAAAAAATCCATCAAAATTTGGAACGGAAGTATTGTGATCCGAAGAGTAAAGAGACATGTAGAATTCCTCAAATGTCTTATTAATTTCAGAGAGGTCTGTTGTAATACCCGTGGTTGTTTGAATTTGAGGAATTTGGCGAGCTGCCGAAGCTTGATGCAACTGGTGTGCCAGAAGTCTACTGGCCTTATCACCATGCTCGAAAAACCTAGACCTGGTCTGAATGAGAAGTTCTGTAGATCGGTGTGTAGCAAGAACATCATAATCTGCCTGCCGCAACAAACGTTCTTTATACAACTCAGGTGAGGGGGAGGCGGCATACCTATTATCAAGCTGAGATATTTGTTGTGCGAGATTGGTAAGTTTTTCTTTTCTGAGCTTATTCTCATAACCAGCATATGAAATAATTTCTCCTCTAATATATGCCTTTAGTGTCTCCCACAGAAGGGAGGCTGATATACCTGGGGTCATATTGGTGTCAGTAAAGAAGTCAATTTGCTGAGAAATAAAGCTCACAAAATCCTCACTGGAAAGCAAGCGTGGATTTAAATGCCACTGTCATTAACTAAATTTCTGAAATGTATTTTCAAGGAAACAGGCATGGTCAGATAATACCATAGCTTCATATTTACAGTCAGAGACTGATGGGAGTAACCTATTGTCAAGGAGGAAGTAGTCGATTCGGGTATATGTATGATGAACATTTGAGAAGAAAGAATACTCCCTTTTGGAAGGGTTAAAGTGACGCCAAACATCAGACACAGCAGACTCCTGAATAAAAGTCTTGATCACCTTAGAAGATCTTGAGGGTGGAGACACTCTGGGGGAAGACCGATCCAGCTGTGGGTTTAACCAGCAGTTAAAGTCTCCTCCTAATATCAAATGATGAGAAGACATATCTGGTAGTAACGAAAAAATATGTTTAAAGAAAGAATCGTCATCAAAATTTGGAGCGTAAATATTTGCTAATATTAAGCGAATATTGTGGATCTGACCTGTAACAATAATATATCTACCATTAGGGTCAGATATTGTGTTAGTGTGATTGAACGGAATAGACCTATGCAATATGACAGCTACACCTCTAGATTTGCTATTGAATGATGAATGATAGATTTGCCCAACCCATCTATTCTTCAATTTAAGATGGTCTGTAACTTTAAGGTGAGTTTCTTGCAAATAGATGATATGTGCCCCCAGGTGTTGAAGGTAGTGAAGCACCTTGCTACGTTTGATAGGATTATTAAGCCCTTTACAGTTGAGACTAGAAAATATTAAATCCCTTCCTGTTGGTATAGTTGATGTGTTAGACTGTGTCATGATAGGAAAACAAAGTTACAATATAAGAAAATAGGTGGTGGTCTGCAGAGTCCCTGAAAATATGACTGATGTGAAAACATACAATAAAACTCAAAAAACAACCAAAAAACCCATCCTCCCACCCACCCACATTGGCAGAAGCATCTCCCCAAACGAGACGCGCGCATCCCTCCCACATCCTGTTAACAAACACTCTAGTCTAGTTAAACACTAAACTATACTCACCAACTGTTATTGGCCAGCTTGTGTGAAATGTGACATATTGGTAAACAAAATAGTTTAATACAAAGTAAGAACCTTAAAACTAGGCAAAATTTAATTAACTCTTCAAATATGAACATTTTCAAACATTGGAATTAGAACAAGGCACACGTTAAATAATGATAGTAAATTCAATTAAAAAAAACAAAAAAACAACCTTGAAATTAGAGTAACACCTGGAGGTGCATATGTGCAGACATTATCAAAATACACCTGGGCTAAGAAACCCACATAAAGTATAACTATAACACACATAAATAAAAAAATAAATAAATAAATAAATAAATAAATAAATAAATAAATAAAAAAAAATCAGACCGTCATTTGTAGTAAACCATGTCCATAACGTTTAAGTATCCAGAGCAGAGACATCACCAGGCAGGACTCGTAGGAGCTCACTTGTTCACTGGCGGGTGTATTAAACTGTTTCAGGACTGACCGCTTTCTTAATGTGTTTCTGTATGAAGTCTGAGGCTGAGGTCGGGTCGTCAAACCTGTGGGTCCGGCCGCTGGGCAAGGTGATGCGGAGAGTAGCTGGAATGATGAGACCAAACTTGATGTTGGGGCACGCGTGAAGCTCCCTCTTCACGGGAGTGAAGGCGGCTCGTTTTTTAGCCACTGTCGGGGTAAAGTGCGGAAATATGGAGATCCTGCTCCCGTTGTACAGCAGCGGTGACAGCTCACTGGCTCGACGCAGGATTTGGTCGCGGACCTGGGAGAGGTTTACACGGACAACGAGTGGTCACGGCGGCTCGCCCTCCCTGGGTTTGGCACGTAGTGAGCGGTGTGTCCGGTCCAGCACAGGCTTATCGTCCAATCGGAGCAAGTCTTTGAGGAACCCGGCCGTGAACTCGATGGGACGAGGACCCTCCGCACCTTCAGGTAGGCCCACCAGCCGCACATTATTCCACCTAGAGCGGCCCTCCAGGTCCTCGCACTTCTTCGTCAGCGCCTCGACTTGGGTGGTTAGCTTAGCAGCCTTCCCCTGGAGGTCGGCTAGCAGGGTAGTATGCTCGTTAGCTGATAGCTCGAGGCCTGCTACTATCTCACCGTGAGCTTCAAGTTTACTCTCCAAAGGTCCAAAAGCCGCAGATAGTTCCCTTTTCACGGTCGCGGAAATGACAGAGTCAAACCTGGAGATGATATCCGCACGCATGTCATCCATCATCGTCTTTATGCTTGCCAGCAGGACCTCGTTAGCATCCGTCTCACGCGGGGAGTCGGGCTCAGGAGACAACCGGGACTTAGCACGGCCCGTCTTAGCCAGGTCGGATTTTGCTCGGCTAGTCATTTTTGTTGTCGCAGCTGAAGAGCAAAAGTCTCAAAAGTATAGAACGAGCAGTTATAATGCCCAGTGTACACGAATGGTGAGGATTTTTGTGAAAATATATTGTTAAAAAGTCACATTTCAGGGAGCCACTAGGAAACACGTCCTACATCCTCAGTGCTCAGCAGCGCCCCCCCGTGTCTTCATCTTGTGTAGCACTTCATTAGCGCAGCTGATTTTTGCCAGCTGCTTGACAGCGAGTCCAGGTTTTGATGGATGAATTTATTGTTTTTGTGATGAGCTCCTTTTTCTGTCTTCTTTCTTGCTGAGAATTGTCCTTGTCTCTGAATCTAGCTTTCGTTATTCAGCCTACCATACAATAGAATACAAAGATATCATATGGTACACAGCAGCAGTAAAAGGCTTAAGTTTCATTTACACAGTAAAGAGAATCGTTTGAGTGGACTGTGGACATTTATTCACTCAATACAAGACACGTACATACTAAGTCAGTATGTTGAGATTATAGAGCATCTTCTTCCAAATATCCTCCAACTAACTGATGAAATTTTAGCCCATATTAATGACATACCGATACCACCATGTAGTTTGATACTTTCGATACTTTTCGATACTTTTCCAAATAAAAAGAGAACACAAAAAAAAATGTCATTAGATACAGCCTGTCTTAAGTAGGACCAATGTCTTTAAATGGTATGTTACTATGCAGTAATCTTTATAACATTAAATGGCTAAAATAAAATATTTCCATATTATATTCTTTTATATTATTTATTATATTATATTTGTAACACTAATATTTATAATAGCTTCATTTTTTTCCAGAGCTACTTTTTCATGGGTAGATAATTTACTACCTGTCATTCTTTGAACTCCTTAAGCAGGATTGGGTGCTTGTCCTTCAGGTGTTTAGCCAGGTTAGTAGTGTTTCCACCCTTGGCCAGACATGTTCTTAAACGCTGTTTGCACAGTGGTGCTTCGGTGTTAATGGCGACACCATGCTCATTTGTTTTGAAGCCAATGTACTTCCATATAACACTTCACGCACCTGTTTTTTCTACAAGTTGCGGCCTTGTGGATGTATCAGCAGCCATGGTTTCACTTCTGTCTCTCTCTCTCTCTCTCTCTCTCTCTCTCTCTCTCTCTTTTATTCCTCTCTTTCACCAGACTCTTGCTCTTTGCTGCTACCTCCTTTTGGGATACACTCTATTTCTTTTTACAGAGTTTCCAAGGGTCGTTTGAGTCAGTTACGCATGCGCACTCTCACATGGACGCAAACGCCATGTCATTTACGCGAGCGCATCCGGTATTCTTTTCAAAGTACAAGCTCAGTTGGGAGAAGATTGTTTTGAAAATACGTTGTTTTGATGTTTATTTTTAAGTTAAGTCCAGGAATGTTGTTGGTAAATAAGGTCGAGTATGAAGCTCTTATTCAATTGTGGATCTCGGGTCAGAGCACGGGAGCGCTCGTGCACCCCATCTCGGAGAAACCAGAGTGCAAAAACAAATTTAATAAAAATGAAAATAAAAAAAGTAACCAGAGCGCTGTTTTCCACACTTTCAATTGTCCAAAAAAAACCTGTAACCCTGATCGCATAAAAAGCTGTCAATATCTTGCGCGCACCCTTCCCTCAACAATGGCTCTCCCAGAGGGATCCCGCAGTCCTTCGCCACGCTCCCACTTCTACTAAATCTTAAGTGAATGAAAGTCAGAAAGCGGAGCAGCCCGCCGACGCTTCCCCCACAGAGAGACTGACTACACTCCGTGCAAATCACAACACAGTGACACTCCGCGGTGACGTAAAAAACCCCAAAAGATACCGGTACCGGCCGGGCCCAGTATAGTATTGTTTTTAAAGGCGTCAGTACTGCAATACCAATACAGTACCGGTATACCAAACAACCCTGTACTGTAATGATTATGACAACACAAAATGTATTCACAATAATACTCAACATTGTAGCGTGTTGCATGTTGAACCAAGTCCCTGTTTACACATTGTTTCAAGTGAAAACGCATTGTTTTTGCATTTTCATTTCAGAAAAGTTTTGCATTTACATGCCAGCGTTTTGACAACTTCGTCCATTTATATGGAAATGGCAACACTGAAAACGATGTCGTTTTCATGTTAAATCACCAGTTGGTGCTGTTGGTTGTTTTTGTAATGAAACCACACACACATGCTTGCAGAGAACAATACGCTGTAAACATTAACAATGGGAGTACACAGACATTCGTATGGAACAATGTTGGATTGCTATTACAGTGACTCTCTAACTCCCAAGTCCCAGGAGGATATGAACTGGGAGTCATGAAACTCTGGAGGAAACATTGTTGTTATTGTCCATCTATTCGCACATATGCACAAGATCTAATTACCACGGCCGTGGTGCGCATGACCAGTAGCAGCATCTTCGCGGTCTACAAGGACACGCAGCCTGAGCATTTTTAAAAGGTTCCACCTTGGGAGCCATTTTCAAAAAGTTGCGTTTTCACTCCAGCACCATTGTAAATAGATACCCAAAACGTTATGGAAGCTTTCCATTTTTATATTGAAACATTCTTTAAATGAGGCCTAATATTGCCGTGATATTGATGCATATGTGAATTCTAGCAGAACCAGGTATTTGCTTGAGTTTTAAATACAGTTTGCGTTCAAAAACAGCTGTGATAAAACAATCCCCGAGTGTTCTGAAAGTACTCATTAGAGATCATCAGTATGGGAAATGCAGTGGCACTGATAGAAAATGAGGTTCCCTCAGACTGATAAAATGTTGATAGGGGTTACATATGTGACCTGAACTCCAACACCACAGACTTAGTGAGGAAGATGTGAAGTAGGTTCAGAGTGTAAAATTTCAGTGCTTTGAAGAATTTCTTGTGATTGTGCGATATCCAGATGGTATAATCCAGAAACTGCCTTCAGAGCATGTACCACATGCTTTCAGCCACATGAGAAGCAAATCCGTGGTCAGTATTGTTTCAAAGAGACACAATATGCAGGATTCAACTGAATGCAAAGATCAAAACTGGAAATGGATCAGCGTGATTTAAAAGAAGTGACTTCTGTTTATTGCTGTTAGGATTCATGCTCGCAAAGGGATTCAAGTAATTGCTAGGAACAAGCCAGAAAGGTGAAAACACACTCTTAAAATTGAGTTGTAGGTGCCTTGTTAGAAAACTGTTTGCTATCTTGAGGCCAGGGAAAGTAATTATGCCAAATAATAGTAATTTCAAAGGCAATAATAAAAGACTGGCAATGTAAATCAAGCAGGAGTTTATCAGTAGTACTGCATATCAACCCTCAGCCTGATGATACAAATTTCAGAACCATGATCTCAACATGTGACAGGAAAAGGAGAAAGTATTTGGGATTTCACATATTACTGATTTCCCTCAAGCTTTCAGATGAGAAGAAAGTGAGGCGGACCTTCTTGTCGGGTTAATGGTGTCTCCAGGAAACATTCCCAAGAGGCTCAATGTGAAAATGCTTCCTGTTCTTAGTTTCTTCTTCACAGATGTTACCTGGTTAATTCTTTATCATAAACAGAAAGGTTCCTGTCACTCTCTGATCTTTTCAGATCCTCATGGGTCATTGTTCTTAAAAAAGCTGAACCTTTGATATTGTTCTGGTGTTATCTTGTCAGTTACTAAAGAGGAATTTAATACTGAGCACTGGATTGTTCTCAGAGTGAGTGTGATGGTTCGCAGAGTGTACAAAGGTTGAGTTTCTCTTGTACTGCTTTAACAATGTACTTTCAGTTGACCAATAACCTGGAGGTGTGAGTCAGTGTGTGGGGGACAAGTCCACTCTTTCTTTCTCTGAATACAAGGCATAAACCAAGCAGGAGGCCCCCGAACACACACCGGCACACAGATATGTAAATAGGGATGGGGCTGATCCGATCCAGTATCAGTATCGGGTTCCGATACCAATGTAATTCACATATTGGACATTTTTGATCCAACCTGCAGAGATTTCCGATCCATGAGCCTTGTCTGTACTTTAAATCGTCCCTAGGTGATAAATAACGTATTTTGAATTGGATTTACTGTTTCTGAAATGACTCCACAAGCGTTTCCCTGCCGGCTGCTCTGCTCCCTGGCTGCAAACTGTGGAATGGATTTGCTGACTCCTTACTCCGTGTCTCATTGAGAAATCCATTGCAACCATCCAATGCAGCCAGGCATCACTGTTTTAAAACACCAGCTCGCCGAGGCGAACGGCGCTGACAGCGGCATCAAAACAATGAACAGCTCGCTTCTCCATACTGTAGCAGGCGATTTACACCTCCGTGAAGCTGCCCCCTACTCCACGCAAAACTCCTTGAAAATAGTCACAATCATATGTGCTGCGTTAGTGCTGGAAAAATTGCTGGTTTGGCTGCGTTGCTGGACAATTTCCCCAGGGATTAATAAAGTGATTCTGAGGTTTTAAAGATATAACAAGTTTAATATGAGATGATGACGTCACGCAGACCTCCACAGTGTCCAAATTGAACAAAAATACTTTCTACTGCTTCCTTTTCTGTCCTGATACTAACCTCAAGTTGCCTTTTGGGAGAATACATGCATATATTCGTACATTTCATACTTGCCTGTAGAGAGGAGTTTATTACAGCCTCATATATAATCAACAACAATGATAATAATAATAATAATAATAATAATAATAATAATAATAATAAAGCGAACAGAGGTCTCGTATCGTAATAGTATAGGTATCGACAGATATTCAAATTTGGATATCGGATCGGATCGGAAGTGAAAGAACGTGGATCGGTACATCCTTATATCTAACCAACAGATGGTCTATGTCCTTGATTGATTGAATTCACTCATCTCTTGGCTGATTTCACCAGAGTTTATACATTGAGAAGCGTTCAGTTTGAAGTGTTTTCTGCATTTAGTCAACCAGGTCAAAACTTCCCAATGTTTGTCTTGCAGCTTCAGTTTCTTGTGTATCTTTTTCATCATCTTGAGAGATGATCCCATTGTTGACGTAATGCTTTAGCATTACGTCAGCTGCTCAGTTGCACACTATCAGGTCAGAGAGCGAAATCACAAAACCACAATAGGAATGATCATTGTTTCACTCAATCACTTGTTTCACAAAATTACTTGAAATACACAAAGATAAGTGTTAAGGTAACTCAAAATGTCTACATACTATATACAAAGATAGAAAATTGAGCATGGAAAGACTCCAAATGACCATTAAGTGACAAAAATAAATAAAAAAGGAACTCATAATGACCACAAAAGAAGAAAAAAACTTTTATTTACAACAAATATTCACCACAAAGATCCAAAACAAGTATGAAAAGACCTCACATTCATTGACTCAACGTATCACAAATCCAAAGTGAGTATGAAGAAACTTAAAATGCTACAGACATACAAAATTAAACATGAATAGACTTATAATGATTAATATAAACACAAATAATTATCGTTTCACTCAAAATAGCAAAAGCTTACAAAATAAACATGAGATTTAAAAGCACTATAAAATATTAAAATATTTATTTTTATATATATATATATATATATATATATATATATATATATATATATATATATATATATATATATATATATAGTATATATATATATATATATATATATATATATATATATATATATATATATATAGTATATATATATATATATATATAGTATATATATATATATATATATATATTTTTTTTTAAAGCACTATAAAAAGCACTATTAAAAAAACTAAATAAATAAATAATAATATGTATATATATTAGGGATGTCCCTGCATGTCAACTGTTTTATGTTCTGTGTCTTTGTGTTTTGTGTTCCTTAGGTCCCCCTTGTAAACGAGATGTTGATTCTCAAGGGGCTCTCCTTACAATAAATTCTAGGGACGTCCCGATCACACTTTTTGGCCCCCGATACCGATCCGATTTTTCAGAATTGAGTACCGGCCGATACCGATACTTTCCCGATCCGATACTTACATTGCTATTGCAAATATAGTCAATAGTCTATTTTTGGAGCAACTCAGATGTCTGAAGCTAAAAGCACTATTGGCAGAAGCTTTGTTTAGCTAGAAATTATTGTAAAACTCACTTATTGAATCAAAATTCTTCTCAGAATGACTTAAGAACTTATTTTACCTTTATTCAGTCATAACAACCAAAAAAAACCAATTAGACTCTGCAGTCTTGTATCTCTTATTTATGTTAACTTAAACAACTTCACCTGGATTTTGTGGCAAATAAAAAATTTTAAAAAATGAAACCCAGTAAATCCGTTTGACTAACATATAAACTATAAAAAAACTAAAACATAAACAGTATTCAGTAAAACCAATCAGAAGAACCCAATTCCACTTCAAAGTGTCTTTGACTGGTTGGGTTGAAAATAAGTCCTTAAAAAGTGCAAATAAAATAATAAAAAATAATAAATAAATCTTAAACATAAATGTTCTTAGGCTACAATGTAACTTCGATGTGTATTAAATTTCAGTTTCACTTAAAGTAGTATGAGAGGTTTGACCTGAATTGTCACAAAACATTTATATTTCAATGTGAATTATAAACACTTAATTCCACATCAAAGTGGTAAAACCTGTTTGGCAAAAGTAGTCTGAACATAGTTCTCTCAAAAATTTATTCAGAATATCTCAGTCTCCCTTCAAACTAGTGTAACCTTCTGGGTTATTATTTTCGCCATATCGCACCGCTGTGGTTACTTATCCTTTATTTTAAAGTCGAGTGTTTGCTGCTTTGGTGCGGCTTTTTCTTTAGTTGTTGTAAACTGAGGGTACATCCACACAACAAAAAAACTATCTTTTTTCTCCTTGGCTTTCTCCCAAAAAACTTACGTCCACACCTCACTATAAACACGGCTCGAAACGACGCTTCAGGGCATGTAGTACACATGCCAGGCCTTTTGGGGCACTGTGACTCATCAAACACAACAAAAACGCAGAAGAAGACAGACCACATAGAAATTTAGAAGTAAACTCCTGCACATAAATACATAAACCACTATTTGTAACTCTAGTTTTATAGGTCTATGGCCCCGCTCCGCCTGCTTCGAGCTTCTGCAGCTCGACCAGAGCTTGTAGTCCGTGATTGTTATGGTTATTAGGTGACGTTGCGGAGGGGGGAAGAGGGGGGCGGTTACGTCATATTTTTTCCACGGATGATCGTCTTTGCCGACTTTGCTGTCCACACCCCGGGGGGTTTGACGGCATGAGCCGGGATTTTAGAATTGACCCACTCTGGGACCCGTGTTCAAAAAGAACCGTCTTCGGGCTCCAAAATACCACCTCATGTGGATGATAGGCCAAAAACAGCTCGTTTAAGTTAACCGATTTCCTGATGTGGACGGCCCCTGAGCGTACTCCGCCGCATGTGTACTTTTTAGATGTCTTATCAAATTAGTTGTGTTAAAAGAAGCTCAGCACTTCTCGGGACTGTGGCAAAGCAAATAGTACAACTGGCCGCTGGACCGGTTTCATTGTCAACCTTAAAGTACCGCCAGACTGCTGACATTTATCCACTCAATTGCTTTAGGCTGCTAACGGCGAGGTTGCTATTCGTCAGTTTACGGGAGGTCGCAAACAGGGCTCGCTTTACGTCAGCTGAAAAATTATTTATTTATTTTTTAGATCGGCGGGATGATCGGCTGGATTCGCCGAGTCCCGATCACTCACAAATCACCAATATCGGCCCCGATCCGATATATAGACAAATGATAACGAAATACAACACAGTCATCTCAAGGCACTTTCTCGGAGGTGAAGAAGATGTCATGAAGAAAGTCAAATGTCCACAACAAATAGCTAGACAACTAGTAAATTAGTGCAAACAGGACAGACATAGCCACAAATATATCTTCCTGTGGGACAGGGTAACGGGGCATTGGTCTTGGACCCTGATATTTCATTATCAAGAAAGTGTGGTTGAACATTTGGCCAGTTCCAAAACAATGTTTACAATCCCCTACAATTATTCCAATGCCAGAAATTTGTCTGCTGATGATTGAACAAATATTGAGGCGATGACACGACTCCAGTTGAATGGATGCAAGTGTGTTCCTTTGATTAATGTGAGATATAAATAGTAAATCCCCTGCAGAGTGGCTTGAGAGCATAACATCGTGAGACACTTTGAACGGTGGGGGCAAGACTTGGAAACCCAGGCTGAAGAACAGAGCGGGATCATGTGGCTCTACCCACTGTGCTTTTCAAGTCAGCACCATGATGAGGCGCTCATGTTGCATCGCAGCAAGAATACTGCGACATTAGGTAAGGAATATTCTGATAACTTCATGCGTGCATGCGAGTGTGCCGCCAAAGAGGACGTGAGAGGCAGCACAAGTGTGTGCAACTGTGCACTTCATGAAAAACATTCTGTAGCTTAGTGGATAATGAAGAGGCTTATCTAGCAGCACCCTCTTCTCAGTGTGCTTGCATTCTGCAAGTGAAACCTCAATCCCGCTCCGCAAACATGGAACTACATGATGCTTTATCGAGAGCATACTTATCGAATGACCGCCAGCAGGGTAACCTGAGCAGTTTCCCCAGAGCACTGGGCATTAATTGGCTGATTGGAAGTTGAAGAATTCTTCTTCCATATACACACCTGGAAAACAATCAGAGTTACTCAGTCAATCAAGTATATTTTTGAACTGTGGAAGGAAGGAGGAGTCCCGTTCGGACAGAGGTGTCAAACGTGTTTGGCCCACCAGAGGGTTCAATTTGGCCAGCAAGAAGATCATTTATTTACTGGGTAAGAGTTTCAGACAGAACGTAACACTGAGGCCCCATATGCATGGCAACGCAACAAGTGAAAAACACATAATATTTGCCCTTTTGTTGTAGAAAGGTTAAGGAATTTTCAAGAAGTTCCACCTTGGGAGCCATTCTAAAACAGTTTTAAAACGCATTTTCAGTGCCTCCAAGCACTGTTTTCGTGTAAGTGGAACTCCAAAACACTATGAAACGTTTCCATTTTCACTTGAAAACATAACATAAACGGGGCCTGAGACCTGAGCTGAGAGATCAGCAACGCATCCACACCTTGAAATTGGTCAAGACTGTGGAGTATCAAATTGAGTTGTTGACCATTGAGCAGAACTGAGTTTGACACCCCTACCTTAAAAAAGAAATCTATGCATTATCAGGAACATGCAAACCTCCCAATCCCAATTTGTTAAGAGAAAACCAAGTCAGGAACAGGGAGAACATGTAAACACTTCACACTCCATAAATATTACATAGTGACTATCGTAACCTTGTAGCCTATATGTATCCTATGTGTGACACACATGCCAAATGTTATGTTTGGTCTGTGTACCTTCCGGCCATTCCTTTTTCCTTTTGGTGTCGGAAGATGGGGAAACGGGAAACCATCCAATTTTCATTTTCCGATTTGATATTGGGAGACAAAAAAAATGGGAGTGTCTCGTTTCTCGTTTTTAAACTGAGAATCAAAAAACGGAAATAGGGTCGTTTCCCGTTTACTGTTATGTGGTTGTTAAAGAAAATTTGGCAAATGAAATACAATGGTAATGGTAATGGAAGTCAAGTCTCTTCTTCGTTTGATGGGATAGTAAACAATGTAGCATTGCGTTGCTGCCCCCTTCAGGCTGTCTGTGAGATTTGAGCTCGGAGTCAGCCCGGTTTGTCCCAAGAGCCTGAGCAGCAGTCGAGCTGAGGTGAGACAACAAGCCACGGTGTCTGGGATCTGGACACTGGACCTGAACACATCCTGGAACGTCACGGCCCAGAGCCAGGGCAGAAGTGTGCCAGCACATCGCGCTAAAACACCAGGAAGCCTGATAGCCAACACGACCAGCACACCAGGACGACCAGCAGCAAGACGATCTCCGGCACACACTCCATGGTGTCGGAGTTGCGGTGGTGCTGATCATGCCAGTGTTGTCTGAGGCCGGAGTATGACAACACGCACACTACGGAAACGGAGGTGCGAGTCACGCCATTAGCTGAAAATCACTGCGACAAAGAAACTTGGAGAAGACATGGAGGAGGTTAAAAAATCATTGAACTTTATGTCAGAGGAACTGAGTAAGGTGGCTAAGCAACAGAGAAGCCTCCTGGAGTTAATAGACGAAGTGAAACAGCTCAAGGCTGTTATGAAAGAAAAGGACAAGAAAATTGAAGAACTGGAAAGAAGAGTCAATGGTCTGGAGCAGCACACAAGGATGGAGGACCTGTTGATATCTAGACTTGAGACAAACCACCGGACCTATGCACAGATTACAGCAGGTGACAGGGACAGTGAGGACGCATCAAGAGCTGAACGACACACACTGGAGCAGCAGGTCATCAACTTCTTCAGCAGCAAAGACATTCACATAGACAGTCGTAATATAGCTGCTTGCCACACTTTACCCCAAAGAAGAGACATTCGGGCCAACAGCATCATTCGATTTGTAAATGGAAAACACAAAAATTGAGGTGTTAAGGCAGGGGAAAAAACTGAAGGGCTCACAGGTTTATGTAATTGAAAATCTGACTAAAAGACATGGTGAAATAGCAAGGCAAGCTATAATCTTGAAAAAGGAGAAGCGGATTTAAGACACATAGACAAAAAATTGCAAAGTAATGTTCCGACTAAATGGCACACAGAACAGGCCAGAGTGATAACAGTCAGGGATATTAAAGAGCTTGATCAATACAAATAAAAAGTATGAATCACAAGATGGAGAGGTGGAACTGGGGGACAAGGCGAAATATAAAAGATTTCTTGCTATGACACATATGTATTCAGAAATACTTCTAGTGGATGAGAAATATGGTACATTTTAAGTCATTTGACTTTAAAGACCATAAACCCTATGTAATAAAAAATTACATTGATCCAGAGACCCACTTCAACTAGAACATTGACAACAACTGTGATTATTATTCTGAAGATCAGTTTAATTCCAGTGTGATCATGTAGGGGTTTTCAGTGATTCACTTTAATAACAGGAGCCTGTACAGTAACTTCTCCAAAATTAAAGATTACTTTCAACAGCTTTAACACACATTTACAATAATAGCAATTTCAGAGACTTGGTTGACTGACAAGGATCTACAGGATGTATTAGAAGGGACAGAAATGTTTCTGCAAAACAGAGGAAATAAAAGGGATGTTGCAGGCTTTAAAATGCAACATTATATAATCATCATCATCATGTAATATGACCATGGCTAATAATTTAATGGAATGCAGAACCATTGAAATTGAGGTTGAAAGATGGAAAAATGTGGTAATTAGCTGTATTTATAGACCATCAGGGTCGTGTATTGATCAGTTCAAGAATAAGATTTGTGAAATATTTGGAAAAAATTGTGATAAGAATATTTTGGTTTGTGGTGACTTCAACATTCCATCCATCCATCCATCTATTTTCTCCCGCTTATCCGTTTCCGGGTCGCGGGGGTGGCAGTCTGAGCACTGTCACCCAGATCACACAGCACCGAGACTTCAACATTGATTTATTTAAAACAAATGATCACATGAAAACAGCAGAGTTCGTTCACATCATGTTTGGCTTGAGTTTTCATCCGTTAATTGTAAAACCTAGTGGAATAACCAAAGATGCTGATTGCTAATATTTTTACCAATGTAACGGAGATGAAAATAATGAGTGGATTATTTATTAACCGATGGAAGTGATCATTTGCCTGTTAGAAATGACAACAAGGGTAAAAGGAGGAACAAGGACACAGAATAGTAATTTTATCAGAATACAATCACCAGATTCAATTATGGCATTTAAGACGGACCTTATAAATCATGATTGGCAGGAAGTTTATGTAGATGATACTAATCAATCATATGATACATTAAAGGAAGTAATGCACTGTGTCCTTAAACCATTCACTTACATGTGCAACAAATCATTTAAAACTGGTATTTTTCCAGACAGAATAAAAATGGCTAAGGTAGTCTCAATCTATAAAAATAGTGACAAACATATATTATCAAATTACAGACCTGTGTCCTTGCTACCTCAGTTTTCAAAAATACTCGAAACATTGTTTGTAGATCGACTGGATGATTTCATGGAGAAATATGAGTTATTGAGTGACCATCAATATGGGTTCAGGAGTAACCAATCAACTTCCCTAGCTGTGATGGTACTTGTAGAGAATATATCTTCAGCGGTAAACAAGAAACAATACTCTGTAGGTGTTTTTATTGATCTACGAAAATCATTCGATACAATTAACCATTCCTTACTTCTGCAGAAACTGGATCATTATGGCATAAGAGGTGTTACACCAAAGTGTATGAGAAGCTATTTAGACAATAGATATCAGTATATACAAATTAATAATACAGTGTCACATTATAAAAAAGTGACTTGTGGCGTTCCACAAGGTTCTGTATTGAGATTTGAGTAATTTATACTTTATTTAAATTATATCTGTACAGTATTTAATAAATTGAAATGTATAATATTTGCAGATGATACAACTTTATATTCCACAGGACCAGACCTAAAGAACCTGTTGACAACCGTAGAAAAGGAGATGATCAGGTTAAAAGAGTGGTTTGATATTAATAAGTTATCATTACATTACACAAACAAAATTGATGGTGTTTTGTGGGACTCTGACAAATTGTGACATTCAATTAATCTTAAAGTAAAAATTGAAAGAGTGTATGAGACCAAATTCCTGTGGGTAATCCTCGATGATAAATTAAATTGGAAGCCACATATAGAATGTTTAGAAAATAAATGTTCTAAAATTATTGGTATTCTTTATAAAACAAGCAACTTTCTCACTTATTATGCCATATATGACATATTGTGTTGAGATTTGGGGAAGTACATATAGAACACAACCTATCATTAAACTCCAGAAAAGAATTATTAGAATACTAAATAAAGCTTCCTATCGAGAAAACACTAATTCATAGACTCTTGCAACTTAAAATTCATAGATATTGTATACTTAAAAACATTAGAATACTATTTCAAGTGAAGAATTAAAGTCTTCCCACAGCTATTAATTTTTTTTTTTAATTAGGAGAAAATCATTAGAATTTAAGAGAATTGTGTGTATTTGAAAGAGGTAGTGCGAGAACCAATGTTAAATATAGATGTGTTTCCTTTCTTTGAGTCATTTTATTTACTGGACTGAGTAACAACTGAAAATTGTGTCAATCTTTGTTGAGCTTCAAAAAAAAGTAATTTATGGTTACACTGAAAAAGGATTTCTGTTACTTTTGTTTAGTTTTTCTCTTGTATTACTTTTGTTATGTATTTTTTCTCTCTCTTTTCCGTATTATTTCGGTTGTGTTTATTTTCTTCAGTTTTTTTTATTTTTATTTAATCTTGTCTCTCTGGTGTCCTGGTTAACTTTATGGGTTGTTAAGGGCTAGGGAAAAATAAGCCTTGGCTCCTGCCAAGACCCATTTTGGTTACAGATAGTGTGAAAAAACATGCATTAACTTAAAAGCACTATGAACTTAATGGAAACAAATTCTACTTTTGCACTTAATCTAACTGCAAACCATTCATTCATTTATCTCGCCCACCAGTCGATTTAGATGTTTATCCGGCTGTTGCAGTTTAAATTAAATATAAAAAAAACAAATACACACAATGAAAATAGATTGACTGGAGAGGGGGTAGGATTTAATAAGCGTCAACTCCTTTTCAAACACTAGCTTTTCTACTGCAATGCATGTTTTTTTTCCTTTTATTTATGTTTGAAATGGACAGAAACTGTTACTGTTGTAGTTTGTCAAAAATGTACAGGACTGTCTCAGAAAATTAGAATATTGTGATAAAGGTCTTTATTTTCTGTAATGCAATTAAAAAAACAAAAATGTCATACATTCTGGATTCATTACACATCAACTGAAATATTGCAAGCCTTTTATTATTTTAATATTGCTGATTATGGCATACAGCTTAAGAAAACTCAAATATCCTATCTCAAAAAATTTGAATATTTCCTCAGACCAAGTAAAAAAAAAAGATTTATAACAGCAAAACAAAATCAAACATTTGAAAATGTCAATTAATGCACTCAGTACTTGGTTGGGAACCCTTTTGCACGGATTACTGCATCAATGCGGCGTGGCATGGAAGCAATCAGCCTGTGGCATTGCTGAGGTGTTATGGAGGCCCAGGATGCTTCAATAGCGGCCTTTAGCTCATTTGCATTATTGGGTCTGGTGTCTTTCAGCTTCTTCTTCACAATACCCCACAAATTCTCTATGGGGTTCAGGTCAGGGGAGTTGGCAGGCCAATCGAGGACAGTAATGCCAGTTACTGGTGGTTTTGGCACTGTGGGCAGGTGCCAGATCATGCTGGAAAATGAAATCATCATCTCCATCGAGCTTTTCAACAGATGGAAGCATGTAGTGCTCTAAAATCTCTTGGTACACAGCTGCATTGACTCTGGACTTGATGAAACACAGTGGACCAACACCAGCAGCTGACATGGCTCCCCAAACTATTGCTGACTGTGGGAACTTCACACTGGATTTCAAACAACTTGGATTGTGCTCCTCTCCAGCCTTCCTCCAGACTCTAGCGCCTTGACTTCCAAATGAAATACAAAACTTGCTTTCGTCTGAAAACAGGACTCTGGACCACTCTGCAACTGTCCAGTGCTTCTTTTCCATAGCCCAAGTCAGACGCTTCTTCCGTTGTCTTGAGTTCAGGAGTGGCTTGACCATGGGAATACGGCTATTGTAGCCCATTTCCCGGACACGTCTGTGATCGGTGGCTTTTGATACCTGGACTCCAGCTTCAGTCCACTGTCTTTGAAGCTCCCCATAATTCTGGAAGCGGCTCTGCTTCACAATGCTGTTAAGGCTGCGGTCCTCTATCTTGGTTGTGCAGCGTTTCCTGCCACATTTCCTCCTTCCAACAGACTTTTTGTGAATGTGCTTTGAAACTGCACTCTGTGAACAGCCTGCTCTTTTAGAAATTTCTTTTTGTGTCTTTCCCTCCTGATGGAGGGTGTCAATGATGGTCCTCTGGACAGCAGTCAGGTCAGCAGTCTTCCCCATACTTGTGATTTAGTTTACTGAACCAAGCTGAGTGTTTTTAAAGGCTCAGGGAAACCCTTGCAGGTGTTTCGAGTTAATTAGACGATTCAAGTGATTAGTTAAATAGCCTGCTAGTATACTTTTTCATGATATTCTAATATTTTGAGATAGGATATTTGAGTTTTCTTAAGCTGTATGCCATAATCAGCAATATTAAAACGACAAAAGGCTTGCAATATTTCAGTTGATGTGTAATGAATCCAGAATGTATGACATTTTCATGTTTTTAGTTGCATTACAGAAAATAAAGGACTTTAACACAATATTCTAATTTTCTGAGACAGTCCTGTATATTGTACATAGATGTTGTCCATCCTGCTTTTGCAGTTTACTGTTAAATTGATCTAAAATAAATAAATGCAATATTTAAAATAGCATGGAATAAATTCATTGTTTCATATCCCAGGTGTTGGTCAAATATGTTGTTTTTGATTCCTTTCTTCATTTAATTTAATTTAATTTATTAATTTATTTGAATGGGACAGTGCATATTAATGAACAGACATTCATTGCTGTAAATATGCCAGATTTAGCTCAGACCTAATTTCCATCTGTAGTCCCATGGGGTAAAACCATACTACGAAACACAAACATACATAGTTACAATAATACATGCAAAAAATAGCACAAACAAAAAAACACATCACATTAAAATATACATCTGACATAACGCACGGGGAAACATATCACATTACCAAATAGATTAAAAAAACAAAACATTACTACATCTATCCCTAAAGTGCTAAAGTTCACATATTCCAATTTTACCCATACACTCCTCCCTCCCCCTCACACTCATTCACACTGACCTACTTATGATAAAAAGATGAAAATCAAAAGATACAGGTGTCTGTGTACTAGAAACTCCACCTAGTGTTCACAATTTTGCTGACTGAGAAGAAATGCTTTTAGTTGTCTCTTGAAAGAGACATATGTGGTGCTTCCTCTCACGGTCACTGGTTGAGTGTTCCAACTAGAACAACCGTTGATTGAAAGCACATTCTGTGCAAACGTGGACCTCCAAAACTGCACTTAACAGTCCTCCCTCACTGTGGATCCAGTACTAGTGTCACTGTTCTTTTTTCTTAAATGAATTCATTAACAGGTGGTGGGGCCAAGCCGTTCAGCTCTGTACACAAGGCAATTGTTTTAAAAAAAATTTAGATTTTCAAAATTTAAAAGATTGCATTTTTCTATCAGGGCACATACATGAAAAGACTGAGGCTTTCGATCAAATATTTCGATAGCCTTTTTATATAGCTGTTCAATTGGCTTAAGCACAGTGGCACCAGCAAAGGACCACACTGAAGCAGTGCTCCATGTGGGAGAATACCAATAAGTGGAGGTAGGAGTTTGCTGCCTCTGTTGTGATGAAAGGTCAAATTTGTTTGAAGTTTTGTAAGTTAAATTTAATTGTATATGTGACTTTTTTAATGTTTTTTTTGTCTAATAACAATTTCAGTTTGTCAATGAAAATTCATGAACAAACCTTGTCTTAGTATTGTGTCGCGAAAAGCAAAAAAGATAAAAAAAAAAATTATATAAATCCAACCTTTTTTGCACTAACTTTATTGGAAGAACAAATTCTCTCATTAAGAATGAATAGTATGTTAAAATCAAATTTGGCACTTTTTTTCTTTGCTTTTTTATTCACTACTGAGACGGTGTTGCAGAGCATCCAGTAGGTTCGGCACTCGGACTCAAACTGTCTGATGCCAACGCTTGTGACCTGGCATGCCATGGCTAAGATACAGAACCTGAAAACCCCATCTTGCAGACTTGAGGACTTCAGACTTTGATCCTGCAAATGTGTCAGGCAGGCCTTTATTTTATCGTTGATTCGGTTATTTATCTACAAAGTTGTCAGGAGTAATTCCTAGTAAAAACCTGCCAATATCACAGTACGACCTTGGGAAGAAACAACAAAAGTCATGCATACATGACAATTACATTTCGTTGGAGCTCAATTTAATATAATTCCAATTTTAGTTCAACAAACTTAATGGCTCACAGTAAGAAACACATACAAACCTCTTCCCAAATCCTTTTAATGCAATGGTTCTGAAAGTAAAGAAAAAAAAAACCTGATTTGCATGTCACAGATAACCTCTGAGTGTATGTAAACAGCCTCCGGCTCAGTTGTTAGAGCATAAGACTCGCAATCTCAAGGTAGTGGGTTCATGTCCCACGCCAGACGCCACCCTCGCGACCTGCGGAAAAGGTTCTTAATTGGTGCAATGTGATCTGGGTGACAGTGGTCAGACTGCCACCCCTGCGACCCGGAAATGGATAAGCGGGAGAAGATGGATGGATGTATGGAAACAACAAAAAAATTTTTTAATGAATGATAAAGTAAAACATTAAAACTTTTTACAATATCTTTCCTGCCAAGCAACATCGAAATTTAATTATCAGAGCATGTCAATTTCACAATGTACCTTTTAGAAAAGGAACAGCAACAAAGAAAAGCAGAAATGCTGGTCGTTCTGTTTTGTGGTGTTGAAGGTGAATCGCTTGCAAAACTGCTCCATCTCCTGTCTTTGGCATGTCTTCCTTTAGAAGACAGGAATTCTGTCATCATTTCAACCTATCAATTAAAGCAACACATAAATCAGTAAGATGATGAAAATGACACATAACTGCATACCCAGCTGCATCAGCTTGCTAATAGTTATACTATTACTATCGAGAAGAACAACAGTAATTAAAGCTACAAGCGACATTGGTCGGGACCTCACCCCCTGTTCCGTCAGGGTAGGCCCAATCACGGCCTCTGGCCCCTTTAAATGTTATTCACCTGAAAATCACACAGGTTACTCCCTCGGTGTCCCTGACCTAGAATCTGGTCTTATCTCACATGCTAATCTGATAAGCTAACTAGCCTCGCATTATCATTAAAAAGCATGCCACCTACTGCTCCTCCTCCTCTTCCCCCCCCTCCTGCTCCTCCCCCTCCTGCTCTTCCTCCTTATGCTCTGTTCTCCTCCTCCTCCTGATCCTCCCCCTCCTGCTCCTCCTGCTCATCCTCCTCCTGCTCCTCCCCCACTCCAGCTCCTCCTCCTGCTCCTTCTCCCCTCCTGATACACCCCCCCCCCTGCTCTTCCCCCTCCTCCGGCTCCTCCTCCCCCTCTTGCTCTTGCTCCTCCTCCTCCCCTTCCTGCTCCTCCTCCTCTTCCCGCTCCTCCTCCTCTTCCCCTTCCTGCTCCTCCTCCCCCTCTAGATCCTCCTCCCACTCCTCCTAACCCCCTCCTGCTCCTCCTCCTCCCTCCTACTCCGTACCAGTGTGCATTTCATTTTCAAATGTGTCTACTTTAATGTACCCCCATACTTAAAATGTTTACTAATTCCATCAACATCAACTTATTCTCTCAGAAGTTCTCAATATTTATCCTTCAATGTTCCTTCGGCTGAAAAGGAGGCCAGTCGGAGGTCTTTCTCTTTCAAGGCCCCAAATGACTGGAATCACTTACCTGTTTCACTGAAGTCTATAACTTCTAATGGACTCTTTAGGTCTTCCCTATATACTCACCTCAGGACTGATTGTTTATGTTTGTGACAAATTGTTATGTTTTGCTTTTTTAAATTTTTTTTTTATTAATTCCATGTGATATGCAATTTGCGGTATTTTTATTCTTACTGACTGTATATAAAGGTTCACTGATAGGATTGAGGGAGTGGGTTGTGGGAGCAAGATTGTCCGGTGTTTTATGTCTGTCCAGACTTACACTTATTTTGTATTGTGCTGGCTAGTGAAACTGCATGTCAACTGTTTTATGTTCTGTGTCTTTGTGTTTTGTGTTCCTTAGGTCCCCCTTGTAAACGAGATGTTGCATCTCAAGGGCCTTTCCTTCCAATAAATTCTAGGGACGTCCTGATCACACTTTTTTGCCCCCGATACGGATCTGATTTTTCAGAATTTAGTATCGGCCGATACCGATACTTTCCCGATCCGATACTTACATTGCTATTGCAAATATAGTCAATAGTCTATTTTTGGAGCAACTCAGATGTCTGAAGCTAAAAGCACTATTGGCAGAAGCTTTGTGTATCTAGAAATGATTGTAAAACTCACTTATTGAATCAAAATTCTTCTCAGAATGACTTAAGAACTTATTTAAACTTTATTCTGTCATAACAACAACAAAAAACAATTACACCCTGCAGTCTTGTATCTCTTATTTATGTTAACATAAACAACTTCACCTGGATTTTGTGGCAAAGAAAAAAAAATGAAACCCAGTGAATCAGATGACTAACATATAAACTATCAAAAACTACAACATAAATAGTATTCAGTAAAACCAATCAGAAGAACCTAATTCCCAATTGCCATTAGGGGCGCTGTGACTCACCAAACAACAGACCACATAGAAATTTAGAAGTAGATTTTTGCACATAAACACATAAACCACTATATATAACTCTAGTTTTATAGGTCTATCGCCCCACTCCGCCTGCTGCTAGCTTCTGCAGCGCGACCGGAGCTTGTAGTCCGTGATTGTTGTGGTTATTAGGTGACGTTGTGGACCGCGGTGGGGGAAGAGGGGGGCGATTATGTCGTCTTTTGTCCACGAATGATCGTCTTTGCCGACTTTGCTGAGCGTTCCCCTCCCCATGTTACTTTTTAGATGCCTTATCAAATTAGTTGTGCTAAACGAAGCTCTGGTACTGTTGTGAAGCAAATGGACTAGTTTCGTTGTCAACCTTAAAATACCTCCAGATTGCTGACATTTTATCCACTCAATGGCTTTAGGCTGCTGACCTCAGTTTACGGCAGGTCGCAAACGGGGCTCGCTTTACCGCAGCTGACGTGAAAAAGTTTTTTCTTTTTTTTTTTAGATCGGCGGGGTGATCGGCTGGATTTGCCGATTCTCAATCACTCAGAAATCACCAATATCGGCCCCGATCTGATATCTACCGATCTGATTGGGACATCCCTAATAAATTCAATAAATTCAAATTCAAATTCCCCCTCCCCCTCCTCTTGCTCTGTTCTCCTCCTCCTCCTCCTCCTCCTGCTCTGTCCTTGCCCCCTGGCCCGACGGGGTCAGCCCAATCACGGCCTCTGGCCCCTTTATATGTTATCTGCCTGAAAAAAGAATTAAGGACATCATTTCTACATGTCCTTAATTCTATTGTCAGTCTTGATGTGCGTGCCAAAGTTGGTGAGTTTTTGAGCATGTTTAGTGGGTCAAATTTGGCCTCAAAGCCGCCCCAAGCTGCAACAAAACAATAAGAAACACTAAGGAACAATAGGTAAAAAAATATTGCTATAATAACCTTTAAATTTACACTTAACAGTTTTTCTTTGTTGTGGTTACAGTGTATGTAATGAAATTCTCTTCTTTTTTTTTTTTTTACAAGATCAGACAGTTCCTGAAAATGAAGTAAATTTTAATGAAACATTCTGGTGTAAAATACAATGAAATATCACATAAAAACTATTTATGAATCCTTTAAAACCTCCTTGTTTGGTGGGATGAGATTGGAGCCTCTTGCGGTCGGTTTGGGCCCACGGGTATGGAGCTGGATCCCACACATGATCCCACACCTTTCTCAGTGGAAGCTACGCCCCCACGCCAGAACAGGGCCAAAAGTTTTAACCTGAAAAAATAAGATCTGAAAGTGAAAGGAAGTTCTGAAAGTGAAAAAAAACGATCCTAATCTGAAAACATTAAACCTGCAACTGAAAAAACAACACATACATTTAAAAAAATATATTTAAGAGTGAAAAATGAAAATAAAGGATTTTATCAAAAGAATTCCAGAGCTGAATCAAAATTATATGTAAGGTGAAAAAACTTTTCATACACTTATTTTTATTATGAATACAGTGTTTTTAATTTTTAAAAACTTGAAGATCAAACCTTGAACATTGAGATTCAAAATATTATTTTACAATCACATTTTGTTTTCAAGTGAACAAACCTTTTGATCTGGATCTAGCTCCATTCACGGGCCTTATGTTCTCTGCTGTTATGTGAAAGCGAAACTTAAGTACGCGTGACGTCAAACTTTTCATCCACCCTGTGCGCTAGGGTCCAACCCTCTGCGGGGATTTTCGGAATCGTTACATTACGTTACGCGCATGGAAGTGAACCCAGAGTGTAGTATTGAGGCAATCATGTATCGCCCACAGCCTGAATATTCTAATAAGCGGGTCCAGACCAAGTATTTTTGTCGTTTTAGTGTGGAAAACCACATCTAAGTTCCGCACGTCAAGCCGTGTGTGTGTGTGTGTGTGTGTGTGTGTGTGTGTGTGTGTGTGTGTGTGTGTGTGTGTGTGTGTGTGTGTGTGTGTGTGTGTGTGTGTGTGTGTGTGTGTGTGTGTGTGTGTATGTGTGTGTGTGAGCCGCGTGTAGTATGGCACAGACGTTCTCTGATGCTGATTCCGCATGTCACACCAGTGCATCAAGCATAAATCAGCCTTGAAGGAGCGCATGCCACGTGGAGGAGACAGCAGCATCCGGTGTTCGGAACTTTGATGGCTAATTAAAAACAAACTGCTGTACTAGTCAAAAAGTTGAACAGAATTATTGAGCAGGAGAGTCTCTTCTATCATTTCATAGTATTTTAAAGGCGATACGATTTTCGCCCTCAGAGGCTGTTAAGCTGCTGTGAGGAGGCAGGATTCGGTGTTGGGAACTTTGAGGGCTAATGAAAAGAAAACCGTTTGACGACTGAAAATGATATTCGGGATTATTGAGGAGAGTGTCCTCTAGCATTTAATAGGTTTTTGAAGTCGCTAGGTATTCACGCTCAGAGCAGCTAGCGTTTGCAAATCTTATTTTGAAAGGCAAATTGCGGACTCCCTGTCCGATTTACTGTGGGTCAGAGGTACCAGCGCGGGATTTGTAGGGCTCAATGAGACGGAAAATTTAGTTTTCGTTTGATCTCGCTACGATTCAATTCAATTCAATTCAATTTTATTTGTAAAGCGCTAAATCACATCAACAAACATCTCAAAGCGCTCATACAATGATAGAGTACAACAGGACCCAACTAAACCCTTCCAAAGCAAGCAGGTGTAACAAGCAACAGTGGCCAGGAAAAACTCCCTCGCATGGAGAGAAGTTCATAAGAACTCCCTCTTCAGGAAGAAACCGTGGGGCGGACCCTAGACTCTGGAAGGACGGCCATCCGCCTTGACCGGTTGGGGGGAGAAGTACATGGGATAGGACAGGGAGAGAGAGGAAAAGAAGAGGGAGAGAGAGAGTGGCAGACAGGCCAGAAAAGTACAAATACTAAGAAAAGTCTATGATGAGCGTTGGTCTGATGATGAGCCAATCTCAGTCTGGAGTTTAAGGGCCGTGCCGTTGCGGTGGGGTCCCGGTGCTGTGGTGGGGTCGGGTAGTAGGACCGTCGTAACTCCACTCTGTGAGTCTTGGGTCTGATCCCCTGGATCCTGCTCTCCTCCTGTCAGGGATAAAAAAGACGGCGGCAGTATCTGGTGGCTACAGTAATGTTGTTACACAGAGAGAAAGAAAGAAAGACAAGAAACAGAACCTCCAAATGTAGAGTTACTCCCTTTAACGGGAGAGAAAAAATCCCCTCAGCAGTCTAGGCCTATAGCAGCTCAACTTAGTGGTCCTATTTTATTCCTATTTTATTCCTAAGGATAAGCTTTATCAAAGAGAAAGGTTTTTAGTCTACTCTTAAATAAACTAATGGTGTCAGCCTTTCGGACCGAGGCTGGTAGTTGATTCCAGAGAAAAGGAGCCATATGGCTGAAACTCCTGCCTCCTGTTTTACTTTTATGGACTTTAGGGATTACCAACAGTCCTGCATCCTCAGAGCGAAGGGCTCGTGGAGGGTGATAAACTTCTAGAAGTTTGTCGATATAGGACGGAGCCTTCTGATGAAGAGTTTTATATGTGATCAGAAGGATCTTGAATTCTATTCTACATTTAATTGGAAGCCAGTGTAAGGATGCTAAGACTGGGGAGATGTGCTCTCTTCTTCCAGTTCTGGTTAGTAAACGTGCAGCAGCGTTCTGCACTAGCTGTACGATCCTAACAGAGGAGAGTTTGGACATCCTGACATTAGGGAGTTACAATAATCTAATCTTGAAGTCACAAAGGCATGAATAATTTTTTCTGCATCTTTGAAGGACAAGAAGTTTCTAATTGTTGCAATATTCCTTAGATGGAAGAAGGCTGTCCTGGAGACATGTTTAACATGGGAAATAAAGGACAGATCCTGATCAAAAATAACACCCAGGTTCCTAATATCACTGTTAGAGGTTAAGGTAATATTATCTAACCTAATCAGACTGTCTGAAAAGTTATCCCTGAGCTTTTTAGGACCTATGATTAGAACCTCAGTCTTGGATGTGTTGAGCATTAAGAAGTTGATAGACATCCAGGACTTAATGTCCCTGAGGCAGGACTCTAATTTAACAAGTTGGTCGGCCTGATTGGCTTTAATTGATAAATATAGCTGAGTATCATCTGCATAACAATGGAAGTTAATGTTGTGTTTCCTAATTATATTTCCGAGTGGTAACATATAGAGATTAAACAATATCGGTCCGAGGACGGAGCCTTGTGGTACTCCACACCGGACCCGTTCATGCATTGAAGATTTGTTATTTACATGAACAAATTGAAACCGGTCAGATAAATATGATTTAAACCAGTTTAAGGCTAAGTTTTTAATGCCGACGGCATCTTCTAATCTCCTTAAAAGTATATTATGATCGACAGTATCAAATGCGGCACTAAGGTCCAGAAGAACTAAAACAGATAGAAGACCTCTATCTGAGGCCATTAGAAGGTCATTAGTAACTTTTAGCAGTGCAGTCTCTGTACTGTGGTTCATTCTGAAGCCGGACTGAAAGTCCTCTAACAGATTATTCTCCTGCAGATAATCCTGGAGTTGTTTAGCCACTACTTTCTCCAGAACCTTTGACAGGAAAGGAAGGTTGGAGATGGGCCTGTAGTTTGAGAGAAGGCTTGTGTCTAAGTTTGGCTTCTTAATGAGAGGTTTAATAACTGCTAGTTTAAAGGATTGTGGCACATAGCCTATAGATAGAGACTGGTTAATAATTGCGATTATAGAATTATTGATTAGTGGCAGTGCCTCTTTCAGAATTCTAGTAGGAATTGGGTCCAACAGGCTAGTAGTTGGTTTAGCAGAAGAAATAAGGGAATTTAGTTCGACTAGTTGTATTTGCTGAAAGCATTCCAGATGACTGTTAGGTTTAACCAGTTCCTCTGTTATGGGGCTAACGGACGGTAGGGTTTGATGGATGTTTTCCCTAAGCGTTGTAATTTTATTTTGAAAGAACTTCATGAAGTCCTCACTACATATATTGTTAGGAATGGTGGGCTCAACGCTATTTTGGTTCTTGGTCAGTTTGGCTACAGTACTGAAAAGAAACCGAGGGTTGTTTTTGTTTTCCTCTATTAAGGATGAATAGTAATTAGTTCTACTTCTACTCAGAGCTTTCTTATAAGTTTTGAAGCTATCCTTCCCGGCTATATAATCTAGGTCTGTTTTTGTTGAACGCCAAGTTCTTTCTAATCTACGGGAGCGTTGTTTAAGCTCGCGGGTTGATGAGTTAAACCATGGGGATGACTTTTCCTGTTTTTTAATTTTAATTTTTTGAGGAGCTATGTCGTCTAGCGTTGTTTTTAGCATATCTGTCAGACTGTTTGTTAGGTATTCAATGTCTGAGCTAGCAACAGTATACGGGTCAGGAAGATTCACTACTGATTCTATAGCAGAAGGAATTCTTTCCTTGAATTTAGTTACTATGTTATCAGAGAGAGACCTGGTTAACACGGCTTTAGCCGGAGGTTTATAACTATTTAGAACAAAGTCAAAGGTTATTAAGAAGTGATCTGACAGGAAATCATTGTGAGGAGAGATGGTCAGATACTCTATATTCAAACCATAAGTTAGAATAAGGTCTAGGGTATGTAGATGTTTATGGGTAGGCCCGTCTACTACCTGAGAGAAACCTAGAGAGTCAAGTGTAGATTTAAAGCTGGCACTGAAACTATCATTTTCTACGTCAACATGAACATTGAAGTCTCCTACCATGATAACCTTATCTTTAGTCAGGGCTAGATCTGACAACAATTCAGAGAATTCAGTTAGAAAAGTTGAATAAGGTCCAGGAGGACGATAAATGATTACAAATTCTACAGAATTTACTATTTTATTTGACGGGTGTCGCATGGTCATGCTCAGACTCTCAAAAGAACTAAAGTTGGGTTTTGGGTTAATATTAATTAGTAACTGAGAGTTATAGATGGCTGCCACGCCCCCTCCTCGACCACTTTCACAAGCTATTTGAGTGTTAATATGACTTGGAGGGGAGGCTTCATTTAGACTAACATACTCATCTTTACGTAGCCAGGTTTCTGTTAATCCAAAGAGATCAATGTTGTGTTCGGTTATCAGATCATTGACTAGAAGAGCTTTGGATGATAAAGATCTAATGTTTAGGAAACCACATTTAATTTTTTTGTCTTGATTTTGTCTAGTTTCACACTTGATACGGATTATGTTTTTGTAGTCATTAGAAGTTATTTTCCTAGGTTTAGATAGTTTTATACCTGTGGTGGTCCGAGGGATAGACACAGTCTCTATGGGATGTATAACTAAGTTAGCTATGGTTGGTGACTGCCGAGAGGGAAACTCAGAGAGGCGTGTAGGACTGCGACTCTGTTGCCTGGTCCCCACTCTGGTGCGTCAGGATGGAGGAGCTAAGCTTTTAACTATGTTTCTAGATAAGAGGTACGCTCCATCCAACGTGGGATGGATGCCATCCCTCCTGATGAGACCAGGCTTGCCCCAGAAGGACTTCCAATTATTAATGAAGCCTACCGAGTTACTGGGACACCACCCTGACAGCCAGCGGTTAAAAGATGACGTGCGGCTAAACATCTCGTCACTGATGAGGTTTGGGAGGGGGCCAGAGAAAACTACTTCGTCTGAAATGGTCCGCGCGTATGTGCACACTGACTCTACGTTAGCTTTGAGGACCTCAGACTTCTTTAGGCGAACGTCGTTTCCACCGCAGTGGATTACAATCCGTTTAAATCTCCGTTTACTCTTGGTCCTTAGCTTTAGCTGGGACTCAATGTCTCCTGCTCTGGCCCCAGGCAGGCAGCTAACTGTGGCCGCTGGTTGTCCTAGGTTAACGTGTCTCACTATTGAGGAGCCAATAACCAGCGTGTCCTTCTCAACCAGCGTGCTGCTGAGTAGGGCAAACATATTGGAGACACTGACGGAGGCCTGCGGGGTGTAGCGGGGGTGTCCAGTAGACTTCTTGCTGCTACGTTTACCCCTGGCAGTCACCCAACCGCCCTGTTCCCCCGGTTGCTCGGGGGCTACTGAGGGGGGGTTAAAGTTAGCAGCTACCTGCGCTGCTAAGCTAGAACGCTCCGCTCCAGCTAAACCTGGCGGCTGCTTACTAGCTACAGGGCTAGCCCTAAGCTCCACAGAGAGGAGACGTTCCTCAAGCTGACTCAGCCTCGCCTCAAGTGCTACAATAAAGCTACACTTTTCACAGGTCCCTGTGTCAGTAACTGAGGTCGAGGTGTAGCTAAACATCTGACATTTGGAGCAGGAAAAAATAGGAGGAGAGGAGGGGGAAGCCATGGCTAAACAGGTGCTAATAGGAGCTAAAACAAAGCAAAAACAGAGAGAAACTGGAAGGCAATCACCTTTTCGGTTTAGGAATCCGGTTCTTTCCGTGCGGTTCTTTTCGTCCAGTAGTTTGGGTTTAGCAGCTCACCTGCTCTGAGCTCACCTGCTCACCTGCTCTGAGCTCACCTGCTCTCGACATTCCTACGGGCCGTGGTTGCCATTTTAGTGTTGTTGGTGGCCGTTGTAGTGTGTGTAGGTGGTGCTAGAGAGAACATTTTGGCACTCTGGGGGTTATTTGTTTACAATTTCTTATAATGTTATCCAGTGTTAATGAGCGTGCCAAATGTGGTGAGTTGTTGAGCATATTTCGGGGGTCAAATGTATTCTCCTTCAGAGGTTGAGGGTCTTTTTTGGTTGAAAATCGTACTTTGAAATGTAAACTGCAGACTTCCTGTCGGATTTAGGTCTAGGGTACCGGTTTGTGATTTTTAGGTCTCGATGAGACAAACAATTGAGTTTTGGTTTGATCTCTTTACGACATTCCTACGACCGTGGTGGCCGTTTTGGTTTTTCTAGGTGGCTCAAAAGAGAAAGCTTAGCACTCTCTCTAATTTTTACATTTCCTTAATTCTATCGCCAGTCTTTATGATTGTGCCAAATTTGTTGAGTTTATGTGCAAGTTTGCTGCAAAAAAAAAGGTCTTATCTCACATGCTAATCTGCTGAGCTAACTAGCCTAGCATTAGCATTAAAAAGCATTGAAAGCATTAGCATTATGTCACAGTGCACATTAGCATGTTATCTGGTCCACAAAGCACACATTAGCCTGTTAGCTTGTTAAAGTCACAGTGCACATTAGCATGTTAGCGAGTTCACACACTGCATGTTAGTGAGTCCTTAAACCACATATTAGCATGGTAGCTTGTTTATGTAGGACATGATAGCAGGTTAGCCCATAAACAAGGGCCGTTTTCCTATACCCATACTTGTCCATACTTGTACCCGTGAAACATCATCAGTGGGAGACCAAGTACTGATCCAATTCTTAGATCACAGAGTACACATGGAATACCCGGATGTGTCCTTGCTCCGCTCACTTTATCAAGCTTGGGAAGACAATTTACCCATAATGCATTGGGCAAGAGAAGCCAGAGGAGATCCTGGAGGAGGAAACACACAACGGTGAGTAAAAAAATCTGAATTATTAGCATCATTGTGTAGTTTTAAGAGTGTTTTAGGCTAGAATATAGTTAAATATTGCTATGAGGTTGATATTTCAAGATCACGCTTAATTGAACATTTGTTCCGACATTTTCGGAGATTGTGACTCCAGACTGAGATGAGGCTGGCTGTGATTCTCTACTGTGGTTAAACATGAGATATAAATGTTTTGGGGTAAATCTAACAGCGTTCATGTAAATTTCAATTTGCTGCTGATGGGAAAGATCATGTTTAAATCTATTTAACTTGACTTTGATGTTTAAAATGAGAGGTGAAGGTAATACTGGCCATATTGTTTTGTCTCAGTCGTAGAAATGTTTTCTACTTTTTCTACTGGAAGATGCTGTGGATTCAAACTAACACTGTGCACTATTTTAATCTGCAGTCTTCCTCAGAGGGTCATCTGGTTGTGATGACGTGTTGGTCTTTATCAGCGGCCAAATGACGCTCTGAGGAAGACTACAGATGCAGCTGAAACATGTCAGCAAGGTAGAATCTTCCCTGCATCTACCTGTCGTTAAAAAAGAGTCTGTAATATACGTGTTTAGAAGGACATAATGAACACAGTTCAACTATCAATAAACCTCCTTTGCCATCATAAATAACTACATTATGATAGAGGGGAAAAGTTTTCTGTTTAGGTAACAGATTTGTTGTGGCTCTGCAGGAGGAAGAATTAGAACGTGACACCATCAATCAGCAGTACAGCAGAATGCCTGATGACCAGCAGGAGCATCAGTGTCAACGTAACGATGCTCCTGGAAACCTTTCATTGCAGGGGTTCCTGGGAAATAAAAGAAAGAACTTTAGAATTTTTAAAAACAATGTAATTTTTCTATGTACATAATGTTTCTAACTTGTGTTTTTACTGTTGTAGGTTCTGCTGAAGTTTACTAAATAAAGTTTACTTTATCTTCTGCTTGATATCTTTCTTTGCCTTACAGTGTAAGCCATGTGTGTATTTACTCTAAAGAGAAATGATTAGTGCTATCGATTAACTGTAGGATGTATATTAGACAAATGTAATACAGTACATAATAATGACATGACCAGAAGGATGACAACAACCAGGCAGGTATGTGAAAAGCTGGTTAATTAATTTAATATACATCAGGGATCTTCAGTAAAACAGTGAAATAATTGTTTGTATTAGTATGAAGTTTCTGAACCGCTGCTTTTATTATTACTGAGCTCCAAAGAGATAAATAGTAAAATAAAGGCTCCTCCTCCTCCTCCTCCTCCTCCTTCTCAGGTTCAACGTCTATCATCCAGCCATGACAGCCATCAAAGTACGCTCGTGTTCCAATTCTCCATTAACGTCGATTTTAAATTTGCATTTCCTCACTTCCGAGGACGCCCTGCAAGTGGTTACTCATGACGTATGTGAGTACACACTGGCGCTCGCCAAATTAGGGAAAATTTGTTTTTGAGCGTGTTTAGTGGAGCTCAAATTTGGGCTCAAAGTCGCATAAGGAGAAGAAATAATAAGAAATACAATAGGGTCCTGGTGCTCGTGCCCTAATAATCTCTATGGTTTCAATAAGGTCCTATGCACTGTCAGTGCTCAGACCCTAAGAATTAGGGGAAATCCAATAGGGTCCACCGGCACTTTCAGAGCTCGGACCCGAATGAACAACTTTTTTTTGCCTATATTTTAGACCATCTTGCTTCAAACACACAGCACATATTATTCGTCAAATTATTTTTTGAGTGCACATATTTAACGTTCGTTGTTTTGTGTTTTGCACCAATGCACTAAGAGAGATTCCTCGTAGTGTGTTAATGTAAATTTTCTATAGTACCTGGCAACAAAATCTATTCTTTTAATTATACATTCATGGTAGCTCAACTAATCTGATTACACATTCTTCAATTCACGTCACCTCATGTAGGCGTGCGTCCTCGTTTCCTGACCATCCACGCCCAGCTTTATTTCTAACCTCCGGGAACCATTTCATGTAATGAAATCAAATAGGCACAAACAGCAATACATTTACAGCTTGCTGATGATGGATGGGCAAATCTAAGCAAGGGTCACTGAGCCTGTCTGTGGGCCATGTATGCTATTAGATAGAGCTGTGATTAAACATTACTATTTTCTATCTCTCACTCTCAGTTGCCCCCTCTCTATAATCTTTCTCTCACTCATCGTTGCTCCTCTGCTCCCCAAATACGCCCCAGCTAATTTATCATCCAATGCCAAGTCTATTTCAGCACCTACCATGGGTATTCTGGGATCTTCGCTTTGCCTTGGAGAAGCAGACTGAGGTAGAAGAGCTGGAGGGACGGCAGCAGCCAGAACGGACATGTTTTTGAAGGCCTGAGCATTCATAACTTTATGTGAAATTCTTCACACTCGTCAGGTCCGGTGAAAATTCTGATAATTAATAGGGGAGTTACACACGTGAGTTGCAAAATGGCTCAATGGCGCCACCGTAAAATTGAAAAAAAGGTAGCCCCTGAATCCTGTTTCACTGAGAGCTACGAAAATCAGCACACATATGTAACAGGCCAATATGAACAAAAAACTCTTACAGCCATACCAAAAACTCAACAGGAAGCAGGATATTTGGAGGAAAATGGCAGATTGTGGTGAATTTTTCCTCAAATTTACAAATTTTCTAGAGCGAACACATCCCAGGGAGAAACTCCAATCTACTACAACTTGGGCTCTTTTGATAGAAACAAAGTTGAGGAGCAAAACTTGTCAAAATCTCTCGCAAAAGTTTTAGGGCGTGGCCGTAACCTCGCCACAAAGTTTTATGGTTCGCCTTGAAACAGGAAGTGCAGTGTAAATCGGCTGAATATGGTCAGATCGGCCTCAAATTTAACACATTGTATCAGAGTCCGGCCCTCACACAACCAGATGAAAACAACAACCATGGGCCATCGCGCCACCTGCTGGACACAGGAAGTGCATGTAAATACCTTGGAATGTTTGAGAGTGACCTAGTCCGAGACGATAATTCCAATTTATCTGCAAATTGGTGTGGTGATAGGCCACAACCACACCGCAAATTATGATGTTGTCAGTCGTAATGCCATTTGAGAGCATGACAATGGTTAAGAACGCCGTAAAACAGGAAGTGCAACACAAAGAGCCTGTACATGATCAGGTTGACCTCAAACTTGATACGTTGCATCATAGCCTGGCCATCATCACAACCATATGTGGACTGTTAATCATAACGCCATTTGAGGTTGTGGCTTTGACAACCTTCGCCATGGACCAGGAACTGCAATGTAAATAGACTGAACATGATCAGATTGACCACAAACTTGATATGCTGCATCAGGGTCCGACCCTCATCACAGTCATGCCACAATTATGACCATCAGCCATGGCACCACCTGCTGGAAACAGGAAGTGGCATGTACATGCTCAGATCTGGTTCTAACCTCATACGTAGCTTGAGAGTCCACGTGCGAGCACAGTCAAAAGACAGTCACAACCATTGGACATAGCTCACGTTCATTAGCATATATGCTAATTAGCATTCGCAGAGACATTATCAAACACGCTAACTAGTAGGTATGTGAAGAAAAATGAAAAAGCCAACCAAATCAAATGTAACTGGAAAGGGTAAGAAAAAACAAAGAAAATGACACCAAAACCATTCAGATATCTTAACAAATAAGGAATTTATAAGCAAAAGAAGTTTACTAATTAGTGCAATTATCTTAAAGATAATTAGTGCCCAAATCTGTGACCAAAAACATAATGTTTTACATAAAAACACTTGTAGTTTCTTTAATAATCAAGATATCTCAATGAAACCTCACCAGCACACAGACTATCAGCAAATAAAACTATCCTGCATCACCGACCAAGCCAGCAAAATAATTGGCTCAACACAAACTCCACTGTCCCACCTATCTGAGCGCTCTGTGATCAGGTAAGCCATCCTGATCACAGAGGAACCCTCGCACCCCCTCCATCACTCATTCACCCTCCTCCCATCAAGCAGAAGATACAAAATCCCACTGGCCAGAAAAACAATATACAAAAAATCATTCATTCCATCTGCAGTCACAGCCCTCAACAGCAGAGGAAACATAATTCCAAGAACTGAGCAACTTGCAGCCGGTCCTTTCCCTTCTTGGTTATTTTAAGTAATAATGTATATTGTCTTTTATTATTGTTATTATTATGAGTATTGCTGTTCTTAATGCCTTCTATGTGTGTGCGTGTTAAGCAATTATCTATCTATCTATCTATCTATCTATCTATCTATCTATCTATCTATCTATCTATCTATCTATCTATCTATCTATCTATCTATCTATCTATCTATCTATCAAACGTTCAGGGAAGGTGTGTCTCTTTATACTCTTCAATCTGAAGGAATAATAATAATAATAATAATAATAATAATAATAATAATAATAATAATAATAATAATAATAATAATAATAATACTAATAATAATAATAATAATATATATTTTAAGAGAGTCACTGACCACAATGCGTAACACGAATCGGGAAGAAAATGGCGGCTGCGATCTTCACATACCTTGAATTAGCATATGCATTAGTATTAGCATTTGTGCTCATTAGCACACATCCACACATGAGCATACATGTTATTTAGCATATGTGCTAATTAGCATATGTGCTAATTAGCATATGTGCTCACGTTTGCATCCACACTAATTTGCATCCGCGCTAATTAATATACGCACAGCACGAGAGTCCATATCTGATCACTGTCAAAAGACACAAACATTGGACATGGCGCCACCTGCTGTAACAGGAAGTGGGGAGACGTGCACAAAACCTCGACATGCGACACATTCCGACATGAGTGGGGGTGCGAGGACCCGCTCAACACTGGTAGCAGCTTTAATTTAAATTAAATTTTTAAAAAAAGTTGTTTTTTTACCTGATAGTTTAACTGTGCAGTGGCAGTCCTCCTCTGGTTGAGATGAAGCACTTTCACATATAGGGCCACATATGTGTTTCTGGTGATCCAATCACAAGCGGCGAGCCCTAAAGACAAGTGTGAACAGGCACCAAATAGCTGTCAGCAAAACCACTTCCTGAGGTGGTCAGGGACACATCTGACCACATAGATGAGTTCTGGGACAGTGACGCAGCAGGAAAATACATAATATATAAGTGCATCAGCACGTGCTGTGTTTTCGTTCAAGAGAGTCTGCGTTTCAGTCTTTCCAACTTTCCAAAGAAAGAACATGGACGTCAGTGCCTGTGGGTCTGCAAAGACATGTTGCCTTATAGAGAAGATACCATCCTAGCCTTTGTCTGGGGACAGACTGAGGTAATAACTGTGTGCCGGGCCATTTAGCGAAAGTGACGTCGACGTAATAACGCAATCTGACTCAAGTGGTTAGCCTGAAACGCATGATACGAACAAGCATAAACAGTCTGCGTTGGGGCTCGCGACATGTGACCTGATCACCCGAAATACATGTTAATGTCCAGTGGAAACGGGCCCAAAGAAATACTGCATTAAGCTTCCGATTATGCTGCATGCAAAATTGAATAAACAGGGTTGATGCAAAGCTTATTATCTTATGTGAGGATATGGATAAGCAAAGTTGAAGAGGTATAGGTGTAATATACTCACTCCTCTTGGTCCTGACCATCATTCTGAACACTTGTGAACTGCTTGAAATGTTGATAAACTCCAAATCTGTGCAATATTTAAACTGCTTTCTTGGCATGTGCAACAGGGGCAGAAAAATCTCTTCTTTTTTTTTTAAATATTGCAATAACGATCATCTGATGCTATGCTATAAAATGGATTATAGATTTCTTTTCCCAAAAAAGTTAACAATTTTCTTGTTTTGTCTATGGATGGACACAAAGTTTCAGAACAACCTATCTTGTTTATTTTTGTTTAAACATGTGCATTCAAGAGACTCAGTAAAACTCCCATGTTGAGACAATGTAAAACATTCAAGTTCTGCAAATCATTGCACACAAACATATCTTATGTTATGCAAAACATTGCACAACAACATTCTATGGCCAGTTACATGATGACCAACCTCAAGTTATGTAAATATACCTAAATCACAGAAGAATATATGACAGCAGGTTGGCACCATAGTTTGTTAGTTAAGCTATTGTACAAAAATTTATAAAAACTGGCGACAAACATTAAATAAAAATTGCATTATAATATAATCCATATTCACTTTTTTAAATCAAATAGACAATACAAAGTATTCTCACGACAGTGCACACTGGCATACAGAACTCTGCAGAAAAAAATGTAGGCCTGGCCAACTATTCACATGTCCAAAGTATGTACTTTAACCAAAAACACCAATCTGTCTACAGCATCGGGCTAGAGTGAAACCCTGTGACAGGTTACAACATTTCCCCCAGTGCTGAATGCCCTCTCTGAAAGGCTGCTTGAGGCGGGTATGCATAGATATTTTCTGTCCAGTTTCCCGAGCGTGGGGAAATTCACCTCTTGTGATTCCCACCATTCAAGAGGATTGACATCACTGTCCACCTCAGGGATCATCAGGGATCATTGCTCTTGAACTCCATTTTGATGGCAGAAGCAAGCGACTTCCTTTCTCTGTTATTTTGAAGTAACCTCCAAATTATTTTGGGGCCTTTTTGGGTGGCTCCCTGGTATCATCCCCCCCTTGGGCACCTTCTGCAGTGGTGCCCTAAACAGTAGAGGTTGAAGGGCCTGTGGAAGTGCAGTCTTGCTTTGTTGTCATGGCAAGAAGCTCAGTGGTGATTCCTGATGAAGTTGCCTCAACCTGGCCATTATTATTATAGCAGTTTTTAAAGTGAGGGTTGAGTGTGGATAACTAATTTAAGAGATTATCCATGTTGTCTTTTTTGTATTTTGTGTTCACATAGCTCAGAATTTTCTTCTTTTTTTTAATTCATTCATTTCAGGCATGTGACATTCAAACATTTTGTGCATTTACAGACATAACCACATACATACACACAGAAACATATCCGAAAATATATACACCATTTGATGATAATAAATAAATAAATGATTGCTTATGAAAATATATTCATACAAAATATATAATTCTATACCCACACTTAAGCCGTGGATCACAATATGTGGGGGAGCGGGGCAGCTCAGGAGGATACAGTATGGCAAAGCACACCCAAGGACTGGAACACGTGGGGCAAAAAACGTGGAAGCCGCCGCTGGTCGGCTTCACTCAGCCGCAACTCCGCCGCCCAAGTCGTTCGCTGTGACACAGCACAAACTTTCTCATTGTGAACAGCAGCGTCCAGCTCCTGCTGAATCTTCTCCTCCTGTTACTGGGAGGAGCGCCTGCACCTCATTAAAAGACTGGGTGTATAAACCCAGTTAACAAAACAACCAGCGAGCGCCAAGCGTCATATGTAAACAACAACGGGAGGGTTTATGGACGATAAAATATTTAAATATTGCGGGCAAGTCGAGAGTGATGATAGTCACTACCAATCAGCAGATGGCTGCATGGTCGCTCCTCTTCACAGACCCGTTCCCGTCCCGTCTAGCTCAGTTAGTAGAGCATGAGACTCGCACTCTCAAGGTAGTGAGTTCGTGTCCCATGCTGGGCACCACCTTCCCATGGGCTCACCACCCGCAGGATTTGTTCTTGATTGGTTCTTAAACAGTGCAATGTGATCTGGGTGACAGTGCTCAGAAACAGATAAGTGGAAGAATAGTGCACAGTGCTCCCCTTCCCAAACCCAACATAAATATATACCTACAATCACCTGTGTATAATCCTGTTTACGGTGCAAGAGGCTCCCTGTAGTTTCCTCCCAGTTCTTCATCCCTGTACATGATTAATATTTTAAGTTTGAGCCTTTTTTTTTTTTAAATGCTTGGACATTGTTTCAGGTCTTGACTGAGTTTGTTCCAAATCTTCACTCCATTGTTATTCACACACTCTCGGTTCTGAAGTCCAGATTCCCCCTGTAGTTTAACCCCCCCTCTCTATCAGTAAAAAATTCTAGATTGTGTATGGTAGTTGCTTGTTTCTAGCTTTCTGCATTAATTTAGCTGTTTCAAATTCTACCAGATCAGGAAGTTTTAGTTGGCCGGAATAAATAAATAAAGCATTAGTGTGGTCCAGGAAGCCTGCCTTATGAACCAGTCTGATGGCTCTTTTTTGGAGTGTGCACAATGGTCAGAGTGAGGATTTGTAGATGTTGTAGATGTTTACCTACAAGGATCTCTGTGTTGAACAATGCCAGAACAGGTTTGAGGTCAGACACTGTGACCACTTCCTCACCTGAAAGCACATCCATAAACTCTAACAGAGGTCTGATGGTTTTGCTCACTAATTCCAGCACCTTAAGCTCTTGCCGAGTTGGGATGAGATGACACCGCTTTCTTCTCTTGTTCAACAAATCGCTCAATCATGCGCTGTGTGGAGCCCCATCTTCTGTGTGCTTCAGTGATTAGTTTATGGTCAGGAAGCTTCAATTGTTTTTGAGCATCGCTCAGGGCATCTTCTAGCTGTTGGAAAAGGCTCCTACCACTTTCTTGCAAACTCCAATTGCATGGTCTACTCTGGAATCACATATACTTCTCTATGGAAAACAGTTTGCCGCCAATTACATACACATTTTGTTGATAGATAGATAGATAGATAGATAGATAGATAGATAGATAGATAGATAGACAGACAGACAGACAGACAGACAGACAGACAGACAGACAGACAGACAGACAGACAGACAGATAGCACATTAGTTTATTATCACTCTTATTATTTGTTTGTTGTTATAATAATAAGTAGTGGTGGTGGTAGTATTATTGTGTGAGCTTTGGTTTAAGAGGTTATTGTTGTATTTAAATAAGACAGCCTAACTTACAGAGTGACAGAGAGAAAAGGCAACGACAGTTTGGTTAGTGGTGAATGTGAGGAGAAGGAGTGATGGAGTTTGGAAAGGCAGTTCAAAAATGTTCAGGACAGACTGGATTTTTACAAAATAATAACTATGCTGCATCATGACAGAGACAACAGACAACACCCCCTCCAAGGTTGTAATTGAGGGTAGGTTTACACTATGTGCACGGCAGCCCCGTTTGCCCGATACGTAGTGTGCCGCGGGATTTTGGGGAATTCTGAGGAAGGCCTGGCACGTCTTTCACGTTCTGTCAAGGCTTTCTATGGATTAAATGTGCCCACATTTCATCCGTAGATTCAGCTGGACCATTTTGAAGCATGTTTATGCCCCAAAGGGCCACCTAAAGTGAAGGCAATCATTGAGACTTATGCTGGGTGGATACATAACTCTTGATTTCTTTTTCATTGGCATAGCTTGTAGAAGGTGTTCTGTCGTTGATTGCTCAGACTCAAATGAAACTCCCCTCCGGGCCTGTCTTCCGTGGCAGACTGGAGTAGAATGCAACGCGTCGGGTCCGCAAACCGTTACACGCCAGGATATGCGACGTGATGAAACGGCGACCATACACCGTAACTACGCCGTGACAACTTTGACGAAGCGCGGCGCAACGTGAATAAATGCAAAGCAACCATGAAACAACCATGATAGAACGCACACTAGTGTCGTCACAATACCAACATTTTGGTATCGTTACTGTTACCACCATGTATTTCGATACATTCTATACTTTTCGATACTTTTCCAAATAAAAACGAAAAAAACGTCAACGAAAAATATAAAATAAAAATCTCCCTCAACGATGGCTCTCCCAGAGAAAAATCCCCCGGTCATTCGCCACGCTCCCATGTCTACAAGAGCCTAGATGAATGAAAGTCAGAAAGAGGAGCAGCCGGTCGACTCGTCCCCTATCCTGACTACGCTCCTCTGTGCAAATTACTACACAGTGACACTACACGGCGACGTAAAAAAAACAAGACAAAAAGATACCGGTACCAGTACCGGCCGGGTCCAGTATTGTATCGTTTTAAAGGCGTAAGTACCACGATACCAATACAGTACCGGTATTCCGAACAACTCTAACGCGCACTAAACGTCACTTCCTGTAAGCTTCCCGACCCACTACGAACCGCCTCCAAGTTCTATTACGGCCAATTATGTGCTGCCACGTTTTGTGACGTTCATCCCGTTTTGCTACAGCCTAAGTTTCTCATCCGCACAGTGGCCGCCGTGGCAAATTTTTTGACAGTTTAAAAATCTGGCATGGCACTTACAGCAATTGCGACCTGTTACGTTTGCCCATCCCGTCCCCCTGCGTTGTCTCACGTCCATCTCGTTTTGTCCATGGTGGCCTAAAACTGGCTGCCGGGAACATAGTGTAAATGTACCTTTAGATTTAAAAATGGGATCAATCAGAAACATTATTTTTCAATGGCAACACATATTTACCTCACACAATCCTCTCTGATTTATTTTTACCACTAGCATCTTGCCATTGTCCAAATTCCATATGGGGTTTAAAATCACATCCCTCTGCTGTATCTGGCTGACCTGGAGACCGGCGCCTATATATAGAGTGCTGTAAAAGTCCTCATTAGGCACGTGATTGATGATCTTGGTAAAAAGCTGCTGTACCTCCCACGGGCTCTCTACGCTCTCCCCTTCGACACACAGGAGTCCCTCCTTATGCATTAGAAATAAAACGAACCTGCTGTTCCCCCAAGGTTGCAGCTCTGACAGAATTAGACTTCACATAGGAGAGTTATTATGCAGTGAAATGTAGGTTAGAGTCTATACATTACCACCAAGGTAGGATGCTCATGCAGTCCAACACAAGAACAAATGAAGGGTTATGTTAATAGATGGTGGGAAAAGTAGAAAAGAGAAAATGTTCTTGACAGGTTTTCAAGGACAAGCTTGACGAGAACACAGAAGGTACTTTACATGCCATTAAAATGCATTTCCAATAGGTGAGAAACAGTTTAGCTTCTGTAGTACTACCACTAAACCTTTATGAACAGGGGAGCATTTTTTTGTGACTTTCCACCAGATGTAATTTATCTGGAGCCTCAAAGCATCCTTAACCTTCAAAATGAGAGGAACACACTTCTAAAGGTTCATAGATAGTTGTAGGAGCCATTTTATGGGTTTATTGTTTATTTCTGTTTGTATGTGTCCTCCTGATGACTGGCCATTTGTTTTGATTTTGTATTCGCCCACTAGGTGGAGCTAGGGCAAGATGGAGGTTATAAAGCCTCCACCTAATCAATGCCAGGTGTGCAGGACAGGGGAGCAGACACAGTTTTGAACCGTTCCAGGAAGACGGGCAGTAGGTAGGAAAGATTAAATGTGGACCATAGGAACTCAGTATTGGGCTGAGTGATCGATGACAGGCATCAACTTTTGGACTGTGGAAACCCTCAATTAAATAAATGGATTGAAATATGCCAAGGAAATCTACGCATTGGACCTGATCATTGTTGCCTCTGAACGCATTCGAAAGAGTTCCCCCATCCTCACCAGAGCAGCACCTTAAATAGGTTAAGGTGCCACTATATTAAGTTCAAAACTTTTGCTCAGGGAACTGGCTCGACTCGTCGTTCACGGCAGGAGCTGATTGAGGGAATTGGCTTTGGATCCGTGCCAAGTTGTGAAGCTTGGTGAATAAAGAAAAGATTTGATTGACAACTAGCAAGATTAATCGTTCACCGACAGTGGAAAGGCGGCAGCAGCTGATCAAGGAGGATCAAGTCTGCGTGAGAGTTGATCGTTTTGAGACTTTTGGACAATGTGGGACAGGCACCTGCTCTAAACGATCAATTAAGGACCACAGAACCTCAACCACTGATCACCACCAGGTTTCTTCACTACACCTTCTGGACTCTAGGTATGTGTGACACTACCAACTGTGGCCATTGAGAAATTTGTGTGCACACATAATTGAAACAAAAAAAACAAACCCATCATGCATTTGTAAAAATGGACATTTAAATGAACTGTGAGTGGTCCATGTGTGTCAAAAGCATTTTTGTTGAAAAGGCATTTTTTGAGGTTTCTGATTGTGTTTGATTAAATATGAATTCAGATTTTTGGCTACAAATGGACAATATGGTTGTTAAGCCTGCTGCAGCCATGCAGCCCAGTGGGGGTTCTGGCTCAGCAAGTGGTAAAATCAAAACACAGTCTAAACATAATGCAAAATCTAATACAAAAAATGACACCAGCTCAAAATTCCGATCTTCCATCTCATCGGCATACAAACGGGCCCTAGCAGAGAGAGCTGCCCTGGAGGCTCGATCTGCAGTGTTGAGGGAGAGACATTCTATGGAGGAGCAGCTGGAGGAGCTGAAGATGAGGAAGGAAAGGCTGGAGCTGGGAACAGAGATGGCAGTTACTTGGGCTAAACTAGCAGTGTTTTCAGCTGCTAGTCATAAATCACGTGCAAATAAACAGTCAAAATCAAGAATTACTTTTTCAACCACTGTGTCTACCAGTGAAACGCCTGAAAAATGTATCAAGTCCGACCAAGTTCTGCAGCAAGGTGTCTCATCAGAACAGTCTGAGGAACCATCAGTGAGCAGTGTGCTGGTCTTTGTTCAATCACGTAACCATACAGGGGCCGGAAATAATGAAGTACAGTGTGAGAATGGAAACTCCACTGCTACTGTTCACAGGACCTCCATAGAGCTGGAGAAGGAGCGAGAGGATGAGTGTGGCCCAGGTGATGAAGAGAACAGAGTGGCTGGGCCTGGCTGGGCCTGACTGTGATGACGACGACCGCGATCCGAGCGCGCAGAATGCCTCCATGAGGAAGGGGGACGACCTGCCACAGATGGGCAAAGTGAAGAAGTCCCATGTTGCTGATGTCATCACTGAAAGCCAGCCTGTGTTCGACCCTGGGGAGAAGAACTTCCAGCAGTACCCAGATGAGGACTACAAGGACGTCATCCAAGACCTCCCATGCGGGTCTCACTGCAGGCAGGTTCCTTCTTCACTTCAACCTGGATCAGCAGACAAAATTCCCAGCACTAACAACAAGAAGCTGAACTGCTGGTGCACTCTGGAGCACATCTGCATGTCCAGGTCTGGGAAGGAGGACAAAGGTACAGAGGAAGAACAAGAAAAAAAGAGTTCGAAAGGAAAAAGAAGAGGAAAGAATCCGGCTGCAGGAATAGAGCAGGGTCAAGATGGAGATAAAAAGAATTAAGGAACAGAGATTGAAGAAAGAAAAAATGCAAAAAGATGAAGAGGAGTACGGAGCTGCTTGGCCACAATGGGACCATGAAGATCTGCTCCAGATAGACAAAAGGAGGAATAAGTCCAACTTTGCCAACGACATGACTGAAGGAAAGCCAGTGTCCAAACCCCAGAAGAAGAGCTTCCAGCTGGACTTCCAGGACCTCATGGACCACCTCACATGCAGGTTTCACCACAGACAGGTGTCTTCTTCACTTCTGCCTGGATCACCAGATGAGTATCGCAGCACTAACAGGGAGCTGAACCACTGGTGCTCTCCGAAGGACACCCGCATGTCCAGGTCTGGGACGGTGAAGATGAGACGCTGGAAGACCAACAGCAAAGCCCAGAACAAGAAGAACATCCTTTACTTCATTTATTCCGAGGACAAAGGTGCAGAGGACGGAGAACCAAAGATGAGGAAGAGGAGACGAGATCATCAGAAAAGGAAAAGGACAGCCTCAGAAAAGAGGAGGAAGAAGAACAAAAGGAAAGCCTCTGGAAAAAGGAAGAAGAAAAAAGAAAGGAACAAAAAACAGGATATTGGAACTGAAGAGCTTGGTAGACAAGATCAGTTAGATGGTTGACAAAAATATATGAGCACATCTAAGAAACATTGTTGGTAAAAAAATAAAAAATAGAAGACACAAAGACAGAAAAGGACTGACATGTTCAAGTTCAAACTAAAATCAATATACTGAATTGGTCAATTGAAAGTCTTTGGAAAGCTGCAAAATGATTTGGAAATTATACTGACTAGAAATATAAATTTTGGGAAAAGTGTTAATTTTGTGACTTTTTGAAATGGCAGCAATATTAGTTCAAATTATATGTAAAACATTGAAGAAATATAAAATTTTGAAAAGGAGATTTGATTTGTTGGCCTATTTTGAAAAGACAATATGAGTTAAGATTATGCAGGAACTTTAAAGAAACATTTAATTTTGAGAAGTTTTGATTTTCTAAATTTTGGAAAAAAGGATTTTGATTTCTTTAAATAATTAAAATGTTGTTTTTTTGGCTCCTTTATGTAAATATGTCTTGAACTGTTTATGCCCACATGCCATTAACAGTTAGGGGCCGGTGTGTAGGAGCCATTTTATGGGTTTATTGTTTATTTCTGTTTGTATGTGTCCTCCTGATGACTGGCCATTTGTTTTGATTTTGTATTCGCCCACTAGGTGGAGCTAGGGCAAGGTGGAGGTTATAAAGCCTAAACCTAATCAATGCCAGGTGTGCAGGACAGGGGAGCAGACACAGTTTTGAACCGTTCCAGGGAGACGTGTCAGGAAGACAGGCAGTAGGAAGGAAAGATTAAATGTGGACCATAGGAACTCAGTACAGGTACTTCTCAAAAAATTAGCATATTGTGATAAAGTTCATTATTTTCCATAATGTAATGATATATGTTAGATTCATTACACACAACTGAAGTAGTTCAAGCCTTTTATTGATTTAATATAGATGATTTTGGCAAAAAAGTAAAGAAAAACCAAAAATCCCCATCTCACAAAATTAGCATATCATGAAAAGGTACTCTAAATGAGATATTAACCTAATCATCTGGAGCACCACACCCACCCTTGAATCAACAAATTAACTCTAAACACCTGCAAAAGATTCCTGAGGCTTTTAAAACCTCCCAGCTGTTTCATTACTCAAAACCGCAATCATGGGTAAGACTGCCGACCTGACTGCTGTCCAGAAGGCCATCATTGACACCCTCAAGCGAGAGGGTAAGACACAAAAAGAAATTTCTGAGCGAATAGGCTGTTCCCAGAGTGCTGTATCAAGGCACCTCAGTGGGAAGTCTGTGGGAAGAGAAAAGTGTGGCAGAAAATGCTGCACAACCAGTAGAGGTGACCGGACCCTGAGGAAGATTGTGAAGGACCGATTCCAGACCTTGGGGGACCTGCGGAAGCAGTGGACTGAGTCTGGAGTGGAAACATCCAGAGCCACCATGCACAGGCGTGTGCAGGAAATGGGCTACAGGTGCCGCATTCCCCAGGTCAAGCCACTTTTGAACAAGAAACAGCGGCAGAAGCGCCTGACCTGGCCTGACCTTCTACAGAGAAGCAGCACTGGACTGTTGCTCAGTGGTCCAAAGTACTTTTTTCGGATGAAAGCAAATTTTGCATGTCATTCGGAAATAAAGGTTCCAGAGTCTGGAGGAAGACTGGGGAGAAGGACATGCCAAAATGCCTGAAGTCCAGTGTCAAGTACCCACAGTCAGTGATGGTCTGGGGTGCCATGTCAGCTGCTGGTGTTGGTCCACTTTGTTTTATCAAGGGCAGGGTCAATGCAGCTAGCTATCAGGAGATTTTGACGCACTTCATGCTTCCATCTGCTGAAAAGCTTTATGGAGATGAAGATTTCCTTTTTCAGCATGACCTGGCACCTGCTCACAGTGCCAAAACCACTGGCAAATGGTTTACTGACCATGGTATTACTGTGCTCGATTGGCCCATCAACTCTCCTGACCTGAACCCCATTGAGAATATGTGGGATATTGTGAAGAGGAAGTTGAGAGACACCAGACCCAACACTGTGGATGAGCTTAAGGCCGCTATCAAAGCATCCTGGGCCTCCATAACGCCTGAGCCGTGCCACCGGCTGATTGACTCCATGCCACGCCGCATTGAAGCAGTCATTTCTGCAAAAGGATTCCCGACCAAGTATTGAATGCATAACTGAACATAATTATTTAAAGGTTGACTTTTTTTTGTATTAAAAACACTTTTCTTTTATTGGTCAGATGAAATATGCAAATTTTTGGAGATGGGGATTTTTGGTTTTTCTTTACTTTTTTGCCAAAATCATCTATATTAAATCAATAAAAGGCTTGAACTACTTCAGTTGTGTGTAATGAATCTAAAATATATGAAAGTCTAATTTTTATCATTACATTATGGAAAATAATGAACTTTATCACAATATGCAAATTTTTTGAGAAGTACCTGTATTGGGCTGAGTGATCGATGACAGGCATCAACTTTTGGACTGTGGAAACCCTCAATTAAATAAATGGATTGAAATATGCCAAGGAAATCTACGCATTGGACCTGATCATTGTTGCCTCTGAACGCGTTTGAAAGAGTTCCCCCGTCCTCACCAGAGCACCACCTTAAATAGGTTAAGGTGCCACTATAATAGTTTTAGATCTTATATTGCGCTTATGAAGTTGAAATATTTACCATCTTAAATTGTAATTTAATTACATTTTCAGTTTTTTGTTTTGTATTTTTAGCTGATTTTAGCAGCATGTCTTAGACAATTGTGACATTTTAGCTGTTTTAAGCCTTTGGGCTCTTTTCAAAACAATTTGAATTTTTAAGCTTTTTTCTCTTTAGAAATTGTACCGTAATTTCCAGACTGTAAGCCACTACTTTTTTCACAGGCTTTGAACCCTCTGACTTCTATAATGATGCGGCTAATTTATGGATTTTTACGGGTTACAGGCTTCATGCCGCTAGATTGTACTTCAGCATGTAGATACAGTACCTTGCGAAAGTATTCGGCCCCCTTAAACCTTTCAACCTTTCGCCACATTTCAGGCTTCAAACATAAAGATATAAAATTTTATTTTTTTTGTCAAGAATCAACAAGTGGGACACAATTGTGAAGTGGAACAAACTTTATTGGATAATTTAAACTTTTTTAACAAATAAACTGAAAAGCAGAGAGCATCATGAAGACCAAGGAACACACCAGGGGGGTCCGAGATACTGTTGTGGAGAAGTTTAAAGCCGGATTTGGATACAAAAAGATTTCCCAAGCTTTGACCATCTCAAGGAGCACTGTGCAAGCAATCATATTGAAATGGAAGGAGTATCAGACGACTGCAAATCTACCAAGACCCGGCCGTCCCTCCAAACTTTCATCTCGAGGAAGGAGAAGACTGATCAGAGATGCAGCCAAGAGGCCCATGATCACTCTGGATGAACTGCAGAGATCTACAGCTGAGGTGGGAGAGTCTGTCCATAGGACAACAATCAGTCGTACACTGCACAAATCTGGCCTTTATGGAAGAGTGGCAAGAAGAAAGCCATTTCTCAAAGATATCCATAAAATGTCTCGTTTAAAGTTTGCCACAAGCCACCTGGGAGACACACCAAACGTGTGGAAGAAGGTGCTCTGGTCAGATGAAACCAAAATCGAACTTTTTGGCCACAATGCAAAACGATATGTTTGGCGTAAAATCAACTCTGCTCATCATCCAGAACACACCATCCCCACTGTCAAACATGGTGGTGGCAGCATCATGGTTTGGGCCTGCTTTTCTTCAGCAGGGACAGGGAAGATGGTTAAAATTGATGGGAAGATGGATGAAGCCAAATACAGGACCATTCTGGAAGAAAACCTGTTGGAGTCTGCAAAAGACCTGAGACTGGGACGGAAATTTATCTTCCAACAGGACAATGATCCAAAACATAAAACCAAATCTACAATGGAATGGTTCACATATAAACGTATCCAGGTGTTAGAATGGCCGAGTCAAAGTCCAGACCTGAATCCAATCGAGAATCTGTGGAAAGAGCTGAAAACGGCTGTTCACAAACGCTCTCCATCCAACCTCACTGAGCTCAAGCTGTTTTTCAAGGAAGAATGGGCAAGAATTTCAGTCTCTCGATGTGCAAAACTGATAGAGACATACCCCAAGCGACTTGCAGCTGTAATTGCAGCAAAAGGTGGCGCTACGAAGTATTAACGCAAGGGGGTCGAATAATATTGCACGCCCCACTTTAAACTTTTTTAACAAATAAAAAAACTGAAAATTATCCAATAAATTTCATTCCACTTCACGATTGTGTCCCACTTGTTGTTGATTCTTGACAAAAAATTAAAATTTTATATCTTTATGTTTGAAGCCTGAAATGTGGCGAAAGGTTGAAAGGTTCAAGGGGGCCGAATACTTTCGCAAGGCACTGTACATGCTCTTTAGAGCCTCTGCTTCTCCTAAACTTGCCCTAAAAGGGATATTTCTGCTTTTCTTGACCTTGTCTCCTGCTGCTTTCTATGGTAGGGAACTCCAGCAGCTGATGGCTGTGAGTGATACGTTCAGGTGCATCACGTAACGCCGCCCTGCTGCACTCCGTGGCTGAGAAATATTCCTCCTCAGAATCACAATCAGTAAATAACCGATAAAATACTATCAACAGAGATTGTGATTGTGTCAACCCTTGGTGATTGTGTATTTCTCTCTCTCTCTATCGCTCTCTCTCTCTCACACACACAGCGCTGTGTGCAGGAATTTCCAGCACTATGAAAGACAGATTTGCAGGAATTGATGAAAATTCAAGCAATCCCCATGTTCCCACGGTGAAATTCCTAACCTATCACAATGTGGACACCTGCAGCTTATAGTCAAGTGTGGTCTATATATGTATTTTTATTAAAATTTTTAGATTTAGGGTGTGGCTTATATTCTGGTGGGCTCAATAGTCCGGAAATACGAAAATCACTTCAGTTTTTTTTTTTTTTCTGGTTTTAGCAATTTCTTGCTCATTTCCTTGTGCTATTTTTAAAGCCTCCTTCATCCAAGATAAGAGTCCTTTTCAAAATGACTAAATTAAAATAAGATAAAATATTCAGTTCGCCTTAAATTTGTGATAGTTTCATGGAGCCACAACAGAAAGGCTAAAGAGCCGCAGATTGCAGACCACCTGCAGTAAACACAGGATATGCATTTTTGGGAATGTTATTTAATCATTTTAAGTTGTTTGTTTGTTCATGAATCTGAAAGTTTGTGATATTGGGGTTAGAAAATAAATGGACAATAAATCCAAATGTTGTGAAAATTTAACTACTATCAATTGTATTGTGCCCAAAATTAAAGTGCAAGCCTCAATTTATCGTAGAAATGAAATTCAAAATCTCATTTATTACATCTACGTTTAAAGCAATGCTAAGTAATTCAGTACATTATGATAAACGCAGTGGTGGCCAATAGAGGGTGCCAGGGCGCCGCCCCTCCTAGGTAGCAAGAAGGATTGTTTTTATATATATCAAATATATGAATAAACTGTAATACTGTTGAAATATGTTTATGCCAACAAACTAACAATGAACCCTGAACGTTCATTATTTGTGCCTGCCTCTTTAAGAGGCAACGCGCAAATATTACTATCCTCGGCGAGCGTTTACTTTTTATTATTATTCTTCCGCCGGTATTTCCGCGCAACTAGTCCTGCACCGTTTGGAGCAGGTACACAAAAAGCACATTAAAACATGCAGAAAATTCAGGAATATGACTTTTATAAGTGTCACGGCTAACGTTTTTCAAAGAAAAACTTGAAATACGGTGAATAATTTCTCATTCAAAGCCGATGGGAGCCGAAAAAACCCCACAAAGAAATCCTCACTTTTCAACGCAGGGTCATGTCGCTAAACTTTCAGCGAAAGACTTGATTTAAATTTTAAAAAGTTGCCATTCTTGTCCTCTATTCAGAAGTGAAAACATATTAAAGTTTTCAGCCGTTTTTGGAGTTTAACATGAGTGTGTATTGGAAACGCTAGAGTGGGGAGATTTTTGTTAGAGTGGCAGAAGTTACCAACTTCAACAAAAAAAGCCTCTCTCGTCGCCAAGGCCACATTTCTTACTCTTTCTCATCATATTATACATCAAAACATAGCTACAGGCATTGTGCTTCTAACAAGGGGTCCCTTTTGTGTGGGAAATATACGGCTCTCTCTAAAAGAGACTTAATTGGCAGCAAGTGCACGATTTCCTCCCATCCACTCTAATGTAGTTTGGGGAGACATTTACTCGCTCAAACCCAAAAGTTGAGACATTTGTCTAAACTCTACACGGGGAGACAGAAAGTTTTTAAAACAGTAGGCCTTCAACTTCTTCTGGCCCTGACGGTGAAATAATGTATAATGGTTGTTGAACTATGATCAGTTGTTCCGGAGGTGTATCACATTTGGTGACTGCATGTGAGCCAGCCTCTGCTACCCAGTGACAAGTGCTGTCAGGAGCTCCGTCTCCATGGCAACAGACACAGCTGCACCTAATCAGGCTGCCAACATACACTGCTGCACCTAATCTGCCTGGCAACACACACTGCTCCTAAAGTGGACATGTGATGTCATGGTTTACACATATACACACACACAGTATCCTAGATAGCATGGTTTGTAATGCTTTTCAAGGTGATTTTCAGGTAGATAACAGGTGTTAGCCTAGCATGCTAACAAAGTTTGCTCAATTGAGCTGTTATTTGGTGAGTGGCCTAATGGGAGTCGTGGGTCATGGATCACTAGTTAATTAGCCGGGTCCCGCTAGTCTAGTTAGCTTAGCCTATTAGCATGTGAGATACGACCAGTTTCCAGGTTTGAGGCCCCTGTGTGATTTTCAGGTAGATAGCAGGTATTAGCCTGGCATGCTAATTAGCATGCTAACAAAGTCTGTCCAATTGAGCTGATATTTGATGGGTGGCCTAATGGGAGCGCTAGGATCACACTGCAGGATTTTTAAAATCTTAACAGATCAAGACACCACACACTTGATGATCACAAAAGGCAGATTTGCACAAGATCTTCCTCTTCTAATCTGATCTAACCGATTCTTCAGCAGAGTATCAGGCTCTTCACAATAGACTTCTATAAAACTATAAACTGCATATGTCAGGGTCCGAGGAGAACCCAGAAACAGACTTGCACACAAAACTAGGGGTTGCAGATTTTATTGAACAGTCAGGGCAAACAGCTTTATGAACGGCGTTCGAGAAGGCAGTCCAGGTCCAGGCAGAGGTCAGTACGCGGGCGAAATCCAAAACACGAGAAGTCCACACAAGAGAGCACAAGGAGAGGGCTGGGGTCCTGAAGACAGAGCAACAATGACGATCGAGCACAGAGATATGAAGGAGCGTGGTTTAAATACATAAAGAGAGGGAAGTCACAGGTGAGACAAATCAAGCTGATTACACACACACACACATAGAAGAGGAGCACACAGGAAGGGCAAGTGACAGAAATGCAGACAGACGGAGGACTACACAACAAAAGAGGAAGTGAAAACAGAGTAAGAGACCCGGACTTGACAAATACACACACAGACAAACACGGACCCTTACAGTATATAGGTCTATATTCTTCACCCGCAATATTCCAAATCTTGCATAGTCAAACATGACTTCGGTGTAAAACACGGCATGTGCATGTAAACAAACATGTTGCCACAAATCAACCTTCGGCCTATATTATGACTTGGGAGTTTCTTTTGTCCAGGTCACTTCAGAATTTACCATGGGATTTCCGTACTGCAAAGCGGATTCACTTCTTACCAGGATAAATCACCCTAGTACTCTGAGGTTTAACTCTGCAGCAGAGAATGAAAGCGTCATCTACTGACCAATCAGATCTCTTGGAAAATGACCTGTCTATTTTTAGAATACCCTGATTGATGCACGGATTGTCCTGCTCACTTCGAGAACTCAAAGAGCAGTGCGGCAGAGACAGAATGTTTAGATTAGAGTGATCTTTTTGACATAATAAAATAATCCTTGTCACTGAAGCATTGAAGGATGTTTTTGTTCTTGTTCTTGACTTGTTCCAAGTTGTTTAGCTCCATTAAAGTCGATCTGTAATAATGAGGTTAATAATAATGGTGACGTCTGATATAGCTGCAGAAACATGAATTTATGGAGCGCACATCTTCTCTGCCGTCACGGTGATGAATTAAAATTCCAACACAAAATGCACTCACACTCTGCTCCACTTGGATCAGAACACACACTAAAGGATTTCTCATTGCAAATTATCATTATGTTCATTATCGTCAATCTCTCTTTCTGAGACCTTCCGAGCGGATCAGACCCGACAAAATCACTCTTAACACACCCCATGCCACAGGAAAATCGAATGACTTTTTTTGCAGACATCCGACTACAGGGCTTGTGCCCCTGATGCTCGGGGGGGAGGAGATCGGGACAAAAATCGGCCCAAATCTTATCCTGTAGTGTGTGCCAGCCTTCACTGTCATTTCAAGTAAACCAGTCCCAAAACACATTCATTTTCTCAAAAGGACTAATTAAGCATTTGCTTGTATTTGTTTCCAAGTACGTTAATAAAAGTGTCATCTTAATAAGTGTTCTCTCACTGGCTGTTTAAAAGTACAATAATTTTCATCACTGGGGGCCTCTCTCAATCTGAAAAAGGCAAGATTGTTGTAATGTGGTTTCTAAATGCACTGTATTTAAATGAAGTTAAAATGGGCTGAAATCGAATAATAATGAAAAGCCCCACGTGAGAAATGTTTCACCAGCCGTCACTGTTCGAACATTTTTTAGATGTTTTCTTTACTCGTAAGTTGGAAATGGATTTCACTTAGTGCTTTTCCGCCACTTGAGCAGTCCCTAAAGCATTTACATTGTGAATCAAAAGCCGTCGCGGGGCAGGATGGGTTTTCGTGTAGTCCGACTGAAAAAGTTGTGGATGGTACGGAAAGAAACCTCGACCACCGGCTACGATTTTCCGCCACCTCTCCGTTGAGGTACCTAGCACCAAGGAACGGATCTGTGAGGAGTGACAATGCAACCGTCTACTGATTGGTAGTGAGGATCGCCACTCTTGACTTGCCCATAATATTTCAATATTTCATCGACCTTAAATCCTCCCTTTGCTGTTTCCATATGCCGCTCTTGCACACACTTTTTGTTGTGTTAACTTGGTTTATTGAAACGTTGGCGCGCGGCACAACACCGCAGTCTTTCTACAAGTTGCAGATGATCCTCTCAGTAATAGGAGAGGAGGAGATTCAGCAGTTGAATGGTGCATTCTAATGCATTAATGCATTGCATATTACTAAATACTATATTGTGATGTGATAAATTGTAGGACTATTTGATATTTAACGAACCAAACACCAAATAATATGTTCCTGAAGAAACATACTGAACCAATATAAAGATATATGCATGAATATAATATATTCAAAGAGGTATACAAAATAAATACAAAATAAAATTTTACTTCAGAAGCCACATAGTTTCCAGTTTGATCTTGAGTTGCTGGACTGGTAAATTGTATGGGCTAAATTTTGCCAGATCACACAATTAGTACTAAAAATGACTACAACCTCAACATAAAGTAAATTTTAATTAAAGCTGTAAGCAGCATTTCACAGGACCTCGCCCCCTGGCCCGTCAGGGTCGGCCCAATCGTGGCCTCTGGCCCCTTTAAATGTTATTCACCTGAAAAATCACACAGGTTACTCCCCAGGTGTCCCTGACCTAGAATCTGGTCTTATCTTACATGCTAATCTGCTGAGCTAACTAGCTTAGCATTAGCATTAAAAAGCATGCCATCTCCTGCTCCTCCTCCTCCTGCTCCTCCTCCTCTTGCTCTGTTCTCCTCCTCCTCCTGCTCGTCCTCCTTCTCCTCCTCCTGCTCCTCCTCCCCCTCCTCCTCTTGTTCTGTTCTCCTCCTCCATTGCTATAATAACCTTGAAATATACACTTTAAAGTTTTTCTTTGTTTTCAGTGTATGTAAGGAAATTGCCTATATCTTTACGAGATCAAATAGTTCCTGAAAATGAAGTCAATTTTAATGAAACATTCTGGTGCAAAATACAATGAAATGTCAAAACAAACTTGTATAAATCCTTTAAAACCTCCTTGCTTGGTTGGACCAGATTGGAGCCTCTTGGTCGGTTTTGACCCAAGGGCCTTATGTATGTTCTCTGCTGTTGTGAAAGTGAAACTTAAGTACGCGTGACGTCAAACTCGTCATCCATCCTGTGCACAAGGCTCCATCCCTCTGCAGGGATTTTTGGGATTGTTACATTACGTTACTGGCATGGAAGTGAACCCAGAGTGTTTTATGGAAGCAATCATGTGACATGATTGTAACTAACTTCACTTCCAGGTCTTGTCTGGCATTATGACTGCAGGCTGAGGTCTGCATGAGGCTGCATTGCGCTCCGCTACGAGATGCATTATTAATATTTTCTACCCACAAAACTTCTTTATAATGAAGCCAGACTTTTGGTTCATCAGTAACTACTAAACAGACTACATACTACTGTAATTTAAAGCTTGGATTTTTAGCCATAAAATGAGCCTTTTAACGGCTTCATGTGAAAGAAAACTTTAATCAGAGTGTTTAAGTAGGTTGACATTGTCCCCTCATCACAGTGTGTTAACAGTTAAATATGTGTTCGTGCACAGTGACGCTTCCGCTTAGTACAGGGTGTCGCTCTTACCGGGTCCGCACCTCAGAGGTTGTACTGTAGTCAGAACAAATTGGAGGAGCATGGAGCGGTGACATCCACGTGAACAGGGCCACTCGGAGGGGCATTGCGGCTAAAATGACGTAGTTCGGCCGCAATGAGCCATGCAGAGCTCGCGGACACGTCAAGAATAAAAAAGGCTTTAAGGATCAGTGGCGCCACCAACCGGAATGCTGTACTCACCGTGCATCCAATTTTTTTTAAGGTGTGGAAAAGAAAAAAAGTTAAAGCCTTGGGCTGCTGTTTCTGTACGTGACCCCCCTCCCCCCCAAACCCGCTGAACACCCGCTCGGCAGGTGCGGTGTCTTCCAAAGCTAACAACAACCAGGTCGCTAACAACAACAGACGGAACTTTAGACATACAGCTATAGACACAGAACAACTTCATAAAGCTACACAGAAAAGATTCTTCCATGAACACACCTCTCTCCACAGTTGCATGTTTTCCAACTTGTCACAAGAGGGTAGTATTGCAACACAAGTCCGTTCAAAACAAACTTCCCAGAACACACCTCTGTCCAACGTCACTGTTGCATGTTTTCCAACTCGTCACAAGAGGGTAGTATTGCTGTGTGTGTGTGTGTGTGTGTGTGTGTGTGTGTGTGTGTGTGTGTGTGTGTGTGTGTGTGTGTGTGTGTGTGTGTGTGTGTGTGTGTGTGTGTGTGTGTGTGTGTGTGTGTGTGTGTGTGTGTGTGTGTGTGTGTGTGTGTGTGTGTGTGTGTGTGTGTGTGTGTGTGTGTGTGTGTGTGTGTGTGTGTGTGTTGAAAGCCACGTGGACGAGACGTGGCATCCGGTGTTCTGAACTTGATGGCTAATTTAAAAAAAAAACCGCTGCATTAGTCGAAAAGTTGAACAGAATTATTGAGCAGGAGTCTCCTCTATCATTTCATAGTATTTTGAAGGCGATATGATACTCGCCCTCAGAGGAGATAGCTTTAAACTGGGGCAAGGAGGCGGGATTCGGTGTTCAAAACTTTGAGGGCTAATAAAAAGAAAACCGCTCGACGACTGAAAATTATATTCGGAATTATTGAGGAGGAGAGTCTTTTAATAGGTTTTTGAAGTCAATAGATATTCATGCTCAGAGTAGCTAGTGTTTACAAATCTTATTTTAAAAGGCAAATTGTGGACTTCCTGTCTGATTTAGGTCAGGGGTTCCATCATGTGATTTGTATGGCTCAATGAGACTCGATGAGTCAAATTGAGTTTTGATCTCGCTATGCCATTCCTACGGGCCGTGGTCGCCGTTTAAGTGTTTTAGGTGGCCGTTGTAATGTTTGTAGGTGGCGCGAGAGAGTACATTTTGGCACTGGGGGTTAATTTATATATTTTCGTATAAGGGTATCCAGTGTTAATGAGCATGCCAAATTTGGTGAGTTTTTGAGCATGTTTAGGGGGTTTTATACAGGTTTTTTGCAAAAAAAAAAACCCTAATAATAATTATAAGACACATTACAAATACAATAGGGCCCAGGCCTCCTTTGGAGGCCTCGGCCTTTCTGCTCGGTCCCTGAGGAAATATTCTGCAGTGAAATGTTAAATAAAATCCTATATAACCACTGTGCTTGGTGGTTTCTGGGGCTAATTGGAGCTTGTTGCGGTCGCTTTTGGTCCACAGGCCTTATGTTTGACAGAAGTAAACTTCACAGCAGCAGGAGCTGCTGGAGGTTGTGACTCGTTAAGGTGTTAACAGTGAAAACCTCTCTGTGCTCAACTATTTATCTGTTTTTATCTAGTCGTAGTTCAAGGTTCTACTGTATACATAACTTAGATGACTTTGAGCAGCTGTGCGCTATTTGTCGAAGATTGAGCGACAAAATGACGTCTGGACGCCTCGCTGCATTAAATTGTGCAGTGAAATGGACCTGCCGATATTTAAACTGGCTCTAGCAGCAAAAATACTGCCTGTGTTCAGTCCACCCCCCCCCCCCCCTATGACTTCTTCTCATTCCTCCCTGTATTCCTTCAGCGTTTTTTATGTTTTTTCGTAGGAGCATTGCTGGTCAAAGGTGTAATATCTAAATTTGTCTCCATGCTGCTTTGTATGCTCGTCTGTTGACTTACAGTATCTTGTTATTGAGCAACTGTACCTCAACCAATGAGATGAGCGGGATTCTGTATTGTCATACTTGTGTGTGAGTATGCTGTCGGCTCATTGGTCACAGAGCAGGAGAGGCGGTGGAATAGGTTAACCCTAGGTTTTGATATAAAGCGTCCTGCTCGTCATAAATTCCATTGACATTTTACAGACTATTTTTGATTCTCACGTTAATACGGAACAAAGTGCGTCCCTTTTCAGCTCAATACAGGTTGTATCAATATAGTTTTGTTTGCAAATACGGGACGATTCCGTTTTTCAAGTGAGGGTTGACAACCTTAGTGACTAAGCTAATAGCTGACTGATGAAGGTAGATTCATGCTCGAACATCACTAGGTGGGATGTATTCTCAACCTCCAGGATGGTGGTAAAATGCAGTGCGTCCTGGAAAAAATGGGACATTTTCTCATCCTAACACCAGGCGATAAGAGAGAATTCACATGGGATACCCACTGAAACAAATGTGCAACAGTCCTCTCCTCTCTGTTTGGGTAACCTGGTCTGGGACAAGGGGAGAGTGCAGGACTATCCAGGAGTTTTTTGTTGTGTCCGGTCCAACAGAATCTCATCTGCCTGGTGCTTACACTAGTTGTGCTAATATGTCATCTTCATGCGTTTATTTCAATATAGGTTATTTCAGATCTCTGTTTAGCAAGACAGAGAAGGAGAATAGAGCTGCTGTTGCAACACATTAATCGATATTTAGTTTTGTATAATTTGTATGATTTGTGTTGTGGCAATATGTTCTGTTTCAAGTGTGCTAACAAAATAAGCACTTCTGCTTCATAGACATATCATTATGGATGATGAATAAGGAGAGCTAACTGGGGCCAGTCATGTGCAGCTTTTCTGGTCGAAATAGTGCTTAGCTAATCGGCTGAGTGATATTTATACAGCTATTTAGTGTCAGAATGAAGGGACGAACGTAACACCAGCATTATTCAATAATCGACCACCTAATGTTACCTATAACTCAGTTTATCTGATGTGGCACTAGCATTGGCAGCTATTTAATCACAAGATGTTGAAATACTATTTGGTAATTTTAAGCACCAAAAACCAGGTGTTGGCATACCGTGAATACCAACTTATTTATCCTTCAGCATTGCTTACAAACACTTCGAAATCCTCCCTGATACGAGCCGGATTGCATTTTTCTCCCTCCCCCCACGATGGTGAAGCCATTACCTGCCCTACTCTGCCTCTAATTGGCTGGTACTGACTGCATTCACTGATTTTATTGGTTATTATCTATGTTTGCCGTGCAGCTTGAGGGCTGATGAGCCAATCAGAGGCAGAGTAGGGCGGGTCATGACAAGGCAAATATTGCTAACCAATAAATGATACCAAAATTATGTGACAATGAGCAAATACTATGGATGGACCTTTACTAAACTGAGTCATCTTACATGCTACTGTTTCTTAAAAAAAAGAAAAGAGTTTCTGGGCAAAAATCAAGCGTGCGCCCACTTCGATAACACCGGTGGTGGTGATGATGATGACCGCAAGCTTATAGCTGAAGCATCATTTAGTTTCACTTCACTGGGTTCTCTGATAGTAAAAATGTGGGTTCCTGCATCTGTTTTGTAATTTTTGAAAAGAACTGTGAAAAGAACAGTCACTACTATCTATGATATTTTCTTGTCTGTGAATAAAACTTCCTCTTATATAGCACATAATTACTGTGTGAGGACTGTCCTCCCTGGTTATTAGTCTCCTCTTGGGGTTTCAGGTTGTTTCCTCCTGATCCACACCGATGGTGCATTAGTGTAGCTCGCCCCTCTCTCACCATGCAGTGTGTATTGGATGCAGTAAAGTGAAAGTGCGCATCAGGCTCCATTCATTCAGTTAACATGATTTTGATGCCAAGTGGGGCTTGAAGCCCGAAGCCCCACTAACCACGTCAGGTGCTCAGAGCTGATTGGCTAGCGCTGATAGATGGTGCTTCACAGAACCGGAGCGAGTCATCACAAATACCAGCTTGTTAGCAGCTAAAGCTAACAAACAGTTATAAATCAAAATATTAGGTCGATTATTTTCGAGTACAAGTTTGAAACTCTTACTTTAAAAATGAAAGTGAAGGTAACTCGTGGTAGACTCAATTACACGGTGACCAAGAGTTTCTAAAAATCTCATGAAATCACAGCTTCACTGGTGGTTTAGTGGTTAAGCTTCTGTCATACAATTAACTATACCTGGTTTGAGTCCTGTCATCAACTAAAAAAAGTTTTTTATTCAATTATTTTTTCGATCGGATCTCTCAAAGGCTCAACATTTTTTATAGGATCAGCGCCTATATGGTTGTTATTTTGTTGTGGCTAAAAGGTTGTGCACCTACTTTACTTTGGAATTCAGTGGTGTCACTAGACCTGAAATAAAATCTTGCTCCACCTAGTATTTACATCTAGATGCGCCACTGCCTACACTTAATGTTGTCTTTTTTAATATTTTTTTTATTTACACACTTTGTTACTGACTCCACAAATGTGTTAATTCATACAGTACATGGCTCATGTTATTCTGAATTTTACTTTGTCTATGTATTTCATCTTTCTCAAACTTCCTGTTGGAGATGCTAAGACAATGAACTATACTCTTCCCCAGTTAATTTTTAGATGGTTTTGGCAAATGTACCTTGATTACATAACTAGCTCGGTCTACAATAGTTTCTGCTCTGAAGAGACAATTTGTACTGAAGTGCGCGTATGAATTTGTGCGTTTTATCAGGTCTCCGCAGATAAAACATTTCCACAGTGATATTCTCTCTTCTCTCGCACATGCTCTGTCTTTTTGCAACACCGCACCTCATGTCTTATTTGTTCAGTAGTCAAGTGTAAATGACAATTTATTTGCCTTTTCCAGAGAAATTTCCTCAGGTTCTGGACCTGGATCCCTCTTTAATAACATGAGTTTCATGGATCTGGGGATGATGGGACTTATGTAATCCACTGGTATACTGTGACATCATGTTGACATTATGCAGGTTATTCCATGTGACATGTATACCGAATGAGTTCCTCATTCAAAGATACGTGAATCTGCTGTGGGCCAAAGAGAAAGACCAGATTTAGTTGTTTTGTCTATGGGAAAGGCAACAGAAGTCATATCAAAATAGAAACAGGATCAGAGGGATAATTATTTTATTCATGTGTTATCTTTTCTCTGGTTTCCTCTTTGCAATGAAAAGTATTGCATGTAGGCATCTATTTCTTCTTCTATTTTCTTTTTTCTTTTTTCTTTGGTTTCATCTGGTTGCAATTGAAAGTTCTCTCCCACCTATTATTCCCAACCTTTATCTTTACTATTATTGCCTTTGAAAATTATACAGATATCATACATGTTTTTCCTTTCCACAGTCGCTTATAGTTGCTCATGGTTGGGTAGAATGGTTGGGTTTTCGCTGTAAAAGTGACCTGAAATGTTGTATTTGGCACTATAAAATAAAATTTAATAGAATTCAATTCAATTCAATTAATGTTCAATGTTAAACATCTGGCAATACTTGGTGGAACATGAGTAATAAAAACAGATTAGGTTTGGTATTGGGATTATTCATGGATGACACCATGGACTTTTTTAACAAACAATCGTGAATCTGTCAAACTGAGGCCTTGTCCACACAACAACGTCATTTTGTCTAACCATATCGTTTTTGGCCAATAATCCACACGGTGCAACTTTTTTGGATCCTGAAAATGGTGTTGTTTTGAGAACCAGTTCCAGTGTGGAGAAATTATAAAACACAGCCTTGGCTTTGACATGTGAATGGACAAGATGCACATTTGCTGAAAACAACTTCTCTGCAGCATTACTTAACAACAACAGTGGACCTAGATGCTCCATATTCTGCTACAGAAGTTATTTGGTTTCATAAGGTGATATTTTAGATTTGTCAGTTTCTCCATTTTTGGTGTGTTTCTGTGGCATATGTATTTCATAATTTTGAGTGGTTTTCATGGTGTTGTTTGGACGCAGACATTTCCTGTGTGTCCATCCGTCATCTCCTCTCTTTTTAGTCGACATTGGTTTGTGGTGGCAGTGTGAAGGCATAGAAACCCAAACAACCCTATATCCTGCAAATTCCTCCAGCTTGTCTGGGGGTCCTCAAGAAGGTCCTGGACAAAATGAGAGATATTTGCTGTTCAGTGGGTCCTTGGATGACCTCTGGGTCTCCAAATGTGTTGTGCTTGGTAAACCTCTAATGGTTCACAACGTTCTAGTACAGCAACTTTATTACATCTTTGGCCGATCTCAGCATCCCTCCTTCCATCATAAGAATAAATCAGAATCCAAGATACTTGAACTCCTCCACCTTATCTGCAAAAAACAAACTAGAATAAGCACTCGGTACAGCGCATACCTTCGCCAAGGCCACATTTGTCACCATGAAAACCAGTGGATTACAAGGTTACTTGAGCCACCACACGTCTCCTTCCATCATTGGTCGTGGTCGTTTCAATTGCTTTATGTTCTTGCAATTTTATGATTCAATGATTATACATTGTTGTTCTGTTGGTTCCCATTCTTTTGTGTTACTTGAACGGAGAATTAGAGTGAGTTGGCATGTGATAAGCCGACAGTGGTGAAGGGGGGCAGGGAGCAGAGTTAACAGTGTGCTAGCAGATGGGTAACAACAGCATCAGCCCGCGGAACACCAGCGTGTCTACAATGGAGGAGAATCTGTTTAATCCCAAAATCTAATGGATTGTCTTTGGATGATGACAAATCATCCCTGAACCGTTCATGTAATTCCGGTTAATAGTTTTTGCAAAAAGTCGGTAAAATACATACAGTACATACGTACGAACCAATAAATAGATAAACTAGAACTTTCGTTGGTAAAGGTAAAGTTATTACGTGCTCCAACCCAGCCACTGCAGTTGAGTTTAGTGTTTGCAAAGGTCACATGATGAGGTATTCCTTCAAGCTGCTTCTTCATCATAAAACTTGAACTTGTGCCGGACTCTTGTCCAAGGAGACCTTTTGTTTGTCTTCGAGGTTTCTCAACATCATAAGGTAATTGGGTCATTTTCAGTCCTTTCCATATCGCCAGTGTTTAATTATTTTGTAATTGAAAGAATCTGACTTCTGGATCTTTTGGTTTGTCTCCCTGACTTTCTTCTGTAAAAGAAATAGCTGAGGATTGATTGCAATACTGCTCCCTAGCAGTTGAAGGAGAAGCATAGGGCTGATGGATACTTTCGCCAATGACCGTTGAGGCGAAACTTCTGTTTTTGTCCGCGTGTATTTATTGGTTTGCTGGTGTTGGGATTTATGGTTGGTTATTAGCATTAAATTACTGTAAGTAATAGATTACTGAAAGTAATAAATCACTGGAAGTAATTTATGAAAAATTGAAAGTATTAATGGAAGTAAATGGTCATTTACTCATTAACAACTCCTAAAGTAATTGAGTAATTACTTAAAATTAATAAATGAGCAAAAATTATTTATTAATAAAAAAAAATTTTAATTTGCATAAATGTGTTATTTATGTATTAATAATAAATCGGGGAAACACCAGATAAACTGAGAATAGCTAATACCAAAATATCAGCATCGTTTGTAAAAAGTTTATTTAAGTTAGTTAATATTTCTGAGTAAAATATAACAATCTTAAATAGAATGGAAGGTGTGAGATCCGAGCACAGACTGTTACAAACCAGTGAATTGTCAACAATAAATACGCAATAATCACCAAGAAGCGTTCAATTCAGCAAACAGGCGTTTATTAATAAAAATTTATTAATTCATAAATAATTCTGAAATCATCTCATAAATCCACATTCAAATAGCAAACAACATCTAACACGGAGATCTAATCTATTAAACAGCAAACACTATGTAGAAAGTGTGTGTGTGTGTGTGTGTGTGTGTGTGTGTGTGTGTGTGTGTGTGTGTGTGTGTGTGTGTGTGTGTGTGTGTGTGTGTGTGTGTGTGTGTGTGTGTGTGTGTGTGTGTGTGTGTGTGTGTGTGGGGGGGGGGTCTGGAGAGATGAGGGTGATGGTGTAATGACCTCGAACGTCCACCAGGTGGAGGCAGACGTCGGCGGGTCAATGTGAGTGGGTGTGATGACCTCGAACGTCCACCATGTGGAGGCAAACGTTGGCGGGTCAGTGTGGTGACCGTGACGACCACTAGAGGCGTGCGGCGGCACGCAGAGGGAGAGCGCAATGACTTGATGTGTCCACTAGGTGGATGTCAAGAGGGATTGCGATGACCCACGCGACCACTTGAGGCGTTTGACTCGCTCTTTCTGGGGACGTGGCGGTTGCTTAGCGGCCAGATGAACAAGACGTCCGTCGAGCGGGCATGCGCGAGGGCGGTCTCGGAGCGAGGAAGTCTACCGAGGGCGTAATGAACGGGCGGTTCCGTTGGCCCGGTTCTGAGCGCCGGAGTCCTAAGTGGAGGTCCGGTTAGGGGGGAGAGAAGAGAACGACAGAGAATCCTTGCGAGGCTCTGTTCTGAACCCTGGTTCCTCCACATAGAGCTCCTAGTGGGCCTGGAGCTCACTTGGACCTCTGGTTCTGAGGGGGAAAACCAGAGTCCTGGACTTGGTTGGTGCGCGTGAACGCGCGTACACAAACATATGAGATGTTGTGGCCTTATCAGCGGCACATTGAAACACATTGCATTTTCAACAGAACATCATTCAACGTATTCTGCTAATCTAACAATATATCTGCCCAGACAAAAGCTCTCACCGTCCGTGGTGCTGTTGGTTCTGTGAGGCTGTGGTAACTGGTTGTTACCGGGTCTGAATTCAGCGTCCTGAATTCAGAGGCTGGCTTCAGCTGCAGGAGTGGACAGCGAGGCAGATGATTTTGGAGAGGAGACACTGGCTCTGGTCTCAGAATTCCCCCCAAAAAAGGAAAAAATAGAGGAAGCAGAAGAAGTGGTCCAAACTGGGTCCTGCTCATCCAGCGGGCTGGTCTCGGTGTTCTTTTGTTCCTTCTTGATGCTCTCTTCATAGAGCCGAGATAGGAGACACATGTCTCTTCCTCGGTGGTCAAATTGAGAAGCCGAGAGTGTTGGTAGGAGAAACTTCACCAAGCTTGAATTTCGGATCCCTGTGGTGTTTGGGTCGGATTCGACCATCCTCATTGGTTATCAACCTGGGGGGTTGTAAAACGTCCTCAGGTCTCTGGCTTGCTCCCTTGCTGTTGTATGGCCTGTTCATTGTCCCTGGTGTTTCTTCTCAGTCAGAAAAACGTCTGGAGGAGTTCACTGGAATCTTCAGCCCAACACTGGTATGTATGTATGTATGTATGTAGAGATATAAAAATGTATAAATGTATGTAATTTATCAACCTTTTGCAAAAACTACTGACCTGAATTGCAAGAAATTTTCAGGGATGATTTGTCATCATCCAAGGACCAATCAGTTTGATTTTGGGATTAAACAGCTCCTGGAGAGGTAAGATATTTCCTCCGTTGTGGACACACTGGAGGTCTGCAGTGAGCCATCAGTCCAGGCTGCAGCAAGAAAGCTGCCATTAGCCACCTGCTAGCACACAGCTAACTCTGCTTCCGGAGCTCGCAGCTACTATCTCGGTTTGGCAAGTATGAGTGCATTTAGTAGTGGTAGTGGTTTATCTGTGTGCCTCACTCAGTGTTTCGCACAGTAATGTTGCTCTCTGACATGCATCAATATGAGCTAACGGCTGACATGCTCAAGATGCTAATTTAGTTCCGCAAACAAATGTGGTGATGGCAAAGATTGCGCTCTACCAAGTGCCCGTTAAAGTTTCCTTTGTTTCGGTTGGCAAAAATATGGTACTGTTGGTGGTTTGTCTTTCATGTAAAAAATTATTTATTGCGAAGACAGAACATATGACGAACGTACTTTAGCAATTCACAATTAACCAACTAAAAATATGTTATGACTGGCGTCTGACTGTGTCAGCTAATAAGACCATTGGCAACCTGTCACATTCATAAGGCAACAATTAAAGAACCCCTCTGACAGCGTCTCTTTGTACTCTTCCTTTTTTTTTTTTTTTTTTTTAATCAAGGTCTATTTTAACTGCCTACTGTCTACTGTCTACTGTCTTCACTGTAAAACAGGGGTCCTCAATAGGCGGCCCGCGGGAGCCAACTGTCTGGCCAATGCTGGCCCATGAGCTGCACATCAACAGCCGGCTCCGACTACGGTGTGGGATGAGGCCCAAACAAGTTAGAGCAGCACATTTTCCCGAAAAAATCCCACTTTATTTCACGTTGATGTGCCACTCATATTCCGGGGCGGGCCAGACAGTTTGCTCCCGTGGGCCGCCTATTGAGGACCTCGGATATAGCAGTTTTTATACTTCAAATGGATGAAATGAGAACAGAAACAAATGCAGCATTGAAACAACAATTATGGAATTTAAAAAGTAACAAACTGTAAATCTCTCCCTGTATTTTTGTCTTTCTGTGTGTAAATAATTAGATAGTTGGTTTTGTGAGTCCTTTTTTGGTTTTACACTTTCAAGAGTGCTTTTTTATGTGACCCTCAACATCAAACATTGAAAATCCCAGGCATAAATTATTAGTACAACCACCTCAACTACTATTACTCATAATAATAATGATAATAAAAATAATAATAGTAATAATGGTTACAGTAGCTAACATTTGCAATTAAAACAACTTTTACTGATGTCATGCAAAAAACCTGTGACAGTTCTGGCCCTTGGTTTGGCATGCTGGTCTGATTTTGGCCCCCAGGGGAAAATAATTGAGGACCCCTGCTGTAAGATATTGCTGAAACCTCTACAGGCTTTTTTGACATTGAACGATACAGTTCGGGTTGTGATAATTAGATTATTCACATAGAGAACAATACACTATAAATATTAACAATGGGAGTACATGGACATTCGTATGGACAGACAACCAAGTTGGATTATTACTTTGACTGTCAACTATAAAATGACCAAATCCCAGGAGAATATGGATTGGGAGTCATGATGCTCTGGAGGCAAACATTGTTTATTATTGTCCATGTACTTGTGCATGTGCAGAAAAGCTATCTAGCCGAGGTACACATGCGCAGCATTTCTAAAAAGTTGTTGTCTAAGTTAGATTAAGTACAACTGAAAACACTACAGCTATTTACATAGGTTCTCTTCCTTTCCTCTTACTTTTTAACAAGGTAATAAACAAGGCTAGATTAATGAAACTGTCAAAAGCACTACAAAAACTATAAAATTATGTGGACCTTGTACTGCATTTTGCCATTTGTAGCAATTGCATGCTGAAACCCCACATTTTACAGTTAAGAAATAATCCCAATTATTCAGTTCATTGAAGAATTAATTGCGGTTTGCATCTTTTCAGTGATGCTCTTTCTGCCATTTCCAGCCTTTTCTTACACCTGCGTGTATCCCAAAACACCCTTCAAATGCAGTACTCTTCAAATGACTTGTGTAATTCTATATGTGTGTGTATGCATGTAACTCGGAGGAAAAGCGTAACCTACATAGTGTTTGTCCTATGACGTGGAGCCAAGGATGTGGGCATCACATGAAGCATATTATAGCACATAATAGTATGAGCCATGTGCACATGGCCCTATTCTTTTCTCTCTGGGGCCAAGGTTATAGTTAGGCTCTTATGCACAAACAGACACACACGTGTGTGTGTATGCAGATCGAGTAAATGATGGAACTGTGCTACATACAAAATTAAATAAATAACACTTGTGAATACAAGGGTTCATCCTCAAGGGCCAACACACGTGCTGTACATACATGCGTCAACACACACACACACACACACACACACACACACACACACACACACACACACACACACGGACACATGTATGCACGCATCCATGCTAATGAAGATAAAGGATCTAATTAGGTGTGTCGGTGAGGAGCAATGGGAAGGCTGTGGAATGTGATGGTATGGGGTCGACTTGGACCTACAGAATATAGGACACACAGACGGTTGCCCACAGACGGTTGCACACTGCAGTGCTGAATGGGTGACTTTGGTTGGAAGAGAAAGATATCAATTTATGTCATGAACAGCAGTTTTATTGCAGCTCCCGAAGTGTTTGAGAAATCCCCCCGAGGCTTTCTTTCCAAGTCTTCAGTAACTCCTGCAGGTACATCACACCTTTAAGTACACTTATTTACCTTGAGCTATTTCAGTTTTTGTTTCCCTGTAACGTATGTAGCTGAGTAAAGGTGTTGGCTTGGAGACCCTCGAACCCGAGCACAAAGGTGTTTTTGTGTGTGTACAAGAAAATGGAATTGTTCTGTTGTTTCTGTTATTTGTTGGCTCAGAGGTCTGTAACTTGAGACTCGAGCTATATGTGGCTCCTTACGCTTCTGTACTACCTCCCTGACGCTTTCACTGAATTAGTGGTAAAAAAAAAAAAAAGTACATTCATTTTATTTGCATACAAGCGTCATTTTCCAAATACGTATTTCCAACATCCTGGTAAAGTTAGATGAGGCTTGAAAACCGGAAGTGGCTATTATTGGTAAAAATGGCTGAAAAAACACATTCAAATAATTAAAACCACTGAAAATGTCAAAAGGAAATACAAAAAATTAAACTGGCTTACACAACTATAATATCTAAGAATTTGGTAAACTAATGAAAGCAGCTAAACCTAAGCTATCATTCTCAGTTCAGACACTGAGAAAGCGTTTGACTCGGTTGGGTGGAAATGTCTTTATTTAGTAATGAACAGATTCGGCTTTAGTGAAGATTTTATACGTTAGAAGTCAGGCACACTACTCCTCTGCTACTGCAAGAATAAAGGTAAACGGTAGTCTCTCTAACTCCATAACTTTGCAACGCAGCTGTAGGCAGGGGTGTCTCGCTAGTCCCAGTCTTTTTAATTTATTCATTGAACCTCTGGCCCAAGCAGTCAGACAAGAGACAAGATTAAAGGGTATCTCCGTGGGGGGAGTGGAATATAAAGTGGGCTTGTACGCGGATGATGTCTTGGTCACAATCATGGAACCGGATTCAGGCCTGCCACTATTAATGAAAATTCTAGAAACATGTGGGTCATACTCAGGATATGTCCTTAATATACACAAAACCCAGGTTATGATATTTAACTACACACCCACACAAGAACTGACAGCAAAGTATAACTTCAATTGGCATTCATCCCACATCAAATATTTGGGAGTAAATTTACCCAAAGACCTGACGCAGCTATTTCCTATTAACTATAATAGTATTAACAAAAACATATACGACAACCTCAATGGGTGGGGCTTGCTCCCTCTTGACCTCGGCAGTAGAATCAGATCGGTTAAAATTAATATTCTTCCGAGATTATTATACCTTTTCCTATCACTTCTAATAGAAATTCTACGGAAACTGTTTAGAGAAGGGAACAAACAAATTTCACGGTTCATATGGGATAAGAAGAGACCGAGGGTGAAATTCTCTACCCTCTAGCTGCCGGAGGAGCGGGGGAGCATGGGCCTCCCATCTTTAAGGGATTATTATTTATCTGCTCAGTTGAGACCGCTTGTATATTGGTGTAAATCATCTTATATTGCTAAATGGAAGACCATAGAGTTCTCTTTAAAGGGGACATATCATGCTAAATCCACTTTTTTAGCCCTTAAAAGCATTTTGTTGTATATTTAGAGTGTTTAGAAGTACAGAAAAGTTCAAAGTAGTCTCTTCAGGTGCTCCGTTGATATCTTTATATTCTGTTTTGGTCATATTTTGCGATCGGTTTTGATTTTTCTATTCTCTATTACGTTTTTTGAACAATGACGTCACAGTATTCTCAGCGGAACTGCCAAATTAGGACATCGACATTTCGAGCAATCCGCCATTTTTGTTTCTCGCTGCGATTTTGTAGTCCAACCGAAGTTACGAGAGGATAAGTCGAAATGTTCGGTTGTTGGATGTAGTAACCCACAAGCTTCGTTACACCGTCTCCCAGCATCAGAACCTTTTCGAAGTGCCTGGTTGAGTTTTATTTTTCACAGAAATGTACTCACATCTGTGGGTAAGGTCATTTTTGTGTGCGCGAATCACTTTAAGGATGACTGCTTCAACAACCTCCGCCAGTATAAAGAAGGATTTGCCGAAAGACTTGGTCTGATTGAGCGGTCAGTTCCTTCTATCTATGGAGACGACGAACAGAGCACTTCGGTAAGCTGTATATAACGCTAAAAAGTGTGATGATAAGACGTCCCTGTCATTGTTTTGTTAGCATTAGCAGTTGCACCGTCTTCATATGTTAGCGCTGTGTGCTCGTTTTAGATTATAATGTAACTTCTGTGTTAAATAGTCGTTGTAATACAGGCAGTATTGTAGTAGTGGGCATGGATGGAGAAGTTAGTGTAAATATAGTAACACACCATTGCGTTACATCCATATGAAGACGTTGTTCTGTAGGTGCATCATCGTCATTTTCATCTCGCTCCGCCGGGTCCGACTCTGGCTCCAACATGTATGGCTGGATGGACAAATCTTCCGTTGTTGACATTTTGTAAATAATGTGTGAATATAAAGTTTCTGCGCCGCTAGATAATTGTATCTGTTCTATCAAACTACAAAGATGGCCGAACAGGGTGACGTTGAACCGAGTGTCACCTCTGCAACCTGGAGAGGAGGAGGGGTATGAAGTGTCTCATTTGCATTTGAAGAGACCGCCCCAAAACGAGTTGCTCTCAGAAGCGCATCAGAAAAGGGGTAGAAAAGGGGCCTGTGGAGCTATAATAATGAGGAATTTAGACCCAAGCATTGCAGTTTCGCGTTGTATAGACCACAACTGTATGATTTATATGTAAAAAGGAAGGATTTAAAAGCATGATATGTCTCCTTTAATATATACGCCAATACAGTCACTGCTTGGATATGTAGGGAAGGAAAGGGAATTGCAACAGACAGAGAGTCAATGGGTAAATCTCTCTCTGAAAGTATAGGTAGAACTGGTCAAATACTTCCAAATCCAAAATGATGTTAAACTGCTCAGATGTCCAGCATACAACCCAAATTTTATACCAGCACAGCAAGATCATAGATACAGACAATGGATCAATCTTGGTATCACCTCTATATGTACTATTGCTAAAAACTGGGAGCTTAATAGCTTTGATAATCTATGACATATGGGTTAAGTGGGAAAGATTTCTACAGGTATTTGCAGCTTCGTGATTATTTCTGGAAAGAGGTGAAAGGCCCTAACCCAATAGATCCACCAATGGTTATTCAAATATTTATTAATGCATATAAATCACAAAGTAATAAACATCTCATAAGCAAATTATACCTTGGTATAATATCATTGAAGAAGGACAGCACAGACTACATAAAGCAGCGATGGGAAAAGGAACTGGGCATTGAAATATCTGCGGACATGTGGCTGCAAGCCTGGAAAACAGTCATCTACCACCAATTCTCTAACCTGGAGAGTCTTCTGTTGGAAGAACCTGATTTGTTTTTTTATAACTTCCAAACAGAAGACTAAACAAACTGGTTCTCAATCAACTTGCTGTAGGGAATGTGGAGAACTGATGGCGGATCATGCCCATATTTTTCTGGACCTGTCCCTCTATTCAGACCTTCTGGATGGACATAGGAACAATACTTTCAAATATACTGGGTTTTAGTTTCAACTTAACATTTACTTCTCTTTATTTTGGTCATATTCCTGATAGACTGAGTAAAGACGATATCTGCCTCTTGAAGATTTTGCTGGCTGCAAGTAAAAAAGCCATTACAAAATGCTGACTCCAAAAAAACGGTCCTACTGCTGGCCTTTTTGTTAATATTGTTAAACACCTACATCGCTTAGAACAGATGACCCACTCAATACGACTCCAAAAAGACTTGGGGAAAAAACGGTGGGAAAAATGGTGTATTTATTTAGCCAATGGATATTTAACTTTACTCTATGTGACAATACATTGTAAAGATGCTAAATTTGCCTTGATTCACTTTCATCCCATGACCTCATATGTTCATTCTGTATTGTTTGTTTACTCCTGTCAATGTAAAAATACAAATAAATAAAAAGTACAAATATTTAAAAATGAATCAAACACAAGCAGTGCAACAACGGACCATGAAATAATTAATTAAATCATGAAATAATTATTAATGGTTTTTACATAAAATAAATTCCAATTTTAATTAATTAATGACGCATTTATATATTTAATTCCAATTTTAATAAATGAATGACACATTTAATAAGAAATGTAATGGTGTATTTATTTCTTAAATCTTTGCACAATCAGTCCTCCATATCGATCAGGAAGATACTGATCCATGAATAACTGGGAATAGAGGTCGAAAGTGATGTCTTGCGTTTACACGTGTTTCTGGTATTCGCTCCTATTTTTAGTCCATGTTTGGCTTTATGTTCCCTGTCTGTGTTCAGTGTCTTGTTGCTCCATCATTCACTCCTCTACATATCCTCTCCTCCCCTGATATCCCTGGATTGATGTCAGCTGTGTCTCATTTCTCTGTGCATTCACATGTCTTTGACCCCATTTACACAGCACATGAAAATGGAAAACTAGCGTTTTGGGATTCCTATGCCCATAGTATGTAGTTCTGCACATGCGCAGATGGACAATAACAATGTTTCCTCCAGAGTGTCGTGACTCCCAGTCCATTTTCTCCTGAGACTTGGTAGTTTTATAGCTAACAGTCACCGTAATAACAATCCAACTTGGTTATCTGTTCATTTATCTAGAATGTCCATCAACTCACATGAATGTTAATGGCATATTGGTATTTCATGGTTGAGCATATGCATGTGGTTTTATTACAAAAACAAACAGTAGCACATGAAAAATATCGTTTTCAGCGTTCCTGCCATTTTCATGTTAAACACTATTTTCAAAACGTGAAACTTTTCTGAAACAAAAACGCAAAAACAATGCATTTTCATTTGAAACATTGTGTGAACAAGGCCTCAGGCTCTTGGAGTCTGCTTTAGTAGTTCAAATGAGCGAAATCTATTTACTCTGAAGAACGTGGGTCTTTGCACAGAATACTCCCTGTTGAATGTTAACGTGACTTAAACTGGGTAAACTCGATACATCAGTAGAGTTTCATTTTACATCTGTTCTGCACATTTGCCATTACCTGCTGCAAAAATTACATAATGCACATGAGTGAACTTTTACTCTGGTATTTCAATCACAATATGTAAAATGAAAATTCCTTATCCTGATGCACCCATCAGGATCATGATGCCCCTCCCCCCCGCCCCCCACCCCCCAGTGTCTTTACCTGACCGAGTGGTGGCGTCGCAGCCTCCCGCATGTGCTCAGCGTGTGCACTTATTTGCAGTTGCGTGTGTCCTGTGCACGCATGAGGTATTTTTGGTGTTATGTCACACTCACACTCACACACACACACACACACACACTTCCCCATGCCCCCTCCCACAACCCCATGCCTCATCAGTTACGTCACGTCACCATAGTAACGCCGGCAGTAGGGATGTCTTCTGCTTCACTGGGCCACCTGAAACACTACTCTCTGCATGTGTGTGTGCATGCGTGCATGCGTGCGTGTGTGTGTGCATGTGCAGTTATCAAGAGAGTTCTGTGGCGTGTGCCGACTGTCATTCATGCTTTCGACTTGTTCAACGTCTCCTGCTAATGTCATACATGCAGACATATTAGCTGAGGGGTAAATCATACAGTACCAGTGCAAAAAAAAAAAAAAAAGTCATAATCACCATAAACAAGCGTTGGTTTTGATGCAACCTGGCAGATTCCAGCCTTCGGTTTTACTCTGCTGTGATTTGTTTGTTTTCCACTTGCAGTGTGTTCATTTGCTTGGAATCCTGTGGAAACTTTGTACTTTTTTAACCAGACATCCAAAGCTTTTTTGTATTTTTATTCAGCATTGTAACGTCATTTCAAAATCCATTCATCTTTTAATTCTTTATCTTACTCGTTTCAGGCAGAACTAGAGGTCACCAGGTCATGAGTCCAACAGTCACACATTTCACACCTTGGACGAGTTGAACTCTTGACTATTTTCCGACAAGTCATGAGGGCTACTACACCACTGGGCATCCCTGTGAGCAGGTGTCTTGTTAGCTTCTGTATCATCCAGCAAAACACAGAACTGTGCTAACGAGGCTGACCTGAGCCTACAATTAATTCTTAGTTATGGTGCTCACATTTAACGTTCTACTTAAAGTTGTGCACCAAATACCGTCTGAAGTTTGGGCCTATTTTGTTCTGAACGTGCCAATTAAGCAGTGCAGTTGTAGTGCAGTTGTAGCGCACTATCTTCACATTGAGTCGCTTCCAGATTTACATATATTGTATGTTCTGCGAGAAATTATTGTGGTAAAGAGTGCTTTAGGATATAAACCTGTGGGTCTGATCAAAAACGACAAACACAAATGTTGAGATACACAGGTTTTAATGAAACTTTGTAATAATTTGGAGCACATTTGTAGAATGTTATAATCTATTGGGGCAGGTATCACAACATTACATTTGTCAACCAATTCTCAATTTGTGAGAATATATGTAATCTTTCTTTGAGTTCTGACAAACATCCTCACTGTATGTTACAGTCTGCATTCACATTGTAGATAACTGCAAATGATCCACAATGTTGAACTCTGCTTTACCCTACTGTTCATTGGCCATGTCTCTCAGTGAACCTCTGTTGAGTCATTTATGTGTTTTTATTTACAATCTGCATGTGTTGCACTGTTCTGTCATTCGCTCTGCAAAAACTGTTTTCAAAAACTCTCAAAAAAGGGACTTCCTATATTTGAAGTATTCTTTTTCTACCATCATATAATGTTACAAGATTTGTGTTGGAATTGTATTGTTTTTATAATATCAATATGCACAATATGCTAATTGCAAAATAGAGTTGTGGGACCATCATGGTTTCATGGATAATTAAATCACAAAATAAATATTTGTTTCTGTTTGATGTGGTTTTACTTCCTCTTTCAGAGGAATTTCATGCAACATACATTTTGAATGGATTCATTGTGATCTTGCTTGTATTTGTGGCTCTAGTTCATATGATTAGATACTTTGTGCCATTTGACTGTGAGTGCTGTTGTCTCGCCGACGCTTCATCTTCCAGCTCGCTACCTCTCTGTCCTTGCAATCTGCTGTGACATGGTTGCGTGTGACATCTTGCAAACTTTTCACGTTTCAATAAAAATACCCTGTGCTATTTATGGAAAGGCCCGCCCACTTAAAGTCACGGTGGGCCTGCTGCATGGCATGGGGGGGGGGTGAATGAGTCGGAGGTGGGGCGCTTGAGGATACAGTGACCCAGATAACTGAGCTGAAAGGATGGGGCTCGCTGGTGGTGCTGCGGCCGCTACAACGCTGCAACGCACAAGATAAGCAGCTCATCTGGCTTTTGTTCTGCAACAGGAGAGACGTTTAGAGCATTCAGGGATGTTAATTAAAGGAGGAACCAAAAGATTTGTGGTTATCAGTTCATGCTTTGAAGGTAAGTTCCCAGAATTTGCAGTAAAGGATCTTCTCTGAACCTCTGAATGAGATCTACTGTATGTTGTTATGTTTCTTAAAGTGAGTTTTATAAGGCCCCGTTTGAACACCTACATTTTGAAAATTATGCCAGTTCACATGAAAAAATTGCAGTAACGCTGACATGTCAGGCCGGTCACCTGATAAAGACTGACACGTCATCACACGCCAGATGACGCTCTGAGGAAAGCTGCAGATGCAGCTGAAACATGTCAGCAATGTAAAATCTTTCCTGTATCTACCTGTCCTTATAAGAGTCTATAATATATGTCAACTATAAAACTACCAAGTCCCAGGAGAATAGGGACTGGGAGTCATGACACCCATTGTTGTTATTGTCCATCTCCTCACACATGTGCAGAAGAATGATTTACTATGGTCGTGGTGGGCAGTAGCACTGTTTCCTCCGTTTCTACGGAGACAGAGTCTGAGTGCTATCGTAAAGTTCCACCTTTGAATGTTCAAAACTTTTCCAAAAAGTTGCATTTTCAGTGGATACAAGGTCCTTTGTTGCGTAAACGGATTCAAAAAACACTCGAAGTTTTCCATTTTCACTTAAACTTAAACGGGGCAAAATTCTATTGTAACTTGGGATATTCCAATAATGATCTCATCTAATGGCAACGAACTAGTCAACATGTCCTATAAAAGACCTTTCTAACCCTTCCATGTCCTTCCCCTCTTTGTTTTTCCGGCCCTCAGGTTTTCACGTCTCAAACTCCGTAGTCATGGAGGAGGCCCGATGGGAGAGTCGTCACCTCCTGCAAGCAGACAACGACTCCAAGCTCTACCTGGAACCAGATAAAAACTGCACTGAACCAGGTAGGACTGTCTGAAAGCTTCAAACAGAAGGTCTCAATCAATGCTTCTTAAAGCAGGGCCGATGTCGGGGTCACGGGGATGCCTTTTTCATGCAGGGTAGAGTCTATAGATGAGGACCAACCAGATCACAATAAAACCTTAGATTTTTGTTTTTTACTAGATCCCATAACTTCATTGAGTCCATTTTATTTTTCTATAAAGGGGTCATATTATCCAAAATTCACTTTCTAATAGTTTTCCAAAAGCAATATGCATCCCCATAACTGGGAAAGATGCCTCAGAAGTGAAAGAAATCTGTAATCTCTCTCCCTGGCTTGTTTAAATTTTTATAAAAATGTGTGCACACACGAGTGAATCAGAAATCAAACCCCATATAGTGTCATCGGGGGTTTAGCCAATCCCAATCAAGGTAGGCCCTCCCTTTGACTCCTCCCACAATTAGGCAGCTCTGCTGGCACATGGCACCACGAGAGGAAGTACTTCCTCCTCTTCTCAAGATGGGCATATGTGGGTGGAGCCAGTCCAGCTCACATAGACACAGCAGATTCTGAATGCAGCTCCTTTGATCCAACATTTAAATGTTTTTGGCCCAACGAGACCAATGTGAAAGTGTTGAAAATCTGTATAATATGGCTTCTTTGATGCATGTTGGTTATTCTGGAGCTTTAACCTTATTTCCATACTGCCAGTTGGTGAATGTTTTATTCCGGGTTTGCATGAAACGAACCTTGGAGGAACGAGCAGATGATGATAGGTGAGAGAAAAACCTTTTTTGTGAACAGAAAGAAACAAACCTCCACTGAGTGTTTGGCTGCTCGATTTGGTGAGGAGAGAAACGTTTTGTACTGTTTGAAACTTGGAGATGAAAAGCTTACTGATGCGGGAAGTAAAGCACCATCTTTTGCTTGTTTGGTTGGATGGACATGTTGATATTGAGGACATAAATCTATAGTTTCTCTCAGGTCTCTGTAATCGTAGTGGGTCTATCCTACTTTCAAATTACCCGTTGTGTCAAATACATCATCCTACAGAATGAAAATACTGTATCTATATTTCCAAAATCTTGTAGGATGAATTTAAAACTGCAATTTAAATTGTGACAGCTAATGCTGTGAAAAGAGTTTAGGATGTACACCACATGTATTTGTTTATGTATATATCACGTCTCTACTTCTGCAGGCCTGCCATCGCTTTTCATTCCAGTTGTTTGTAACCGCCATGATCAAAATATTGTAGTTTGCCAAAAGGATAAAAAAATGATATGTGACATTTGCAATGTCTGTGGCGTACATTCTCTATTAGATTATCTTAAACCAAACAATTCAGATGAATTGATCAGTATATTGCATTTTTTTTAACGTTTGTTGATTGTGTGTTTTAAACTCACACTCAGCTACAGTTTAGCACTGAGCTGAAGGCATAAACTTCAATTACTGAAAATCGTTGTGGCATATTTGTGCAATCAACCGTGTCGTTGTTACATCTGACAACTGGAGCTTTTTATCCGCGATATCTGTTTCACGGAACACTAATTAGCCTGCTGATGTGCACAGAAAAGTTCCCACCTGGGTCTTTGTTACTTGGCGTGGTGCAGCGGTGTGACGGGAACTGAAAGGAACTTTCTCAGGTGCATTGAGAAATGAATGTTCATTGATCAAATGTCTACATTTGTAAACATGATAGTTTTCCTCATTTAAATAATCAAGCTATAGACATCAAGCCACTTTTATTCTGATTGATATTGATATTGGTATGGATTTAGATAGACAGTTATCAATCTTACTATATCACGGAAACTGTAGGCTAGAGTGGCAATATTGCACATATTAAAATAATTAAAACTGTAGCTTTATTGGGAAGGTGCAGCGAGGTTGAGATCATGGTTTGACAGTGTACAGTAGTCAAGTTTAGGGCTTAAAGGTCAAACTGAATTACCTAAGTAGATACTTGACCAGACACAACGGAAACAAGTTAGTTTTTGAGTTTTTGTAAGTATTGCTTATCTGGATCTAACACACACACACGCACGCATGCACACACACACACACACACACACACACACACACACGCACACGCACGCGCACACGCACATGCACACGCGCACACACACACACACACACACACAGAGTCTCCATTCTCAGGACAGCAGGCTACAGAGGAGCCGAACTGCAGCTGAAAAATGAGCAGCACTCCCTCTGGTGAGAGAGAAAGTGAGGTGGATGTTGACATTAGCATGAAAGCTGAAATAGACCATTAACTTGTCCCAGATAGAAATTCTCTTTGCCTTCCTGAACTGACTGACCGCTGTCAGCGTGACTCTCTGGCTCTCTGTGAGCGTCCCCCCTCTTCTGCATGTACCAAAAACTGTCATGCCGTATGCTTGTTTTCTCTCTGTGTGTGTGTGTGTGTGTGTGTGTGTGTGTGTGTGTGTGTGTGTGTGTGTGTGTGTGTGTGTGTGTGTGTGTGTGTGTGTGTGTGTGTGTGTGTGTGTGTGTGTGTGTGTGTGTGTGTGTGTGTGTGTGTGTGTGTGTGTGTGTGTGTGTGTGTGTGTGTGTGTGTGTGTGTGTGTGTGTGTGTGTGTGTGTCCTCTCCGTGGCGTGGAGTGTGCAAGTGTTTTCCATGTGGAGTCCTGGGGATTTACAAGGCTGACGTCCTGCCAAGCGTTCTCTTGATCTCATTGTAAACGCACTGCCCCCCCCCACCACCACTACACCACACACACTTCTACACCCTCCCCATCTCATGTAGCGCTCCTTGGTCCTGCAATCCGACTGGGGGATTCATACAGACGAGTTATATTTAGCCATCAGATAGTTTATAGCCTGTTTTAGTGTAATTACACTTTGTCTCCTGAAAGTCTAATTACCTTAATAAGGATTATTCTTGCTTTCCTGCACTAACAGGGGCCTTCGCAATGTGCTCCTTATGCCTCAGTCCCTCTTTTTCGCCCTCTCTGCTATCATCTCTTTAGCTCTCTCGACTATCTCAGCGTGCATGCCGTCTTCTGCATCTGCCTTCTTCTTTATTTCAGTTTTTGTTTAACAAAAACCATCATCGGTTAGATTCCAAGGAATTGTCATGCACTGCAGAATCAAGGCACAGAAGTGTGCACTTGCTTTGGAGGCACTTGCACATGCATATATGCATGCCCCTGTCGTAGCCACACGTGCCTGCTCATATGCAGCTAAATAACTACTTGTTCGTGTGAAGCATCTCTTTTTGCACATTTTTTTGCAGAATGCTTAATTAGATTTTAGATTTTACACCTTGCAAATGAGATTGCACTGTATTACTTGTTTCCGGTCACATTTCATAATGTTGACAGATTAAGGTGAAGTGAAAGTCTGTTTCAAGAAAAGGAATATGTGACTCACAGTAACAGCTTCAGTAACAAAGCCTTGGTTCAATTTTTAGTGGCTTTCACTTGACTTCCTTGCTGCAATGGAGTTTGGCCATGAGACCGCCAGTTCTCTCAAATAATGTCGGGCTGCTCGGCTGTCGGCTTGGGCCAGCTAGGGTCTGTAGAGTGAGCGAAATCACTTCAGCAGTTCTGAACTGGAATCAGCTTGATGGAAATGATGCAGTTTGTGAGAGTAGCTATTATTTACCTGTATATTTTTCTTACTTTACCACTTACTGTTGTGAAGTAATGACAAGCAGAATATTTTGCAATTTAGAATTAAGAAAAATTCTATTGAAGCTCCCAACAACAACAAAAATACAATTATCACAAAGCACATAGAGGAAACAACCAATCAATGGATTATTTTTTGGAAGAATCGCAATCATCTAGGTTGAAGTTTATCTGTAAATATCAGTTAGATTTTTGTTTTTTTTGTTTCAATTGCCTCGATTGAAAATTTGTTAGATACATCTGTGGGAATCACTTCGAACCATTTGGGTAATGCAGCCAAGCTGACTGGTTCCAGTTGGATTTTCTCCACCATTTAGACTATGTTGATAATTCCAACTAGTTCGTTGGAACTCATTGGATTCTCTGATATAGCTATTCAGATTTAGCTGGATACTTTGAGAGAGTTAGGCCCAACAATTTCAAGTGAAAATGGACAACTATCTTTGCGTTTTGATTGTCTGTTAACATGATAAACTTTTTAAAAAAAGAAAAGTTGAACTTTTTTTAAAAATGAAAATAGCAATTAAAAATAGATGGCGGAAAATACAAGTTTTCTCTTTTTTTTTCTATTATTTATTTGTTTCAAAAAGGCATTAACAATTTGTGACAACTCACATATTATTCTATGCAGAAAAGGATAACACGCTGTATATTAAGGAGAAATGGGAGAGAGAAGCAGGAATAAGGATCTCAGAAGGAACCTGGGGAGTCATCTGTAATTTTCAATGGTCATCAACCAGCTCCACGGACTGGAGAGAACACTGCTGGAAAAATGTGATGAGATTCTTTAAAACAGGAAATATAGGAAAACAAATTCCAGGTGTTGGAGACAGTGCGGTGCAACAGAGGCGAACCACTTCCACACATTCTGGGACTGTCCCAAACTGAATAATTACTGGAGTGAGATTAGGTTAACAATAAATATAGTATTCAAGACCCAAATACCCCTGAACTTTGAAAACCTATACTTTGGCTGGATTCCCTGTTTGAAGCAGAGGAGGGAAACAAAGCTGCTGCGGGCCCTTTTGGCGGTGAGTAAAAAAGCTATTACCAGAAAGTGGCTAAATCCAAATCCACCTACACTGAAAGATTGGCATGAAATTATCCTGGAAATTAGGGATGTCCCAATTCGGTAGACTCAGTGGTAAAACCATCGGAACCTCGGGACTTTCCTGCTTTAATTTAGAAATAGCCAATTCCACTTCCTTGATTGATATCGGTTGCACCAACTTTTTGCTTTGTGGGTTTGTGAGTTTGTGACAACTCACATATTTAGGGAGTCTAGAAGACAGTCGATTTGGTTCTCGTTAGAGGCTTGAGGTTGGGAGTATAATTCTCGATAGAATATTTCAAAGCTCTCTTGAATTTTCTCTAATTTCTTTTCCAAAACATTGGTTTTTGGATTCTTTATTGTATGAATTGGATTTTCCTCTTGTTGTTTGCGTAGCTTGTATGCTAAAAACTTTGCAGATTTGCCTCCTGCCTCGTAATTGTTTTGCCTCAGGAAGATCATTTTTCTGTGGGTATCTTGAGTGTATGTGTCACTGATTTCACTAGGTACTTTTTTTATTTCTATTTTTAGTGCACTTGTAACCGTTTTAATTTCCCCTGCAGGTCTGCCAATCTTTGCCCCTTCACTTTCTTCATGTATGAGGTTAAGGATATAATTTTCCCTCTCATTACCGCTTTCAGTATGTCCCTCAGGATTGCAGGTGATGTTTCTCCTGAGTCGTTGCTGTCTAGGAAGTCTTCAATTTCTCCCTCTAATTTCTCCCTTGTTTTGGGATCATTGAGTATATTAGAATTTAGTTTCCATTGCGTTCTCTTCAATTTTGTTTTTAGAGTTAGGGCCAAAGAAATTGGGCTATGACCGGATAGGTCAATTGTCTTTATGCTACAGTCTTTTATTTTAAATCTGTCTGTACAAAACATTAAAAACAATATCTAATCTTGAGTAAACTGAGTGTGGGGCCGAATGTGTGTGTAGTCTCTACTAGTTGAATGCAGTTCCCGCCAAATATCTATGATGTTCAGCTCTTCCATCAGCGATGTCACTCTCTTAGTTAGGGTTCTACTCTGAATAGACGTTCCTGTCGAGTCAAGTTTAGGGTTTAGCCTAAAGTTAAAGTCTCCCCCACATAATACTATCCCCTGGGAATTCACCATCAAATCAAATATTTTTCTGTAGAACTTCCAATCGCTTCCCGGTGGGGCGTAAACATTTAAAAATGTTACTTTAGTACCCTCTGTTAATCCTGTTATCTTGACAAACCTTCCACCTTTCCACCCTCCAAACGTCTGATATATGCTCATAGTTTATTGTATTTGATATTAAATTGGCGACCCTGACTTATATGAGGAGAAAAATACATGCCTAAAGCCCATCCTTTTTAATTTCACATGCTCAGATGGCCTCATATGCATTTCTTGAAGGAAAGCTATCTGTGCTTTCTCTTTTTTCAACTTTGACAAAATCTTACTCCTTTTGATTGGATTTAAAACCCCATTCACATTAAATGTAATTATTCTAACCGGATCTCCTTGCATATTATTTTAACAGAAATAAAGTCATTCTTTCCCTCTCGAAAACGGGTAAGCAGTCCCTAATCAACAAAGTAACAAAACCCGAGAACATGTTTAAGATGGGTATCAAGAACATTGAACATTTTAACAACTTTCCAAACTCCCCACCTTTTGGTCCATTCACTGACTGGTCCAGACCAGAGGGATAACCTCTGTATCCTGTCTGGATTAGAGAGTCCTCTTCTTTGTTGGCAGCTCTAGGATGTTCTTTTTTTCCTACTTTGTGTCTCGACCGCCCCATTTATGATTGCATTTTGTACATCTAGTTTATTTCTTTTGAATGTACATACCTGTACCCTGAGCTTGACATGTATTTTTGGACCTAATGCTTAATTTATAGTTAGTCTGTGTTCTCCGTCTGAACTCGATGAAATGCTTGCAGCTTTTCCTTGAAGCCTGGTGCTCTGCTGGCTCGGGGAACTCGCCGCCCTCGGGCCATTTGCCATGACTCTCGCTGAATCTTCTCCATCAGTGACTTCGGTTGGGTGATTATTTTCACCAGCAAATTTTAACCTGCCATGTCTGCCGTCGCCTCCTCCACCGTCTCATAGGTTGTTGTCTTGCTGTCATAAAAGACTCATTCATGCGGAGTAGAGGGTCTGGAACCGTATGTTGTTTTCCTTCAGGGCTCTCTGTGCCTCTGTGTATTCCTTTCGTCTGGCTAGAATTGCCGGTTGCGTAATCATGGTTGAGACTGATCTTGCAGTTTTCCCAGGTAAAGCTTTCTTCTGCCATGCTAGTTTAATCACTTCTTCTTCTGTTTTATATCTGAGGAATTTGACCAGAATGGCTCTTGGTTGAGCGCCAGCTGGGGGCTGAGGCGCCAGCGCCCAGTGGGCTCTTTCAATTTGCATGTCCTGTGTCTCGGGGATGTTCAGATTCTCTCAGAGCAGTTTCTCCACGAACTGGATCAATGACCTGGTTCCACCCTCTGCTCCTTCTGGAACTCCGTGTATCCTCACATTCTCCCTCCTTGCATGGCTCTCTGGGGCCCCGTTTACACGACAACGAATTTGAGTGTATCTGCAAACCTTTCTTCACTTTTGGGGGGTCCGTTTACATGACACCAGTTTGCGGATGCACTGTATCTGCAAAGTTTTTAATCCGGGTCTCAAGGTGGAAAGATTCTTTCACGCCGCAAATCCCTCCTGCGGAGGCTGATGGAGGCTACAGAGCCTGTTACTGCGCATGCACATCTCTTCCACTCCCTCCTTCTCATTCAGTTGTAAAGAATCATGGCGGCCGCGTAGTGGTACGACTCGCGGTCTATATTCTAGTTTTAACATCCAGATTAGTAGTTTAATAGTTGAGACTCTCCCCTGATAGCAACCGCTGCATCGTCAGTCCATGTGGATGTCGGATTCTCTCCATTTTCTTCACGTTTATAGTGTTTTGTTCTCTGCACACGTTTGTGTAGTTTCATTACAAAATCAAGCAACAGCCCCCCCCAGTGGCCCGGCATACTAACTACATCGTTGTCTCTGTGTCCGCTGCTGCAGTGCACTCCTTTTTTTCAGTGGATTAGGTGTTGTCACGTGAAACATTGAAGTGTAAACAGGGCCTTGGTCTGTCAACTTCAACTGGAGTTGCTCCTGCATTTTTAGCATTTCGGCAAACGCATCTTCAACATTTTGCAGCCTTTTCTCGTTCGTTACGATCCTAGCTTCAGCTTCGTCTAATCTCAAATTGTTTTTTGCGATCTCTCCTTTGATGACCTCCAGCTGGTTTTTATTGTTTTGTCTGAAGTCGTGTATCCTTCTCGGGATCAGGGACAGGTCCGCCGCCTCATCTGCATCCTTCCATGAGCTGCGTTGGTTAGCCTCGGGTGAGCTAGCATTAGCCTCCCCGTGTTGCGGTATTTCGCCGTCTTCCTCCACTTCCTCCTCTCTCTCTCTCTACGCACGCACACACACACACACACACACACACACACACACACACACACACACACACACACCAAACTGTATATAAGTGGGTAGAATCTATGTTTTTATGTTTTCATTGTAAATAAATATCATTTTGGGAATCACACTTGCTGTCTTATTAATGAGCACAAAGTTGAATAAAATGTCATCCTCTTCTGTGTCAAGAACTCCAAAATCCTTCAGGTTTTACTGTTAATTCTGGTAATTGTAATTAATTAAAATATTAGTTCAACTGCCAAATTAATTGTTTAGTATATCTTATCAGACTGATATAAGTGAATTGGCTATCATTGCCTGTTAAACAGGTGGTGCTCCCGAGGCATCTGATACGCTTCAATCAAATAACTAATAACTGACTATCGATCATGATTGTTTTTTTTTTGTTTTTGTTTTTTTTTTTCTCTTTTTTTTTTTTTTGCCCTTGTCCTGTTCGGCAGCTTGGGCCAACAATATGATGTGATTGAGAGCCTTCGGAGTCAGAACAGATTTTGGTCTTGCAACAGGGAGAGACCTGGAGTCTCCTCCTGTTGCCTTCTCCGTCAGAAGATGGCATGGCTGCCGTACACGACCGGGGGGGGACGCTCAAAGAGAGAGAGAAGAGAAAAGAGAGAAAAAGGTTGAGGGAGGAGGGAGGAGGGAGGAGGGGGGAGGGGGTAGGGGGATAACATACAATATCCTTGTTGTGCTACATATATTATTTGCAGTTATCACACTGATCCAAATATTTTCCAACTGTTTTTGGATTAAACCAGCCTGAGCTGCTCTATCTAGACAGTAAAATGATTTCTTAGATTAACCAGCCTGAGCAGCTCTATCTAGACAGCAATGTGAAGCAGGAACATGAATTAACAAAGAGGCGACAACAAAAGAGGAACATGACCTCCAAAGTTTGAGCAAATGATGATAGAGAACAAGCAACTTCAGAAGCACCTTTCGTGAGGAGTGGAAGTGTGTGTGTGTGTGTGTGTGTGTGTGTGTGTGTGTGTGTGTGTGTGTGTGTGTGTGTGTGTGTGTGTGTGTGTGTGTGTGTGTGTGTGTGCGCACGCGCACACACTAATGTCCCAACCTCCACTAATCCAACAGCAAATGGAGAAGGAGCACCGCGCCCCAGCCCCCCCACGAGCGCCACGCCCGAGGGAGCGCGCCCCCCGCATCCCAGCCGCACTCACCCCGGGCCGGGGCGGGACCCCAGCAGAAGGTGCTGGGGGGAGCCACGTCTCCCGCCCTTCCCCTGCCCTATATGTGTGTTGGATGTATGTAAGGGTGTGTCTTTGTGTTTTGAAGAGGTGGATGCAATGTGTGTGTCTATGGTGCGGTTTAAAATTGGGGGGTAGCGGGGCCCGGGCGTTCTACCGCTGACAAGCGGCAGAACCCCGAAAGCGGCTTACCCCCTCAAGACCCTGCGTGACTAAGTGTGGTTAAAATTGTGGGTGGTGCAAAGTCGGGGGAGGACCCAGACCGCAGTTAAGTAGCCCGGACCCCCCACCTAGGCACCGCCCCACTGTTCCCTATTGTGGAGTAATATAAGGTGAGGTAAGGCAGGGAGGGTTCTGAGGGAGGGGGTCCCCCCGTCGCTAGGACCTTGGCCCAGCTGGACCCCCCGCGCTGCCCCACCCCACCCCCGAGCGGCCGGCCTAGGACCCGGGGAGCCACACCCCCCCCAACAAGGCGCCGTAAGGGGACCCGGGCAGGGAGCCCAGGGCAGAGCCCCCCCCACACCCCCGCCCAGGACTCCCCAGGCCAGGCCGCAGCCCCCCAGCATAGACGCTAGGACCTCCCCGAGCCCACAGAGCCACCAACCACCAAAGCCACGACGCCCCAACCACCGACGGTCCCCAGAGCCCCGGGGTGGAGCCACCACCCCCCCACAGGGCTACATGGTGTATTTAATTATTGGAGACCATGTGGACTCAAATTGTGTCAAATGATTTTTCCTACAAGCAGACATTCTCTCCAATGTGATGTGGTCTAGAAGTAAGTTTTTAAATAACTTTATATTCAGATTACTTTTGGATTTCCAGTTCATGAGGATCGCCTTTTTTGCGACGCTTAGGGAAACCAGGAGCATGCAGGACTCATTTTTTTCTCTTTTAATTTCTGTGAGATCTCCTAACAAGCAAAGTGAAGGTGAGACCGGAATTGGGTAGCCCAGGCATAACGATAAGTCTTCACAAATCTTTTGCCAGAACGTTTGGACTGGCGTACACAGCCAAAGTGCGTGTAAATAGGTATCGGGGAGATCACCTGTGCAGTTTGAACATACGTTAGTGGGAGTGAGCCCCATCTTGAACATCCTTTGTCCTGTGTAATGAACTCTATGAAGGACCTTGTATTGTATGAGCTGTATATTGGGGTTTTTGCTCATTTTGAATGTATTTGTACAGATTTCTGACCAAAACGTTGGGTCTCTGTTGATGTTGAGATCTTCTTCCCATTTGAAGGTGGGAAGGGATATTGAGATATTTGAACCTGACAGGATTGAGATAATTTTAGAAAGAGGTTTAGGAGCTGAGATCTTCAGGAGATTTGTCACTGTCTGAGGTAAGTTCAGGTTAATCTGTTCTAGTTTGAACTTAGTTTGTATTATTGACTTAAGCTGAAGATATTCCAGATAGTTGTTTTGACTGATACCATATGTTTCTATTAGCTCATTAAATGGAATAAAAGAGTTATTGGAGATAAGTTGTTCTAAGTGTCTTATTCCTTTATTTTGCCATCTTGGGAAGTTTATTGGTTTCTTTCTTTGCAGGATGTCGGGATTGTTCCAGATGGGTGTGAGTTTGCAGGGAATGAGTGAAGATCCATTTATTTTAAGAAATTCCCACCAAGCTGTCAGCGATGTGTTTATATTGATGCTTTTAAAGCAGCTGTGCTTTTTAATGACAGGACTGAAGAAGGGAAGATCTCTGACTTGGAGATCTTCACAGAATGTTTTTTCAACGTCCAGCCAGCCTTCATCTAAGGGTTTCTGATTGATCCATTTTACAACATAAAGTAGTTTATTGGCCAGATAGTAATTATAAAAATTTGGGAGTTCTAAGCCACCTTGGTCCTTGGTGTTCTGTAGTGTTTTTAAACTTATACGTGATGGTTTATTTTTCCATAAGAATTTTGAGACATGAGAATCAAGAGTGTTAAACCAGGTTTTTGGTGGTTTTGCTGGGATCATTGAGAAGATGTAGTTAATTTTAGGCAAGACCATCATTTTGATTGTTGCTACTCTCCCCATAAGTGAAATTGGGAGTGTCCTCCATCGAATGAGGTCCTCCTCTATTGCTTTAATAAGGGGGGTGTAGTTTAAGTGTACCAAGTCTGAGAGTTTGCCTGAAACGTTAATGCCGAGATATTTGATGTTCCCTGGTTTTAGTGGGGTGTTCGGTGTGTGCTGAAATGTAGAGTTGATAGGCAAGACGACTGATTTGTTCCAATTTATAGAATATTCTGAGATTGAGGAGAATCTATCTATTAACCCTATTGTTTCTGGAAGAGAGGTCTGTGCGTTTTGCAGGAAAATTAGCACATCATCTGCATAAAGACATATTTTATGTGTTACATTTGCTGTTCGTATTCCTTTTATGTTATTGTTCTGTCTGATGGCTGCTGCTAGTGGTTCGATAAAGATTGCAAAGAGAGATGGTGAGAGTGGACATCCCTGTCGGGTGCCTCTCTCAAGATTGAACCTTGAGGACATTTGGTCATTGGTTTTAACACAGGCACTGGGTGAGGTAAACAGTATTTTTATCCAGGAGAGGTAATTTTCTCTAAATCCAAATTTCCGTAGTGTAGCAAGTAGAGATTTCCAATTTACCCTATCAAAGGCTTTTTCTGCATCTAAGAAGGTGATAATGGCTTTTTGTTTATTGTGGTGGCAGTGGTCTATAAGATTAATTAATCTACGTGTATTGTTAGTGGAGTGTCGTCCTTTAATAAACCCAGTTTGATCTGGGTGTATGATGTGGGGTGTGATTTTTTCCAGTCTGCTTGCTAATGTTTTACTAATTATTTTAAGATCTACATTGATTAGTGATATCGGCCGATAGCTAGATGGTAGTGTGGGATCTTTATCCGGTTTTAGAAGAAGACTGATATTTGCACAGTTCATATGTTGGGGGAGAGTTGAAGATTCTTTAATTTCCTCAATTATTCTGAAAAAAATAGGTGAGAGTAAAGACCATAATTCTTTGTAAAATTCAGTGGGGTATCCATCAGGTCCTGGAGCTTTACCATCAGGCATGTGCTGGAGAGCTTCCTGCAGTTCTTCAATTGAGATGGAAGCTTCTAGACCTTGGATCTGTTCTTCTTTTAATTTTGGTAGGTCAACTGTGCTCAGAAAGCTCTCTATTTCAGATTGTGAAGGGTCAATTTGTGAAGAGTAAAGTTTTTTGTAGAATTCTCTGAAGGTATTGTTTATTTCTTGTGGGTTAAAGGTGATTTTACCATTTTGAGTTTGGACTGAGGGGATCGTACATTTTTCTTTATTTCGTTTTAACTGATTGGCTAAAAGTTTGCTGGATTTATTACCATGTTCAAAGTTCTCCCAGCGTAGTCTCTGCAGTTGAAATTGTGTTTTATGTTCGATTATTTTGTTTAACTCTATTTTCAATTTTCTTAGTTCCATTAATAGGCTGTCGTCTTTGCAGGCAGCATGAGCTGTCTCCATGGTTTTGATTTTATCTTCCAGTTCTTTCTCCTTTATTTTTTCCCTTTTGGTCTTGTATGAGGAATAAGAAATGATTTTACCTCTCATGACAACTTTAGCCGTCTCCCAGAGGACGCAGGGAGAGACACCAGGCAGGTCATTTGTTTCTAAAAAATTTGACCATTGTTTTTTAAAGAATGTGCGGAAGTCTGGATCCTTAAGCAGTGACGTGTTAAATCTCCACTGTCTAATAGGAGGGGTGATTGTTCTATTAGTAACTGTCATAGTGACAGGTGCATGGTCACTGATAGTAATGGGGTGAATCTGTGTGTCCAGGATGTCTTTAATCACTGATTTACTCACCAGAAAGTAATCTAAGCGCGAATAGGATTGGTGCACTGCTGAGTAGAAGGTGTACTCTTTAAGGGTGGGATGAGAGGTGCGCCAGGCGTCGCAAAGACCATAGTCACTCATGTACTGCTGGACTATGTCTGTAGATTCCCAGTGTCGGGTGTTTGCTGCTTTACTAACTCTGTCTACTTGTGGATTGAGGGCGATGTTGAGGTCTCCTCCCACTATCAGTGTTTTATCAGAGTGTGTTGAGAGGGTGGTGAAGAAATTATGATAGAAGGAGGGGTCATCAACATTTGGGCCATAGATGTTTGCGATACACATCTCTATGTTCTGCAGAGAGATGTGAATAATTATAAATCTTCCCTCTGGATCTGTGATTGTGTCTTTACAAGAGAATTGTATTTTATTGTTGATTAATATAGCTACGCCTCTCTGCTTGGAGTTAAAACAAGCTGAGTATGTGTGAGGGAATTGTGGTGATATCAATTTGTGATGTCCTGTTGTAGGTGTGTGTGTCTCTTGTAACAAGACAATGTCTGCCTGTAGTTTGTTTAAGTATTCAAAAACTTTTTGTCTTTTTATTTGCGTGCCCATTCCTCGTACATTCCAGGTGACAAACTTGAGCGTGTTCCTAGCTACACTCATCTTCTAGGTGGGTTCTCTAATGCTGTATGTGTGGGTGTGTGTGTGTATGTGTCCGCGTGCGTGTGTGTACGGGTGTGTTTGTGTGTGTGTGTGTGTGTGTGTGTGTGTGTGTGTGTGTGTGTGTGTGCGTGTGTGCGTGTGTGCGTGTGTGCGTGTGTGCGTGTGTGCGTGTGTGCGTGCGTGCGTGCGTGCGTGCGTGCGTGCGTGCGTGCGTGCGTGCGTGCGTGCGTGCGTGCGTGCGTGCGTGCGTGCGTGAGTGTGTGCGTGCATGCGTGAGTGTGTGCGTGTATATGTGTCCGCATGTGTGCGCGACTATGTGCATGCGTTTGTGGGCATGCGTGCATCTTTGAATGTGTCTGTCCGCGTGTGTGTGTGTGTGTGTGTGTGTGTGTGAGTGTGTGTGGTTGCATATATCTGTGCGTGTGTACTTAGGATCCCTAAGTCTGACTGGCTATTCAAACGTAGGAGTGTGTGTCTGCCAATATATGAGTGTGTGATATCGTAACAGTTGGATTGTGATGTTGAGGTTTTAATGTAGTGAAAACAGTGGAAATGTATTGTTATCAAAACAAGGGAGGGGGTGTGGAAATAGAAAAGAAAAGTGAGAAACCAAAAACAGAAAAAGAACCAATTCAAACCCATAGGTGACATTTAGTGGTGACGTAACGAGTGCTTATTTTTATTTTTTTTTTAAATAATATCCCAGTGCTTTTTTTTTTTTTTAATATCCCAGTGCTGACAGTGCAAGTCCATAATAATTATTACTACAGCAATATAGCAAACATCGTGTATATTAATGATGTAATATTAATTTGCTTCGCTTTAATATACGTTGTTCATGATGTTCACTGATGTTACTGTTAAACACTTACCTGGACCTGAGTAAACCTGTGAAGTGTGTGTGTTAGAGTGGTTATACTCAGCTTGTGAGGACCATCAGTACAGCCAGGGAGTGACGGCGGGGTCTCGGAACAGCTGGCCGTTGACATAGAGCCTGTCCACGGTGATGACGGCTCGGGATCCCTCAGCGATTAACTTCTTTCTTACCGGAAAAAGCAGGCGGCGGCGGTCCAGGATATCCTTCGGGAACTGGTCGTTGACGCTGTAGTCCGTCCCTCGTAGTTCCCTGCCGCGACTCTTCACCAGCTCTTTTTGTTTGAAATGGTCAAACTTGGCGACGATGGGCCACGGGCGCTGGTTGTCCTGTCGTCTTGCTCCCAGGCGGTGGACGCGGGCGACGGTGATCTTGCTCACGGTGTCGGCTGGCAGCTTCAGGCTCACCTGCATGAAGTCCCGCAGCGACGTCTCGGCGTCCTCTTCCGCACGCTCAGGCAGTCCCGCGAAGACGAGGTTGTCCCGCATGCTCCGACTCTGGAGATCGAGGATGGACTCCTTCATCTTCTTGTTGTCCTGCGTCAGCCCGGTCAGTCCTTTATTAAGTGACTTCACCTCGTCCCGAAGTCCCTGGTTCTCAGTGGTCAGTTCCACCACCTGCCGCTGGCTGAATTCCAGCGAGTCCCGGAGAGCCAGAAACTCGCGGTGGAGCACCTCGACCAGGGCGAGCCGGGCATCGAAGCTGGACAGCTTGGTGTTAATGCTGTCCAGGATGTCTTCGAACTGCTTGGACGGCGAGGAACTCATGGGTGGAGAAATCTCCGGACGGCTTCTTTTAGATGAAGCAGCTTGAGGTGTCTTTGGCATGACGAGACGGTCGAAGCACTCGTCCAAGTAAGCTTGAAGATCGTCGATGGTTTCTTCTTCCAGCGTTGTGGGTGATCTTAATTTTCCTTTTGTTATTTTGTTTTTTTCCTTCCGTCTGACGGAAAAGTTTGTACTACAAGCAGGGTGCCGCCATGTTGGATTGCACTCGATGACGTCACACTCGAATTACTCACTGCGCATGTTCGAAAGAGGTGGCATCACACGATCATGATTGTTAATTATCAAAGATAAACTGCCAAAACCCAGCATAATGGGTGCCTCGTGTTCAAACTGCAATACATAAATGGTACCACGTGATCTTTCTGAGGTAAGAAATCCCTACGTTATTTAACCATTTTACCTGGCCGGCTTTCTTAAGATTAAATCAGGGTGTATATGGTCCCTGAACTAAATTGTGTTTGACACCCCTGATTTAGCATGTTTTCCTTTGTGAATAGAACAGTGAGCAATTATAGATGGAGTTTTTGGTATATGACTGATCAATGAAAAACCGAAGGAAATGTATTTGCTTTATATGGGTTTTAGTAAATCAGGCCCTCTCTGTGTGTGAGTCCCAACCTCTTTCTTGAGGGGCCCACATTTCTACCATTGTAAACTCAGGCAAACCCCATGGAATACTTTATGGCATTTAATAAGAACTCATATTGGTACCGGTATCAGCAAGTACCTAAAGGTCAATACTTGGACTTATACTTGTCATTTAAAAAGTTATATCGGTGCATCCTCATTTCTAATACATTACTGCAGTACTTCTAAAGAAGCTCTGCAATCAGAATGGTTATTGGAGCTCATCCCTGTTCCATGCTAGCTGTTGCAGTCCTCTGGCACGTGTTGCTTGGCAGGGCAGAAACAGAAGAAGCAGGTTGGACAGGTTGTGAAAGCGCTCACAGGCTGATGGCCCGGATACTTCAGGCCTTGGGTGATGACAGGAGAGAAGGCCTCATGGAGCAGCCAAAGCTTCACATTCTGATGCAGTAGGGGCGATTACATGGCCTCAACCTTTCCACCACAACCTCCACACCACTGAGTGTGTATCTCATACTTTGTTTGTGTGATTAGAAGAGTGTGTTTACCGAGCCATCCCTTCTCCGCCTGTGGTCCATCTGTCACTCCAAGGAAAATCACTAGACATGTCAGAGTCTCTGGGCCAGCGGGGAGGGAGAGTGTGTGTGTGTGTGTGTGTGTGTGTGTGTGTGTGTGTGTGTGTGTGTGTGTGTGTGTGTGTGTGTGTGTGTGTGTGTGTGTGTGTGTGTGTGTGTGTGTGTGTGTGTGTGTGTGTGTGTGTGTGTGTGTGTGTGTGTGTGTGTGTGTGTGTGTGTGTGTGTGTGTGTGTGTGTGTGTGTGTGTGTGTGTGTGTGTGTGCGCGCGTCCGCGTCCGCGCATTGACTGGGTTGCACGATGGGGGTTGTGATCTTTGTCACTACATATAATCATCATTTCCTGTTTAGGAATCCCACCAGCACAAGTTAATCTACAGTCTAAACCCAGGGTCATTGTTGTACATAATTATGCAGCCCGAAATCGACAAATTTGCTCTGAAAACATACCAAATCAGCTCAAAACTAAAGACAAGTAAAGTGCTTATTTGTATGTTCTACAGTGAACTGTCCAGGTTGTGCACTGCACTTCACACAATTTCTTATAGATGAAATACAAAGTGAGGGTTTACGTCTATAATGATGTTCATAAAGTCATGTCAGCTTGAGTCACAATCATTCATAATAAATCCAAGCATTAAGCAGGCCTGTATAATGAATGTACACCTGCATGAAAACCTCTGAGGTCACATTTATAAGACGTTTCAAGTGAAAACGCATCGATTTTGCATTCATTTCAGGAAGGTTTTGCATTTACACAGCAATGATTTGACAATGATATCCACTTACACGGCAATGGCAGAAATGCTAAAACTTATGTAGCCATGTCAGGCCACTGGTGGATGGTGTTGTGAAGTAAATCCCTATATTAAAGAATATCATGACAGAATACTCTGATAACTCATCTTGAATCCATTTTCTAGCACTGACTATCAGAAGTGCAGCTCTCCAGGACATTGCGGCAGCAGTTACATATCGATGTCTCATCTCTGTCGGACTGACTTTGCGCTGTAACGCCATTCTTTACATGACCGTATAATAATATGCAGCGCCTCAGTATGGCAATGGGCACAGACTTATGAGGATTATAGCCTGAATATCCTATTACTCAGCGAGGTAAAAGGACAGCCAACCACACAATATCAGATTTCATCTGTGTGTGTGTGTGTGTGTGTGTGTGTGTGTGTGTGTGTGTGTGTGTGTGTGTGTGTGTGTGTGTGTGTATGTGTGTATGTGTGTATGTGTGTGTGTGTGTGTGTGTGTGTGTGTGTGTGTGTGTGTGTGTGTGCGTGTGTGCGTGTGTGCGTGTGTGCGTGTGTGTGTGTGTCGTCTTACATTTTTCAATGTATCCAAGCCAGTGTTGGAACTTCACATCACCCTCAGTTCTCAAAGACAATGTAAAGGTGTCATGAGAAAGTTTCATGGAGAATGAGGATAAATGTGGATTTGTCTGTGCTGTACATTGTCTTCAAATCTCATTGTGTTCCAGTGATTGATTGAAATGTTTATTTCGAATAGGGTACGAAAACAAATAAGGAAAAAAAGAAAATTAACAACAAAGTTTTTCTCTCAAATAAATAAATAAATGAATAACAGTAATAATAATATAAAAATAAATCAAGAAAAACATCGTCAGGTGAGTATTTGAAAAGGAGTGAGAAGAAGTAAAACTTATTTACTCTCACCCCTTGTCCCAAAGTAAATAACATAATTAACTTCCTTCCATCTCTTTCATACATACACACACACACACACACACACACACACACACACACACACACACACACACACACACACACACGTGTCCTGTGCAGTACATAGAATATATATACATACATATCTACAGACAGACATAAGCACATATACCCACACACAAGCACACAGTGCAAGTAAAGAAACGAACAGTAGAAATACCAAAATAAATGACTAGACATTTGCCCCTAAAAATAGCCTTGTGATTGGCCACACCTTCTTCATCCTCATACCTCTTGAAAATCATATTTTTATACAGCATTATAAACTGTCTCATATTTGGACATTGCTACAGTTCCACACTAAATCCGTTCAGCAGTCTCACCCTGCATACTGATAGACAAAACCGTTTTCTGGTCGTACGAAATCTTGGTTCTTTAAAGTTACATTTCCTCCTTAGATTGTAAGACTCTTAGACTCATAGTTTTTGAACAATTGTTGAATATTCCCTGGTAATAGATTATTTTTTGCTTTGAACATTGTTTGTACTGATTGGTATTGCACAATGTCAGTAAGCTTGAGTAATTGTGACTTCAGAAATAATGTGTTTGTGTGTTCCTGATAACCGGCTTTGTGAATGATCCCTATTGCTCTTTTCTGAAGGATATTTATTGAAGATAATGTGGTTTTGTAGTTGTTGCCCCAAACGTCAGTACAGTACTGCAAATAAGGAGAGACTAGTGAACAGTATAGAGTATGGAGCGATCTGCCATCCAAAACCTTCTTTGCTTTATTCATTACTGCGATGTTTCTTGAGACTTTACTCTGCATATGTTTGATATGTGGTTTCCAGCTCATTTTGTCGTCTATAATTACCCCCAGAAATTTAATTTCATGAACTCTCTCAATTTCTACCACCTCCACCTTTATTTTTACCTGTGCATTAATTTTACAATTGCCAAATAGCATTATTTTTGTCTTTCCTTAATTTAATGATAATTTGTTGCTGTCAAACCATTTTTTTTAATTTGTTCATTTCTGTAGTTATTTCCTCCTGCAATTGTACTATATTGTCCCCTGAGTGAAAAATATTAGTGTCATCAGCGAGCAGTACAAAATGCAGTAGCTTAGAAACCTTATACATATCATTAATATATAAAATAAAAAGTTTGGGACCCAATACTGACCCCTGGGGCACGCCACAAACAATCTCCAGACATGATGAGGAATAGTCACCCAACTTTACAAACTGCTGTATCCCACTTAAATAACTTTTTGACCCAATCAAGCACTATTCCCCTGACACCATTTCTTTCCAGCTTATTGATTAATATGTCGGGGTTGATTGTGTCAAATGCTTTCTTCAAGTTTATGAACACCCCTGCAGCATATTTCTTATGGTCTATAGCATTGGTGATTAGTTGTATTGCTTCAGTTATTGCCAGTGTTGTTGATCTGTTTGGTCTAAATCTATACGGATTCTCTGCAAGTATGTTGTGTTTTTCTAAGAATGAGTCCAATCTGTTGTTGAAGAGTTTTTCCAGTATTTTTGAGAATTGTGGTAATAATGAGACCGGTCTATAGTTAGTGAAATGATGCTTGTTCCCAGTTTTATATAGAGGTATGACCTTGGCTATTTTCATTTTATTTGTAAATGAGCCAGTTTGAAATGAAACATTACATATGTATGTTAATGGTTTGGAGATGCCTTCTATTACCCTTTTCACTAGTGACGCATCAATGTCATCACAATCTGTAGATTTTTTATTCTTGCTTTTAGTGACACTATCCAATATTTCCTGTTCTGTCACAGCTTTAAGAAACAAAGAACAAGGATTTCTTTCTGGTATATGCTCTCCATAACTTCCAGTATCATGGATCTGTTCTGCTAGTTCAGGTCCAACGTCCAAAGAATTCATTAAATCTGTTAACTACTTCATGTTATAATTTCCCACATTCTTATCAATAAAATACTTAGGTAGTGTGTATTGCTGTTTCTTATAATATTATTTAGTATCTTCCATGTTACTTTAATGTTGTTTTTATTATCCTCTAATATCCTTTTAGTATAATCTTTCTTACTCACTCTTATAATATTAGTTAACTTATTTTTATATTTTTTATATTTTTGTTCTGCCTCTATAGTTCTCTGCCTAATTAAATCTCTGTAAAGTGTATTCTTCTTTTTACATGCATTTTGTAATCCTGTTGTTATCCACAGAAGACTATTAGATGCTAGTTTTTTGTTGTATTTCTTAATTGGACAGTGTTTATCATATAATAAGGTAAATATTTTTAAGAATTCATTATATATATGGTCAACATTGTTATCATTATATATTGCATCCCAACTCTGTTCCAACAGTCCATTTTTTAGTGCGTTTATGGATTCCTCTGTCTTTACACTTTGATCTTTATCTGCATGTCACTTTCACATAACCAAAAAACATCAGCCAATAGGCGCAAGCCACGATACAGAGCTGGCACCAGATATTGAGCTATCAGTTGCGATCCATTCATGATATGCATGTAAGTTCTTATCTATACTATTTGCCCGCATCGCAATTTGGATTTATTGGTTGTATTACAGATTCGAACAGTACTATTGTTACAAATGAGTCTCGGATCTGATATTAGCACCTCAATCACCCTATCTTCACATCTAATCCTATCATCTGTACCATTACCGTATATTACCTGTATTATGCCTGGATCTGGGGTAAAGCAGAAAGGGTACTCCGTGTCCTCAGCTCTTTCCACTACCGGTGGTACCCAAATACTTGATTCATCTGTTACTGGGCTGGGACATATCCCATGTGTCCGACTCCAGCCTCTATGTCTCGCTGCCATAACAGTACAGTACAGTAGGCAAAACAGTTTGAAGAGACTTCGCACGCATAAGCGTCAGTTCCTGGTACAGGATACACTTGGGGTCTCTTCCCTGCATTGTAACAAGTCACGCAAGAGCGTGTGCTCACCTGCTTGGCTGAGTACTCCATCCATTGATAAAACATACATTCCTGGTGTTTTTACACCAATCACAGATCGTTGGCTTCGTTTAATGCGGGTTTTGTCCAGATGCAATATCAGGTTTGCATACTTATCTTTAACTTGTATTCCGAATTCATCTTCAATACATTTGTTTGGTGTGCAATTGAGCTTTACTGTAACTACTCCGTCAAAATTACACTCGGCAGTCTGGACTTTGTATCTTGTTTTAGCATTATCGGGCCCTTTAGTAAGCATTACATTATGTTCTGCAGACTTGACGTGCGTTAGCTCTACTTTAGTATTTAGTGGTATCATTCCTTGTTGTGCTGCTATCACTCCAGCAGCCGTTGCACATCGTTTTAATTGTAATTTTGAATCAATCTCTATCCCCTGTGGTATTCCTCCCCCCGCCAATAGTAGCAGTCCTAATAGCAGCATTATGTCTATGTGGGTTGGGAGCCCGAGGGTCCCTCCTATGGACCTAAGTCTTGGGTGTTTAGAGGTTCCTGATCTTGTGCTGAGTCACTATCTGAGTCACTTCCTTGTCTACTTGGTAATGACCCACTACTTCTAGTTTCTCTGCTGGTTTGTCTGGTGATCAGCCTTTGGGATCTTCTTGTTTCTGGTTGTTCAGTTTCTGTTGGGGAGACGTCATCTTCCCCTTCCTGTGGCCGGCCTCGTTCCTGCGGGGAGGTGTTACCTTCCCCTTCTGGTTCAGGCGCTGTCTGCTGATGTTCCGAGGGCGGTCTGTCAGCCCTGCAGCAGTGGTTTAAATGGAACCAAACAGTCTTACCCTCGACTTTCAAGCAGTAGGTGTGGTCAGGACAACTTTGAATGGGCCTTCCCGTCTTGGTTGGTTCCACTTTCTTTTGAACACCTTTACATACACCCACTCTCCAGGTCGAACTCTTTCCACTGGTGGTGAGATTTCTGCTTCTCTGTCCTCCATGGCTCCTTTCACCTGTTGAAAGATCACTTTATGAATACTCGACAGTTGTTGAACATAGCTGTCCAGTTCTCTGTCCAGCTGTTCGAGGGGTGGACCTTTGTAGGGTCCCCTTAGATATGGCACAGGCATAGGTCTTCCTGTGCACATTTCATGTGGTGTTAGATGGGTTACTCTGTTAGTTTGACAGCGCATAGCCATTAGTACTACAGGCAAAGCATCCACCCAGTTTAGTTTGTTCTCACTGTCAGCTATGATTTTAGCTAATTTCGATTTAAGGATTCCATTTGCTCGTTCAACTGCTCCTTGTGACTGTGGGTTATATACACATCCAAACTTCTGCTTGATCCCAAGCATTTTTGCCGTGCGCTTTATTACCTCTGCCACAAAATGGGATCCATTGTCGGAGCTGATAGTATCAGGGAAACCAAACCTTGGGAAGACTTCTCGACACAGGAACTTTGCCACTGATCCGCTGTCTGGTGCCCTGGTTGGCACCGCTTCCACCCATCTGCTAAAACGACATATTACCACAAGAATATAGCGCATGCGTCCTATCCTTTGAGTCATATCTACAAAATCTATCATCAAATGACGAAATGGGCCGTCTGGTGGGGGAATGTGTGCAATAGGTGCTGAAAACGCATTTCTTGTGTTATATTGAGCACATACTTCACATTCATGTAACACACGATCTACCGTGGGTGGCAAAAATGGCGACCACCAAACAGCTCTTAAGCGTCTTAGCACTTCCCCCCTTGCGCAATGGTCCTGACCATGCGCATTTCTAATAGCATAGCGTAATAGAGACAGTAGCAGGACAAAATGACCGGTACAACTTCTCCACAAACCCTTTTGTGGCCTGTCCAAGGTGTTCTTAATCGCACCTCGTTTGAGCCACACTGTTTTCTCCCGTGGGACTGCTCTGTCCTGTGCCGTTTTAAGAGAAGAGAGAGTGGTTAATGGTTCACAGTCTGCTGCAAACAGTATAGGACACATACTTACTGTGATGGTGAAGCACCCAAAAGCAGAGACGGGTAATCGGAGGTAAAAGGGAACAGTTTTATTCTCGCCGCAAAACACAAAGCGAGCCAGAGAACGGCTGAAAAACCAAAAACAGGAGCGCAAGCAGCAAGCTTCGGAGATGAGACGGGAGGCAACACCAGGACCACTCTGGACGATCACCAGAGAGGTGCACCACACACTAAAAGAATGCCACCTGGCGTTCTACCAGGCTTGTCCGGGTACTTTGTGTAAAAGTCTGTGAGCAATGTGTCGTCCAAGATCAGGGATCGTGAGATCCAGGACCGGTCCTCAGGTCCATATCCCTCCCAGTCCACCAAGAACTGGAAACCACGTCCACGACGGCAAACATTCAGGAGGCGATTGACTGTGAATGCGGGGTGGCCACCCACAACACGGGGGGGAGAAGGGGGGTCGGAAGGAGGGCTCAGAGGGCTCGTGGAGACAGGCTTGAGTAGAGACACATGATATGTAGGGTGTTCTTTGAGAGAGGCAGGGATCTTCAATCTTATAGCACATGGGTTGATAATCCTCTCAATTACATAGGGCCCTATGAACCTTGGGACGAGTTTTCGTGACTCGACCTGAAGGGGAAGGTCCTTGGTGAACAGCCACACCCTTTGACCCGGTTGGTAATTTGGTGCGTCGGATCTGTGTCTGTCTGCCAACCTCTGATTTCGGGCTGAGGAGCTTCACGCCACACTCTACGAGCACGACCCAGGTGGTCTTGGACAGAGGGAACAGCACTGTGTACGTCTTGTTCAGGGAAGAGGGGAGGTTGGAAACCGTGATCCACCATAAAAGGGGACATACCTGTGGATGAGCAAACTAAAGAGTTGTGGGTATATTCAACCCAGGGCAGATTTGAGGACCAGGAAGCAGGGTGCTGAGCGGTGACACAGCGGAGGGTCGATTCCAAGTCCTGATTTGTTCGCTCCGTCTGGCCATTAGTTTGTGGATGGTAACCTGAGGACAAACTAGCAGAGACACCCAGAGTCAGACAAAACGCCTTCCAGACACGGGAGGAAAACTGGGGACCACGATCCGAAACTATATCCTGTGGGATTCCATGGAGGTGAAAAACATGGTGAGTCAGGAGAGAAGCAGTTTCCAGAGCCGAGTGTAGCTTAGGCAAGGGGACAAAGTGTGCAGACTTGGAGAATCTGTTCACAATCGTGAGGATCACTCTGTCACCGTCTGATGGAGGGAGGCCGGTCACAAAATCCACTGCGATGTGGGACCAGGGGCGATGCGGGACTGGTAGGGGTCGGAGGTGACCTGCTGGAGCTTTGTGGCTGGCCTTACTTCGGGCGCAAACCGAGCAGGCAGCGACGTAGGCTCTGCTATCAGTGGAGATGGAGGGCCACCAGAATCGCTGACGCAGGAGGGCCAGGGTCCGGTGGAACCCAGGGTGGCAGGCCAGCTTGGAATCATGCACCCACTGTAGAACTTGTGTCCTAAGAGCCGGGGAAACAAATAGGCATTCGACAGGACAACCTTCAGGGGTACCTGTGGTGGGTTGAGCCTCCTGGACCAGCTTCTCAATCTCCAACTGGGCAACGGCCACAACACAGGAGGGGGGAAGAATGGCCTGGGGGACGGACGACTCCTCCGAAGGGGCAAACTGTCGAGATAGTGCATCCGCCTTAATATTCATGGAACCAGGGTGATAGGTGATGTTGAACCGAAATCTAGCCAGGAAGAGCGCCCAGCGGGCCTGATGGGAGTTGAGTCTGCGGGCAGAGTGAAGGTAAGCAAGGTTCTTATGGTCTGTCCATACTGCAAATGGGTGTGTGGAGCCCTCCAACTAGTGCCTCCACTCCTGGAGTGCCAAAACCACCGCCAACAACTCTCGGTTGCCCACATCATAGTTCCTCTCTGCCGGGGATAGTCGCCGGAAGAAGAAGGCACATGGGTGGCGTTTTTCATCTGGAGCAGTGCGTTGGGAGAGAACCGCCCCCACCCCAGTGTCTGAAGCGTCCACCTCCAGGACGAACGGACGGTCTGGGTCAGGATGCGACAGTACCGGGGCAGTGCAAAAGAGAGTCTTTAACCGGTCAAAGGCACCTTGTGCATCCACAGTCCAGGAAAAGGGTACTTTCACAGATGTCAGCCGTAGTAAAGGGCTGGCTACCTTGCTGTAGTCCCTAATAAACCTCCTGTAAAAGTTTGCAAACCCCAAAAACTGTTGTAACTGCCTTCTTGTAGAGGGGACAGGCCACTCCGCCACAGCCTGAATCTTGGCCGGGTGAGCACGCAGTTGCCCCCTCTCAATCACAAAGCCCAGGAACGGCACTGAGGTGGTATAGAACTGGCACTTCTCTGCTTTCACGAATAACCGGTTCTCTAATAGCCACTGGAGAACAAGCTTCACATGCTGCACATGTTCCTGGAGAGTCTGAGAAAATTTTTTAATATCGTCCAGATAAACAAAAACAAATTGATTTAACGTGTCTCTGAGTACATCGTTCATTAGCGCTTGAAAAACCGCTGGGGCATTCATGAGTCCAAACGGCATCACCAAATACTCGAAGTGTCCTGTGGGGGTGTTGAACGCAGTCTTCCACTTATCATTCTCCTTGATACGCACCAGGTGATATGCATTGCGTAGGTCCAGCTTGGAGAAGATAGTTGCCTTGTGGAGAGGGCCAAAAGCAGAGTCAATGAGAGGCAGGGGGTAACTATTATGAACAGTTATCTCATTCAGACCGCGATAGTCTATGCACGGCCGCAGGGACTTGTCCTTCTTGTCCACGAAGAAAAACCCAGCCCCCACCGGGGAGGATGACGGGCGAATAATACCTGCTGCCAGGGACTCGGAGAGGTAGGATTCCATGGCCTCCCTCTCAGGCTTGGATAACTTGTGCAGCTTGCTGGTGGGTAACTTGGCCTCGGGAAGCAAATCAAGGGCACAGTCATAAGGTCTGTGAGGTGGGAGGGAAAGGGCTCGGTCCTTACTAAAGACCTCCGCCAACCCATGATACTCAGGAGGGACGGCGGAGAGATCAACAGGCTCAGGGGAAGGAGGACTCGAAGTGGCACAGGGGCTCGCAGAGTGAAAACAGTGAGTGTGACAGAAAAGACTCCAGTTCGTGATGGAAAAGGTGGACCAGTCAATTTGAGGATTATGTAATTTTAACCAAGGGAGGCCCAAAACTAACGGCAACGAGGGGGAGGGGATAACGTAGAGAGAAAGGAGTTCACAATGGTTGCCCGAAAGTATTAAGGACATGGGGGTAGTGCGATGGGTTACCTGGGCTAGTAATCTGCCATCCAGAGCAGAAATCCTCTTGGGAACAGGAAGAGGCTCAACGGGAATCTTGTTACGGTTCACAAAATCAGAGTCAATAAAACTTTCATCAGCACCAGAGTCTACTAGCGCCAGGACAGGGTGACAGGCTCCGGAGTGGTTCATAGTACCTTTTAGGATGAGACGCTCACAGGGGGGGTCCGATACGGATGTCTGGCTCATCAGTGCCCCGCTGTGGGCTGATGAGCCCGCTCTTTTTGCACCTCAGAACACTTAGCAATGAAGTGGCCAGCCTGGCCACAATAAACACACAGACGTTGGGCCATTCGGCGACGACGTTCAGCTGGGTCAAGCCGTGCTCTTCCCAGTTGCATGGGTTCCTCAGGAGGAAGAGAAGAAATGGGTCCACGTGGAGGGTTCGTAGAACCCACCGAGGGAAACGTCTGCTGAGACGGGACTGGAGGCGGAGGAGAAGGTCAGGACCAAGGTGCTGCGTGAGGGGGAGCTCTCCTGGCTAACCTCTCCCTGCGTCTCTCCCTAAGCCTATTCTCTAACCTGATGGTGAGGGAAATTAACTCCTCCAGACTAGCTGTTTCATCACGGGCTGCTAGCTCATCCTTAAGGTCCTCATTTAGCCCCTGCATAAAAACTGTTTGTAGGGCTTGAGAACCCCAACTGCACTCTGCTGCAAGAATGCAAAACTGTATAGCAAATTCAGCGACTGAGGAGGTGCCCTGCTGCAGAGAGAGGAGTCGCTTACCAGCCTCTCTACCACGAACGGGATGATCAAAAACTCTCCTCATCTCAGAAACAAAAGAGTCCAGTGTATTACACACAGTGGAACCGGAGTTAACCAGAACTGCTGCCCAAGCCGACGCTTTCCCCTCCAATAAGCTCATCAAAAAGGCTAACCTGGATCCATCAGAAAAATAAGTGAGCGGCTGCTGCTGAAAAACTAAGTAACACTGGTGAATAAACTGGCTGCATGCCTCTAGATCACCTGAGTACCTGGCGGGAGTAGGGACTAATGGCTCGCGGAACTAACGGGACTGCGCAGCAGGTGGCGCCGCTCCAGCGGCGCTGTTGGCAGCAGCGAGAGGTGCAGCAGCAGGTGCGGCGGTGACATCACCAGAGCCAATGGCGTAGGTGTCCAGGCGCTGGGGACAGACTTGTTCCACCCAGTCGACTGAGGACGCCAACTCACGAACCACATCGGCGACGCCCTGTAGTGCTTGCTCGTGTTGCCCAACCCGTGCGCCCTGGATCTGTAGCGCAGATCGCACCTGCTCAACCTCCGCAGGATCCATTCCTTTCTTTGGCCGGATTATTCTGTGATGGCGAAGCACCCAAAAGCAGAGACGGGTAATCGGAGGTAAAAGGGAACAGTTTTATTCTCGCCGCAAAACACAAAGCGAGCCAGAGAACGGCTGAAAAACCAAAAACAGGAGCGCAAGCAGCAAGCGTCGGAGACAAAACGGGAGGCGACACCAGGACCACTCAGGACGATCGACAATAATCCGGCAGCGCCCTTCGATCAGCTGCGGGCTTAAGTACCACGCTGATCATGTTCAGCCTCAGGTGTGTGTCCAGCACTAAGAGAAGGGGAGAGAGAGAGGAGAGGTGCACCACACAGGAAACACAGAACATCACACTTACTCCTGCTGCCTTTTTCGCTAGTTCATCAGCTAAATGATTCCCTTTAGCTATGAGGTTATTAGGTTTCTGGTAGGCGTGGCATTTAATTACTGCAACAGCCGTTGGAAGTATTATTGCCTGTAAAAGGGCAGCAATCTCTTCTCCATGTGTTACTGGAGTTCCATCTGCTCACAGAAAGCCTTGTTGTCTCCAAGTATTACCATGCACATGACACACTCCATATGCATACGCTGAATCTGTATATACATTTAGGCTTTTACCTTTAGCGTACTCACATGCTGCTGTCAGGGCCTTTATTTCTGCCAGTTGGGCAGAACATGGCTGTTAGAGCTTGGTGGCTTACGCTTCCATAAAGGTGTTGTCTGACTTTAGTTCAACTATGGCAAAACCTGCATGGTTTCCAGTGGCATCTCTGAAACAAGATCCGTCAACAAACTGGGTTACATCAGCTGCTATTGGTTGATTGTGCAAGTCATCACGTCGCAGCATGAACTTATCTGTTTGTTGTACACAGTCATGAGGGGTACCATCATCAGGAGTCACCATTTTAGTGACTGGATTTACCGTTGAACAGCGTTGGATCGTCAGTTCAGGAGCTGGAAGAATCACCTTTTTAAATGCAAAAACCGCAGCTGTCAATCCCTGATAGCAGGGTGGCAGGCCATTTTCGATGTTATCTAGTTTGGTGCTTCCACAAAGTGCACCACATGCTCAGAAAATAGTGTCCACTCCATTTTTATGAGTCCTACCACTCCATCCAATCTTCTCTGAATCTCTGGTGGCATAGCTTTCTTCACCATTACTTTAAACAAACATTGGGTTGTTTTAGTGGCGTTCCAGGCACTCCCTGTTTCATCCCTCCATTTCCTCTGGCATTCTCGCAGAAATTTTGCTGGGCGTTCGGTATCTGACAGCATCTCTCCCTCCAGTTTGGATAGATCCATTTTCTCAGGATAGTGCTTTCTTATATCTGCCACATTGCGATATCCTCCAAAGCCCACGTGGTCAGCTGTGTTTCCTGTCACCACTAGGGGTAGTTGTATTGATGTGAAGATTTCTTCTGTTATTTGTTTGCCCGCTACATGCATGAGCAGGGCTTTGATGTCTCCTAGCACCAGTTTCACACCTGCTGTATTCTCTTCCAGTTTGGTGATCAACTTGTTTGCTCCTTCTGTGAGATCAGGCAGACGTGAGGCCAGTCCTATCATGTCCATAAAGGATCACGGCACATACTGGGTCTGCTTTTGTCATGAGTGGGTTCATCATGGCTAGTGGTTCGCCTCCTTGTTGCGATTGCATCAGCCTTGTCTTACTTCGGGTCATATGTAGAGGCGTCCGTGTCGATGGTGGTGGGCCCAGTGTTGTAACTTCAGGTGGATCTAGTGAGATCAGTTGGTCATTACCATCATTCTCATCTTCTGCATCCTCTACTTTCTTCCTCGTTTGATTGAGGCGCTGTCCACTTCTTAAGACCTCTTCTCGCCACTGGTTTATGGTTTCTTGCCGTTCCTGCCTCTGCTGATGCCTTTCCTCTCTTAGGTGTTGCAGTAGTTTGAAAGCTGGGTCTTTTTCCAACCTTCCTTCCATTTCCAGCTTTATGTTGTAAACATCTTCCGAGCTGTTTGATTTCTTGCCTGACATAGCAGAGTTTTTTCTTGTTTGATGTGATGAGCAACTGCTCTCTTCTTCCCAACTTGGAGCTCGGCTTCTGTTTTTAGATTGATATTCTCAAGATGATCCCCTTGATCTTACTTCCCCTCAGAATCCGCAGTTCGTGTGGTGTGCGGGTTCACATTCCTTTGCCGTTGGCTTTCCCTCACATCCTGGTACGCTCTGAAGGAAATACAGTCATTAATGTGTTCTTTAAACTGATGAAGGAACAGAAACGATATTCATCACAATGGGTTTATTGATAATTACCTTCAGGCAGAATACATGGAATACAGCGAGATCTCGGGCTCAAACATCAGACTGTCCGGGAGGACCAGGCATCAGAGTGGAAGAGCCACGAGACCCCAAAAACAGCAGTTTATATACAGTTTTTAGGGCGTCAGCCCTCTGCATGTGGTTTCACCAGGTACATATCTTTATTTAGCTTCTCAGAATTGCGGATGTCACAGAGACATTAAAATAGACAACAGCATGTTGTTGAGCACGGCGCATAAGCTAAACATTGGAGACGCACCTCCATATAAGGCATTTCCTGTGACAGTTGCTGCAGCTGCATGACCGGGCGAATTGCCAGACAGGCACATTTTGTACCGAAACTTGCTGACACCTATGTCTGGGATTATCAGACATCTGCAATGAACTTTATTTGCACTCAGGCCTGAGCCTGTACCGAAACTTACTGACACCTATGTCTGGTTTATCAGACATTTTCACTGAACTTTGTACACATCAGGCCTGAGCCTTGTGGGAGCATCATATATTCTTTTAGCTCTCTTGTCTTCACTTCCAGGAGGGCTTTGTTGGCCCAGCTGTTCGTAATCCTCTTCATCGTCACTCCTCATTTTCTTTTGATAAGTCTCTGTCCTCAGTGTGGCTGCACGGATCCCCTTGATCTCCTTCTCTATTGTCATAGCGTCTCAGCTGTTCTTCCCCAGACACTGCGCATATTTTTGGCTTCTCCGCAAACTCACTCTCCTGCCCTTCTTCAGATTTTACGGCCCTGTCCCAAGAGACTTGAAACTTTGCCTTCACCTGTCCGCTGCAAACCCCCTCCTCCGAGTGTAATAGGGGGTACTGTCCCTTGAAGGGATTTGTGTCCTTTTTTAGCAGCTGGACCTGGTTTTCTGTGAATGGATTCATTCCCTTTGGGTAGCAATAGGGCGGCGGAGTTTCGTCTATCCAGGGAGGTGCAGTGGAAAAGGGATGGTGTCTTCGGGCCCGTATGCTGATTTTCCGCTACTTCTCTTGAGACTTGATGGATGGCTGGGGCTTCTCAGAGCTGTGGGTCTGGCTGGTCTTGTCCATTTCTGCTTTTGCCCTTCATGCTGGAACCACTCCAACACTTCTTGTTCTTTTGGTCTTTTGCCTCTTCTTTTGTTGCTGTTGTCATTGGCCTTATGGTGTTTGATGTTTATGACCATTTCATCACAACATTTTTCATCAAAAGCTCCTTCTATGGGCCATTGTGCCTCTCCAGGTGTTCTTTTGTTCCATTTTTTCATAGACTTTAAAATTTGCTTTTCAAATTTAAGGTGCAGTCGTATTATTACCTGTGCTGAACTTTCTTTCCTGTTGGTCTCCTTTGCCACTTTAGCTCTCATGATTCCTTGTCTCACAGCTGGCGCTCTGGGCAGTTCAGCTTCTCTGTCTGTGAGAGTAGTTCGTATGAGTACAATAATCTTTTTCACTGTAATTGCTGTTTTTAATGTTGGTGTTCTGGTGTAATCATACAACAATACCTCACTCCCGTCTTCTTGTGGTTTTCTTATTAATTGGGCAAATTTGCCTGTCTCCCACTTTACCTTTCGTGGAATGATTGTGCTACTCAGTCGTGGATTAACTGCCACTCAATGCCGTCCGCCAATGCCGTATCCGTCGGGTATATTTAGAGCTGAGCTTTGTGAAACAGTTGCCTGTTGTGATGGTGCTTCACACAGCTGCGTCAATACCTCATCCAGGCCTCTTATATTCCAGCACCTCCTGAACACCTGTGTCCAAGGCACGTCGGGAAACTCCTCCTGTGTTTGCTTTAGATTGACAAACCTTGTTAAATGCCACAGTTTCTGATTAATTTCTTGCTCGGTTTGCCATAGTTCAACACCAGTTCCGTCTTTATAAGTGCGTTCTCTCCAAAAATGGGTTCTTATTCCATGTGTCTCTATGTCTCTATGTCTCCTCTATATTTTCAGGCAGCCAGCATTCATCTTTACTGCTGCCTTCTTCCACACACAATTATTTTGGGTTTGGCTCGCCGTATATTTGATCAAGTTAGAATATATTTTATTTTATTAATTTTTAGTATTCGTTGCTGCCTAATTTATGAGTTAATTTTTAATGTTCTTTTATTTTGTGATGTTCACCCTCTAGGTTTACACCAGTCTATTTTTACCAACTTTAATCAGATTGACTCTACCAGAGTCTTCTATGCAATTTAATGGCACTTGGTACTAAATTTAATTTAATAACTTTCTCCACTGTCCCAAGTACAGTTGTTTATCAAGAATCACCCAGACCAGTTCTGCCGTCAGGCACATTAAAGCTACACAGGCTACTGCGCCTATGACTACCTGACCTTGCTTTGTTTGGCTACGTATCTGTCGCAGATTCTCCACCTTTACAAATTTAAGTCAGGTTTTTATTGCTTGTCTATTTACACCGTTTTTGTTAACATACTTATGTCAATGCATGCATTTATTTACACACATATATATATGTATATACACACACACATATATATATTGGGCCAATCCTGCTCCTCCTTGGTTCACTGTGCACCTTTCACTTACTCACTCATGCACGCATACTCTTCACATTCACATTCACGCACTCCTCGTCAGGAGTTTCCGTGCCTTTATAGCACCTTAAGAGTTTCACAACCTACCCTTGCAGCCCTGAATTTCTCTCTTGACGGCCCAGCAGCCAGCTGAACCCTCAAAAATGAATTTTCAGTGGTAAATGTAAGTTGGGACAGAACCTTCTGTCTCTGCTCCCACTTGGAGTGCCATGTACACCTTCTCCTGACCTCAGGAGGAATTATGGCAGTCGCTGCCCGTACAGACCTGGCCTTAAGTTACCCCACAATAGCACTCAGCTATTCTGATTTAACGAATTTCCAGCGGTAACCGCAGCTCTTGCGCCGGCTTTGCCAAGGCACTCTGTCCATTGGCTTTTAGACATATAAACAAACCATGGCCCTTTTTATCTAACAGAAATGCCTACGTGGGCCCTTCTACTTTAAAGACCATGCTCTTTCAACTGTATCATTGACTTCCTCTGGCACCTGTTCTGCTTTTATAACACTGTCCAAATTACTCCTCCCAGAAATGCAAAGCAGCACAGCAGCCAACAGACAACAAACACATTCAGACAGGTTTCACTCATTCTTTCCGCACCATGGTTTGCTAGACACACATGTTTACACACATTCAGTTATTTGCACCCAATTCTAACCTCCCACTCCGTATAACTTTTAATCTTTATTATTTTAACTTTAGCTAGGTTCTTTTGGATTAAATTTGATCCGGTTGGACCTCACCTGGGCGGAAACCAGACATCAGGCACACAAGAAATTCAAGAGCAGAATAAATTGGTCTGCTTACCTTCCAATTGTTTCTGGCCACAGTGTGCTGATTCAGGTCCTCATCCACAGATGACGTCACTTCCGGTTGTTCCTCCTGGATGGACTCGCCATTTAATGTCGTAATCTTGTTGTTGGAACACTGTCCAGGGCCAGATACGACGCCGGAAGACTATACGAACATTTATTACCAATTGTTCTAGCTATACTGGTACTCAGCTAGCTTACTAAAAACAGACTGGGAGAGAGGAGCTGGATGCAAAGTAGAGTTTTATTGCTAAAACTCGGTGCTCAGATCGATCCTCAGACAGAAACAAACGATCAGACACATTGCTAGGCACAATCGAACACAAGAATAAGTACTCCTAGCTCATTTCTTATATACACTTCTGAGGGTCCTCCTTCCTTCACAGGTGTTGCCCATTTTTCTTTTTACCATTACAACACTTGTGCGGAAATAACTGTGTCTTATTAGGGCATGTTTGGAAAGCCCCTCCTATCATTATTTCATTCTTTAGGCGATACTAATGGTGTCCTCTCTTTGGTCTATTTTGGGCTTCTTCCAGCATCTTCCAGCATCTACAGCGGACACAGTTATAATCGCCCATGATTGCATTTCAATTTTTAAAAAACATTTAAGAGTTTAATACATTGCTTTGGTATAACTCGTACGCATAGTATGTTTGTTTACACAGGCTTTCTTAATACAGTCCAAGAGATAATATAGATAATTATTCAACAGTATGCAGATCACTCTGGCTTCCTCGGGGGTCCCGTTCAGTTTTATGAATACTTTGCAATTTGAAGTCCATGTGTTTTGTATTTTTCTCTGTTTTTTGAGTTGTCGTGCTATCCAGGCTATATCAGAATTATGTTTAAAGAGGTGCTCATTCATGAAAACATTCGTTCCCTTCAGCTTCCTGCCTTGTTTCAGCAGGGCGATTTTGTATTTTCTGTTTGTGAACCGGAGTATTACCGCTCGTTTCTCACTGGCATTTCTTCTGGTCAGAGGGTGGAAGGCCTCCATGTTATTACAGTCCAACTCGATCCCCTTGGACCGTAGAAACCCAGCCACCTGCTTCTCCGTGGAGCTAACATCCAGCTCCCCCCCCCCCCCCCCCCCCCCCCCCGCTCTCCGGGGTCACCGCGCGCGCGCGCGTATGCCCGGGGTTTGATTTTGAGCCCGGTGACGATCACATCATTCACCATGGTGTACTGTTCCAGGTCCGCGACTCTGCGCTTATCCTTCTCAGCATTCTGTATTCGAAGTTGCATTACTTCTCCGACCAGATCCATGATGCTCTTCTGCTGTTTCCTAACAGCAGAAAGTTCCTCCGTGATGAAGTTGAGAGACTGTTTTATCTCCTCAACTTCCTCCATCGACGGTGCTTTCCTCGGGGGCATATTGCTGTCTTCACCACTGACACCCGGGTCCAGGCAAAAAGCGAGCCACTCCGGGTTGTCAGAACTCGTCTTGGTAGCAATATCAAAAAGTTCCCATGCTGTCAAACACTGAGTTGTCAGGCCGCTATGCTCTCACGCTGTACGAAGTGAGGGAAGCAGATCTCAGATCCGTACCACTGACGATCAAAGTGACTGATCATCAAGATCCCGGTTTCGGATCAAAAGAGACAGTTCAAGTTACCATTTCCCACAGCAGGGCACAAAAAATATGCCCTGGGAATAGTTTAAAAAGACTCAGTTTTACCAACACCACGGGCGTCGGTGTTCAACACACCAATGCGGCATGTGACGTCACTTCCTCTGTGACTGACATTTCAAACTAAAAGCATCTCAGAGGCATCTGGTTGTGACCCATCACAACCAGCTCAGCTCTTTATGTCCAAAAGTAGCAGGAGCATAAATCCAAACGAAGATAGTTACTACTAACATGTACCACAAGAAGCCACAAAACTTTTAACAATCACCCGATTTAGTTGTATTGTATCTGTTATCGCTTATATTTAAATATTTAACCAAGTTGATAAGCAGTCCAAACAAAGTTGCTCCAGATGTCATGTCTAATCCTTACAAGGGATGCACCGATACACCGATACCAGTATCGAGTAAAGGTTCGATACCAGGCATGAGTACTCATACTCATAAAAGTGCCACCAATACCACAACACCCAATACCGCTTTACGGCAGCGTGCGTGTTGTGTATTTAGACCTACTTGGGTTGCCGTAGTTGAGAAGGACACAAAGCATTGTGGGTATTGTAGTGTGTGTGTGTTGAGTTATCCTGCAGCGGACCGCAGCTCCTCCGTATATGTTCGGTGTGTACATAAATAAAAGGTTAATCGGCTACTGGAGTCCGTATCCTTGTTATGTAGGAAGATACACTGAAGATATTACAGCACGGTTTACAGCACTTCGCTGCAAGGCACGATAAGGAGCTCACATCGCGGGTGGGCAATGAGGAGTGGTTAACTCCCTAGCCTCACAGCCGGTGGAAAGCAGGACATGGAACTCAGTTTCTGAGATGAACACTTGTTGTATTTATTTGCCAGTTAGTTTTATGTACAGCTTCATGCTAGACCGCTCTGCATAAGCACGCTCGCTCTCTAAGGCACAGTGGTCAAGCTAGCTGTTAAAGGGGCCACGCACACAACATTAACAGTATATGTGGCAGTGCCATAAAAATAAAAAAAGATTAAGCAAATGTAAGTACTTGGTAACCATATGAGTACTCAAATGCAAGTACTCATATACTACTCGTTTTGGAAAAAAAGTGGTATTGGTGCATCCCTAATCCTTACATTTACTTTTTATCATGCTTGAAGTGACTTTTTTTCTTTTGGATTTGACCTGTCAGGTTTAAACAGTTCAAGTCTTCAACTGCAAAACTTCCTTCATCTGGACTTTGTGCCTGACTTGAGAGTTGTTGTGGACGAGTGCATGAGCTGGTTTCTATGGAGTAGAAGCTGTTTCTAAGTCTACATTTTTGACGTTTAGAGCAGTAATTTCAGTGATACCACAGAGTAAATAAAGTTACCAGGTTGACCTTGATTGCTGTTGATTCCAGTAGTTTTATAATCTGCTTGTTCTGCCTCTGTGCTGTGCCCACCAGGGCTGTTCCAGCTTCCTACCTCGAACTGGAATTTGTTAGCTGGCAAATATCAATTGTTGTCTCTGTATTGTGTTGATCTGGTGCCCATTTTGAACCCACGGTGATCCTCGGCTGAATGAAGCTGGTTTATAAATTGGATTGATTTTCTGTCTTGGATATGGGCTCGATTTGATCTTGATGAGTGCTTAAAGGTCCCATATTATAGGTATGTGAAGAAAAATTAAAAAGTCAACTAAATTGAGTGCACTGGAAAGAATATGAAAGAACAAAGAAAATGACACCAAAACCATTCAGATATCTTAACAAACAAGGATTCTTTTGGCAAAAGAAGTTTACTAATTAGTGCAATCGTCTTAAAGGCATATAGTGCACAAATCTGTGACCAAAAACATAACTTTTTACATAAAAACACTTGTAGTTCCTTTAATAGTCAATATATCTCAATGAAACTTTCAGGGAAGGCGTGTCTCTTTATACTCATCAATCTGAAGGAATAATTATATTAGGGATGTCCCGATCACACTTTTATGCCCCCGATACCGATCCGATTTTTCAGAATTGAGTATTGGCCGATACCGATACTTTCCCAATCCGATACTTACATTGCTATTGCAAATATACTCAATAGTCTACTTGTGGAGCAACTAAGATGTATGAAGCTAAAAGCACTATTGGCAGAAGCTTTGTTTAGCTAGAAATGATTGTAAAACTCACTTATTGAATCAAAATTCTTCTCTTTCTCTTTAGTTGTTGTTGTAAACTGAGGGTACATCCACAAGACGAAAAAACAATATTTTTTCTCCCTGGCCTTCTCCCAAAAAAACGTCTTCACCTCACTATGAACATGGCTCAACACGAGGCTTCAGGACATGTACTACACATGCCAGGCCTTTAGGGGCGCTGTGACTCACCAAACACAATAAAAAAGCAGAAGAAGACAGACCACATAGAAATTTAGAAGTAGACTTCTGTGCATAAACACATAAACCACTATATACAACTCTAGTTTTATAGGTTTATGTCCCCGCTTCGCCTGCTTCTAGCTTCTGCAGCTTGACCGGAGCTTCTCGTCCGTGATTGTTGTGGTTGTTAGGTGAAATTGCGGACCGCATTGTTTTTTTTTGTTTGTTTTTTTTTAGATCGGCGGGGTGATCGGCTGGATTTGCCGATTCCCGATCACTCACAAATCATGAATATGGGCCCCGATCCGATATCTACCGATATCATGCACACCTCTATTCATACTTGTCCAGACACTCAAATGTTCCCCCACACTCACATACATAGTAGATGTTTATGTACTCCTACATATAGGCACTTTCATATATCCATTCATGCGTGCACACATACGCGCACACACGCGCGCACACGTGTGTGAAATTGTCCATACATGTAGAATTCAGATTTTAACAAAGATTGACGAGTTCACTATTATCACGTATCGAGGCATATTATGCATGTCTATTTGTAAATGGAACTATGAATTAAACTGGAATAAAAAATTATCCATACCTATACCTGTACAAGAATGAAAATATGTCCAAGATAGTATGCCAAACTTTTGACCTAATTAACCAAATCACGTTACCAGTGCTGCAAATAAAGTAAAACAAATCAAAACATGTGAACTTCTGTAGCTTGAACTAGGGTTTTTTACAAAATATGTACATCAAATAATGATGTCTGTTCGAGTTAGTTTTATGTATTCAATCCAATATTTACCTTTTTTTTTTTTATTTAATTTATCCTCCATCACATATGTATCATGTATGACATAAACCCAGTATTCAACTTTAGGAACCTGTGACTTCAGCCACTTTCTGGTAATTGTTTTTTTGCTTGAGATCAGCCTATTTCAAAAAAAATATTTATCCCCAAATCCTTTAAATGCTATGTCCAATTTCCCGAAGTATAAGACCTCGAACATGAGTGGAAGATCAACCCCCAACACTTTGTCCATACAGTTTTTAAGGTCCTGCCAATAGCTGCCAATGGAAGGACAATCCCTGAACAGGTGGAACTGGTTGGCTTTCTCAGCTCCGCACTGCCTCCAACAGTTTATATTGTGATACTGCGTTTGGGCTGGTGTTCGAAAGTGTCTTGAGATGTTCTTCCATTCTTGCTCCCTCCAAGATAAGGAACAGGTTGTTCTCTACTGTTGTTCATTAATCTCTTCCCATTCATCTACAGTTATGACAGTATTAGCCTCCCTCTCCCACTTTTCGTTTATATACACTGTGTCAGAGCCTTTTAAATCTTCAATACCATATTTTTGAAATCAGCTTTTTACCCAACTTTGATTGATATGCTAAAGTAAACATCTTAATAAGTTATAATCCATTCCACTCTGTGGCTTAGCTCATTGTTTGTTCTAGATAATGCCTTAGTTGCAAGTAACGGTAATGATCCAAGTGTGTTAGACTGTATTGATCTTTAACTTCTTGAAAGCTCTTTATCGCCTTCTTTCTTCTGCTCTCAAAATATTGTAAGTCCCTTTTCCCAGGTTTTCAAGATTGTGTCTGTTCTGTTTGGTATGAAATCCAAATCATATGCTATCTATCTTTATACTCTACTCTGTATGCTCAGGTAATTTTTTCTGATGATCTCAAACCAAATATTCAGTGATGTATCAAACCATGGGTTGGTCTCTTCGCTGATATGTTTTCTCAATTTATTATCCCATATCGTAGCTTCTCTGTAGTCCATATGTTGTGCATGCATCAACTTCTTTCCACCTTGCTGAGTAGAAGGGACTGTATAGATTTAAAATTATTTTTATTTGTGCTGCTTGGTAGTAGTTCTTCAGGCATGGGAGGGCCAGCCCCCTTTGTTTTTCGGTAGCTGTAGTGTTGTGTACCTGATACTTGGGCTCTGCCCCTCCCAGATAGACATATATAATCTTAATGGTCCATGTACCATCTGGCCATTCGATTTTTGTTTTGATGTTGGAAAATTAAAAACCAGAAACCATCCGATTTCCGTTATTCAATTTGATATTGGAAAAGGAAAAATTGAAATTGGGCTGTTTCCTGTTTCCCAATATTTTTAAACAAAATCGGGAAATAAAATGATGACCGTAATTCTTTATTTCAAGTTTGATTTGCCTATCTGCATATTGCATTTAATGAAAACAGAAACAGAGGGTATTTGATCACTGGAGGAGAACTGAACCAAAGTTAGATTCTTCAAGAGGTGGGATACAAAAAAGTGCAATTAGTAAGAAAATAAATAGCTTGATGTCTGAACTGGGAATTTTAAATATATGGTGAGATCATGAGCCAACAACCAAAGATTATATGTATTATTTGCCCTCTCACAATATATATTCAAGGATTGATGACTTTCTGATGTAACAAAGACCGCCACAGGATAGAAAAATGGAATATTGGAATAATGGACCTATCAGACCACAGCCCAATTTATCTAACGCTAAAGCTGGTGAGTGAGGAAAAAAAAAAATCCAGAGATAAAATTTTTATATATTAAAAGGATATATGAAGGAAGAAATATTGAAGGAAATTCAGGCATATGTAGAGGACAACAACAGTGAGGTTTCGCCATCAGTGCTTTGGGATGAAGTTATATTTGAGGATTTCTTTATTTTTTTTTTGTAAACCACGACGTGCATGAATGTCAGTCTAAATGTAATTAAAGTTACTCAGTTCTCACCTTAGGTTTCCATTTAGAGAATTTATTACCTTGAAACAGTCCATTGAAGTTATACTTTTCAAGTTGAATTCCCGTCCTGGCTTCTCCTGAAAACTTGCTGTTTCTGTTTCTACCCCAGTGGCACCTTTTTTGCCTCTGTATATTCTTAGCGGGCTTTTTTAAGACCTCAGGCGCATAATCTTGGTCCAGAAACACCTTCCACTCCTCATACATGAAACCTTTTTTTTTGCCATGCAATCTTGATAAGCTCGTGTTTGCTCCTGAAGCTTTGGAGCTTCGTCATGATGGACCTCGGAGGACCATCCCTCGGTGGCTGTGAGACCAAAGTCCGTTGGGCTCTCTCAATCCTCAGCTCAAATGATGGGGGTAATTCCAGCTTCTCCTGGAGGAGACGCACCACAAAAGTCACCATAGATTGTGCGTTTCCTTCTGCTCTTTCCTTCACCCCGTGGATCCGGACATTCTACCTCCTCGAGCGGCCCTCAAGGTCTGTGATTCTGGTCTTGATCTGCTTTTGAAGCTCTAGCGTGGCTTCTTCCAGGTTCTGGGTACGTTCCTTTGACTCCACGATCCTTGTTTCCATGTGATCTATCCTGGTATTAGTCTTCTATATGTTGTCGTAAATTTCTTTGAGGGTTTCAGCATTCTGGCAGCGAAATTCCCGAATCTCTTGCAGAATTGTTTCCAGGTTAGCCATACTTTGAGCTGGTATTGATTTTCCCTTGTGGCTTGGTTGCGCTGCCCCGTTAGCGTCAGCAGTAACACCTGTTGACTCCGCTAGCTCCTCTGGCTGTGATGCTCGCTTTGGTAACTCACGTGCTGGCTGCGGAGGCTCGTCTTCCATGGTAAGCATTTTTAGTCGGCTTTTTGTTTTTTCCTCTGCTTTTAATCATTGCCCCGAAATCCACTATCTTACCGATCCTGTCTCTTTCGTAAATTGATAAGTTTATGGGGCGTTTTTGAGTCAATGTCGAGCAGCTGTCTTTTGATGCTGCTTCTGCCATGTTGGAGTCAGCCGGAAGTCACAGTGACACATTTTCACAGAATCTAGGTCTTTCTGATGCTCAACTAGCTGCAAGTGCAGGTCCTGCAGTTGGCATATCTGGCTTACTGACAATGTTTTTAGGAATGTTTTTAGTGTGTTTTGGACGAGATACTCAAATACTAAATCTGATTACAGTTCTTTACAGCAGTGGTGGGACATCAGGAAGGCTAAAATCAAACACCTGAGCCTCCAGTACACTCTCAATGAAACAGAGACAAGTGCAGACCTATGAAGGTTCTGGAGAGATAGATAGTGGAGCTGCAGGACATTCAAACTCCACAGGAGAAGGAGAACGTATTAAAGTTCTCAGAAGTAAAAAAAAAAAAAGCAGCTCTTTCTGATCTGTTGGGTTTCACTGTTCAAGGTGCTCTGGTCTGCCCCCATTTCAAGAACTTTGGTCTCGAGCGCAGGAACGGACAGAGGCGACTGATTCACTGCTTGAGCTCTGACACAGGGCAGCTGCTTCAGGAGTTCGCGGACATCTGGAGGTATGCTGTCACCTTATACCAGCAGCTGTTCGCCTCAGAGCTCCACCACAGGTCAGAGGGGGCGGAGGGTCTGCCCAAGATTCCTGCTGACTGTCATACAGAGCTGGAGACTCCAATCACAGCAGAGGAGCTTCACACTGCACTGCAGAGTCTCAATGGTGGTAAGGCTCCAGGTATGGATGGTTTGCCTGTTGAGTTCTGCAAATCCTTCTGGGAGGTGATCAACAACGATCTGCTCCTGGTTCTCAACAACAGTCTCAGCAAAGGACAGTTACCGCTCAGCTGCAGAAGGGCAGTGGTCACTCTGCTGCCCAAGAAGGGAGATCTGCAGCAGTTAAAGAACTGGTGTCCAGTGGCCCTGCTCTGCACTGACTACAAACTGCTGTCCAAAATGCTAGCCATAAGGCTGAGAAAGATGATGGAGCACATCGTCAACATTGACCAGAGCGCTGTTCTACGAAGCTGGATTTTCTCTTATTGAGATAACGTCAAGGATTAACCCTGGGTTTTCCATACTACGACGCTCGCTCACTTCTCACCAGGATAAATCACTGTTGTAACTGACGCTGAAAGTCTTACCTGCTCCGGAGCAGGTTATGTTCTCGATAAGAGGTCAAAGCTCCACCTCCTGACCAATCAGATCTCTTGCAAAAATGCCCTGCCCATTCTTAAATGATGGTGATTGGTGAGCGGGTTCAGCATTGAGCTGCAGCGGAGATGAGGAATTCATTCAGAGCAATCTTTTTGACATAATAAAATAAATCCTCGTCACTGAGACATTGAAGGATGTTTTTGTTCTTGACTTGTTCAAAGTCTGTTTATCTCCACGGGGGTTGATCTGGAATAATGATGTTAATGATCACACCTGACACAACTGCAGAAACATGAATTTATTGAACGCAGAACTACTTGTGCCGTCGTGGTGATGAATTAATATTCAAACAAAAAACACTCACAAGAGAAACTCAGCGTCACGTGCACACGTAGTCTAGGTTAAACCAGCGAGTTCATAACCTGCGTCGTAGTAACGGTGATCAGGATCACGCACGTCTGGATAAGTCAACCAAGGAAACAGAGAGAGATCCTGGATATGTTGATCACAGTTCGTTGTACGGGCCCCAGACATACTGGATACCCAATAGACTGATAGCTGATAACATCACACTCATTTGAGATGTTTTGGACCTCTCCAGTTCCAGTTCAGGCTGTAAACTTGATCGGAGTTCCATAGAGCAAGAAAAGGCTTTTGATGGAGATGAACACCAGTACTTGTAGCAAACTCCAGCTGCTTTTGGTTTCAACTCTGAACTCATAGCTAAGAGCCAGCCCTTGTACAGACAAGGTGTGATTGTGCGAGCACAAGCGTAATGAACTCCATGAAAAATGGAATAAAGTGTGCAAGAACACGACAGGTGTGTTATCGGCAGTGCTTATTGAACATCCGTGGCTGAAAATGGAGCTACAAAGCGCTGCAGCCAGACGTGCTCCGCAGGTTAGGTGAGCTTAGTCTGCTCCCTGGCGCAGTGAGGAGGCATCGAAGGCGGTGTGAGAAGATGCAGAAGCGGGGCAAGCGCGAAGGAGTATGTGCGAGGCTAACGGCTAAAGTCATTCCTCCCCACCAATCTAGATCCCCTACAGTTTGCCTATGAGGCAAACCGTTCCTCAGAAGATGCCATCATCACCACTCTCCACTCCATTCTGTCCCATCTGGATGACAGGAACACCTACACTAGAGTCCTATTCGTTGACTTCACCGCTGCCTTCAATACTATCATTCCACAACAGCTTGTGGAGAAGCTGAGATCACTGAATATGGACACGAGCATCTGCAACTGGGCCCTCAGCTTCTTCACACAACGGCAGCAGACTGTCAACATCAGGAGAAGAACATCAAGCTCCATCACTGTAAACACAAGATCCCCCCAAGGCTGTGTGTTGAGTCCCTTGCTGTAGTATAGTCACCCATGACTGTACTGCTTCCCATAACTCTAATCAGGTAATCAAGTATGCGTACCACACAACAGTTGTGGGTCTCATCAGCGAAGAGGATGAGGCTCCATACAGGATAGAGGTGGAGCAGCTGGCATCTTGATGCAGGTCTCACAACCTTGTCCTTAATGTAAGCAAGACAAATTATATGGTGATGGACTTCAGGAAACACAGAAGGCTGGACCATAGCCCCCTGGTTATCAACAGGGCTGTGGGAGAGGGTGAGCAGTGTCAAGTTCCTTGGCATTCATCTGGCAGAGGATCTGTCCTACACCGCCAACCATGTTGCCATCACCAAGAAAGCTCAGCAGAGACTGCATGTCCTCAGCAGACTGAGGAAGGCTGGTCTCCCTACCATCCACTTGACCACCTTCTACGGGGGCACCATGGAGAGCATCCTGACCTACAACCTCATCTCCTGGTTTGGCAGCTGCACTGAGTATGAGAAGCGTCAGCTGAACAGGGTGGTGAAAACCGCCAGCAAGATTATAGGTGCCCCACTCCCAACGCTGCTGGACACTTATAAGAGATGCTGTATCAGCAGGGCAGCAGCAATCATCAGGGACACTTACCACCCTTCTCATGGACTGTTTTCCCTACTTCCTTTCGGAAAAAGATACCGGAGCATCTTGTGCAGGACCACCAGGTTCCTACACCGTTTCTTCCCCCAAGCAGTGAGAGCACTGAATAAACAATGGAAAATTACTATTAAGAACTGTCTGCTCCTTGACTGCACTTTGCTCTTGATGATGTGAAATGACTACCTGCACTATTTTTTCTGTCTTTTATGACCTGTTTTTATATGTCTTAACTGACAAGTACACTATATTATGTCTAATTTATTCTTATCTGCCTGTACTCTTTTATATATTTATTCCCTGTTTTTACACTGCTTTTAACCAAGGAGTGCACTATTTCATTTTCTTGTACTCAGTACAACTTAAATGACAAATAAAAAACCTTCAACCTTGAATTTTGAACCTTGTATGGTAACATTGAGAGTGTACTAAAAATAAACGATGGTTTAAGTACTCCTTTTACAGTCAGCAGAGGGGTGAGAAAGGGCGACTCCCTGTCTGGTACGTTACATTCACTAGCAAACCAGCCCTTTTTGCACAAAATAAGAAATGTCAGGTCTAACTCTTGCCGGCTGTGAAAAAACTTTAAAGTTATCGGCCTATGGCGATGACAATGTTTTTATTATAAACAAGCAGAATGACATTAACACTCTTGTTAAATGTGTGAAAGATTTTGGTGTTCTCTCCTGTGCTAAGGTCAACTGGGGCAAAAGTGAGGCTGTTGGTGCTACCAGAGGGCCTCACCTGGAGTAAGGGGGGATTTAAATACCTGGGTTTTTTTATGGGAAATACTTCTTTTGTTGCAAAAAACTGGGACAATGTGCTAGAAAAAGTAAATGGACGTTTAGAAAAATGGAAATGGTTATTGCCACACATGTCTTTTTGAAGGAAGAACTCTGGTAATGAATAATCTTGTTTCCTCCATGCTGTGCCACGTTCTTGCCTGTGTTCACCCTCCACCCGGCCTTCGAGCAAAGATCCAGTCCCTCCTGGTGGACTTCATCTGGGACCGGCAGCACTGGGTTCTACAGAGTGTGCTGTTTCTTCCCAAGGAGGAGAGGGGACAGGGACTCATCCACCTTCCGCCTCCAGTTCATCCAGCGGTTTCTCATAGGACCCAGAGACTTTGTCTGGAGACCTTTGGCCCAAACCATCCTGGAGAAAGGAGGGAACTTGGGTCTGGCCGAGTCCTTGTTTTTGCCCAGCCTGAGCAGCCGCAGTTTCTAGCAGCTCCCAAGGTTCTACTGTGGACTGTTTACGGTGTGGGAGAAGTTCACCAAACACAGACTGACTGACTCTGCATCACTCTTTTGGCTCCTGAAGGAGCCTGTAGTGTTGGGGGGATGTTTTAATTTGGAGCCAGAAACTGGAACTTCAGTCTTGGACCGGTTTCTCTCGTGGGGGTCACCACACTGGGTCAGGTCCTGGATCTATGTGGTCTTGATCTGAGCCATACAGCAGATCTGGCAGGACACTGGACTGGCTGCTGAAAACCTGGAGGTCAAACTTGACATCATCTGAACTGGTTTTAATCAAAGACTACTGTGCTGGACACTGTGTTTTAAATTTGTATTTGTATTTGTATTTTATTTATTCTATTCATTAAATCATCAAAAAAAATCTATTTAATATTAACACAAAAGTTTACAAACTTCTGAATGAAAAGGAGCAGAAGAAAATATAATCTTATGTAATCTGCCCCTTTGTACCAATAATCAGTTCACAACAGCATGAGAAAAACAACAAACAACAAAATGTCTATGATGATTGAGAACCAAGCACTGCCACTCATTCATCTCAAATTTGTCTTTCATAAGAAACAAAATTAAACAAACCAGAAAACAACACTAAAGAACAAAACAGACAAGCAAAAGGGTAGACATCAACAACACAAAAAGAAAAACAAAAAACAAAACCCCAAGACATTATGGTACTTTAGAGAAGTTCATTGTATTTTGATAATACTTGTTTTATTTAGATGTTTAAAGCTTAGATTTACTTTACATTCTTTTAAATATGTGCTCAGATTGTTCCATAATGTCACCCCTTTCACAGAAATGCAACGCTACTTTAATTTTGTCCTAAACTTTGGTTTCATAAAGATCTCTTTTCCTTTTAAGTCATACTTACTTTTTCTTTTTGCAAATCTGACCTGGAGATTTACAGGTAAGATTCTTTGATGCGCTTTATACATAATTTGCAAAATGCTGTGATCTACAATGTCATTGAACTTCAAAAGTTTTAACTGAAGGAATAATGGGTTTGTAGGATGTCTGTATTCTTTTCTGCTTATTATTCGCTTGGCTCTTTTCTATAATATGAAGACTGACTGGATGTTTGTCTTACATGCATTTCCCCAAACTTCAAATTTTCCCTGGCATTGCTATTGTCTCTGATTTTAAAGAATGCATTGGCAATTTTTTTGAAATGAAGAAATTGTCTGAGAATAAACTGAACACCATGCAAGGCAAAGTGATGTACAGGCTGGAAGGTTTAAAATAAAGAAAAACTCAGTGGTTGTGCGGACACTCCTTGGAGGTCTTTCTTGAATCTGCCAGAAAATGTCAAACTTGTACAACCCACCATTGACCAAATAGGTTGGAGAGCTACAGTGGAGGCTGCTGCATGGTGCCATTGCTGTAAATTCCTTTGTCTCTCTAATAAACTCTGCAGTGGAGGACGGTGGTCCTTTCTGATCCACCTGAGAGACAGTTTTTCATTGTTATCTGGTGTGCAGTAGACTGACGGCCCTGTTCCAACTGCTTCAGAACATGTTTCAGATGTTTGGAGAAACCTTCTGCAAACAAATGTATATCATTGGGTACAGCTACAACAAGAAAAAACTAAGTTAAATTTCAACTTTTTAACTTCATCATTGGACAAGCAAAGAGAGCAGTAGACCTCAACAGAAGAAATGAGTTGGAGATGTCGCTGGACTGTGCTGTCAATGTGTTTTTTGTGAGGTTGATTAAAGTCACACTAAAGGTTGATTATAGTTTCTACAAATGGACTAACAATGTTGAAGAATCCGTTACAGTTTAGTGATTTAAAGATATTTTGTGTTCTGTTGTTGAAAATGACATTGTTTTTAGAATGTTCTTGACTTAATTTCTGGGATTGTAATATGTACAAATGTGTGTATATATTATATCATTTTTTTTTCATTTAATTTTCTAAAATGTATGATTATTTAATGACTTTTACTGTATGTATATTTTCTGCAACTAAAGTAATTAAAAAAAAAATAATTTCAATTCTTTTTTCTTCTTCATTTGAAACATTTTTCACAAAGTCCCTTGATTCCACAATTTCCAAAATCCTTTTGTCTTCTCTGGACATTTTCTTCTCCTTCACAGCCGTTTCAGTGAAATCATGATGATATTGATTTGTCAGCATTTTTACCAGTCTGCCCTCAGAAATCCTGTTAACCAGAGCGTCAGGAAAGTTGGTTTCCACCACACCACAGCTTCCATTCAGTGGTCCACTAACAATCCATCCCAGCACCATTCTGGGTTTTTCCCTTAGCTATTGATCGGCTCCAATACCTGAGGTGCATTTGTACCAATCAGCAGGTCCACACCTGCCTTGATGCGTGGGATCTGGATGTTGAGTATAGGTGAACATTTACCCATTTTCGTCTGGTGTCACCATGCTGTCAGCAGTGAGTGGAATTTTCTCTGGGAGAGAATAAAGATCATCCGTCATCTGTCCAAATCAGCTACCTTCAAACCAGTGATGGAGTAGCTTGAAACGTCTGCCTCTTGATCTATGGTGCTTATCAGTGAGTTGGTTCTTCTTCCGGTTATGTTCAGCTTCTGCATTAGGTGTTCAGAGCAGAATGTGGCTGAGCTTCATGGGTCCAAAAATAAGTTTGAATAATGTCACTTCTATTTGCTGCTTTCACACTCACGGGAATGATGGAGAGCACACATCGGCTCTTACCGGCCACAAACCTTGCACGTCAAGCGCCTTTTGCAGTCATGGCTCATGTGATCAAAGCTCAGACATGCAGAACAACTCCCCTTTTCCTCATGTTTCCTGTCTTTGAGTTGCTTGCAGTCCTCTCAGGTGTGATTATAACCACAGCACAGGCATTTAGCTTCCCTGACCTTCATTCGATCCTGCAGCAGTGAAGTAACCTCACCAGCTCCTTCAGACAAATTCGCTGATGTTATTGTGGTGGCTCCAATATGCTCTTTCCTTAGGTTCCTGGCGGCAACGGCTGGACTTGAAATATCCTGGGCGAAGACGAAATATATGCATGTTGGGGACGACCTGGAACCGCAGCCTCTACAGATCACCAATGATATTGCGAGTCTGTGAGTTCATCAACCTGGGAAGACAGTTCACGACAACAGGAAAAGACCGTATCAAGACACGACAACATTGCGACATGACAACCAGCGTGCTAAAGGCCACAAGGTCACTCTACAACAGCAACCTGACCGGGCCGATGAAAGAGAGGCTTTTCGAGAGCCAGATTTTGTCGAAGCTTACACACGGTGCAGCGAGCTGATCAATGGGCAAAGCAGATGAGAAAAGAGTGCAGGTGGTGCAAACAAAGTACCTGCAATCGGTTAAAAGTTCAAGTGGGAGGACAAGATATCAAATACACAAGTTTACAAGTATACAATACGGCGGGTTGTGGACAAGACAACTTAATATCGCAGATCAGGGAGCGGAAAGCGGAGGGGGCTGGACATGTTTCGAGGATGGACCCTGACAGGATGCTGAGACAGGCTCAAGAGGAGATGATGCGACCCAGACTGAAATGGTGGAGTAACATCAGAAACGGTTACGGGCTGGAATATCAACAGCTGAAAAATCTGGCCGAGGACAGAACTGGTCTAAGGCGAATGCTACGGGACAAAACAACATGCCGGCAAGGACAACAGCAGCCGACACAGAGATATAACTTGCGCAGAGAGAGAGAGGCCATGGGCCTGGCGCCTATGCCGAACAGTAACTGATTCCTTGGGTGTGAATCAAACCAAGTAAAACTTAAATATTCCAGTAACAGACCTTTTGCAACAAGTATCCATGCTCAGAATCCATGTGCTGACAGCAACGCACCAATTCCCTGGTCAACTATTCCAAATAGTACAAGGACTCTGCCTTGTTTGCCTTTTGTCCAACTCCTTGTTCGAAATCCTTAATAAATGCCCTGTATTGGAGAAGGTCCCATCAAAAAATTGGGATTTCTCGTAGTGGGAGAGAACTGGAGTGCTGTTGCTGTTGCAGTACAGCGGTTACGTCGTTTTGCTTCATCATAATTGAAAAACTATTTTCAGACAGATTTCGATGGGTTTGAGCACAGTTTATTTGATGTTGATTTATCTTCTGATAAATTGATCTTCTTTCCTCATTTAATAACACAGTTGATTGACCTTGCTGGAGTGTTATTTTGGTTTCCATGTCCTCCTTCTGGTTGTGACTGTTTGATGATAAGAAGCAGATTCACTCAACTGAATACATTCTGTTGGTCTCATGTCCTAATGTCTGTTTTGTGTCATAGATGCTTCTGAGTCATCCATTTCCACTGACCTCCAAGGCTGACCTGCTGGGCTTAAGGTGCCAATAGGTTCTAATTTGTGTTTTTCCTTTTCAAAGTAAGCATTCATCCTGTTTGAAGAGGCTTGGGAGGAATACCGAGCATCTGTGGCCTGCAGAACAGATAACTTTGCGGTTGTTGCATCAAGTTCAGCCTGTAAGTCAAGCTGCTCCTTTTCCCTCCTCAGCTGTTGTTCTTGCTCCTCCGAAGTATGTCTTTCCTTTAAAGCGGATTCACAAGCAAAGAGTGCTGCCCTTTCTGCTTCAGCAGAAGAGATGCTTGAATTTATACTTTTACCCATTGAATGCTCACTCACAACATTGGAAATGCTATAATTTGGATCAACACAATCATCATTTGCAGTACCTTTTTGGTTGACACCCACAGTTGTATCTCAGAAATACACTCATTGTTAAACATTTTTACTTCAAACCAAATTTTTTCTTTTTTATAACGTGACAAAAAACCAGAGTTTACATGCATGTATTTTGCATCATCATATACCTGCACCACCTCTGTAAGAGTGTTTTGTGAATTTTTTCATTGTTCACCATGAAACCTTGTATTGATTTCCTTTATTTTGGCTGCTATTTTCAGCTAAAGCCTGGCACACACTGAAGAATTTTTTAAATCTTAACAGATCAAGAGACCACACACTTGATCACAAAAGAAAGACCGCGCAAGATCTTCCTCGTCTGATCTGATAGTGTGTGGTGTGACTTCGCAGTTCACCACACACTAACCAATTCTTCAGCAGAGTATCAGGCTCTTCACAACAGACGTCTATAAAACTAGATATATATATATATATATATATATGTTCTTCATGCTCAATATTCGAAATCATGCATCGTCAAACGTGACTTCAGTGTAAAACATGCCATGTACATGTACATCTAAACAAACTTGCGACAAATCAACCTCTATACGACTTGGCATTTTCTTTTATTGTGGCAACTTCAGTATTAACCCTGGGATTTTCGTACTGCAAAGCAGATTCACTTCTTACCGGGATAAATCACCCTGGTACTTTGCTCTGCAGTTTGGCATCAGACTAACTGCAGAGCAGAGCATACAAGCACGGTCTCCTGACCAATCAGACCTCTTGGAAAATGACCTACCTATTTTTAGAATATCCTGATTGGTGCGTGGATTGTCCCGCCCACGTGGAGAACTCAGAGCGCAGCGCAGCGGAGACGGTGTTTAGCTTTAGAGCGATCTTTTTGATATAATAAAATAAATCCGCGTCACTGAGGCTTTGAAGAATGTTTTTAGGGACTGAGCAGAAAGGCCGAGGCCTGGGCCTGGAGGCCAGGGCACTATTGTTTTTGTAATGTTTCTTATTATTATTGTTCTTCTTTTGCAGCAAACTTGCACATAAACTCACCAAATTTGGCACGCTCATAAAGACTGGTGATAGAATTAAGGAAATGTAAAAAATGACCCCCAAAGTGCTAAGTGCTCTAGTGCCACCTAGAAAAACCAAAATGGCAACCACGGCCCATAGGAAGGTCGTAGAGAGATCAAACCAAAACTCAGTTGTTCGCCTCATCGAGATCACATGCCGGTACCCCAGACCTGAATCCAACAGGAAGTCCTCAGTTTGCCTTTCCAAGTACGATTTTCACCCAAAAAAAGGCCCTTAACCTCTGAAGGAGAATACATTTCACCCCCTAAACATGCTCAAAAACTCACCAAATTCCGCACGCTCCTTAACACTGGATAACATTCTAAGAAAATGTTTAATTAGCCATCAGTGTTCCGAACGCTGGCTGCACGTGCTCCTTAAAGGCTCGTTTATGCTTGACGCACGGGCGTGACGTGCGGAATCAGCATGAGAGAACGTATATGCCATACTACACGCGGCTCTCGCATGGCACTGGGGGCTGCTGCAGGCTGCTTTTCTCTCTTTTCAACACACACACACACACACACACACACACACACACACACACACACACACACACACACACACACACACACCTGTCACATTATGCTCATTAAAGCTGTTTAATGATTGACGTGTCTACGGCGACCGGCGTGATGTGCAGAACTTAAATGTGCTTTTCCACACTGAAACGGCCAAAATAGTTGGGCTGGACCCGCTTATTAGAATACTCAGGCTGCGGGTGATACATGATTGCCTTAGTACTACACTCTGGGTTCACTTCCATGCGCGTAACGTAACGTAACGATCCCGAAAATCCCCACAGAGGGTCGGAGCCTAGCACACAGGGTGGATGATGAGTTTGACGTCACGTGTACATAAGTTTCACTTTCATATAACAGCAGAGAACATCAAGGCCCTTGGGCCAAAACCGACCGCAAGAGGCTCCAATCTGGTCCCACCAAGCAAGGAGGTTTTAAAGGAATAATCTCTTTTTCAAGTGTGTTATGGAGAGCTGGGGGGAGGCCCTGTGTTTGAACCCACAACTTTCTTGCTGTGAGGTGAGTGTGCTAACCACTGCGCCACCGTGCAGTCACGGTCCTTAATTCTTTTTTCAGGCAGATAACATTTAAAGGGGCCAGAGGCCGTGATTGGGCCGACCCCGATGCGCCAGGGGGAGGACAGAGCAGGAGGAGGAGGAGCGGGAGCGGGAGGGGGAGGAAGTGTCATGAGACGGAACTGAGGCTCAAGTGCAGACAGCAAAACAGGAGACACAGGATTTGATTTACGGATTTATTTAAAACTAAAGGAAGAGCGGAACCAAGAAAAACCTACTAAGGCAAAAACTAATACTAAGAAGAAAACAGAAAACGATCGGGAAACTCCTGACGGAAAAGTTACTAGAAAACAAAGTACAAACGAACGCAGCCAAAGAGGACGGGCGGAGGAGTCTGGCACAGGAGTGGGGAGACTCAGCTGCAGAGTGGGAAGTTTAGAGGGGATCGTAGTTCCAGGCAGGAGGTAGACAGGAATCCAGTTACGCATAGGACCAGGCTGAAGTACTTTACGGTTTGGCGTCGGTTCGTGGTCATGCCGTGTTTATATAGGAGGTGCAGGTGGTGAGGCCACTCCCCGCCGCAGCTGGAAGCAGTTGAGTTTATTGGAAGTGCGAGGTCATGCCCATGAGACAGGAGGCCACCAGATGGTGCCAACGGACCAAATTAGGGTTGAGAATTGGAGGGCATGACAGTACCCCCCCTCCTACGTGCGCCTCCAGGTGCACGACTGAAACGTTCAGGACGCCGCCGTTTGAGGTCCCTGATCAGGTCAGGGGAGAGGATCTGCCTGCGGGGGACCCAGCTCCTCTCTTTGGGCCCGTATCCCTCCCAGTCCACGAGAAACTGAAGGCCGCGACCCCTGCGGCGGACATCCAGTAGGCGCCGAACCGAGTAGGTGGGTGAGTCATCCACCATCCTGGGAGGGGAGGGAGGGGGAACTGGGGGAGCCAGGGGGGAGTCTCTGATGGACCTGATCTGTGAGACATGGAACGTAGGGTGAATTTTCAACGTTCGGGTAAGGGTGAGACGTACCGCTGTAGGGCTGATGATCCGCTCCACTGGGAAGGGACCGATGAACCGGGGCGCCAGCTTCCTGGATTCAACCTTTAGAGGGAGGTCCTTGGCCCTCAGCCAGACTTGTTGACCCACAGTGTAGGTTGGGGCCGGGCGACGATGGTGGTTGGCATGACGCTCCATCCTCCTGGTCGATTGTAGGAGTGTGGACCTGGCCCTCTCCCAGATCCTCTTGATCCGGCTGACGAATGTTTGCACGGAGGGAATGGCAATTTCTTGTTCCTGGGAGGGGAACAACGGCGGCTGGTAGCCGAGGGAGCACTGAAAAGGAGACATTCCCATCGAAGAGTTTATTTGTGAGTTGTGTGCATACTCCACCCAGGACAGATGCTCACACCAGGCCGTCGGGTTGGAGGTGACCAGGCACCAGAGGTACGTCTCCAGAGACTGATTGGCCCGCTCCGCTTGTCCGTTAGACTGGGGGTGAAAGCCAGAGGTGAGACTGAGGGTGGCCCCCAGTGCCGTGCAGAAGGCCTTCCAAACTCCGGAGGTAAACTGTGGACCCCTGTCTGAGATAATGTCTGTCGGTATCCCATGCAGACGGAAAACGTGGGTTATCAAGAGGGATGCCGTCTCCTTGACTGAGGGGAGTTTGGGAAGGGCGACGAAGTGTGCTGCCTTGGAGAAACGATCAACAATGGTGAGGATGGCTGTGTTACCTCCAGAGCGGGGTAGTCCCGTGACGAAATCCACTGCGATGTGGGACCACGGCCGAGAGGGCACAGGGAGTGGCTGGAGGAGGCCCGAGCTGGGCTGGGAAGGCGTCTTACCCTGGGCACAGGTGGGGCAAGCAGCGACAAAGTCTCGAGTGTCCCGTTCGAGAGAGGGCCACCAAAACCTCTGCCAAAGGATGGACACGGTCTGGGAGCCTCCTGGGTGGCAGGCAAAGCGGGAGGCATGGGCCCACTGGAGCACCTGGGTACGCACAGACTCAGGAACATAGAGAGCATTAGGTGGGCAGTTACCTGGGGTTGGCTGTTGGATTTGCGCCTGGCGGACCTGATCCTCCACTTGCCAGGTTAGAGAGGCGACGAGGCGAGCGGGGGGGGAGGATAGGTTCGGGGTCACCGGAGTGCTCATCGCTTGAGAACTGGCGAGACAGGGCGTCCGGCTTGATGTTACGGGACCCCGGGCGATATGTGAGGGTGAACTGGAAGCGACCAAAAAACAGTGTCCAGCGGGCCTGCCGAGAGTTCAGTCTTTTGGCTGAGCGGATGTACTCCAGGTTTTTGTGATCGGTCCAGACTATGAATGGGTGCTCCGCCCCCTCCAACCAGTGACGCCTCTCCTCTAGGGCAAGCTTGACCGCTAGCTGCTCACGGTTCCCCACGTCGTAATTCTGCTCTGCTGGGGTCAGGCGGCGAGAGAAAAGGCACACGGGTGCAGCTTTTGGTCCGTTGGGGTCCTCTGGGAGAGCACGGCCCCGGCTCCGGAATCAGACGCATCCACCTCGACCACGAACTGAAGGTGGGGATCTGGCTGAACTAGGATTGGAGCAGAGGTGAATCGTACCTTGAGGGACTGGAATGCTTGCTCGGCCTTGGGGGACCACTGGAATGGGATCGAGGTGGAGGTCAGGGCTGTGAGTGGGGCTTGTATCCAGGATCTGTTTTTTTTGGTCATGACCCAAAGCTCATGACCATAGGTGAGGGTGGGAACAAAAATCGAGAGCCTTGCCTTTTGGCTTAGCTCCTTCTTTACCACAATGGACCGCCTGTCGATGTCACGCTCCATCTTGCCCCCACTAATGAACAAGACCCCGAGATACTTGAACTCCTCCACTTGGGACAAGGGCTCCCCACCGACCTGAAGAGGGCAAGCCACCTTTTTCTGATTGAGAACCATGGCCTCGGATTGAGAGGTGCTGATCCTCATCCCAGTTGCTTCCCACTCGGCTGCGAACCGCACCAGTGCACGCAGAAGGTACAGGTTTGATGAAGCCAACAGGACCACATCATCTGCAAAAAGCAGAGACGAGATCCTGTGGTCCCCAAACCGGACCCCCTCCGGTCCCTGACTGTGCCTAGAAATATTGTCAATAAAAGTTATAAACAGAACCTGTGACAAAGGACACCCCTGCCGGAGGCCACCCTGCACTGGGAACAGGTCTGACTTACTGCCGGCAATGCGAACCAAACTCCTTCTCCGGGCGTAGAGGGACCGAATAGCCCTTAGCAAAGGGTCCCAGACTCCATACTCCAAGAGCACCCCCCACAGGACGTCCCGAGGGACACCATCGAACGCCTTATCCAGATCCACAGAACACATGTGGACTGGTTGGGCAAACTCCCATGAACCCTCGAGCACCCGGTGGAGAGTATAGAGCTGGTCCAGTGTTCCGCGACAAGGACAAAAATTGCATTGTTCTTCTTGGATCCAAAGTTCTACTAACGGCCGGATCCTCCTCTCCAGTACCCTGGAATATACTTTCCCGGAGAGGCTGAGGAGTGTGATCCCCCTGTAGTTGGAACACACCCTCCAATCCCCCTTCTTAAAAACCCCGGTCTGCCACTCCAGAGGCACTGTCACCGACCGCCACGCGATGTTGCAGAGACGTGTCAGCCATGACAGTCCCTGCACATCCAGAGACTGGGGGCGGATCTCATCCACTCCCGGTGCCTTGCTACCGAGGAGCTTAGCAACTTACCTCGGTGACTTCAGCCTAGGTAATGGACCAGTCTACCTCTGAGAACCAAGCCTCTGCTTCCTCAATGGAAGGCATGATGGTGGGATTGAGGAGGTGCTCAAAGTATTCCTTCCACCGCCCGACGACATCTCCAGTTAGGGTCAACAGCTCCCCACCTCCACTGTAAACAGTGTTGGTGAAAAACTGCTTCCCCCTCCTGAGGCGCCGGACGGTTTGCCAGAATTTCCTCTGGGCCGACCGGTAGTCCTCCTCCATGGCCTCCCCAAACTCCTCCCAGACCCAACTTTTTGCCTCCACCACGGCTCGGTGTCAGCTGCCTCAAGAGTCCTATGAGCTAACACCGCCCTATAGGACTCCTTCAGCTTGATGGCATCCGTTACTTCCGGTTTCCACCACCAGGTTCGGGGGTTGCGGCCACGACAGGCACGAGAGATACTGTGACCACAGCTCCGAGCAGCAGCTTTGACAATGGAGGTGGAGAACATGGTCCACTCGGACTCAATGTCTCGAGCCTCCCCCGGGATCCGTGATAAGCTCTCCCGGAGGTGGGAGTTGAAGACTGCGCAGACAGAGTACGGCCCGGCATTCCCAGCAGACCCTCATGAAATGTTTGGGCCTGCCAAGAACCACGGAGTCCCCAGTCGGGGCACTATCCAGCACCCCTCCCTGGGACTCCAAGAAGGTTGGGTACACTGTACTGCTGTTCGGTCCGTAGGCCAAGACAACAGTCAGAGACCTGTCGCCTAGCTGAAGGCGTAGGGACGCGACCCTCTGGTTCACCGGGGTGAACTCCAACACATTGCGGCTGAACTGTGGGGCAATAAGCAAGCCCACGCCAGCCCACCGCCTCTCACTGCGGGGAACTCCTGAAAAGTGGAGTGTCCAGCCCTTGTCGAGGAGCTGGGTTCCAGAGTCCAAGCTGTGTGTGGAGGTGAGCCCGACTATATATATAGAGACTATATCTCTCAACCTCCCGCACAAGCTCAGAGCAAGGTCACATTCCACGTCCCAAAAGTCAGGTTCTGTGTCCGGGGATCGGGTCATCGATGCCCCTGCCGTCAACTGCCACCCAATTCACATTGCACCCGACCCCGACGGTAGCCTCTGTAAATGGTAGGCTCACAGGAGGACAGGAAAATCAGACACGATTTTTTTTGCAAACATCCAGGAATTGGGCCTGTGCTCCCGATGCTCGGGAGGAGGAGATTGGGAGTAAAATCAGCCCGATTATCCTGTAGTGTGTGCCAGACTTTAGCTTTTCTCTCTGTTTGCAACCATTCACACTTAGCAGCAAGTGCTTTAGCAGTCAGTTTAACCACCTGTTATTCAGTTTTTATTTCCACACTTTTACCATCGTCAGCGACGGAACCGACAGAGTTAACGTTGACATCAGACGCAGCTCTATGTGGCTCCATGGCAACCAGGAAGTAAACAAAAGTTCATGGCAGTGAAAAATCAGTGCAGTCAATGAAAAACGTCTCTTTCGCTATGGCAACCAATGCATTGGAATTACATATTTTCTTGATGATATTTGTGCACATAATTTTATATGGCAATGTATGTGTAGTGCTACACGTATCCTACCTCCTTGCATTGGGCATTGGGCACCGTGCGTGCAGTGATTCCCTGCTCAAACATGGCTCCACAGCTTGGCTCCGCAGCCTGGCTCATGGTTGACACTACAGCTTCCTTTACAGCCTCAATTAAGCAGGAATTCACGGCCCAGTTTGATGTGGCTGATGCGCTGTTTGGTCCTCTTGCGTGCCACTCCGATCGCTGCGTGGTATTCAACAGTCATGTACTAGTTCTTTGTGCCACAAGCGATCCTTTATTGTGTCCATAAAACAAGTGCAACAACTGGCCTTTCCAGTGCCTCCACAAAACCCTTCCAATTGCAGCGGTATGACAGTGGTTAGAGCGTTGACAGCGATATTACAGATTTGACTTCCAGGCCAGCCTTAACCTTCCTCCATGATGAGAAATGTTCCCTTATACATACCCAGCGCCACCTGTTATTTTCCATTGACAAACGCATATTAATGGTTGCTATAGCTTTCACATGCTGCCACAACAGCTTACTTTCATATCACCACAGGTTTTCTGGAAAATGTCTTCGCTCACGTGGTAGCTTGACTTCCTTCTCTCCCCTTCAGTTGATTTCCTCTCTTATATAGTTTAAAATAATCTCAGACATGCCCAGATTTCTTATATTGGTACTCTTGGGATTTATAGTTGGTTATTAGCATTAAATTACTGTAAGTAATAGATTACTGAAAGTAATAAATCACTGGAAGTAATGAAAAATTTTAATTATTAATGAAGTAAATGGTAATTTACTCATTAACAACTCCTTAAGTAATTGACTAATTACTTAAAAATGTATAAATCAAAAATAATTTATTAATAAAATTGTTTTTAATAATTTGCATAAATTTGTTATTTATGTAGTAATAATAAATGGGGGCACCACAAGATAAACTGGAAATAGCTAATACTAAAATAGCAGTCTCGTTTGTAAAAAGTTTATTTAAGTTAGTTAATATTTCTGCGTAAAATATAACAATCTTATAATTCTGAAATCATCTCATAAATCAACACATTCAAATAGGAAACGACATCTAACATGGAGATCTAATCTATTAAACAGCAAACACTATGTACAAAGAGTGTGTGTGTGTGTGTGTGTGTGTGTGTGTGTGTGTGTGTGTGTGTGTGTGTGTGTGTGTGTGTGTGTGTGTGTGTGTGTGTGTGTGTGTGTGTGTGTGTGTGTGTGTGTGTGTGAGATGAGGGAGATGGGTGTAATGACATTGGATGTCCACCAGGTGGAGGCAGACGTCCGCGGGTCAATGTGAGTGGGTCTAATGAACGTCCGGTGGATGAGTTGGGATCCTCATCCAAGATGGCTCCCCTGATGCGGGTCGAAAGAGCCAAAATTGTGGACCGGCTGCGCTCCGCGGAGCAGCGTTACCGTGGCGATTGGTGGGACGCTTTACGAGGTCACGTGACGACCGGACAACACTGTCAGTCCGGTTCTGAGCCGGAGTTTTAACTGGATGTCGGAACATGCAGTCAGAACTCTCATGATCTGTCCTTAGCGGCACAAGCTAGTGGTTCGGATGATAATGTGGCTATGTGACTATCTACGCGCGGGCACAAACTGCTTGGAAACGGAGGAGGGGATCAGCGTCCCAGAGTCTCACAAGCACAAAATAAAACATACAGCGATATCAACATAACATCATTCTACCTATTCTGCCCAGACACAGCCTCTTACTTGGTCAGAAGGTGGGTGGAACGAGCCTCCGTTGCCGGAGAAAATCCTTTGATTTGCGGCCACGGGCAGTTCTTTCGAGTCCCGGTGAAAGGAAGACCTGAGTTGCATTTTGCGGCATGGAACACGGGGGTCCGCAAACGCACTTTCAGTAACCTAGCACTTCTTGCGTGGATGCAGAAGCGAGCTTCAGGTTAGCAGGCATGGTGAAGCTGCGCGGCTGTGTGGGTCCCGTTGAAGGAAAAGAAAAGACGGACAAAAAGTACGTTTCCACAGCTTTTCCAGCTCGTCCTGCGAGTTGGAAATGTTCGGGCCAGTCCGTGTGAGCCAACACGCGGCCCTTTGTGTCCCCATACGAAGTTCTGCGTCTCGATCAACGCAAGTCCCTCTTGGAGATGGTTGAATTTTCACGTGTTGGACTTTTATAGTTGTGTGTCATGGTCCGACCCCTGGGGCGCTCCGGCTGCGTCTCAGCCAATCTCCTTAGGCTGGTGTCAGGTTTCCAGACCATGGGTGTGGCGGAGTTGGTCGGTTCCCCTGGCAGTGAGTTGCAGGGATGCAGCTCCCGAGGTTTGGGCTGGGGGCCCCCTGGTGGGGGGTCACGTGACCAATGGCGAATTTCTTCAGTGGTGACCACGTTTCTTTGAGAACAAAGAAACGTGGTCAATCCCCCCCTCCGTCCGGAGTGGGGGTGAGCATGGTGGTCAAGGCCCAACAGTACCATAACCAAAAGCCTATTGTCTTACAATTGATGTTTTTAAATTGTTCAGAAATATACTGATGCATGTGTTTTTACATTGACTGAATACTTCAGTCACCTTAAACCATTCGCTTGAAAAAAACTGCCATGCAAAGGTTCCTGCCATTAGATATTTTGGGTACAGTGTTTTGCCCAAAGACTTATACATACACAGTCAAAGTAAAAAAAAATGTAGCACAAATATAGGGATTGCAAGATAATCCACGGTACCAGAGCAGTAGTGTAGGTGACAATGGTTCAAATCCAGTGGCGGCTGGTGGTAAATTTCTTCGGTGAGGCTCCTCATTATTATTCAATTTCAGCCAATGTTAATTTAAATACAGTGCATTTATAAACGACATTACCACAATCTTGGCCTATTTTGTGATTGAGAGAGGGCCCCAGTGATGAACATTATTGTACTTTTTAACAGCCAGTAAATAGAGAGCACTTATTAAGATGACTCTTTTATTAACCTACTTGTAAACAAATACAAGCAGATTCTTTATTAGTCCCTTTTAGAAAATAAATATTTTTTGGGACCGGCTTACTTGAAATGACAATTTGAGTTAATTAAAAACAAAAGCTATATCAGGTATATTTTTAAACAACATGTTAATCCATCTTTCAAATCATTTTAGAATGCTTTGAAAGAAACTGTTATAGTTCACGGATTGTGTATGACCCAGAAGCTGACGAGGCGACAGATAGCAGTGAGAAGAGGTTATTTATTAGTGGACAATCTTTTTAGACAGTGGACAATATTTTTAGGAACAAAAGAATCAACGTCCCTGGTGTCGCTCTCTATGTCCTCTGAGAGTCATCTAGAAAGGCAAAGTCATTTCTTATTTCTCATACAATACCAAAAAGGAAAAAGAATTGGAAGAAAAAATCAAAACCATGGAGACAGCTCATTCCACCTCCCAGGACGACTGCTTATTGGTTAAGTTGAGGAAATTAAAAATGGACTTGAACAAAATATAACATAAAATACAATTTTAATTGCAGAGAGTATGCGAGAACTTTGAACATGGCAATAAATCCAGCAAATTCCTAGCTAATCAGTTAATACAAAATAAAGAAAAATGTACAATCCCCTCAGTTAAAACTCTTCTTCTAATACCGGATAAATACCCCACACTACCATCTCGCCAGGGTGCAAACTACGGGTTACGAATGTAACTATGGTTCTTTGAATCCTGAATGATCACCAAAGGTGGTGCTTTAAGCACTGAGTATTCCCCTTCGCGCATGCGCAGTGCGAGTATGTATACCAACAATGTCACCTGTGACCCCTGGATGACCCGGACGGAGGTTATATCATCAGGTGTCGCTCCAGGGAACTTTCCTACAGAATCTTCTCGCGATCACACCAGGATTCTGAGTGACAAAGAGCTCTGGCGGTCATTCGGGATTCATAGAACCATAGTTACATTCGTAACTGTTTGTTCTATTTCATCCCTGCTGACCGCCAGAGACGATGCTTTAAGCACTGAATGACTAATACCAGAAAGGTCACGAAGAATCATGCTTACCACTGTTCAGTGTGTAGGGTCAGAGGTCTCTGGCTGAAGGACCACAGCCAGTGGATGAGGTGTAGCCACATTGACCCTGTAGAATCTGGAGAAAGTGCCCGGCCATGCCCATGAGGCCGTGGCACAGATGTCCTCCAGGGGCACTCCCTTCAGGGCAGCCCATGACATAGCAACACTCCCAGTAGAGTGGCAACGCACACCAGATGAGAGGGGACGGTTACTTGCCCCATATGCATGGGCAATTACGTCGACAGGCGTTGTCTGGAGACAGCACAACCCCTGTGAGGACCACCATAATAGAGAAAGAGCTGAGCAGGCCCCCGAAAGCCTATCGTAGCTGCAATGTAGGCCCTCAGGGTGCGCACTGGGCACAACAGTTCAGGTAGGACCACTGGCTCCCCGGGAGGAGGGTTGAACGTGCCAGTCGAATGGGCTGTTAAGGCGAGCGTGGTACAGCACCTTAGGGAGAAAAGCTGTGCTTGGCCACAGAGTTACTCCTGAGCCATCCAAATTCCACCTTAGGCATGTGTCGTTGATTGACAGGGTGTGCAGCTCACTGACACGCCTCGCAGAGGAAATGGCCAGAATGAACGTAGTCTTAAGCGTAACCCAGTTTAGCTCCACTTGCACCAAGGGCTCAAATTGTGGAAGGCGTAGTGTCTCCAGCACTAGGGGAAGATTCCATGCTGGGGACCTCGTGGTGTCTCGGAGGATGCAACCGCCGAGCCTCTTTCAAGAAAAGGGACACCAACCTGTGGCTACCAATCGTGCCATTGTCGACCATCATATGTCGACAAGATATTGCTGCGACATAGAGTCTTAGCGTTGAGGGAGAAAACCCTTTGTCCAGAAGGGACTGGAGGAAGTCCAGAATAGTTGGCACAGGGGAGTGCACTGGGTCCTCCACCCGCCTTGTACACCAGTTGGAAAACAGTTTCCATCTGTTCTCATACTGGAGGCGAGTAGATGGTGCTCTCGCATTCATTATAGTGTATCTCACTGGGTCGGCACAGACAATCAAGAGCGTCTCGGGCCATGAGGGAAATGAGGGGAAGGCATACAAGAGGCCATCTGGCCGAGGATGAGCCAATGCGTTCTGGCCGACAGGACTGGTTGTCTCAGCCAAGGAGAATCACAGAGGGTAGTGGGTCGACTGATCTGACACAATGAGGTCCACCTCTGTTCTGCTGAACAGGCTCCAAATAATGTTCACTACCTCCAGGTGGAGGTGCCATTCCCCTGACGGTGGTTTCTGATGGGAGAGGAAGTCTGCAAGGTGGTTCTGCTCTCCCGTTATATGCATTGCTTGTATGCTGACCAAGTGGGGGGCTGCCCATGTGAGGAGCTCCCTTGCCATTTCCAGCAGCCGTGCAGACTTGGTACCACCCTGATGATTTATGTGATACACTGTTGATGCGTTGTCTAACCGCACCTTGGTCCTCCACAGGACTCCGTGTTGAAAACCATGCATGGGCCGTCATGCACTGCCACACTGCACCCCATCCTGAGGTAACATTCTCCCTGCACGCTGCCTGCACAGTAGAGGCTCAATATAATAAACAAAAAACAACCACTGTACTTTGGTCCTCACCCATACTGGGCTTATCAACAGAGGATGATATCAACTTACGGCCGGTGAAGCTAACGTAATCAAAACCACGCTGGGCTCTGGGCGTGCACACCCGACCCACCAGCAAACAAACTGAGCCAGCTACCGTAACCGTCAGGAGGAGGCTGTGCAAACGCGGCCGTCAACAATCTGTTTCTATTTTACTGTTAAAAAAGCTACTTACCTTGTCCAGCGTGCATCAGCATGGCCTTTGCCAACAGAAGTTGAAAACGGGTAAAGCTACCACTATCCAAAACACTGTTGCAGCTCCTGGAAGGCGAACGCTTGCTGCTCCGTCCTACCATGGTCTCAGAGCTACAAGCAACGGAAGCTGTATGCTCAATTCTCCAGCAAACTGCGTGCAAGAAGAAAAAAAGGAAAGTGCCCTGGAGTGACACCTGATGATATAACCTTCGTCCGGGTCATCTGGGGGTCACAGGTGACATTGTTTGTATACAGAACTTGCACTGTGCATGCACGAAGGGGAATATTCAGTGGTTAAAACACCGCCTCTGGCATCTGCTTTCAAACACCATACAATAAGAGCCTGCATCCACTGGGATAGCTGTGTGGAGGTGTACAGCAGCCTGGGAGGCTGCACGGGAGCTGAGATGGCGCAGACACAGCGTGGAAGTGCGAGAGAAACCAACCAGCAGCAAACACCTGCTGGAGCAGCTGCAGCGGTCCTCCCTGTGGCAGCGAGTGGAACCACGCTCCAACTCGAGTGCTGCTACAAGGGAAAAAGAGCGCCTGAGAGAATTTCAGCACGGTCAACAGAATGGAGAATAATGCTCAACAAACAAACTGTAATGACCACTAAATTGGGGAATGTTCTTCAGACTTTTGGAGAGCCATTATTTCAATTTTATTAGGAACCAGGCAGAAAGACCAAGGCCAAGGCCTGGCCTGTAGACGAACAGAAAGAGAGAGAGAGAGAGAGAGAGACTGTTGCTCTTTGCTGCTCCGTTAGTATTTATTTTTCCGGAGTTTCCACGGATCGTTTGAGCTGACTCATTACGTAACTGATTACGCATGCGCACTCTCACATGGACGCAAACGCCATGTCATTTACGCATGCGCATCCGGTATTCTTTTCAAAGTACAAGCTAGGTTGGGAGAAGATTGTTTTGAAAATACTTTGTTTTGACTTTTATTTTGAAGTTGCGTCCAGGAATGCTTTTAGGAAATAAGGTCGAGTATGAAGCGCTTATTCAGTTGCGGATCTCGGGTCGGCACGTGCGCGCACCCAGTCTCTGCAGTTTTTTTCACACCTCTCTGAAACCGGAGCGTGAAAAAAAAGAAAAGAAAAAAAAGAAACTGAAGCGCTGTTTTTCGCACTTTCGATTGTCCAAAACATCCCGTAAATACTGGTATACCGAACAACCCCAAGAGAGATCAAACCAAAACTCAATTGTTCGTCTCATCGAGACCTATAAATCACGCACTGGTACCCCTGACCTAAATCCCACAAGAAATCCACAATTTGCCTTCAAAATAAGATTTACAAAAGCTACCTCCTCTCAGCACGGATATCGGATCCGCTTCAAAACACTAATAAATGACAGGAGGCTCTCCTCCTCAATAATCCAGAACAACGTTAGTAGTTAACCCTAACAACAGCTAGTTAGCTTAGCAGATTAGCACGTGAGATAACGCCAGATTCCTGGTCAGGGACACCTGGGGAGTAACCTGTGTGATTTTCAGGTAGATAACAGGTACTAGCAAACAAAGTTTGCTCAATTGAGCTGATATTTAGGGGATGGCCTAAAGGGGGGGCTCGGGTCACAGATCACTAGCTAATTAGCCAGGTCCCACCCACTGTTGGCCCCACCATAGGTTTAGGGTGACAGGACCAACCACAGCTGAAAGTGCCTTGCTTTGATTTATCTAAACACCCCCCACCATCCACACCCACTATAATAGATCGTTTTCTCTGGAAACCAGAAAAATTAGGATTGGGGTTAGGTGGTGGCCTCTATGCCACAAGCGAGATTAGATTTTAGTTAGCTTTCCAAAAAAGCCCCCAACATTTTTCAAAATAAAAGTCCTTTATGTTAAAACCTTCGCAATGTGTATGTGTTCATTATTTAAAGGGGCCAGAGGCCATGATTGGCATGATTGGGCCACAGGCCATGACTGGGGCGACCCCGACAGGCCAGGGTGCGAGGTCTGACCAACACTGCTTGCAGCTTTAATTTTTTTTATGTTTGTTGTAAGTCATTCTGAGTGTGTTCCTATGTTTCAGTTTTTCTTATTTAAAGTTCCTAAGTTCAGCCTGTTGAAATGCAATGGTGTGAGATATTTTAAGTTTAGTCTTTTTTCAGCCAATTGAGGAAAAGCTAATGTCCTTAAATGTGATTCGATTGGGAAATTCAATTAAAAGAATAAAAGCAATGGCCTTGTTAAAAAGAGAGAAGGTACATATATATTTTTTGCAAGAAACACATCTAACTCAAAAAGAACATGGGAAATGATAACAATATGGCTTTAAAAAAAACGTATTACAATTAGGGATGGCTCGATACCACTTTTTCCCCTCCGATACTGATACTGCAGCCTTGAGGATTGGTTGATACCAATCCGATACCGATCCGATTCTTTTTGTCACTCTAAAAGTTGTTAAAAATACGCCGATGTAATTTGCTTGATACTGACATCTAAAAACATCACGTTCACTGTACAACAACTATTCTGGTCCCCAAAGAAAGAAGGAAAATATGTGACAACAACTGAAGTTATGCATAACTGCTGTGGCATTTGTAATCACAACAGACCCAGCTGCACCATTCAAATGTTTGAAATAAAATTAAAGTGCAACTTGGTGCAAATACTAAAATTTAATCATTTAATTCCAGTGTATAAACAGAAAAGTCACAATATACCTCAATGACATTGCAAAGCTCCAATAAATAATTTTATGAATGAAGATAAAATAAAAGCATCCTCACTAAAATAATGTAGGTAGACGCAAGTTACACAAAGCTTCTTGAGACACATCAAAACAAAAAAAGTCTAGGCTAAACATCTGATTTGCTGCACCAAAAGAAAAACAGAAAAACAAGGGTAAACAGAGATAATGCAATCGAGTGTCTTTCTTCTTTTGCATGCAACTTCTGATGTAGAACTGTGTGTAAAACACTCATGAAACTAAATATTAGAATGACCACAATTCCAATATTCACATTATGTTAACTGAAAACAATAAAACATGTTAACTGCCTGACTGAAAATACTTCCTATGATTGTGACATAGTTACTGCAACGTAGGACCTTTATGTTTTAGAGGTTGTAGAGGAAGTTTTAGGGGTTCTGCAGGTTTTAGGGGTCCTGGAGGTTTTGAACTTGCTTTAAGTTACCTTGTCTTGCAACATGAGGGGCAGATTTGTCTTTCGAAAGATTAACATTTCAGCCTTCTCAGCTGTCAGTCTGCTCCTCTTTTCGTCAATAATGTTGGAGGCTGTGATGAAGAGCCTCTCGCTCTCCACACTTGAAGGTACACTAAGAAATTTAGCAGCTGTGAATGCCAAGGAGGGCAATCTAGATTGGTTCCAATACAACCTTCCAATACAGCAGTGGATTGACTGAACGCAGAATAGTTGGCTTACTAAAGTAGGTCTGCACTTCAACACGTACACTTGTTGTGGCTGGCTCAGGACAAGGTGTGTTTTCCTCCATGATTTCGTCTAAAATGCTTCCAAGTTTGCTCTTGTTTGCAGCCTCCACGCGTCATCCACTCACTCATTCAAAATAAAGTAAAGAATCCACACATACCTGTCCTTATATCTTAAATCCAGAAGCATTGTAACTGAGTATATTGGCTCAATTTCCAGGTGCTTGAAACGCCTTCTCACAGCCTCCAAGAAGGTGCCTTTCATGGTCCTTATTCCCTCATCTGCCTTGTCTGGTCGAATAATAAAGCGTTTCAGGACTTGGACAATGGGGATGACATCAGATGCAGAAGCAGATGAGGAGCTCACCTCACTTGTCAACTCCTCAAAAAGGGCTAGACCCCCACTGGGTCGCAGTCAGTGTGGCTGGCAGGTCATACTCTGCTGTGTATGCACATGTTGGGGTCAGCGTGTGATCAGAATATGCAAATTACCCTAGTGATAGGCTACCGGAAGGTTCTACCCCGTCAGAGGTAATTTACATATAAAAGAATCGCCAAACAGAAGTAAATTGTTATTTACGGGTTGACAATTACTGATCACTAGCGGTAGACCACCAAAGTAATGGTTTACTGGAGTAATAGATTACTAAGGCAATGTACCAAGTGTAAGTTATGCAAAGCTATAAAGGTTGATTGAAGTAAATAGTCAGTTGTCCGCCAACAGCTTTGAGCTAAAAAGGGTTGCCTGACGGGAGGAACCTCCACGGGTGCCAGATCGCTAAGGCGGTCCACCAGTGACACGAACTGTCAACAGGCGTGACGGGTCACTCCTTTGTTGACAACTGCGGGTCAGTGGCGTGAACTACCGAAGCGTCTGTGGACCCACAGGAGGCGACTCGCGGGAGTAACCTGGGAATAGCTCAAGCTGCGAAGGCGTCACAAATGGCTATTGACTAATCAATGAACAACAGTACTTGATTACGAGTGATGATTAAATTACGGAAAGCAATCTATGATTCAAGTTATCAATGAAACAAACCTGCGATTTGTAAATCAATAACTGAAGGGAGGCTAAATTACTTCAGTGGAGTGAACCACCGAGGGTGATCTGCAAGTAATTTAGAATGGATTGTTAATCAAAACAAATTTGGTTATTTATCTAATAACAATCGGAAGTAATCAAGGAGGGGTTGGAATTAATTAAGTAAAGTCGGGATTTACTAATTAATACAATGAGTTATTTGAATGCGCTAAACCATTGAAAATGAATTAAATGCAGTTAGGAATATTAATTGGATAAACTTGCGCTTTATGAATTAATAATACTGGATAATTGGATGCTGAGATGCAAGAAAACCACTTAAAAATGATTAAAAGCAATCTTGATTATTAATTGAATAAATTGATTAATTTATTAATTAATAAAGAATACAAATTATCTATCTGCAATGAAGTCAATGAACAATAGCTTAGAGGCAATTCAAGTTGTGATTAGGTTAACTGGGTAACAGATCAATCAATAATAGTGCGAGAAATTAACCACGGAAAATGCGATAAAACACTTAAAAATGATTTAAAAGCAATGCGGGTTATCCCTGCGGGAAACCTGCATTCATTCGCCAACAACTCCTAGGTGTGTTAAATTACTCAAAGCGTTAAAATCATTGAAATTTTAAGAAAGGTTCAATTAAAATGGTTAAATTATTATTTCTGATTGAAATGATAATCGCACTTTAACTGAAGCAGGAAAGGAAGGCTGTAAATCCAAGCACTGACTGTTACAACCAGCAATTGTCACTGAAAAGCACACAAAAACCACCAAGAATCGTTCAATTCAACTATTAAGTGTTTATTAACAAACGTCTATTCCTAAATCATCAATCTACGAATCACATCTAATCAATAAACATCAAGCAAGATCTCATAAAACAACACAATACAAAACAAAAGCCAGCAAATAAAGTGTGTGTGTGTGTGTGTGTGTGTGTGTGTGTGTGTGTGTGTGTGTGTGTGTGTTCGAGTGGGGGGAGCGATGTGTGTGTGGGGTGTGTGTGTGTGCGGATTTGCGGAGCGAAAGGGGCGTGACTGGGTGAGAGTGTAATGACCACGAACGTCCACCAGAGTGAGGTAGACGTCAACGGTCCTGTGCAATCACCCAATGTGGCCACTAGAGGTGTGACGGAGCGCAGGGCGGGTGTGATGACTTAATGCAACCACCAGATGGCGGCACGAGCGGTTGCAATTACCCACGCGACTACCAGAGGGCGCCGAATGGCTCGGCGACTCAGTGGGAAATGGATGTGATTACCCACCCGGTCACCAGAGGCGCTCGGCGTGCTCTGCCTGGGATAGCGTGACGTCACTGAGCTCCGTGCACGGGCCGTAGCCGTCGGGAGCGCGCCGGATTTCTCGTGGCTGAGAAATCCGAGCTGCAGTGAACTACACACGGTCCCAGGGAGGGACTGAAAGGAGGCGCTCGGAGACAGCGGCGGCTGCACCGTGCGCTGGTTAGTGAACAGAGGAGGAGAGGAGAAGAGGAGAGAGAGGAGGGGGTGTCTGACTGTGTACACTGACGCGACCACCTCAGCTTACACGTACAGAGTCCAAAAACGGCTGTTCAGGCAGATATGGACTCTGGGAGCAGAAGCGTGAGCTGAGGGTGGGGAGGCTCGCGCTTGCGTGCGGTGATTCGCGTGGATGGCCGTCCACGCGTAGACACAAAAGTACTCAGAAACAGGGATCAGCGTCCCAAAGTTACAAGTACCAACAATAAACACACAGCAATAATAATATCACGTTATTCTAATTCCTGCCCAGACTCTAAGCCTTACTTGTTTGGACGAGGGGGAAACGTGCTTCCGTGGCCAGGTGAAATCCGTCGATTTGTGGCCGCGGGCGTTTTTCTGGCGTCCCAGAAAGTAGAAACCTGACGTGGACTACGGAGGGGGAACCCGTAGTGTGATCCGAGGGGCGATCAGGCGCTTCTTGCGATGAGGGGGAGTGAAGAAGCAATGTTCAGGTCGGCATGCAGACGAGCGTGCGGGTGCAGCGCGCTCGGGGTCCGGATGATAAAAAGAAAAAGGAAGAAAACAAAAATAAAGGGAATTCCCGCTTTTCTTGAGCTCGTCCAGCGAGGTGAAGAAAACTCAGGCCCGGTCCAGGTGAGTTAACACGAGGCGCTTTGTCTCCTTACGAAAAGGAAGAGGCTGGATCTCTTCCCGGGCCTGAATTTATACCGTTACGATGTCTTCCTGGCTCCCCGCTGCGTTGGCCGTGGTTTAGCCAATCCACGCGGGTTTGGCTTTCGCGTCACCGGGCCAGTGACCCGGTGATGACGGGTTTTTGGGTCCCCCTGCCGTTGAGCTGCAGTGCCGCAGCTAGAGGAGGGGGGGGGGACCCGGGGCCCCCCCAGGGGGGGATCATGTGATCAATGGCGAATTTTCCAGGGGTTGAGCACATGGTTTCTTTGTTCTCAAAGAAACGTGGCTCACCCCCTCTCGCCCCCCCCCCTTCCTCATGAGGGTGAGTGAACAAAGGATTTTGGCTCCAACACACACGGCTCGTTTCTCTGCAAGGAGGCTCTTGATCATGTAATACGAACTGTTTCAACATGTCCGTACGTCTTGCTGCAGACGTTTTGGCAGCATATTCAACTCCTCTTGAATGTGTTGCAAGCGTGAGGATGCAAGTTGTGTGTTTGAAATGACCCACAATTTTTCTTCCAACTGCCAGCGCTTCACTCACACTACGCTGTGATAGCACCGACTTGTTAACAAGAAGCTCCAATGTGTGGGCGAAGCATCCTACACTGGCAACCCCAAGATGATCCATTGCCTTTATCATATTACTGGCATTGTCCCGCAAGATTACGTGGACTCTGCTCTTCTTGATTTTCCATACATTCAGTATCTCCTCTGTTGCTGTAGCGATTGCCTCTGCTGTGTGTGAGCAACGAAACTGCTTAGCTTGTAGCACAGCTTTCTGCAATGTGAAATTTCAGTCTATCCACTGTGCCGTCAGACTGATTAGGGACACTGGACACACAGTTGTTAAACTAACCATAACTGCACTTTCCAAACGTTTAGAGATGAACTTGCTCACCTGTTTGTACTTGAGTGGGATTAGTGTATCAGAGATGCTGTGCCGATATGGTAGCTGATAGCGCGGCTTCAAATGTTGTACCAAACCTCGAAAACCCAAATTTCCACTACACAAAGTGGTTGGTCATCCAGAAAAATGAACTCGACAATTGTCTCTGTTATCATTTTGGCCTTGGTGCTCTCTGGAGCTAGTTTTGCACTGTTCTGTAGTGTTTCCTGCAACGTTGGTTATCGTGGTTCGCTTTTCTTTGTGCTCGCCTGTAAAAAGTCTCCGTACTCCTTTCAATGATGCTTCTGCAGATGTTTTCGTTGTGTTAAAATGTCCGGTTTTGCTGCCACCCCTTGAGACACTCATTTTGCAAACGTTGCATTCAGCTGTTTTACTTTTCTCCTCCGTTAGTGTAAATTAATTCCACACGGCAGACAAGACTACAGCTCCTCAGCCCTGTTGGAGACTATGTGGCTGTGAAGACGCACACCACACACAAATCTTTTGTAGCTTAAAAAAAGGGAAAAAAACGGAAATAGTTCTGGAAATATATACATTGTGTCTTGGTTGATGTACTTGGTTATGACATCCCACTCTCATGCAGTGTTTTGTACTTTGGTCATGTTTTGCCAGCCACAATCAAGGAAGACCAATATCTGGTTAAGACTCTTCTTACAGCAGCAAGAAAAACTATAACTAAGAAATGGTTTAAACCCAACCCACCTACGTGGGAATAATGGTTTGGGCTGATTGAAGAATTTAAGACAATGGAAATATTGACTTTTATGTTGGCATTAAGGGAAGAGTTATTTGTAAAGAGATGGCTGACATGGTCACTTCATCAAAAGACACTGAAAGGACATTGACCCTCAATCTGTGGCCACACTGAAAGGAATAAAATACTTTATTTTCCATCACCATTAGCTCCTTCCTGCATGCTTGGTTTCTTTGTTAAATTTGGTTGTTTCTGGTTTATTATTATATGTTTGTTTTGTCAATTGTGGCAGTAGAGCATGCCACCGCCTGGTTCCCCAACAGAGGCACGGAGTCAAGAGTTCCAGAGACCATTATTTTATTAAAGTTGAACCAAACTCACACAACACGTCTGCACACAGGCTTTTCAGCCTGTCTTCTGCCTGTAACCTCGTGTCTCCGGGCGGTTCCTCCTTTATGGGCAGAGAGGTTAGGATGCCCACCTGATTCCCATCAGAGCTTAATCACCTCTCTGCCACATACAGTGGAGGAAATAGTTATTTGATCCCTCACTAATTTTGTTAGTTTGCTCACTGACATAGAAGTGAACAGTCTATAATTTTAAAGGTAGGTTCATTTTAACAATGAGAGACAGAATATCAAAAAGAAATTTCAGAAAACCACATAGTATAGAAGATATAAATTAATTTGCATTTTATCAAGTGAAAAAAGTATTTGATCCCCTGGCAAAACATGGCTTAGTACTTGGTGGCAAAACCGTTGTTGACAAGCACAGAGGCCAGAGGTTTCTTGGAGTTGATTACCAGGTTTGTGCACATATCAAGAGGAATCTTGGTCCACTCTTCTCTGCAAATCATCTCCAAATCCTTAAGGTTTCGAGGCTGTCGCTTTGCAACTCAAAGCTTCAGCTCCCTCCACAGATTTTCTATGGGATTAAGGTCCGGAGACTGGCTCAGCCACTCCATTACCTTAACATGCTTCTTTTTGAGCCACTCCTTCGTTGCCTTGGCCTTATGTTTTGGGTCATTGTCGTGCTGAAAGACCCATATTCAGCGCCCTGGCGAAGGGAAGAAGGTTGTCACAAGGGATTTCACGGTACATGGCCCCGTCCATCTTTCCATCAATGCGGTGAAGTTGTCCTGTCCCCTTAACAAAGAGACACCCTCAATGCATGATATTTCCACCTCCATGCTTGATGGTGGGGACGGTGCTCTTGGGGTATTTTTCTTCCTCCAAACACGGTGAGTCGAGTTGATGCCAAAGAGCTCGATTTTGATTTCATCTGACCACAGCACTTTCTCCCAAGACTTCTCCGAATCATTCAGGTGATCATTGGCAAACTTCAGACGGGCCTGTACATGTGCCTTCTTGAGCGTGCGGGCACTACTGGATTTTAATCCATTGTGGCGTAGTGTGTTACCAATGGTTTTCTTGGTGACTGTGGTCCCAGCTGCCTTGAGATCATTAGCAAGCTCCTCCATGCTGTCCCGCCAAGGCCTTGTCTTCTTCCGTGGAGCCGGGCTCCTCCCAGACACGGTCTGCCAGCACGCTGCCGCCGCCTTTTCGACCGTCAATGACGTGCGCTGCTCTGGGGCACCGAAGCGCCGTCCACCTCCATGGTGCGGGGGATCGGCCGCATCACGCTCAATGTGCGCACCTCCTCCTCTTCTGGGGAATGGAACGGCACCACCGGCGCAAGGGCGGACTGGTCCTCCGACGCGCCGCCCCCACCGGGACAGCAGCGACTCAAAGAGGTCAGTTTGCCTTCCCTTCTGCAGCAGGAGAGCCTCATCAGCTGCTGATCATGAGTGCTCCTGCTGCAGCCAGATGAAGTCCGTGAGCAGCTGTACCTTCTTGTATGTGTTGTTTTCTGAAGGGGTGGAATATTTTGCGTCTGTCCATAATTTCACTGGGGAATTGATGGTTCATGCCAAAGTCCGTTCCTTTAAGCTGTTTGCCTTGTTGCTGTACTAGTTGTTTGTGTTTACAAGTGTTAAAACTTTGCTACAATGGGATGATTGTGATTGTTTGTCGGCCATGGTGCACAGGCAGGAGAAGTAGCTTTTGATGTAATCATCCAAGTCTTCCAGTTTCGGTGGTGAAAAAGTTGATGGCTTTGTTCTTGCTAGTTGATTGCTTGTGTCTCGCTCACGCCGCGAGCCAGCACAACGCCTATCACACACGTCAGGCCGGCGCCTGCTACTCTGCGGCTGCTGCTTTGCTAGATTATTAATAGCAGGCAGATCAGAATCCCCCTTCAACAACAGGACTGCGTTTGAGGCTAGTGAGATGGGCTCACAGCCTTCACAGATCTGTGACCAGAAGAAACTCTCAGGACACTCAAATAACATGGAAGCTTATTATGCAAACCCTGGATAAATCTCTCGTGTGTGTGTGTGTGTGTGTGTGTGTGTGTGTGTGTGTGTGTGTGTGTGTGTGTGTGTGTGTGTGTGTGTGTGTGTGTGTGTGTGTGTGTGTGTGTGTGTGTGTGTGTGTGTGTGTGTGTGTGTGTGTGTGTGGGTTGGGTTGGGGTGGGTGGGTTCGTGCGTGCGTGCGTGTGTATGGAGGTGTGCTATTCGGGCCCATTTTGCAGCAAATCAGTGATCCCTTCCTCAGACCATGTTGCCATGGTAACCGGTGAGCTGTGACACCTGCTGGTGGGTTCCAGTGTTATGTTCTGTGTGTGTTTTTTTCTTTTTTCTTTTTTCTTTTTGGTTTGGTTTATTTGTGTTTTTAACCTCACAAAGGAAGAAGTTGCTGGGAAAGAGAGCATGTGTGCATGCCCAATGCATATTCCAAGAGCCAGTAAGTGCTTGGCTGCCTCTGTTGCCACTGTGCACATGCCGCTCTGCATTCCTCAGCTTGACAGAGGATGTCTACATTCCAAACTCAATCCTCAGAAAGTGAAGTAGGGACAAGGGATGCACCAATCCATATTTTTTCCTGAATTTGGATATCTTACGATACCGATACTATTCCGATACCAGAGCTTTGTTTGCTTTAATATTGTTATCATTATTGTTGATTTTATATGAGGCCTTTATAAACTCCTCTCTCCAGGAAAGTATGAAATGTACGAATGTATGCATGCATGCTCCCAAAAGGCAACCTGAAGTAAGTGAAAGGTCAGAAAAGGAAGCAATTTCAAACTATTTATGTTCAATTTGGACAATATGGGGGTCTGCATGATGTCATCATCTCATAAATAAACTTGATATATCTTTAAAACCTCAGAATCACTTTATTAATCCCTGGGGAATTTCTTTAGCACAAACAGCATTTTTTTCCAGCACTAATGAGGCACAAACAATTGGGACTATTTTCAGGGAGTTTAGCGTGTAGTGGGGGCAGCTACACGGAAGTGTGAATCACCTGCTGACAGCGTGGAGGAGCGAGCTTTTCATTGTTTTAATGAATGATTTCGACACATCCAGAAATGAAGTGAAAGGAGCAGAAATTCACAGTGTAATGCCCAAATGTTGAAATATAAGCCCCAAATTCATTCACGCGTTATTTATTTATTTTTTCTCTATGGCCATTCCGAGGCTCCGGACTAAAACAAGACAGACGTGAAAAAACAACAAAAAATATACGAGGAGATGCAATGCTTTCTCACTCTTTGGTCTGCATTCAAGGCTCAGGCCAGACTACATCAAGCGACCCATACGAAACCGATAAATACAGTCCATCTCCTCGTTCTTGTATGAGTGCTGTCAGCACTAAATTGGTGAAATCAGTGACGAATCATGTTTTGAAGTGACGCAATGACGTGGCTCTCACTTGGCGTCATTAACGGTGGAAAAAGAACTGGCCCTGAACTAGAACCATGTTCTTTTTTGTGGAAAAGCCCTATTTGACCCTCCAAGAAGAGCGATGCCTCCTGGGCCTGGTTGTTCAAAACTCTTATTACTATTATACTCTTATTATTTTAACCACTGGTTAAGCCCTTACGGCTGGTTAAATTCTTAACCCGCTGTTAGCTAACCGACTGTTAAATATACATTGTTCAAAACATGGTTAGTCATCCCGTTAGCTAATGTTGCCGTCAAAGTTAACAATGAGGTTAACGTCACTGTTTAGCGTCCCTTATGCCGCTCCAACCACTTTCAGGTCTCCGTTCTTCCGCATTATGTCTTAAGCATTACCGGTTACCGAAAATTACATTGAAGTGGACGGCAGCGCAGTGTTTTTATCTGGTCTATAAAACTACCATTAAACATAACAAACAATGCTGCTACCAGGATATTAATGTGGGAACACGAAAACCGAGCTGGGATGATCGACGACATCATGTTGCCTCATGTTTTGTCATTTTGACCCCAGAGAACGAAATACAAAGTGGACTGTATGTAGCACCGGAGTGGCCACAGAGAAAAAAAAATTATAAAGCGCAGGAAGAAGATAATAAGTCATTACCTCAAATTAATAAAGCGAGGGAAAGAGATAATTTAATCTCTGGCCGTGAGATTCTTTTCCCGTGGCCACGAATTACTTACCTCTAGTAATACTGTAGTGAATGCGGAGCTGGTGTTGTGCTGTCACACAGTCAACTGCGTCTGATTTAGAATTTAGAAGTAGTTTTCCATTGTTGTTTTTCCAAGCTTTTCATTGTAATATAATTGTAACTAACTTCACTTCCAGGTCTTGCATCGCGTTATGATCGCAGGCTGGTGTCTGTATGAGGCTGTGTTGCGCTCTGCTATGAGTCGCCCCACAGCACTTCTTTGTAATGAAGCAATACTTTTAGTTTATCAGTAACTACTAAACAAACTACAAAAGCTTGGATTTTTCTTTGCCATAAAATGTGCCTTTTAATGGCACTTCATGTGAACACCAGTAACTTGATCACCAGCAGAGTTAGCCCAATGTCGCTAATTAGTTTAACTGCTCAGTGGATCCAAGAGGATTTTACGCCAAGCCATGCTACATGCAACCTGCTAAATAGCGGTAGCATGCAAAAGCGATGCTACAGGCTAAACATGATTGATGCATGACTGGTTCACTGAAACAGCGAGCTCGGTCACATAACCTCTTCTACAAGACAGGGCAGTTTATAGATAGGCGCTACGCAGAGATTGTACTAAGGAGATTCACAGCAACACATAGCCTTCACATATCATTTGCGTACGGAGTATAAATTAGGCTTTATGGCATTTAATAAATACTCGTATTGGTACTCGCTATCTGCAAGTAACTATTGGTTAAAAAACTGGCATCACTGAATCTATAGTTTGAGATCAATATCCTTTATTGACTTGCGAGTGTAAAACCTCTCATTTGTAAATGAATCAGTTTCCATCAGGTCTGTACTGAAGACGTGTGTGATTTTTTGTCTATATTCATAATTTATAAAATTTTCAAATTTTTTAAGGAGGAAGTTTATCTCACAAACTTATTTTTAGTAAATGACATGCCTATATCAGGAGTAAATCCCAAAGAAAACTGAGATCACCAAGAAACTGATGTCTGAAAGCTCTGGCTTCAGCTGAGAAAACCATCTGATAAAAGCTAAAAATAAAGATTTGGAGCTAAATGGAGACCAGCAAATACTTTGAAAATGATCAAAAGTAAGGGGTTATAGATTTTTTAGTGGTTACTTGATCCGGTAGGGATACAAACTGTGTGACAAAAACAGCCCAAATTGATATGAAGGGTTGACACCCCTGACTTTGCGCCGGCTTCATTACATGTAGTGTGAGTCAGTTTTTCCTCAAAGCGCGCTGCCGATTTTCACAGCTGTAAATGAACTCAAGAAGAAGGAAAAACAACGCACTCCTTCCCCCAACTTCCTTATTTCCCACTGAAATCTGCTCTTTTCCAAACATTCCACCTCTGCCAATGTGTTTGTAATTAAGCAGCAGGCTCTCAGCCACACGCTGGCAGAGCAGCCGCAGTATGAAGTAAATTTAAAATTTAAATTAAAGATTTTAACTGTAAATTTTACATTTCTTATTTTTGCTAATGCTGATTTGTTTAATAATGCAATGGTTTTGTATGACACTTTTCTTGACACTCAAAGACACTTTACATTGCACTCCATACTCGATGCTGGTAAACTACTTATGTAGCCACAGCTGCCCTGGGGCAGACTGACTGAAGCGAAGCTGTCAATTTGCACCTCTGAACAACTACTCACTCTCACACTGCATACACACAGGCGGTTCAGGATTCAGTGTCTTTGGCATGTTGGCAGGCAACCTGTTGCAACCTTCCGATTGGGAGACGACAACTATATCGACCGAGCCATGCCGCTGACAGTATTTGTCCAGAACTTTTAATTTATCATCAATAAGCAGGATTTCATTATGTGAAAACAATCTCAAACATTTTTCTAAGGTCCCGTTTACACAACAACGAATACGATTGTATACCCAAAACTTTCTTCACTTTTGGGTGGTCTGTTTACATGACACCATTGTGCGGATCCACTGTATCTGCAAAATCTTTATACCGGCTCCCAAGTTAGAAAGATTCTTTCACAGCCGCTTGTCCCTCCTGCAGCTATGGAGTGCTGTAGCTGTGCATGGACATCTCTCCCCCTCCCTCCCCTTCCTTCTGCTCTTCCACTTGTAAACAAACATGCCGGACCCATAGTGGTATGACTTGTGGTCTGTATTCTAGTTTTGTTGTCCATATCAGTAGTTTTATAGTTGAGACTCTCCCCTGATAGTATCCGATGCGTCATCAGTCCATACGGATGTCGGGTTCTCTCCATGTTCTTCACGTTTATAGCAGATTTTTCTCTGCACACATGTCTTTGTGGTTCCATTACAAAATCAAGCAACAGCGCACTTTTGTGGCCCGGCATCCTAAGTACATGTAGGTTGTCAGGGTGGCTGCTGCTGCAGTGTAAACCCACTGCGTTTTTTTTAACTGATTAGGTGTTGTCACTTGAAATGTTGTTTTCAAGTGAAAATACAAGACTTTTGTTGTAGTTTTGGGCTTCCGTTCACAAGACAACTGTGGCTACCAAAATGGCAATGTTCGAAAACGAATCGAACTATGTTTGAAAAGGGGGTGAACGCAACTTTTTAAAAATGCTCCATCTCTGTGTAGACGGCGGAAGCGCTGCTACTGCACATACGTACAATGGCCGGAGTAAATAGTTCTTCTGCACATGCTCAGTAGATGGACAATAACAACAATGTTTGCTTTCCTACCTTCTGTGAAGTCTGTAATTAGCCTCGGCACAGACAGGCAGGTTGGTCCTATTTTTCTTGGGATCTATATCCGGCCTTCATATGATCATGGATTACAGAACATTATGGTAACTGTGTGGGACTTATGCAAAGCAACTTTGCTTATTTTCCTAAATATTGACAATACATATTTTGTTTGCATGCACTAATTTGAAGATAATTCTACATTGTGGAGGACTAACTACACATTCCAGAAAATACAGGTCTGACAGAGGTGATTTTACCACAGAGATACCACCTCAGGGCTCGACATTAAGGCTTGTCCGAATGTCCAGGGCTCGTAAAAGCTTTGCTCGGGCAAAGTGAATCATCTACCCACCTTGCCCGAATGGGCTACTGGTTTTTTGGCGATATTTTGACGATTTCTCCTATCCAACCTGCGGAGATTTCAGATCCATGAAGCCTCGTCTGTGCTTCACAGTCTGCTGAAATGGCTCCACAAGTAGTTCCCTGCTTGCTGGCTGTAAAATGTGGAATGGCTTTCCTGAAGGGAGGCGTGTCTCAATGAGACGCGGAGTAATGAGTCAGGAAATCCATTCCACAGTTTGCAGGCAGCTGTCAGGCTAGTGTAATAGCACTGTGCTATCCTACTTCTCATGAGAACATGTGAGTTTAATTAAAAAAAACAATTACAGAAACCAAAGGGCAAGTGCTAAAAATCCTTAATGTCAAGCCCTGCACCCACTTTGAGATCAGTGGATGTGATTCGCCAAATACACAGAGAGAGAGAGAGAGAGAGAGAGAGAGAGAGAGAGAGAGAGAGAGAGAGAGAGAGAGAGAGAGAGAGAGAGAGAGAGAGAGAGAGAGAGAGAGAGAGAGAGAGAGAGAGAGAGAGAGAGAGAGAGAGAGAGAGAGAGAGAGAGAGAGAGAGAGAGAGAGAGAGAGAGAGAGAGAGAGAGAGAGAGATATGGAAAAACAAGAAATCAAGCTGAAGGGAACAAAATTGAGTGAAAAGACATAAACTGGGATCCACAGAGCTCTCCTCTGCTCTACCCCTTCAGAAAGTGTTCGTCAGTTTGTTTGCAGCCTCCAGGCCACGATTAACACCAGAAGTAGTTCAGAGAAGGGGGCACCCGAGTCTCAATACCTCGCACTATATCTGTACCAGCTTGGAGCTGTTGACCATTCTGCCCTATTTGTTACCTAATTTGTGTGGTGATCACAGGGAGTTTTCAGATATTTTCCATCCTTACAATCTATAAAACACCCACCTCTGGCTACTCCAAAATCAAGAAGGATTTTACTGTAAATAAAAGGAATCTTCTCGTGGTTTTATTAGTGTGAACCACCCATCTGTCTTCTTTATTCCGTAATTTAACTGGACCTGATTGCAGCAGATGAAGGCAAGCCAAGGGTACATTTACACTATGTTCACGGCAGCCCCGGCAGCCCCGGCAGCCCCGGCAGCCCCGGCAGCCCCGGCAGCCCGAAACATAGTGCGCCGTGGGATTTTGGGGAATTCTGAGGAAGGCGTGGAACATTATTCACGTTCTGTCAAGGCATTCTACGGATGAAATGTGGACGCCGGACCATTTTGAAAGCACTTTTATGCCTCAAAGGGCCACCATAAGTGAAGGCAATCATTGTATCCTGAGACTTTTGCTGGGTGCATACATACCTGTTGATTTCTTTTTCGGTGGCATAGCTTGTAGAAGGTGTTATGTCGTTGATTGCTCAGACTCGAACGAAACTCCCCTCCGGGCTCGGAGTCGGCTTCCTCCCAGACTGTGCGCGCCATGGCAAGCCGCGATTGAATGTGATGAAACGGAGCTGTGAGAACTGTGACAAAGCGCGGTGCAACGTGATAAAACGCAAAGCAACCATGAAACAACCGCGATGGAACGCCCACTACGTCACTTCCTGTAAGCCACCCGTCCCACTACAGACCGCCTCCAAGTTCTATCACGGCCAGTTACGTGCTGCCAATGACATTTATCCCGTTTTGCTACGGGCTACTAAGTTTCTCATCTGCGCCGTGGCCGCCATGGCAAATTTTTTGACAATTTAAAAATCTGGCACAGCACCCACGGCAATTACGACCTGTTTACGTTTGCCCATCCCGTCCGTCCCCCTGCGTTGTCTCACGTCCATCACGTTTTGTCCATGGTGGCCTGAAACGAAGCTGCCGTGTCTGCCGTGAACATAGTGTAAACGCACCACAAGCCCTGGATAGGTCAGCGGTCCATCACAGAGAAACAACACACACAGTCATATCGATGGGAAACTTAGATGTACCACCTAACATCAAACTAGAACCGGACGATCTTGCCCAGATCTTTACATCACCACCCTGTGGGATCGCTGATGCTATCTGTGGAGTATTACCCTTTTGTCAATACTCTGTGTTTTAACCCGACAAGTGAAGTGAAACTTTTGGGAGCCAGGGTCAGATGGAAAGATGCAAAATGTGAAATACGGGTTCAGTACTAGGGCAGTCTCAATGTATAGCGTCTCATAGAAATGACATTTTCGAGTCTGTTTTTTATAACTAAATCTGTTAAAGTGAGTAAATTAGTGCTTTTAAAGTTTTTCTTGCTTGTTTTGTTTTATAAATTTGTCTGAAAGAAGAACAAATAATATGTACACGTCGGCCCCATTTCAGAAAAGTTTCACGTTTACATGGCAACAATTTGAAAACAATGTTTGTTTCCACGGGAACGACAGAAACGCCGAAAGCAAAGTAGTTGTAGTTGCTTACACCTGTTGGGCTGAAGATTCCATTGAACTCCTCCAGAAGTTCTCCCCCAGAGGAGAATCACCAATGAACAGGCCATAAAACAGCAGGGAGCCGGCCAGAGACCCCGGAAGTTTTACAACCCCCTAGGTTGACAACCAATAAGGATGGTTGAACCCGACCCAAACACCACAGGGGTCTGAAATTCAAGCTTGGTGAAGCTTTCCCTACCAACTCTCTCTGCTTCTCAATCTGACCATCGAGGGAGACACATGTCTCTGCCTCAGGATGATAAAGAGAGCACCAAGTAGGAACAAAAGAAACACCAACGCCAGCCCGCTGGACGAGCAGGACCCAGTTTGGACTACTTCTTCTGTTTCCTCTATTTTGCCTTTTTTGGGGGGGTTCTGGAGAACAGAGCCACCCTCTCCTCTCCAAAATCATCTGCCTTGCTGTCCACTCCTGCAGCTGAAGCCAAGCCTCTGAATTCAGGACGCTGAATTCAGACCCGGTAACAACCAGTTACCACAGCCTCACAGAACCAACAGCACCACGGACGGTGCTGTCCAGCCACGGACGGAGAGAGCATTTGTCTGGGCAGAATAGGTCGAATGATGTTCTGTTGAGATTGCTGTGTGTGTTTCAATGTGCCGCTGAGGAGGCCGCAGCATCTCATATGTTTGTGTACGCGCGTTCACGCGCACCAACCAAGTCCGGGAAGCGGGTTTTCCACCTCAGAACCAGAGGTCCAAGTGAGCTCCAGTCCACTGGGAGCTCTGGGTGGAGGAACCAGGGTTCAGAACCGAGCGTTGCCAGAATTCTCTGTCTTTCGCTCTCATTCTTCCACTAACCCGGAGCCATATCTGATCAGATAAGGTCACAGACACACACAGCTACATGTAACAACCAACTTTTATCTGTTGCAAAACCACATCTGTCTCGATCACAAGAGTTCTAACTGCATGTTCCGACATCCACTTAGAACTCCGGCGCTCAGAACCGGGCCAACGGAACCGCCCATTCGTAGACTGCCTCGCTCCGAGACCGCCCTCGCGCATGTGCACTCGACGGACGCCTTGTTTATCTGGCCGCTAAGCAACCGCCACGTCCCCAGAAAGAGCGAGCCAAACGCCCCTAGTGGTCGTCACGGTCGCCACACCGATCCGCCAACGTTTGCATCCACCTGGTGGACGTTCGCGGTCATCACACCCACTCACACTCATCACTCCAGACCATCCACACACACACACACACACACACACACACACACACACACACACACACACACACACACACACACACACACACACACACACACACACACACACACACACTCTTTGTACATAGTGTTTGATAGATTAGATCTCCGTGTTAGATGTCGTTTGCTATTTGAATGTGTTGATTTATGAGATGATTTCAGAATTATTTATGAATTAATACATTTTGTTCAATGCTTTTTTGGTGATTATTGTGTATTTATTGTTGACAATTCACTGGTTTGTAACAGTCACACCTTCCATTTTACTTAAGATTGTTATATTTTATGCAGAAATATTAACTAACTTAAATAAACTTTTTACAAATGAGACTGATATTTTGGTATTAGCTATTTCCAGTTTATCTGGTGGTGCCCCAATGTATTATTAATACATAAATAACAAATTTATGCAAATTAATAATTTTTTATTAATAAATTATTTTTGATAATGATTTTTTTTTTTTAAGTAATTACTTGATTACTTTAGGAGTTGTTAATGAGTAAATGACCGTTTACTTCCAGTGATTTATTACTTTCAGTAATCTATTACTTACAGAAATTTAATACTAATAACCAACCATAAATCCCAACACACCCCATATACACAGGATTGTTTCAAGTGAAAACACATAGTTTTTTCATTTTCCTTTCGGAAAACTTAAGCGTTTACACAGCAATGTTTTGAAAACAATGTATTTTCCATGTTGTGCTACGAGTGGGTGTTGTGGGTTGTTTTTGTAATGAAACTACATACATGCCTGCAGAGAACTATACACTATTAACATTAACAATAGCGACTACATGGACATTCATATGGACAGATGACCAAGTTGGATTGTTATATTATGGACTCTTTTTTAACGACAGGTAAATGCAGGAAAAGTTTTTCACCTTGCTGACATGTTTTGGCTGCGACTGCATGGCCACCGGACAGAGGGGGCTCTGTCTGGTGGTCTCTGTGTAGGCCCCCTCGTCCCGGTTCATGGTCACCCGCTTCCTGATCTTGATGGCCTTATCCACCGTTTGAACTTGTTTTCCTCCAATGTAATGATGTAATGGGAAGGAAACAGAGGAAAACATACCCAAACTTGTATATATGTGTTTTGAACAACAAAATGAACACAATTCAACTAAGTTGGATTGTTATTACCAGTGACTCAACTATAAAATTACCAAGTCCCAGGAGAAAATTGACTGGGCGTCAAGCAACTCCGGAAGCAAACATTGCTGTTATTGTCCATCTACACATGTGCATAAAGTGTTTACTTCCTTGTTGTTTCATGTGTACAGTAGTAGACTTTCAGAAAAATTGTGTTTTCCTCTATTTCCGCCAAGTCGGAATGTTTTCAAGAAGTACAGTTTTTCCCCGTTTCCACAGAGATTTACTCGGGGCATTGTCAAATAGTTCCTTTTTCAGTCGCTCTGAGCAACACTGTCATGTAAACGGACATTCAAAATACAACAATAGCTTTCGGTTCTCAATTGAAAACTTTGTTGTGTAAACAGGGCTCTTGTCACATTCTGAGTCTCTATATCTGGTTAAGTATCTAATAACGTGTATGATATACGTATGTACCTTCTCTGTGTTGCTATTACTGGGTGAGTTTCATTCTTTCTTTCATTCGTTTTTAGCAATATGATATTGGTGTCAAATTACAAGCTTGTAACGTTGGTGGATATTGAGCTATTTAAAGCAAGTCTTCCTAGAAACTCCTCAACTGGAGGAATATAATCTTTTGGCAGAGTTTATACAGATGCTAGTCAGACAGAATCCAGGTATTCGATTTAGCTTTTATTTTCCACTAAGACTGGGTCCACCGCCTGTAACCTTCTTCAGGAAAAAGCCAATAAATATAATGGATGTAAAGTTGTTTTAACTTGACACCAAGGGCTATTTTTGACTGCAAATCAATAAGTCAGTTTTCTCTATAATTGTATTGGCTGCCCAGATCCCTTTTTATACAGTAGAGCAGAACTTGAATGTGAGACAGACCGAGGGAGAGTTAACAACCGTGAAATGGCCAGTGATGACGGCATAGTTTTATAGTTTTTTAGAGATTATGCCACAGGGCCAATGAAATCATCCGCATCTAAGACAGTGATGAAAAAATATATAGATTTTTCTGTCCTATGTAATTTGAGTCCCGGGTCAGTGCAGCTCATCATCAGGATTTTTGCTGCCCACGTTTGCTGCCACACTGATTAAATGCCAGTATTACCATCTAACCTTTGGCTTGGAAGTGGCACGCATGCACACACACACACACCCCTCGCGTTTGTTGTTGAATGTGGAGTACTTTCCATCTGTAATGAAAACCAGCTCTTATGACATCATACACACACATTCAACCATTTCCATGGTTTGTCTTCTTTTCCAAATCCAAATGTGTTGTCGTTGAACCAGTTCTTCCATCTATTCACGTGGCATAATTTTACACCTTCTTCACTGAGGTTTTCTGATGTACAGATTAGTATTGTACTTAGTGTACTAAGAATTAAAACACATCCACCAGGCTAAAAGCAAGACTGCTGCTGCATCCAAAACCAGACCAATCCTGACATGTTAGTGCGTGACTTTGTGAAAATATAAAATATTATTTCATCTGCGACATAAACGGACAGCACAGAACTGTGATCACTCATCCATCCATCCATCCATCCATTCATCCATCCACTTTCTCCTGCTTATCCGTTTTACAGAGGTGGCAGTCTGACCACTGTCACCCAGATCTCATTGCACCGATTCAGAACCTTTCCAGCGGGTGGTGAGCCCACGGGAAGGTGGCGCCCGGTGTGGGACACGCACCCACTACCTTGAGATTGTGAGTCTAATGCTCTACCAACTGAGCTAGCCGGGGTTCCTGTGATCACTCAGTTTCACTTTATTTCAGCAGAAACGTGTCGGACTGAACTTCCTTCTTTTACTTTAGATTCTCCATCCAGTTGTTTTGAGGCCGAGTTTCTCTTGTGTGTGAGTGTTTTGTGTTGGGATATCTATTCATCACCGTGACAACACGAGTAGTTCTGCATTCCATAAAGCCATGTTTCTGCAGGTCTGTCAGTGTGACCATTATTATCATCCTCATTATTCCAGATCAACCCTGGTGAAGCTCAACAGACTCGGAACAAGTCAAGAACAAAAACAGGTGTCAAAGCCTCAGTGACAAGGATTTAATTTATTATGTCAAAATATTGCTCTAAATTAATTCTCAGCTGCAGCTCAGCACTGAACCCATGCACCAACCACCATCATTTAAGAATGGGCCGGTTCCAAGAGATCTGATTGGTCAGGAGGCAGCGCTCTGACCGCTTATCAAGAACATAACCTGCTTGGGAGTAGATTAGACATTCAGTGTAAATTGCCGGCGTGATTTATCCAGGTGAGAAGTGAGGGAGCATCGTAGTTCAGAAAACCCAGGGTTAATCCTTGAAGCTCTCTCGATACGAGAAAATCCAGTGTCGTGGTACTCTGAGGGATATTGCAAAATTCCAGGATAAGGGATTAAGTCTGGAAATATTGGTTATCCTGGATAAACTTAGCCACCAGTCGGTTGCACGAAAGCAGGCCAAGTTTATCGTGGACCAGTAACCATAGTGACTTATTCCCTGCAGCTCGCCTTGTCCAGACCAGGATAACATCCAGGATAAGGTTAATTCTGTGGTGGATCTGCTGTCAGTACTGTGAGAAATGAGAATTTTCATGTAACATCATCTAGATATTCTAACTTTAGTCATTTAATTTGCTGGTTGACTTTTAGTTTCAGTATTACTTATTCGCAAAGTTTATATATAAAGACCAAAAGCACATATAAAAAGACAATATTTGAGCAATAAAAGGGAGAAGCCAGACGGTTTATTTGGAATGCTTCCCTTATCAACACAACACCAACACTGAAAGGTTAAAAAAAATACAAAAAAATCTGACTTCACTCAAATAGGTACAATACAATACGGATATTTAAAAGAAATCCTACATGATTATGGAAGAGAAGAAAAAAGGAAAAATATTTATATATCACCACTTAAACATTTGTACTACAATGAAACTGACAGAAGATCATTTTGTTTTAACTGTCTCTTAAAAAAATACAAATCAAACTCCGTCTGTTTCTGCAGATGTTTTGCATACAGTATTCTGATGGTTTGTGAATTCTGTAGAAGAAATGCCAATTAGCACAATGGGATTTGATCATCACATAGATTTACTTCAGCATATACTCACAATATTACCAGCTTCCTTTTGAGGCTGTGCAGTCTCTCGGTCCAACAATTTTTTTTTACTTTAATTTATAAATTTTTGAACTAAATAAGCAGTATATCTCCACACATTTAACATGTTACCCCAAACCTTCTGGAGTCCACAGACAGTGTCTCCTAATCTGCAGCGGTCCACTCCACAGCTGCAGATGTGCCTTTCTCCTGCATATACATACATGAATCAAGAGAACATTTGAGAAGACATGGCAAGCCTGTAATTGCAATAAAATTTACAATACTAACTCTCTCTTTATTTAAATCGATGGCCAGCTTTTCTGCACTGTGCATTTTTCTTGACTGCTAGAATCGTAAAGAAATACATTGTCAGCAGACAACAAAATCTCAACAATCTCAAATTTCTATTTAGGATACAATAAATTAACATGCAGACTGCGGAATATTTTTGTATTTGGTTTTCACCTGTCGCCAGGTCCTTTTCTGGCCAGACAAGTTTGTTCTTTATGAAGGATGATGGATGAAACAGAACACAACATGGGGGAAAAATTGATTCAATAGATGACACTGAGTAGATAATTTCTTTGAACTTATTTATATTTGACATAACCTGAGTATCATGCACTTCCATGGGTCACATTAAAGCAAAAACAACCACTGATTAATGGACTTGAAAAGCTCTGCACCCTTTCACTGGAATTATGACAGTTCCTGTGGAGTACATTTTATTAATCCACATGTTTGGGCTACTGACGCATTAAACCGGTCCGCTATTGTCTGCCAGGCTTTTTCCTCTTCTTTTTATCAGCAGTTGTATTTCCTTTTTTGCATTTGCTGGCTTTTAGATCTTCATATTCTTGAAGACACAGCTCTTGCTCTGCAGGAGTAAATAAAGACGCGTGTCCGTTATCCATTGTTTTCGTGGTGATTCTGTGATCGATTTTGTGGACTTCTTAAGAATGCAGTGAATGCACACTTATCCCAAACATCCACACCTGGCTTGACTAAGCCGCGTCTCTTCATCCTGGCTTGGTAAATGTGCAACCAGTTAATCCAAGAATGTGCCAACCAGTCAAGTGGCGCCTGCTCATTTATCCTGGATGTCTTGATCCTACTTTGTGCAATACCCCTCTGGTCATCTACTCATGGGGAAAACAAAAAACTAAAAATTACATGACTGTTCGCTCTCCCTCGGAGATTAACTTTTTTAGCCCAAAGGTCACTGTGACCTCAAGCATTCTGTATGTCAGTGATTCTCAAACAGTATTTTCTTGGAACTGAGATCAGTGGATGTAATGTGCTAACATCCAAATACAAACTGCTGAGATTTTTTGATTTTTTAAAACACTTTTATTTACACCAGTTCATAAGAAAGACAGTCACATTGTGTGTCAGATCCTTATAAAATCATTCATGTTAAAAAATTTGCAAATTGCAATTCATTGTTTTCCGTACAGCACAGAATGTTTTTAAAACACCAGACCTCTTTAAAAGCATTCAAATCATTGTTTTGTTTAAAAAAACGGTATTCAAGCCAGAGTCTGGATTTGATGTTGACTCGCCACACTTCTACGACATCCTGCCCTTCTCTGTTTTCCACCTTGTTCTTCCTACTGACATACATCGCCATCTTTGCTTCACCTGAGAGGAAATTCAGGAGCTGCCATTTTGCTTTTGTATTCTTTTTGTAGCCTGCTCCCATGATAAAAATCCTCTCAGTAAAAACAACACTAAAAAGACTAAAAACCATTGTTAAAAGGGTGAAGAAATCTGTAAGTCTCTTACACTCCGTAAAAACATGATAAATAGTCTCTTTTTTTGTGCAAAATGGTCAAGTGTTTAAAACAGCAGGATTAATAACAGAGATAAAAGCATTGGAAGCAAATGCACCATGTAAAATCCTCCACTGAAGGTCTCCAGTTCGTTTCTTTAGGGGGGGTTTATATAAGATCCTCCACTGGGGACAGGGTTCGCCCTGACCCAGTCTTGTGACCACACAGTGGAGGGTCTGTTGCTCAGTCCACCCTTGTGGATGCTCTTCACACAGTTCCGATAAAAAATCCGTTTGTCTGCCTTGTGCAACGACAGTCTCTCGGGCTGTGTGATTTCTAGGAGGGGGCCGGACAATCCCCCCAGCCCCGGGCTCAGCAGGACCTCAGGAAAGGGGTCTGCATCGTCCGGGGATAGTTCTCCTTGGTTGTATCTCCTCAGGAGGCTCCTGTCTCTGGCCGTGAGTGCTGTCCTCCAGGTCTCCAGGAGCCTCTGGGACACCCGGACAGACTGCAGCTTCAGTCGAGAGCCCAGGGCCTGGGCGTCGCTCAGGTCCGGCCCCACAGCATCCACAAGCTGACCCACGGTGAGGGTCCCAGACTGGATCAGCCTTCCCGTCAGTCTAGGAGTTGTTGTTCCGCTGATGTCCAGTCTGGCTCCATGGATCAGGGGTTCTTTCAACAGCCAGTGCAGAGAGTCGGCTTTCAGGCACCTTCTCTGTGTAAATAAAGCCCAGCATTTAAAAATACTTTGATAAAAAGGAGGAAGCCCCTTGAGATTTAGGAATTTAGGATCAGTTAAGAACAGAACATTATCCAACCCCAACTTACTGACACGCCTCAGGATGCAGCTGGCCACACCTCTCCACACCAGATCTGCCGGGCCTGTGAGGAACCTCTGCAGGAACTGGAGTCTAAAAGTGGCAGTCCGGCTGGCCAAGTGGACAAGGCCCTGACCCCCCTCCTCCCTGTCTAAAAACAGCACCCCCTGTGGCACCCAGTGTAGACCATCCCAGAAGAAATCCATCTTTTGAATTTGAATTTGAGCCAGGAGGCCTGGAGGAGGGTCTACACTGGTGAGCCGATGCCACAGCTGAGATGCTATGAGGTTGTTTAAAACTAAAACCCTACCTCAGAGTGACATCTTGGGGAGGAGCCACCTCCATTCGGAGAGCTTACCCTCAATCTTTCCCATGACGGTCTCCCAGTTCTTCTGAACAAAATGTTCTTTACCCAGATGTATCCCTAAGTATTTAAACCCGTCTTTTCCCCATGTTAAATTCTGGGGAAGAACTGGGAGACCGCCATGCCACCTGCCGACAGCGAGGGCTTCACTTGTTCCCCAGTTGACCCTCGCTGCTGATGTCACAGTAAAATCCCTTATTATTTTACTTAAAAGGCCTATTTCTTCTTGGCTCCTGATAAAAACAATAAGATCATCTGCATAAGCAGATAAAATCACAGCTTCACTAAAACCCGGTAAAAACAGACCCCCTAAACTAGAACATATCTTATTGAGGAGGAGTTCCAGGGAGAGTGCATAGAGCATCCCAGACAGAGCGCAGCCCTGCCTGACACCTCTACACACTCTAAAAGGAGCACACAGACTGCCGTTAAACTTCAGCACACTCTCAATGTCTCTGTACAGCACCTTGATCTTAGCTATGAAACCAGCACTGAAGCCAAAGCTTTCCATGACCCTCCAAAGGAAGTCGTGTTCAACGCGGTCAAAAGCCTTTTCCTGGTCTACTGAAATTAGACCAGCATCTATGTCCAAAGAACTAGAGCCTTCCAAAATATCACGAATCAGGTGGACGTTATCCACCATGGACCTGCCAGGGACACAGTAGGTCTGGTCCCGGTGGATGACCTGCTCCATAACCCTCCCCAGCCTGGAGGCCAGTACTTTGGACAGGAGTTTGTAGTCCACACAGAGCAAAGACACAGGGCGCCAGTTTTTGATGCAAAGTGAGGACTGCCCTCCTGCAGGACACTGGCATGGAACCAGAGGCCAGACACTCGTTAAATACGTCCAGGACATCCTTACCCAGGATGTCCCAGAACGTTTTATAAAACTTAGCGGTGAGCCCGTCAATCTCAAAAGACCTGCCCGTTGACATTGCTTGCAGTGCCGCCCGCAGCTCCTGCATTTCCAGGCTCCTCCCTGTACTCTGACTTGTACAGGGACGTGTAAAAGCCCACCGCTCTCTTACGCATCTGGCTTGGTTCCGAGATCTCCTGCCCCGTGTCTGAGAGCAGTGCGTGGACCACTTTCCCCTGACCGTTCTTTTTTTCCAGGCTGAAGAAGAAGCTAGAGGGAGCATCCATCCCAGAGATGGTTTGATACCGGGACCGGACCAATGCGCCCTGCACTTTAACGTTCAGCAGGTTGGCTAAAGCCCTTTTTTTGCTTTTGAGGCTTTCAATATAACCTCGATCTCCTGTGGACTCATTTAAATGTTCCAGTTCCACTATCTCGGTCTCTAGATGCTTCATAGACCTGGTGATGTCACCTGTGACATTTAGGGTGTGCTGCTGACACAGGAGTTTGATCTGAGTCTTACCGTGGTCCCACCACTGCTTAAGACTGCTAAAATCGCCATTCCTCTCTCTAAAAACCTCCCAAAAAAACATTAAAGCCTCTCTAAAACTTCTATCAAAGGTTAAAACTGAATTAAAATGCCAGTAGGCGCTTTTGGGTAAAACAGTTCTGATAAAAATACTATTTAAAAGTAAACAATGATCAGTAAAACCAACAGGTAAAATATCACACTTCTTAAAGACATTAAAATGACGTTTAAAACAATAAATACGATCTAACCTGGCTGAGGAGACCCTGCTCTCTCTAAAGTGGGACCAGGTATACTGTCGGCAGTCAGGATGCATCCTTCTCCAGACGTCCACTATGCCCTGAGAGTGGACCAGCTGCCTTAAGGCGTGCTGAGAGGCTGGATGAAGCTCTGCATGGTTGCGGTCTAATGCCGCGTCTTCTGTACAGTTAAAATCTCCACCCAGAAACAAATAGTTCTCCAACCCACACCCACTTACCACCTCACTTAACTTGAGGAAAAAAATGCTTCCTCTCTGCACCGGGTGTTGGGGCGTAACAGTTAATAAAAACACATTTAAAATGGTGGAACTGAGCTTTAATTTAAAGCAGCTTCCCCTGTACACAGTGCTGGACCTCCAGTGAGTTGGGGTTAAAAGCCCTGGAGAAGAGGAGGCCCACTCCTCCACTGAGAGGAGTGTGGTGGCTTAAAATGGCCTCCCCTTTCCATTCCCTCCTCCACTCAGCTTCATTACTAAAATCACTGTGAGTTTCTTGAAGGAACAGGACGTCTATGTTTTTAAGTGTGGCTGTCTCATAGATTGCTTGTCTTTTTCTCAGATCTCTGGCACCGTTCACATTTAAAATGCCCAGTTTAAAAACATCCATGATAAAAGAGATGTTTAAAACTAGGATAAAAACAATTACATTAATTAAAACAAACTTGGCTGTCAGCATCATCATCTAAAAGTTTTTTGGCTTTCAGCACAAGTTTCCTTAGTCTAAAACCCTCCTGTTCTGTGAGGCCAGACTCCTGTCTGCTGCTCAGATGGAGTCTGGCCGAAAAAATAAAAAGACTGAGGTCTGGGAAGTGATCCTTTACTTTCACCCCATGTTGGTTTTTTGTTTATTGTAAAAATATCTTAAATTTTTCTGCACTGTACGGTGTTTTGGTTTTTTGGGAACTGTTAAAAGAAATGTCACTGTTGTCTGATGCGTATTCACTTCCACTGTCTTCTGACACCCGATTCTCCCCACAGATTTTCTTTGTTTCACTGTTTTTTCTCTTCCTCCTCCTTTTTGCAGGTTTATTTTTTCAAATCTTTTCTTCCTCCATCTCTGCCTCCTCCACCTGTTCTGCCCATGCTGCACTCCTTTCTACCTCCTCCACCTGATCAGCTCTGCTGCTCCTTCCTTCTCCTTCCTCCTCTCTTTCCTGCTCCACAACTGGCTCACTCTTTTTATCAACCACTTTTTTTTTTTTCTCCCTCCACCTCATCAGTGATATTTACATTTCTTTCATTCACGCTGCATTCAGTGTCATTCACTCCTTCTCCTTCCTCTCCAGCTCCACCCGACACACTCTCCTCACTCACGCTCACATTCACAACTTCACCCGGTGTATTTACATTACTCACCCCGTGCTTGATGCTCTGCTGGTCGGTCACAGCAGCGCGTCTCCTCGGTAAAGCCCGAGGAGCGGCGATCGGCCGCTCGGACTGAGCCCCGGCCACCGCATCTCTCGGGAGCCCGGATCGCGAAGCCACCACCGGGGGGGGGACCCCCCAGGCGGAGGCCCGTGGTCCCAGCATCGGGGGAGCGGCGGCCATGGCAGCAGTGCCGCAGGACTCTGCGGAACCGGGCTGAGCCGACTCAGCCCGCAGCGGACAGGACTTCACCGTGTGTCCCTCCACACCACAGCCGAAGCATTTCATGCCAGCCGAGCTCGCAAAGACAACGTAGTCACAATCATTTACTCTCACACGGAACCTGAGGTTGAGTTCCTCATTCCGGTTGTTGAGTATCATAAATACTTGTCTTCTGAAACATATTGCGTGTTTCAGCAGCGTAGACTTAATTCCAGACAGGATTTCCTTATAGCCAGACACGACTTTTCCAAATCTGGAAAGCTACTTAGTTAAGAGCTCATCTGGAGCATAAGGAGGGACATTGGACAGGATCACCCGGACAGCAGGCTGGGACAGCGGCTGTACCTGGACGAACCTGTCCAGCACGGTAATTCCCGTCTCCACAACGGAGTTGGCCTTCTCCACCCGGTCCATAAAGATCACCACGGTGCCGTTCATCCGGGCTGCCGCCTTCCCGCTGCTGTACCCGACCTTCTCCCCCACAGCCAGAGCAATCTGTTCCACGCTGCAGGGGAAAGGTGTTGAGATGCGGATCCCGTGTTTGCGGGTGAGCTTCCTCAGGTCGGACGACATGGCCTCAGCCAGTTGCCGGCAAACACGGACCACGCAAACCCACCGAAACCCCCGAGAAAGAACGAAATATAACAAAAAGTGCTCTGTGACTATTAAACTATAGTGATTGTGGACATTAACAATAAAAAAATACTGTGGCTGCAGGTTTTTATGCATTTTATGGCAGAAAAAGACCTCTCCATCGATGCTGTGGTGGTTGGAATGGTCAACACCAACTTCAGTTTCATTGCCTCTGGAACAATCTCTTCAAGGTCATTTTCAACCAGGAAAGCCAGCGGTTGTTGAGGTGATTTGTTGTTGATCACCTGTGAGCTATATAGTCCGATGAGGTTGGCCTTTAGCCTCACAAAATCAAAATGCGAGGCTGTGCAGTTTTGCATAATCAAAGTGGGCTGACAGATCATCAAACTTTTGACAGTCAACTAAAGCCAGAAAATCAAGTTCTCGCAGGTTCTGGATTCATGCCCCCATTTGAAAGCTGATATTGTCCAGGATGCTGTAAAACAACTTTCGTCTGTCTCTGGGACCGGCTGCTTTCTGCGCGTGCTGCTGTCAATCAAGTTTATATCTTCGCACCACTCCTGAAAATGATCATGAAATGAGTCAAAAGACTTGCGCTGGTTGTTCAAGGCGTTCATGGTGTTGCTGACACCAAGGGAGCAGAATCCTATGTCCATCATCTTGGCCTGGAGAACACAGATCTATGCGTCTGTCTTTGTGAAAATCACGCTGTCCACCATGTGAAGAAAGCAGGTGGAACTTTAGATAATCAGAGACTGAATCCAGGGGCCATAGCAAGAGCTTGTTCATCCCATTCATTAGGAAAACTCCTTACGAAGCTCTGCATGGTGGAAAATGATGGTCTCACGCCATTTCACCACTTCATCAAACAGCTTGCTGCATTTTGTAGACTTGCTAAAATAAGCAGCAAGCCCCTCCACAGTCTCAAAAAACACTTTACACTCAGGGATCGTCTGTGCAGACTGAAAGGACGACGTTCAGTTTATGACTGTAGAAGTGAGATTGCTTTCGGGTTCTTTTCTCAGATTTTTGCCTGCACTCCATTTAGCTGTGATACTATAACTGACACGCCATTATACGTTTGCACTACCAACTTGTGTGCCCAGTTAAACCTGTCCAGTACACCAAACATGTAGTTAGTGTCATCACTAACATCATCGAAGCCCAAAAAAGCCTCCTTCACTTCACTGCCAGAGATGTACCTTGAACTAACAGAGTTGAGCCTTGTTTGTGATGTCTGTAGTTTCCTATACCTCCACAGCAACAAACTGAGCAGCACTCACTTTATCTTTAATGTCATCCCTCAGAACATCTGCAATAGCGTCAATCAAGTGATTCTGAATTCTGTTTGAGATGCCGGAAAACACTATTGATGACGCCAAGTGGGAGGCTAGATCTGCAAGGGCTCTCTAGCCGGTGCAACAGCTCAATGTAATTTCCCCAGTTTGAGGAACTTTCAATTTCATTGTTTACATGGAATGCTAGCTCTTATTTACCGAAGAATCACACAACATCAGTGGGACTTTCAAGGATCTCTCTGTTTTTTATTTACTTTCTCATTGCGCATGCGAACACCCAGCCATCATTGCTCCTCCAAAGCCAATTCTGCTGTGGACAAATGTTTTCAGAACAATCTGCCTCTGTATGTGGACCACTGATTTTTCATGTTTGGCTGTGGCACAGGGCAAGTTGTTCAAATCACAGTATCCCGTATTTGTCCAGACCTTGTTAGTGGTACAGCCAAACAGCAAAATTGGAAAGCAGAACAGCCGGCTCAGTGAGGTGCATCCACAAAGCCAATCCTTTCTTTTGTACCATTTGTAAAGAATATTTTCGTTGCTTCCCTGGTGATGCGCAGTTTCAGATGGATGATGAAGAACAGGCAGTGACTCGATGCAAAGGGTGTTTATGGAAAGCTGCAGCTGGAGCTCCACTCTCTATGGACATGTAGACACATCAGTGAGACACAGACGAAGACAAGACTCCTTCTGGTACCTCAATCTCCCCTTCTTAAGCTACTCCCCATCTAATCTCCACTTCTGCAAGGTCTGGTTTCGGCATCAGTGAAACACTTGGAAGTCCTCATAAACAATATGATAGATATCACAGCAGCTCCTCTGGAGTCATCGGAGTCCGCTAATCACTGATAGAGTGACACCACGCTGACAATAGAGCATAATATACAGGCAGAGGGCACACAGGAGTGAGAGGAGACCAGATAATATTCCTCAGATAACATTGTGCAAGGATGTCTCTGTATTAACAAGTCAGAAAACCTTAAGAGGCCTTAACTTTTTCCATAACACCATCCACTGTGAAAAGTATGAACAATTTTCTGAGTTTTTCCTTTGCTGGAGGACTGGTAGCTCAGGTGTTGGTCTCCCATCTTTTAAAAGCTGGCATTTTTCCTCAAAAGAAAGATGTTAGAATTTCTTTCTCTTCTCTAGCACTGTTATCCTGGCTGTTATCCCCCCAATTAGCTAGAGAGCGCAGCAGCACTGTATCAATTCACTAATGCACTGTGAACGTATGTATATCATTTAGCATAGCACGGTTACGTCCGCAGGCAGTGTAGCGATCTGCCTTTTTACGTAAACGATTTTCAAATAGAGGAATGCGCAAACACACCCACACACTGGATATGACCGGCAAAGGCAGAGCAGCAGTGTGCCTTCGGGAGAGGGTGTAGCCTTTAGAAGAGGGTGTGGGCTTCAGTAAGACAGCGCAGGAGTTAGTGACTTGTGCAGCCTCTCTGCCATACCAGAGGATAGCGGGGTTGAGTCATTCCTCATTTGGGCTATGAAAGCACAACATCCTGACACTTTCAAACCTATAGGTACTGTAGGCTGAAATTTTTTAAATGAATTGGAATTATTTTCTAATTAAAACAAATAATCAAAATTAATATTTCATTCATTTCAATTCAGCTTTGGGTACACACCACTTACCCTGCCTACCCTGACTGCATGTCACGTCATTTTCTGTACTATGTGACCCTAATACATAGCATTTACTCTGGCACCCATCAAATTGGGTGCCAGAGTGATGTAGTGTTAAGTAATCTAGCATTACCCAGTTTTCATCTTCACTCTGAGATCTTTTTATGTGAGTTGGTGTGTTCTCCCATAGTCTGCCTCTCTTTTTTGCCAGGTTTAAAAATGGTTCAAAAGTGTTCAATTGGTAAATTCTCTGTGGTTGAGCTCACACCAATTGATAAAGGTCAGCTAAAATATGTTCCATGGACTTCTGTCAGCACTTTCGGTGTCTCCTAGTCTTGTGTATGTGTGTACTTGTGACATTGTCTGTGTGTCACGTTCGTGTGGGTCTCCCCTCACATTTCCAATTAACTCTTCTCCTCACGTCATGGCCTCAATGTGTTTCACCTATGTCTCATCTCCTATGTCTGTGCCAGATCGTCTTCGTACTTCGTGTCCGACATCCAGCGTCTCTGTATCCCCCTTGTGTTCCCTTTTTCTGATATTTCGTACCTTTTGCTCATCTCCTGACCTTGGCTTGGATCTCCCCTCAGAAACCTTTGCTTACCACCTTGAAACTTAACTCTTTTGAACTTATCTCTGGTGTTCAAGTCTGCATTTGAGTCTCGTCCTGGTCTGTGACAGACTTCAGCTTAGATGAAGTGTCTATTGAGTGTGTATTGTCGCAGGTCGGCTCAGTGCTTATCTCAGGGAAACAGTTGGGCAGGTCCAAAATAAACTGAACATATCATCGTCAAAGAAAGGAGGAGGCAAATAAAGATGTAGAAAAAACAAAAATGAAAGGTAGATTTCACTTCACCGAGATGAATTAAGGCAAGTCTGACATGTGGAAACAATTGTCAGTTGTCATTGATAAGGAAGGCAGGAGCTTTGTTTGCTGCAATGCATGTGCTACAATCGACAAATTAATGCAACACACCAGGTCACTTTGTCAACTTGCTAATAGGACAAAGGAATTGTCCTCACTTACATAAAGAAACACATCTGAAAAATCTGTAAAGACACTTCAAATAGCAGGTTAGTGTTGTAACGATACCAAAATTTTGGGATCGATACCGATACCACCATGTAGTTCGATACTTTCAATACTTTTTGATACTTTTCCAAATAAAATGAAAACACAAAAAATGTCATTAGATACAGCCTGTCTTAAGTAGGACCAGCATCTTTAAATGGTATGTCATTTTGTAGTAATCTTTGTAACATTAAATGGCTCAAATAAAATATTTTCATATTATATTCTTTTATATTATTTATTATATTATATTTAGAATACTAATAATTAGAATAGCTTAATTTTTTTTCCAGAGCAATTTTTTCATGGGTATATAAGTTACCACCTGTCGTTCTTTGAACTCCTTAAGCAGGACTGGGTGCTTGTCCTTCAGGTGTTTAGCCAGGTTAGTAGTGTTTCCACGCTTGGCCAGACATGTTATTAAACACCGTTTGCACAGTGGCGCTTTGGTGTTAATGGAGACACCGTGCTCATTTGTTTTGAAGCCAAAGTACTTCCATATAGCACTTGGCGCACCTGTTTTTTCTACAAGTTACGGCCTTATGGCTGTATTAGCTCTCTCTCTCTCTCTCTCTCTCTCTCTTTCGCACTCTATATCTTTATACGGAGTTTCCATGGGTCGTTTGAGTCAGTTATGCATGTGCACTCTCAAACGCCATGTCATTTACGCATGCGCATCCGCTATTCTTTTCAAAGTACAAGTTGTGTGGGTCGAGTATGAAGCGCTTATCCAGTTGCGGATCTAGAGTCGGAGCGCGGCAGCGCTCGCTCACCCCATCTCGGAGAAACCAGAGTGCAAAAAAAAAAAGAAAAGAAACCGGAGCGACGTAAAAAAAAAAAAAAGATACAGGTACCAGCCGGGCCCAGTATAGTATCGTTTTAAAGGCGTCAGTACCACTATACCAATACAGTACCGGCATACCGAACAACCTTATAGCAGGTTTGTGCTTTGTTGACATTCTCCAATATGTCTGTATGGTTTTGAGCAAGTGAAGGCAGGAATAGGTACCAGGAGCAGGAGGGAACAGGATTTAAACACAGTCTGCAGGGCATCTATTGTGTTTTCAGCTGTGTGTTAAATCATGTTGGGGCCATTGTCTTGGTGCACGGTACACCCTGGAAGAGGTTGATAGTCCATCACAATGCCAACAGAGAGACAAAAATCTTTAATCAAGCTAATGGGCATGTCTTTTTATGGTGGAAAGAAATGTAACACCTACATAGAAACCACCGTGACAGCGCAAACAACTTCTCGGCTACTCGGTCAACCATTAAAATCCATTGTCCTCCAATTTAGTAGTATTTCAAATATTTTGTTTGGATCAGGGTCTCTCCTTTGAACTTTTGAGCATCTTCACCTTTAAAGGTTGCTGTATGCTTTTGAATACAGAAGTTTATTCCAATTTTGCTTTGGACGGTGAAAGAAATGCAGTCATTTGTGTGTTCTTTAAATTGATGAAGGAACAGAAAGATGTTGTTCACAATACGTTTATTGATAATTACCTTCAGGCAGAGTACATGGGTTACAGCGAGATCTCGGGCTCAACCCTCAGACCATCCGGAAGGACCAGACATCAATCCAATCCAATCCAATCCAATGTATTTATAAAGCACTATTAAAAACAACTCAGTTGACCAAAGTGCTGTACAACAATATAAAAATACAATTATAAATACAACAATACAGTGGCAGCACAGAATACACTTTGAGCAGAGTGAAAGAGCCCCGAGTCTCCAAAAACATTGGTTTTTAAGCATTTTCTTTCACCCCTCCCTTCACATATGATGTGCCACAAGTTGTTTTTACCGAAACTGAACACATCTCTATTGTTCTGTCCCGGGAAGATTTGTGATCTGATAATGGTACCAGGCCTTACCTCTTCCCGGCTTTAAACTAGCAACTTCTTGATTTACGACCTTCTCCAGCTGGTTTTCCTCGAAGACTTCCTAACTCCCCTTTTCCAGCATGGCGTTATCTGCCTGTGAACCAAGGTCAGTTGTCTGCTTATTCCTAAGACTCAATAGTTCAATTGTTCTGCCTCACACACCGAATGGTTCTTACATATATGGTCATGTTATTAACAGCTCTGAGCAGAAGAAATACAAACGGATTATACTGCCATGCAAACTAATGTGTTGATCACTCAGAACACTGGTTTCTTCCTTTAATCCCCCTTTTGACATCTGGTAAGACCTGATGTCAACACACAACAGTGGAGTAAAACAGTCAAAATCATCAGCATCCATATCAGTGAGAGGGGCATTGTCAGGGTCCTCCGCGTCTGGGGAAATTAACCCCTGACACTCAGCCATCTGATATGGGGGTGGCATTTTAGCTTCAATGGTAGTCACAATGAACCTATTACAAAGAGAGCGTATACATGGCACGCAGCAGCATCCACACGTGACCAAGATGCCCAAGAATACAGCCAGAGACGACAGTATAGCGACAGCTAGAGAGCGCCATTTTCCAAACCATTTATCCATCAAGTCACTGAACCACGGATCTACTCCGGAATATTCCTTCATCTCTGCAGAGGGAGGTAGCAGACAGTTGTTCATGGACTGCTGTTCCCAGATCCCTGGTCAGTGACTTGCAGTCAGGGGAGGCAGGTGAGACAGTGCCTCACCTGCCATCATGGAAAGAAAAAAAATGTAAAAAGAAAAAAATAATTAATTAAATTGTTATATGTATCCAGTGATTGTACTATAAAGTTATTTTCCATTTAACTTCACCAGTTTTAGATTATTCTTATTCAAATCGCTGAATTTTCACATTTACCGTTCAAATACTGAGAAGAGACTTGCGGTGAGGCAGCAGCCATCTGAGCCTCACCAGCCATGAACCTCACCGCACGTCACTGTCCCTGGTGTAATTGGCCAAACGTTGGACATTGTAATGAACGTAGTTGATGCGCTCAGTGTTCTTAAATGGCACCACAAAAGCGCCAGAGAAACTGTCTGTAACTTCATCGGCGAGTTTATAGTCAGGTGGGATGTTTCTGGGTTGTCCGATTGCATCAAAATAGACTGGGGAGGTGCAGGTGAATGACATGACCTCTCTTTTGTGTCGTTTTAGTTCTGTCAGAAAGAGATCCTTCAAAGATGACATAGTAGCGTCCTTTAACGGAACAATCTGTACTGGAGCAAGAAGTGAGATCAAGGTGCATCTACCAGACCAATTTATGGGCAGCCAACCATACAGCTGCCGGCCACCACAGTACCACCACACGTCCGCTCTGGAAACGGTCAATTGTGGAGCAGGATCAATATCTGAGACATTAACAAGTGTGTGACATTGGTTTAATGGTATTTTGCCCAATTTAGTCATTTTTTGGCTCGTAGTGTACCGGGAGTTACATGTAACATTGTAGGGCAGACGAGAGTCGAACAGTGGGGGTGTAGCTGTGGACGGAGTGACAGGGAGGACAGAATCTAGTGTGAAAGTGAAAACAGGTCAGATTTTACGAGCAATAAAACGAGGCATATGTGTGTGGTTGTGTCGGTGGTGACTTGGCACGTCACTTGGTGGAGAGCACTCCTTCTCTGTCTCGGGGTTGGAGGGGAGGTCTTGCACCTTTTCCCTCTTTTCGTCAGAGTAGGACGGATCAGGGTAGACCACCTGACGGTCAAGGGGACTCAGGGATTATTCTGCCCTGTGGTTGAGGGTCCCCCTTTTAGGTGTTGCGCACAGGAGCACAGGATGACCAGTGGAACCACGTGTTCCCTTTTCCGGCCAGACGCACGACGTGAGACGTTCTTTCCACGACTCGGAACGGTCCCGTCCACCTTTCTTTTGATGGCCTTCAACCAGACCTGGGTTGCGTGTTGGACGTCTGGCTGGTCTCCTGGCTGGGTCTGCTGGTCTCCGATCTGCCTGGCGAACCTGGAGTGCATACACTGTACAAGTTTATAGTAATGTCGATGAGCGATCTTACCTGTAGGTTGTAGGTGTGGTGGGGTGCTCACAGGTCCAGGAAACGGCCTTCCTGTTTGTAACTCACAAGGAGTGAACCCCGTTTGTGAGTTGATTGCCATTCGAACAGTCATTAGTGCGACAGGTAGTGCATCTGTCCACACCACACTCGAGTCTTTGCTCATTTTGGTGATTTTTTCTTTTAATGTGCGGTTCATTCTTTCCACCTTTCCTTGGGATTGTGGATGATAGACTGTACCGAATCTGTGTTTAAGTCCCAGTAGCTTTTGAACGTCCGGCAGGTCTTTGTTTTTGAAATGTGTACCATTGTCAGACCTGATGGCCTTTGGAAAACCAATGCCTTGATCACTGACCGGGAGTCTTCCTTTCTGCAGGGATAAGCCTCTGGCCATCCGGTGTATGCATCCACCAGGACGAGCAGGTACCTATATCCCCCAGATCTGACTCCCATGTCAGTAAAATCCATTACTACTTCCTGTCCTGGGAGCAGAGGAAATCTCTGCTTTCCCTGTCCCACCTTGATGGTGGGTCTGGTATTAAATTGTTGACATGTTTCACATTGACTCACTTGTTCCTCCACCATTCTGTTTAGGAAGGGGTGCCACCAGTTCTGTAACAACCTCTGGACTTCACTCTGGCCAACATGGCACGGCCCATGTGCTTCACTTATCAGATCCTTCAATAACCTGGCAGCTGGGACTGCACGTCCGTCCGGCCCTTGCCACATTCCCTGGTCCTTCACTGCACCTGCTTCTATCCACATTGTCTTCTCTTGTGGGGACGCTAGTTCTTGTTCTGTCTCTATCATACTTCTTTCCAGCACTTCCTTTGCTTTTCCACTTTCTTGGTTCACCATCATCATTTCACATCTATATCCACCTGCTTCCTTCGCTGCCCTGTCTGCTGCCTCGTTACCTTGAGCTACTGACGTGTGAGTTTTGTCATGACCTTTGCATTTTAGTACTGCCACCTGTCGTGGAGCGTGGAGTGCCTCTATTAACTCTCTTATTTTGTCTGAATGTTTGATGTCTCTTCCTGCTGTTGTTTTGAACCCAGCTCTCAACCACTCTGTTAGGTGTATATGAATGGTGTTGTGTACATACGCTGAATCAGTGTATATGTTGGTTTTCTTGTCCTGTGCTCTCCACAGAGCTCTTACTACTGCATGTAGCTCAGCTGCTTGAGCTGAGGGTTTGTCTTCGTCTGGTATTGTGGCTGCTTCTTCCACAATGAACGTGTCTCGAGTTGCTTCCCATTCATCTAACCGTACTACTGCATATGATGCTACGCGTCCTTTGTCAGGGTGTCTATAACAGCATCCATCAGTAAACAAAGTTAGGTCTGGGTCAGTCAGTGGTGAGTCTGAGAGTTCCTGTCTGAACTTAGTTTCGATCTCTGCTCGGTCCTCACATCGATGGGGTTCAGCTGCTCTCATGTCTTCTGCCATGTTTATTCCATCATGTGTGTAAGTTATGTGTGGTTGGAGTAAAAAATTTTCTACTCGTGTTTGTCTCTGCGCGGTCATGGTGAAGGCTGTGCTTGATATGTAGGTTACCAGATTGTGATGTGTTAAAATGGTGAGTGGGTGTTTCAGTACTATGTGTGCAGTTTTTTGAATCAGTTTGGCTAGTCCTGATGCATGTTTTGCACATGGTGCTGCTCGTTCTTCTGTTTGATCCAATAGTACTGAGCAATACATTAGTACTTTTCTACCATCCCCCTTTTTCTGAAAAAGCACAGCTGAAATGGACTGGGCTTTTTCAGAAACATCCATATAAAATGGAGCTTTATAATCTGGAACCGCCATGTCCGCAGCCTGAGAAAGCAACTGTTTTAAAAGAATAAATGCCTGAGAAGCAGCTGGAGTCCAGTCGAGAGGAGCATTTATGTTTCTCATGCCTTCTTCTTTTACCATGTCTCGCAAAGGGGCAGTGTGTTCAGCAAAATCTGGCACAAAATTACGACTGTAGTTGGCCAGACCTAGGAATGACAACATATCCTTTACAGTGTTGGGAAGAGGGAGATGGAGAATGGTGTCTCTGTGTGCAGAGGATAGACCCGTGCCCCTGTTTGAGATGAGACGGCCAAGAAAAGAGACTTGGGCTCATGTACACTGTTTCTGTCGTGGCACTTTGAACCCTGAAGAGTGGAGGTGTAGAAGTGTAGAGCGTGTGAATGATAAGCAAAGGTTGGCAGTTGGGGCGGCAATAAGGAGGTCATCTACATATTGTACCAACACAACTGAGTCCGGGACCGGGAGGGTGGAGAGGATGTCTTTTAAAGCAGCATTAAAAAGACCTGGGGAAAGAACGAAACCTTGGGGAAGTCTGGAGTACGTGTACTGCTGTCCCTGAAAGGTAAATGCAAAAATAGGTTGTAGCTTCTCCTGTAGTGGAATACAGAAAAAAGCATAAGCCAGATCAATACAGGAAAAATAATGGTGATGTGGCCCCAGTAATGCTCTAGCAGAATGGGGGTTAGGTATTGGGGCTGAGGCGGTGGATACAAGTTTATTTATGCCTCGTAGGTCATGGACCATACGGAACTTTCCTGTGCCTTTCTTTTCCACAGGGAGAATGGGTGTGTTCCATACTGAGTAAGAAATTGGGTATAGTACACCCGCTTGTGTCAGTCCCTGTATGGTTTCTGTTATGCCAACTTGCCCTGCCGGGGATGTGAGATACTGAGGAATGCGAAATGGTGACGATGTGTCAACCGAAAATGAGATGGGAGGTGCATTCCTGCATAGCCCAATGTCGGTGGGACCAGTGGACCAGAGGTCCAAAGGGAGGGAGTCTAGCATAGGTTTGGTCAGGTCATGGTCCTGCTTTTCACGTCCGTGATGTCTCTGTATTTGATGGTGTTGTAGGGTGCTCAGGGCGGAGTGTGTGTGCTGGATTTTATATGTGTATGTGGAAGGAGAGTACATGATACGTGAGATATTGGTACTGGCCCAGTCTGTGGCGTCATGTGCTTTCTTAACCATTGGTCCCAAATCCTTAGCCTGATGTGATGCAGCTACAGCCATGGTTATGTGAGGGAACGACTCCTCGTTCCTCATGTACCATTCTAGCTGTTCAGGTGTTAGATCTATACCAAAAGCGACCCCTTGAGGCCCAGCATATAGGGTGGAAACTATCAGCTGCCACGTGGTGCCACAGATGTCATGAAAAGCCTCCTGATATAGCAAATTGCCATCCTTATCATAGTATAGGGTGCAATGAAAAGGATCGACAGGGGGAAGGTAGGGATGTAGACCCTTGAGCCATGGCAGCCAGTCATAATAGAAGCGCATGGTTTCCGGCCAGCCATCTGTGTGTATTTCTGCCCAGTAAATGTCCGCCATTTGGCTGTGGTCATCCAACTGTTCTGGAAAAGGGAAAAGAGCCTGCATGGAGCCTTGATCTGCCTTACAATGAAATTGTCTCCCCTCAGGGAAGACCAGTGACAGTCCATCAACGGTACATTGGATGAGTGGCTTTGTGAGCAACAAGTCTCTTCCCAGTAGGGACACTGGGCAATGTGGAGCGAAAACAAACTGGTGCAGATGAACTTGTCCAGCGATGGTGACAGAGAGAGGTTCAGTGAACGGCAAAGTGGTTGGTTGTCCCGAGAAACCAGTGAGAGCGATGGATTTTGAAGACAGTTTCACTCCAGGAGGAAGGGTGTAGAGAGATGAGTACCTTGCTCCTGTGTCTACCATGAGTTCAGTCTTTGTACCGTTCACTAGTATTGGGAGGATGGGGTCAGCGAACACGTCATCCTCCGGGCCTCTCGGGCCCCGTCAGTACTGGGGATAGTTTCCCCAGCTTGGTTCAGAAGCTTGTCCTGGATTTGGCACCTGGTATGGAGCAGGCTGCTGTTGGAGTGGGGGGATCGGCTGGGCAGGTGGTGCGGCTCGGGGATGCCCTTGTGGGGGTCCCCATTGCAGTATTTGTGGGTCGTTGGGGCATTGTCATGAAAAATGACCAACTTGTCTGCACGTATAGCATGCGTTGTTAAGTGCCATGGTGCGGGGTCCAAAACGACCACCTCCACTCCTGTGTCCTGTGTTAAAACGGCCCCTTCCCCTGTTGGGAGGGTGCTGATTGGGCATTGACATCTGGGGGACCACGTACACAGGTGGGGGAGGTGCAGGCGGGGCCGTAGTAACCGGGGCCTGAACCTGAGTCTGCTTTTTACCAGTGTTTAATCTATTTTGGGCTTCTTGCAGCTGTAATTTGAGGAGGCGGACCTCTAGGCCCTTATCAGCCTCTCGTTCTTTCTTTTGTTGTGTTTGGTAAACCTGCATGTGACTGGACAGGTGAGAGTCCCAGCGGGGCTGAATAGCATCAGCTAAGTCAGGATTTGTTTTCATGGCATTTTTGACTGTGTCAGGGAGGTTTGCTAGTATAGCAGAGCGGAATGTGAACGTGTGCAAGTCAGAGGATCCTGGATCTACTCCTGTTACTGCTAGAAACTCACTCCTGCATCTTGAGAGAAACTCTGTCGTAGTCTCATCCTATTTGAGTGCAAAATGCATGTTGTGTAGCATGCCAGCCTGTACCGGGTACAAATCACGCATTGCCTGTCCCAGCATGGTTGACATTCTGCCATCGAAAGGGGTGTCTGGAGGGAGGCCTACAAGCTGGAGCAGGGCTGTCACTGTATGATAATCAGCAGTTGGCAGACATCCGGCCAGAACGGAAGTTACATCTCCAGTGGTGAGGGCCACGCTGGCTACTGCTTTACTGAGGGCCTGCATCCATTCTGCCCCCCCATTGGTGACAGGAGGGAGCCGTTCAATAATACACTTTATGTCTGTCAACGTATAGAGGTTGTATACTGGCTGTCCAGCGGGGCTCAGTGTCAGTGGCATTTGTTTGTGTTGTCTAGGTCTGAGGTTATATGCATCAGGGCATTGTCGGTCGAGTGGGTAGGGATCTTTAGGTCTGGCCCCGGCCCCTCGCGGGTCGTCTTCCTGTTCTTTGTCCTCTAGAGGCTCCCTGTCATCACTGTCTTCTGCTGAAACCCACCAGGCGCGTGGAGCTGATGATGGGGGTCGGGGGCCTAATCTTTTTTTATGAGCCTTCCTTTCCTTTTCTAACTTGGCCTCCAATGCATGAAATTGCAGTTTTCTTCTGTGTCTCCTCATATTCCTCCTCCCTTGGGAGAAATGAATCACTGGGTGTGCATGTCAGCCAGTCATCTGATGGGCATCCTCTAGGAGGGCTAGGTGACCGACTAGATGCTTTCAATTGTTGTTGCATTCTCTCCCATCCCATTCCCAGTCCCCCATCCACTCTCCTGTGAGGAGGTTCCTTAGAGGAATCTGCAGTGGAATGTATCTTGACAGTGGTGTGGCCTCTACTGCCCCCTCGAGTGTCTTTTTTCCGGTCACAATTCAGTGTTCCGCTTTTTATGTGGAGAGTAGGCAGTTGGAGTCGGGGCTCAGATAAACCTACTCCATCCATGCTTGTGTAAGGTGGATGCGCAGTAGGTAGTTGAGTGTGCAGTTTGGGGTTTTGGCCACTAGATGGCATGTTCAGAAAAGGGTTGGTCGGTGTACTGCAGCCCGAGTCTAAGCTTCCCTGTTTGACAGAGCTCCCTCCCTCTCGTTCGATCGTACCGCCCCCCTGAGTCTGGTCTCCTGCTGTTTCCTGTTTTCTCATTCTGTTTACATGAGCCAGAGAAGCAGCTTGTCCGACCGAGCAAACGCACCATCTCCAATTTTTATATTGTTCAATATATGTGTCGCGGTCCGTCTGTGTCGAGTAAATGCTGAGGTTTTTTGCTCATCTAATCTGTGTATCATTTTTACCAGGCAAGATTCAGCTGTGCACATTATTTCAAACAGATCGTGTTTTTCTTTGTCTCGTGGAAGGAGATTGTTCTTTAACATTTCTCCCCAATGTTTTTGGAGTTTAGTTTTATGACTGTCCTGTTTTTCTTTAGTTGGTTGTCCAGCTATGATTACATTTACTGCTTTTAGAAATTGTTGACCGACCGTCTGATCCTGCAGACTTTTTACTTGTAAATCGAACCATTCTGCTTCTCTATCGAATTCTCCGTCCATTTTAACTCAACGTATATGTTTGTAATTGTGTCTTTTTCTGTATATTATTGACAATCTGACTCCGGTACTGTCCACCCCTCTGGACAGATTTTCCACACGTACTGTTCAATGAAGGAATGTCTCGCACGGATGAATAAGTGGTTTTAGAGAGACAAGCTTCCACGTGTGTCGTAGTGACACACGCGGTCCCGCACGAGGCGTCTTTTCGCGAAACCACAGATTCTTTTAGACCTTTCACTTCCCAGTATAACCAACCATGAACGATTTTTGCCGTATGATTCTGTAGTACTTACAGTACTTTTCTTCCTTTCTTGACACTCGTATTAACAAATGCCGGACAGGAATACTTCGTATCTGACTACCATCTACACGGTGGACCTCGGCGGATCTCTTTTTTCGTTCTTGAATCGCATGGTCCGGCCACCACGTAACCAAAACAAACACAAAATTCACACAACAGTTTTATATTTATTCTACAATATTTCAATACTGCCCGTCGATCGGCCCCACAGGGAGAAAATTCTTGATCACGTCAGTTTTTAAAGTCAATGTCCTCTATGAGGAACAATCTCGATTACTTTCTTCAGAGTCAATTGGCCTATCCTGGGGGAACAATCTCCATCACTCTGGCATCAGAACCTCATTCTGGTATATTCCTTTAATATTTCAATCAGTATCTCTTGTATTTGCCTGCGTAATTAATTATTTTACAATTATAAAATACTTTATCAATTAAATTTTTTCCGTGGGATGACGGACCAGACTGTATCACAATTTTAAATTATTATTCTCACCAGTTATTTGAGGCGCGCCATGATACCAGTTCGGTCTGAGAGTCCTCACGTTGTTTCCAACACCAATCACGTCGGGGTCACCAAATTGAAGGAAAAGCAGTCAATAATGTGTTCTTTGAATTGATGAAGGAACAGAAATGATATTGATCACACTGGGTTTATTGATAATTACCTTCAGGCAGAATACATGGAATACAGCGAGATCTCTGTCTCAATCATCGGACTGTCCGGGAGGACCAGGCATCAGAGTGGAAGAGCCCCGAGATCCCAAAAACAGCAGTTTATATACAGTTTTTAGGGCGTCAGCCCTCTGCATGTGGTTTCACAAGGTACATATCCTTATTTTAATTTCACAGAATTGCAGATGTCACAGAGACGTTTATACTAGAACAATAGCATGTTGTTGTGCACAGCGCATAAGCTTCTCTATTGGAGACGCACCTCCATATAAAGGCATTTTCTTGTGACAGTTGCTGCAGCTGCATGAAAGAGCGGATCACCAGACAGGCACGTCTTGTACCGAAACTACTGACACCTGTGTCTGTGTTTATCAGACGTCTGCACTGAACTTTGTTTTCACCAGGCCTGAGCCTTATAGGAGCGTCATATATTCTTTAACGGTTTGGCAAGAGACATGAAGACAGACTTTGCAGCTATATTTTTTGTTATTGAACTTCTTTTATTTGCCAGACCTTCAAGGGCTTGGAGAAAGGTTTATTGTTTGGGTATAAATAAAGGTAATCTGGAGGTCGTAATAATTCAAGTGAGGTTGACAGATTCAGAGAGTATACAGTTTATTTCAGACTGTTGGATTGGGCAGCGATGACATTCACATTTCATTTTAGATTTCAGTGACCGTAACCGATCCAATAGTCAGAGGTTAGCAAAAGGCCTGAAAACATAGAACAAAGGCTTGCACTCATACACTTCTACTGACACACAGCAGAAATGAGAAGGGATTGGGTTTGATAGTTTGATTAACTCCTTTCCTCCATGCACACATTCAATTAAATGTTATTAAGCCTTCACACATCCCTGCAGGGCCGGGGTATTTAAATGGCTGAGAGCTCAATTAAGGGAAGGAATGGACGTCCGGGCTGCTCGTGTCTGACGAGATGTTTAACTCTATCCATCAGCTGCTCAAATAAAATCAGAGAAATACAAAGTGGGATTTTTTTATTTCGCCATTATAAATTCTGAAAAAATGCCTGATGTCTTCATTAGAATTGCTTCTCTGCTGCAGAAACATTCTAGTAATATTGCATAGGCTTTATATAGTGGTTTTCTGGACACTCAAAGACTCTTTACATTGCATTATTGATTCAGTGTCTTATCAAAGGACACTTCTGCATGTAGGCAGAGTTGGGAATTGAGCCTGCAACCTTCCAATTGGGACACAACCGATCTGCCAACCAAGCCATGCAGCTCCTGGTAAACCATATCTGATGGATGTTTATGTCTTACAAATAAGTGAGTCAGCAGAACTGGGATTTATGGTTAGTTAATAGCATTAAATTACTCTAAGTAATAGATTACTGAAAGTAATAAATCACTGGAAGTAATTTTATGACACATTTACTCACTAACAACTCCTAAAGGAATTGATTAATTACTTAAAGTTAATAAATTATCAAAAATAATTCATTAATGAAAAATTATTAATTTGAATAAATTTGTTATTTATACATTTACAATGAAAGGGGGCACCACCAGAGAATCTGAAAATAGCTAATTACCAAAATATCGGTCTCGTTAGAAAAAGTTTTTTTTTTTTTTTTTTTTTTTTTTTATTTAAACAGGGACAGTACATATTAATGAACATATAACATATGTAAATATGGCCGATTATAGCCATAGGTTAATTTCCATCGGTTGTCCCTGGACAGGCTGATGTAAAAAATGTCACACGTAACAGAAAGACAAGGCAAGTCACAGAACAATATACAACAGGATGACATACAAGACAAGGAATAGAGGGATCATTAAAAAAAAGACTAACTTCACATTTAAATGGAACACTGGGATCACAACTACTCTATCAAGGACATAGACAGGGCAAGGGAAAGAATGGGAAGACAGAAGACAGTGGAGGAAAAAGGACAGGGGAGGACTGAGGACAGGGGAAGACATGGGACAGGGGAAAGAAAAGACAAGCAGTTCACTTCCTACCTACTCAGTTCGTCAGTTAAAGGAGTGCTTACAGATCCAAGAAACCTACAGTTTGAGATTAGTCATTGTTACATCAATGGAATTCACTGTATCTAAATATGAGTTCTAAATTATTATAAGGTTACAATTTGTTGAGTTTCATTATCTTCTAAAAAGGAAATAACGTATTTAAAGTGCCACAGAGCATTGCAAATAGCCCTGGGGGTCTTTTACATACCTATGTAAAAGTAACCATTTTTTCATAATTAAAAAAAAAAGTATTTAAAGTGCTGCAGTGCATTGCACATAGCCCTAAGGTGCATTATAATAATAATAATAATTGAATCAATTATGTTCACAAGTCTGGGTTGTGCTGAGCCACTCCTTTAATTGCTTTTTGAAAGTGTTAAAGCTGGGGGATTCCCTCACTGTAGTTGGTAAACTGTTCCACTGGACACTGCCTTTGTAGGACAGGACATTTTGACCAAAGATAGTTTTCTCACAGGTCCTGACAGTCACCTCTGCTTTTGGCCCCAGTGGCCTAACCCTAACCCAAGGCAGTTGTTCTGTATTTAATGTAGTTATTCAGAGGTGGTGGCGCCAACCCATGTAAGCTCTTATGAATAAACAGGAATTTTTCAATTTTGTTAAACTTTCAAAGCTTAGTAAATTATATTTTGAAAGAATATTACAATGGTGGTATGTAGATGGTTTTTTGTCGAGAATTTTCAAAGCTTTTTTATTGAGCCTCTCAATTGGTTTTAGAATTGTTACACCTGTCAGAGACAGCTGGTTATACAGGAGCTTACATGGGAAGAGATCATACAGTGCAAAAACATCATAGCAGCTTGATCAGTCATTGACCTTCTTATTTGACTAAAGTTAGACACATTGTATTAAATTATTCTTTTTATCATTTTGACATGACTCTTGAAGGAGAGTGTAGAGTCTAAATATTTAAATTCCTTCACTAATTGCAATTCTTGATTTACAAAATACACATGGGAGTGGGCATTATTAGAGGTCTTTTTGGAAAAATCACACAGTTTTTTGTGTATTTAACTGGAGACAGGACCTGATGAGCCAATTTTGAATGTGAGTTAGGGCTGATGTGAGATTTTGAGCCTCAGAAGTTTTTGCACTTTTACAGATCACGTTGTCATTGGCATATAGTTGCATGTCCACACCCTTGCAAACATCTGGCAGGTCATTAATGAAGAGTGAAAAGAAAATGGGCCCCAGGATGGATCCTTGGCGTTCTCCGAGTGGACAATCCAAACAGGATCTCACTCCATTGACAACGGTGGCTTGTTTTCTGTTTGATAAATATGATGCCATCCATTTTAAGGATTTGTCAGAAAATTTAAAGATTGCAATTTTGCCAGGAGTATACTATGATTCACGACATCAAGTGATTTTCTCAAGTCTAAGAATAAGAAAACTGCTCCTACATAATTATTTTTATCCAAACTAGTTTTAACTTTTTCGACAGACATTGTTATGGCAGATTCAGTTGAATGATGTGCACGAAAGCCAAATTGCATGGGATGCAGAGCGGTTTGGCCACACATTAAATTTTCAGTTAACTGCTTTGCAACCCATTTCTCGAGGACCTTTGAAAATACTGGCAGTATGCTAATTGGTCTATAATTATTCATATCACTTTTATCGCTTGCCTTAAAATAGAGGCAACTGTGGCCACTTTCCAAGTATATGGTACAATGGAGTGCTTAACAGACAAATTAATTAAATGGGTAATTGGATATGCCAGGGCCTTTTTATGAGTTTTAAGGAGTTCAACAACCAATGATTATCTTTAGCGTTGGAGTTTTACATAGTATTTATGATCTTCACAACATCTGCATCAGAAATTAGTTTTAATTTAAGAGTTTGACTGTTTGCTTCAGTGTCATAAGATATTGCTTTGACATATGCAGCTATTTCTTCAACAGAGCGTAGGAATGATGAGTTCAGCTCTTGTGCTAGTATAGCAGGATCATTCATTAGCTGATTGTTAATTTTCAATTCCAAGTCATTTATACCTGTCTTTTCTGCCTCACTAGAAGTTTTTTAATATTCTGCCAGATTTGTTTTCCATTTCCATTGGCATTTTCCATAATGTTAATTAAAAAAATTGCTTTTGCTTAATATTAATATTAGTCAATATTTCTGTGTAAAATATAACAATCTTAAATAAAAGGAAAGGTGTGAGATCTGAGCCCAGACTGTTACAAACCAGCGAATGTCAGCAATAAATACAATACAATCTCCTGGAATGGTTCAATTCAGCTAATTAATAAATTAAATTATTAATTATTACTAATTATTAATAAAAATTTACTAATTCACAAATAATTCAGAAATCATTCCAGAAATAAACACATCTAAGTATCAAATGTCATCTACTAAACAGCAACACTATGTGAAAAGTGTGTGCGTGGGTGGGTGTAATGACCTCAAACGTCCACCAGGTGGAGGCAGACTTCAGGGGGCTCAGTGTGATGAGGGCGTATGGGTGTAATGACCTTGAAAGTCCACCAGGTTGAGGCAGACGTTGGAGGTTCAGGGTGATGACTGTGGCGGCCGCGAGAGGGAGGCTGGTGATGCAATGACTCGACAGTCCACCGGGCAGCGGTACACTGAGAGACTGCAGTGACCCACGCATCCACTAAAGACGTTTGACTTGCTCTTTCTGGGAGTGTGGCAATTACTTAGCGACCAAATAAACAAGCGAACCATCGCGTGCGCGGGGTGGGGTCTCACAGAACCAAAATAGCGGCACAGTTTCACCGAAGCAGAGCCACTGTGGGCCGCAACGGGGACGTTTCCCAAGGTCACGTGACAACCAGACAGCTTTGTTGACCCTGTTCTGAATGCCGGAGATTTAAGTGGATTCCGGAACATGCAGTTACAACTTTGGTGCAACTTTGGCGCAGTTTAACAAGCACAAAATAAAACACACAGCAATATTAGCTTCAGGCTAATTTAACAACGCTGCCCAATAACAAGCTCTTTTACTGTTAGTCCGTGGCTTGTTCAGCTCCGAGTAGTCCTGTGTTTTCCGTGAGGCTGGTCCTTACCGGGTCTGGATTCGGCGTCCCAAATCCAGAAAAGGTGGAACGCTGTGCAGCAGTGCGGCGAGATGCTGGCTTACATCCCACCGGTAAAAAAAAAAAAAAGAAAAGAAAAACAGAAAAAGTATTCCAAACTGTGTTCTGCTCGTCCAGCGGGCTGAACCTTGGTTTGGTTCTGTGGGTCTAGTCTGTGCTCTCTTTTCCTTCCTGATGCAGCAGAGACGTGTGTGTCTCTCGGCTCTCGGGTAGAAGAGGCAGTGAGCGGTGGTTGGAATGTGGTTTCATGCAAGTTTGGATTTGGGACACCTGTCGACCAAATGATTGGCTGGAAGCGAGAAACTCTGCATTCACTGCTGAGTTTCAAACCTGGGTATTCCGGCCCTCCTTAGGGTCCCAGCCTTGCTCCCTTTTATGGCTGTCCCATTGTTCCTGGTGTTTCTCTTCTTAGTCTCTCTCCCTCTGGGGGAGAGGAACTGCATGAAGGTGTTCAATGAAATTATGAGCCCAACAGCAGTTATATAAGTTATGTCTCAAAACTAAGTTCAAGCTATTTTAAAAAAAATATTAAAAGTGTATCATATATTTGAGAAATATTTTTCAAAAAAAACACTTTTAATGGGCCTCCAATATACTCAAAGTTAAGCTCACACTATGAGCAGTGGGAGAAAAAAATAGCAGCGTGTCAAGCTAAAGAGAAAGACACATTGGTCATATAGAAAAAAAAGTACACCAAGAGAGATACATAGAATACAAACTGTTAAACCTGAAGTGGAAGTAGTCCACTGAACAAACTCAAGTAAAACTCAACCAGTTTATCCTCAGAGAAAAGGAACTCAGAAGATAGCAAAGAAATTCTATTTCACATATGGTGTGTTATGATGTTCCTTTAACTTTTTATGTACTTGTACATAATAATTATATTATAATTTGTATTTGTAATTTTGTAAGCCGTAAATCTATCAACTGTGTCTCAGTTGGTAAAGTGGTTGTCTCTAAATTGGAAGTTTGCAGGTTTGATTGCCCATGTCCAAGTGTTCTTGAGGAAGATGCTGAACTCCTTCTCTTGCATGGCAGCCGCCTCCATTGTTGTGTGTGAGAATGTGATTAACAGTGTGAAGTGCTCTGGGGACCACTCAAGCACTTTGTACAGTGTGTAGTGGGGGAGCCGCCTAAGTTTAGAATTGTAGAAATTTGGAGTCTCTCAAGGAAAAGGTTGGAAATCATTGGTCTCGAGCAGGGGTCTCAAACTCAATTTACCTGGGGTCCGCTGGAGGCAGAGTCTGGCTGAGGCTGTGGGCCACATCTGGGATTCCACAAAAAAAGTTGTACAAAAAAATCCTCAAATGTCATTATTAACAGTTTTAATGATTTCTTCTGAACATGAAGTGTCCTGAACATGAATGGAACATTGAATGGAGATCATGAACGGCTTTTTTCAACATGGTTTCTCTTGCCTACTCCTTGCTGCCAGAAACCTGGCAGCGCGTCCCTCTGCTCCGGCTCTTTGAGTCTCTGTCCCACTGGAGTACATCCATGAGCATGGTGGGCCTGATGGTATGGAAAGGCAAAGCGCACCCAGACCAACTGTGTTGGTCCCACGACAGAGAGTGTGGTAAAATGTAGGCGGAGTTGTGAACAACGCAAATAACAGCCGTCTGTCAGAAGACCGCAGAGCTGTTGAGCTCCACATATCATTAAATCCAGTCAACAAAACCACCAGTGTGTGCAAAACGGTGTATATGATGTGCGGAGGAAGATGCTTCATGCTGATGCTCACAGCCACAGAGAGTGGCAAATACTCTCCTAACTCTAAATAATAGTGATTTTTCACAGCAACTAAATGACATTGAACGCCACACCACTCACACTCATGGTTCTAAAAACCCTCATCTCCCGCATATATCCGCCATTTTAATAATATGTAGCATCACAGAGCTGATCGCTGCAATGCGTTATGGGAGTTTCTGTTTGTCGTGTTCTAGATGTAATTATTGGGGGTTATATTAGGTTTGTAGTGTTGGTAATGGTTGTATTGTGTTGTGTTTTTGTTGCTTAGTTCATGTAGTTAGTTAATTCATCTAGTTTAGTTTAGTTAATTAATTGTAAATTGGCAACCGCGAGTGAGGGGGTTTTGAGTGTAGTGTGGTCCTGCCATGGCATTCCTGTTAGTTTCACTGTTGAAATAGAAGCTTATGCTATTTACATCAAGCATAAAAGATCAACTCAACTTTGTGAGTTCTACTATTACATGGCTTGCTACAAATTAAAAGATGTTGGGAGTAAGTTTCACTCTATTTCCTCCAAAAAAAAGCACTTAGCTTAATGTGTTTTAAGCTCCTGGTTCAGACTTGGTTGATAAATTCCACTACATCAGACTTTATATCGTCAAACTTCAGACATTTGCTGCAACCAGGAGCAGTTGTCTTTATTTTTGTGCTCAAAAGTACCAGGGTGGTGAGTTCAATAAAGGTGACTGCTGCCTGGCTGTTCAATACAAGCTGCGTGTGTGTGTGTGGAGTGCGGGCCACACTAATATTATAATTTCATATCAAGGTGGGGGCTGCTAGTTTGAGACCCCTGGTCTAGAGGTTAAAGAAGCAGACTTGGGATAGGGAGTTTGCTCATTCAAATCCCAGACAAAACTTGTCTCCATAGTGTCACCAGGGTCCCTGAGCAAGACACCTCACCACCATCCTGGAGCACCTCAATGTGGCTGCTTGCAGCATCCGAGAAAATACGATGGGTAAATGCAGAAAAAGGAATTACAATTAGTTTAGTTTTTAGTTGTGCACACAGGTGCTCATTTAGGCTTCTATCTTGTTAATTTTGAGATCCAAAAGAGACATTGAAATTTCTGTTTTGTTCAAGTCATCTCTGAACATTTTTGTAGTGTGCCAATTGAACTGCACTGTGAAGTTCCTCTCCTTAAGTTCACTTCATCTTCATGATGCATTTTTTGGCGCATTTTATGACTTTACGGTCTTCGCAGTCTTTACACCATTGCAAAGATACTAAATCTAATCCTTCAAATCAATAATGCTGAAAAAGCATGTAACATCGCTCCTGCGTGAGCCTTGCAGCTCCTTAACATGCAGGAAGACGGCCTTCCGACAGTTTAACATGCACCTGAAATCAAAGCTCTCAACTATGAAGCTGCGTTTTAACTTTACGGCTTATTTGTTTTCAGAAATACAGCTGCTAATGTTCACCATTCATCCTTGGTCACTGAAATGTTACAAATGATTAACCTATTTTAATAAGTTGTCTAAATGTTTTTAGTCCAACTTTTTATTAATTAATTTTTTTCTTACTCAGCTGCGATTTTAAACTGTGTTTTTTGTTGTGGAACAATACATCAATATTCAGCCTTGGTCACTGAAATGTTACAAATAATTCACTTAACAACATGCTTTTTTTACTTTTTTTTTTACTTCCCCCAACCACGATTTTTAAATCATCTAAAATCGTCGGAATCGGGGAATCGTCTGTCTGGGAATCATCTATCTGGGGAAAAAAGCACTGTTGTCTCGCTAGGAATTGTTTATCTGGGATGACACCCTCGGATTACACATTACCAGAAACTATTTCAATACTACAAATACTGTAAGTCATATGGAGTTAGTTTTTTTTTTTTTGCTCTATCTCAACCTCAACATTATGTAATGCTTTTGTCTCACTCACCACAGTTCGTCCTTGTAGAGTATGTAATAAGATTAGTGCAGTATGAGACATGTGTATTGCAGTTTAATGTCAGCCTGGTGGAACCATCAACCTCATGTATAGTATTTAATCCTAAACAATTGATGCTCATATATTACTGAATGTTTTGGAGACTCAGGCACTCAAAAGAAGTGAGAAAGGGCAACAATAACATCAATCCTGTGACACAACTTATACACATATTGTGTGCAACTGTGGGTAAAGGGTCATTTCAAACACGATTACAAGATTCTAAAATGCTTTGAGTCAGAAACTGATCCTGTTGGAGAGAAAAAAACGTGAATCCAGATTTTCAGCTGTTGTCAAAGCTTTTCAATAACTGTGTGACCTGTGTGAAGTGGCCAATTGCACTTGGGTACAGACTTTTCAGTGGCAAATCTTATAACTTGGACATTTCTGTGCATTCTGCTCATTGAAATGGCACAGCTGGATGGTAAATCTTGTAACCTGGATGGTTTAGCTTAATTATTCTACAGTGAGAAGAAGCATCTTCATACACAAAGAAAGAAATTCTCCAGTGGCAGCACATTAGCATTCATTTGAAGATCAAACTGTATTAGTTGGCCTGAACCTTAGTTTACAAAACTATTTCTTTGGCATAATTTTGAGGCATAGCTTTTCTTTTAAAATGTACAGTATATGTGTATGTATTTCTTTCCTTGTTAAAGCCTAATCAGTCTTTGAAAAAGCCTGAGAGATGGATTTCCTGTCATCATGTTGGTGGTTGGTGCTGCTGTGTCCTAATTTGAGGTGAACCAAAAAAAAACATAAGAAAATGGCATTTCCAACAATCATACATCTGAAATATGTGCCTATACAATCAAATACACTTGCTGGAAGCTATAGATCAGCTCCGTGTTAAGATAGAAATTCACATATCAAATATAGAGGATGTTCACTGCATATGATTTTGACCAGCAGCTTGTGTCTGAAAATTGATTTTATCAAATGGGATCATTTCAAGCATGATTCAAAACTAGAAACTCTGTTGCCCTTCCAAACTACTCCCAGGAAAAAGAAGCCTGGTAACTGGAAGCTCTGCTTACCGTTGGGCGTCCGTAAACTTGAGTAATCTGCAGCCAGCCAGTACTCGGCTCTCTAGGATTTAACAGAGCTTGATTGTTAAGAGTTGTGTGTACAAAGAGAAAGGTTTAATTCTGCTCTGGATTTTACTGGAAGTCGAAGAAGAGATCTTGGAATTTGGCATTTTACAATTTTACAGATAAATAGGTGGGAGTTCTATCTAGAATGGAATTTTTTTTTATCTTCCAGTAATGTGTAGTGTAAACAGGACTTGATGCAACAAATATGAATCTCACCAGCATAGTGGTTTTCCCTTATTTGCAGTTAGATGTTATCTGATTCTGTAGAGAGACAATTGTTCAACTGTGCGATTTTTTCCGAGATGGCTTCGTGAATATACTGGCATGTTAAAAAACAAGACGCAATTAAGATGCAATTATGTCTCTTTATGGTCTATTTCAGGCAACAGACATTACATAACTAGTGCTGCAGGTTTTGGTTCAACTTAAGGTTGTTGTGACACACTGATGATAATTATTTACAAAAGTCAAGTCATGAATTGACAAATACATCCAATTGTTTATAGTGTGACCATTTCATTTCGTTGTGACTTCACTGGATTTTACACATTTTTAAAAACAGTAGTGTTTTGGCTTTCTGGTTGCCAAGGTTCCTCACAGTGCTTCTGGAGTCCAAAGTAATAACATCAAGAGTAACTGTGCTATCAATAACTCAGTTTTTGGTATATTTCCTAATAACTGTCAAATTTTTGTCTGAATTTAGAACTAAAACTCACAAGTCACTCAGTCCATTCAGGCTTCATTGGAGTGGGACATTTTGTGACAGGTTGCTATTGTGTCCGTGTCAGTGGCATTGCCTTGCAACCGTAAGCTGCCACACGGAACACACACACAGAGACACACACACAAATGCACAGTAAACACATGGCTGAGGCTCAGTGGAGCTGCTGGGGATCAATGAGCACCCTATGGCTCAGTTGGTAGAGCTTCATCTTCCTCAAGCTGATCCTGTCCATGTGTCAAAGAGTGACACCTCATGAGACACTTGATGTGTCTTATGGTAAGACCCTGAATATCATATTTATTCCAATGGAGAGTTGAGGAACGTGCAAAGCGGTCTCAATTGATTTGTGTGTGTGTGTGTGGAAGTAACCTACAGTTTAAAGTGCTTTGAGACTATTTAGGCAGTGAAACTAATGAAGCCATTTATCATTACCACCCAAGATGGTTGAATTGAAGTTGTCTTGTGTCCTTAGCATTGTTAAACCTTTAATCTATTTTGTTGTTGTATAGATACATCAGTGGATGCTCTGGGACACGTCATCAGTGATGTTTCCTGAAATCATTGGGTGTTTCAGGTCTCTCAACCTCAGACACCCTCCTTCAGGTGACCCAGTTGGTACTGATCAGACCCAGACTTGTGTCCCAGTAGCATTGGCCCACTTCCCGGACCTTTTGATCCAGATGCACCTAGCTATCTCTGCAGCGTCAATGCTGGATCTGATGGCCCTCTTCTTCTCCTCCTGTGATGCCAAGCATGAAGTAAGTTTTGCAGAGGGAGCGGGCTGCAAAGCCTCAACATCCCACCTCTATTGGCTCACAGCAGTATTTCCAGCTTCTCCTCCGGCATTCCTCAGTGAGCTTGTGGTATTTGAGCCGTTTGCGCTCATTGGCTTCTTCTCTGCAGTCCTCCCAGAGGACTGTTAATTCCAGTAGGAGGACTTGTTTAGAGGAGGCAGATGTCAGCGCCATGTCTGGTCTCAAAGAAGTTGATGTTATGTGCTCTGGGAACTTGAGCGTCTACCCAAGTCGACTCGTGGTTCCCAGTCTTATGCTGATGAGAGAAGGCCAGCTGTTGGTGTTGGTTGTGGCCATGGCTTCTCTCCAGCTTTCAGGAAAGGTGTTATTCGGAGGCTGCAGATATGTTTGGTGTTAGCCACTGCAGTAGAGATGGTCTCGGCTACTGTCTTCAGCACCTGGTCATGGCACCAGCGGTAGCGGCCTTGAGCAACGGCTGCTGGACAGCTGCTCAGGATGTGCTCCAGTGTGCCCCTTCCTGAACAGAGAGCGCATGTTTGAAGGTCATTTTATCCCCAAACGTGCAGGTTGGCTGGACTGAATAACACATCATATACCGGTTGGATGATGAACTTCATCCGCTGTGGCTCTGCCTTCCAGATGTCATTCCAAGTCAGTGTCCTCTCCAGTGCTCCTTCCCACCTTGTTGAGGCTCCCTACTGCTGCAAGCTCACCATCCTGCTAGTCCGCATCTCCTCCACACCTGCCCGCACCTCCTCCAGGACAAGATGATTTCTGTCCTTACCTTGGGCCAGGTTACACCGTGGCTGTGGGATGGCTCCAATCCCTGCTCACCCGACAGCTACTGTGCCCAAAAGCACCTTTTGTCTTAGTCCTCCGGTACTCAGCCAACTCCAGATGATAGTAGCTTGGACTGATGTTGTGTCTCTCAGGCTGCAGTACCATATACCATATCATACAAATACCATACCTCGGCCAGTGACTGATTTCTCAGTGATGGATGGTATCATCACGCCGTCCACACAGAAGCGAAACTCATTTTCCCTCTCTTTAGGACCATGGATCTGGATTTTGTTGGTTTAAAGCTCATCCTAGCCCCACGGATTAGCTTTCCCAGGCCCTGAAGGATCCACCGGCACCCAGGTACTGATTTTGTGGTGACGGTCAGGTCATCCATGAAGGCTTTAATGGGGGGCTGCCTGATTCCAGACTTGGACAGAGGGCCTCTGCACTCTTTCAGCTGCTTTCACCGACATATTCAAGCGAGAGCGAACAGGATAATGGAGATTGTGCAGTCAGTTATGATCCCTTTCTCTAGCCGGTGCCAGTCTGATGTTATACTCCCTGATGTCACGCTCATCCTGACATTCCCATAGTAATTCAGGCCAGTGGTGGCTTCTCCTCCTCAGAGGCTACTTTGAACTGTTTTGCCAACATCCATAGCTCTTTCTGTATTTGATGGATCTTGTCTGTCCTCCGGTTGTTTGTGGAAGTGGGCTTGCTGGACCAAGCATCCTCAACTCCAAATCTCTCAGCCCCAAAGCTTGTGATGATGGTGGTCAGATTCTTAAATTGGCCTTCAATGTCTCCCTTTGCTGTTGAGTTGATGATTTTAGATGTATCTTCATCAAACTGATGCCATAGGCCCTGCTGCTTTGCTTGAAGCCACTTGATCCGATGGTTTTGGACTACTCTGCTGGGAGTTGGATTGCTGTGCTCTGTGGGTTGTGCCGACTCCAAGCATTTCACCCGGCCCTGATGGACTTTAAGTCCTGGATTGTTTTTGCAAACCGTGCCTCAGATGTATCTGCTCGTCGTGGTTGCTTGTACATTTTCCAAGGTCCATCCAAATAAACAGAACAGTTGCTAAAAACACCAAAACTCGCTGACTAAGTCTTGATGTGATCAATTTATACAATATAGACTATGGCTGCACCGATACCACTTTTTTAAAGGATGAGTACAAGTACGAATACTAACCTTTTGCTGGTTGCCGATACCAAGTACAGACACGGATACTTATCAAATGTCATAAAGCCTAATTCTTACTCCATACGCAAACATTATGAGAAGGCTATGTGTTGCCATGAACCACCTCCACACAGCCTCTGCGCCCACGTGACGTTTACCTCCAACAGCCTTGAAGGCTCCAATATACTACTGCATCTACAGTTAACATAGCACAGTGTGTACCATCTATCTATGCACTGCAATTTGCGTACTGTAGACTGAGGCACCGAGCTCGCTGTTATTGAGTATATCGGTCATATTGTAATCATGTTTAACATGGAGCATCACTGCTGTGTGAGCACTGAAACTCTTTAGCATGTAGCATGTAGCATGTAGCACAACTCAGAATAAAATCCTCCTGATCCACTAAGCAGTTAAACTACTGAGCGACATCGGGCTAACTCTGCTGGTCTGAATGTCTCTGCTGAAAAGTTGCCGATGTTATGATATAGTTTCCTTTTTACCAACTAAGTAGTGAAGGATATTATCACCTGACGTTTCAACTGTCTTCGCAGTCTCCCTCAGAGTGTCATCTGACGTCTGTTGATGTATCAGTCTTTAACAGGTGACCGGCCTGACATAGTTCTGTCAGAATCTGTCAGGCCGGCCGTTAGATGGTCTCCCCTGGTGGACGTCCGAGGTCATTACACACACACACACACACACACACACACACACACACACACACACACACACACACACACACACACACACACACACACACACACACACACACACACACACACACACACACACACACAAACGTTGCCAAAAGACTGCTTCCATCTTGCTTCCACTTGCAGGGGACACAAAGCCTGTGACGTAAGCACATTGTGTCAGGCTAAAAGGAGTCAGTATGAACTTTAAATTTAATTAATTGAGGCTTAGAGGCGGCAGAAATGTCTTTATCATTTTTTTGAAATCAAGGTACTCGAGGTATATACACTGATATATAAAATGTACAATAGCTATAACTGCAGTCATTTTATTGATTGCAGGTATTTGTGTAGGTGAGTTGTCACACAGAAAAAGTTTGTGTTTGACAGTAGCGGTGTGCTGTTCTGAAATCTCACTGCTGATTTTGACTTGTCGCCTCTGCAAAGCCTACCTTCAAGGGATTAGTACATCTTGGTACTGACAAATATGCAAAACCTAAATAGCCACTAAAAGACTGTGACATGATCACAGAGGGCCATTGTTGTCTACTGTAGGACCAGGTCTAAGGTTTCTATTGCATAGTAATGGAAGTTGACAATGAGCACTTTAATTTAGATGGGATTAGCTTTTCTAGTGATTCCATTATTTGTGTTGATGATCTTGTGGGTTTGTTCCTCACGACCATAAATGAGAATAGACATATAGTATAGACTGTCTGATTAACCAGAAAACCTCTATGGCAGAGGGGTTATAGAAGAGAGCTTGTCATTGGATAATCACTGGCTAAAATCCCTGGATTTAAGTGGGGAATGTGAAAGTCACCATCCACCACTACTTGACCTCCAACCGCTCCTGAATTCATTAGTTCAGGACGTCTTTGAAGAAGACAGGTGAAACAGATGAAATGTCCCACCAAGGAGATGACTTGAGTGAAGTTCCTACACCCATCAAGCAAAAACGCAGAACATTGCGTTGCGTTTTAGGGGCTCGTTTACACGACAACTGTGCTCAGAGCCACTGAAAATGCAACTTTCTGGAAACAGCTTCCAAGGTGGAATGTTTTTCAACTCTGTCTCTGTGTAAACAGGGGCAAACGCAACTTTTTGAGAAGGCTCAAGCTCATTTCAGAGACTGGTGCATGCTGACAGAGGCGTGGCTGCCATTTTGTGCCAACGGCCCCTCCGACCACCACCAACATTCATGCACCATTCATACCCATTCATACAAGGCAATGTGGGTAAAGTGCCTTGCCCAAGGACACAACGACAATGACTTTGATAGAGTGGGATTCTAACCACCAACCCTCCGGTTATTGGACTACTGAGTATTTGTGATTGGAATGGTTTGGTGTGAGCATGTGTGGGAGAGTTTCTTTAGGGCTGCCAGCCAGATCTCTCTTCTGACATAAGATATTTGTTTTTCATCAAGTCTTTAAGTTTTTCTCTTTTAATTGATTTTTTTTAGTCCCCAGTTATAACCATCAAATCCTGGGCATTCTGCCTCATGTAAGTCAAACAACACGAGTGCTTTTTCAGTTCTGAAAAAAAATGTTGACATTCAACATTCGCTGCTCTAACCTTGGTGTTCTTGTTATATTTGCTCTTTTTTCATTGTTTTGTCCCCGGCAACACATCATGTCAGGTTCTAAACTCTCTCTCTCTCTCTCTCTCTCTCTCTCTCTCTCTCTCTCTCTCTCTCTCGGTGCATGCTGGGAGTGCGGAAGGGCTGGGAGCGTGTGTGAGCGGGGAGCGTTTGTCACGCTTTTTTCTGTATTTTTTCTTGTTAATGTCCACAATCACTATAGTTTAATAATCACAGAGCACTTTTTGTTTTATTTTCATTCTTTCTCGGGGGTTTCGGTGGGTTTGCGTGGTCCGTGTTTGCTGGCGACTGGCTGAGGCCATGTCGTCCGAGCTGGGGAAGCTCACCCGCAAACACGGGATCCGCATCTCGACACCTTTCCCCTGCAGCGTGGAGCAGGTTGCTCTGGCTGTGGGGGAGAAGGTCGGGTACAGCAGCGTGAAGGCGGCGGCCCGGATGAACGGCGCCGTGGTGATCTTTTTGGACCGGGTGGAGAAGGCCAACTCTGTTGTGGAGACGGGAATCACCGTGCTGGACAGGTTCGTCCAGGTGCAGCCGCTGTCCCAGCCTGCTGTCCGGGTGATCCTGTCCAACGTCCCTCCTTATGCTCCAGATGAGCTCTTAATTAAGGAGCTTTCCAGATTTGGAAAAGTCGTGTCTGGCTATAAGGAAATCCTGTCTGGAATTAAGTCTCTGCTGCTGAAACACGCGATATGTTTCAGAAGACAAGTCTTTATGATACTCAATAACCGGAATGAGCAACTCAACCTCAGGTTCCGTGTCAGAGTAAATGATTATGACTACGTTGTCTTCGCGAGCTCAGCTGGCATGAAATGCTTCAGCTGTAGTGAGGAGGGACACACGGTGAAGTCCTGTCCGCTGAGCCGACTCAGCCCGGCTCCGCGGCGCTGCTGCCACGGCCGCCGCTGCCCCGATGCCGGGGCCGCGGGCCTCCGCCTGGGGGGGGGGGGCCTGGTGGTGGCTCCGCGGTCCGGGCTCCCAGGAGACGCAATGGCCGGGGCTCAGTCCGAGCGGCCGATCGCCGCTCCTCGGGCTTTACCGAGGAAACGCGCTGCTGTGACCGACCAGGAGAGCATCATAGTAAGTAATGTGAGTAATGTAAATACACCGGGTGAAGGTGTGAATGTGAGCGTGAGTGAGGAGAGTGTGTCGGGTGGAGCTGGGGAGGAAGGAGAAGGAGTGAATGACACTGAATGCAGCGTGAATAAAAGAAATGTAAATATCACTGGTGAGGTGGAGGGAGAAAAAAGAAAAAAAGAAAAAAAAGTGGTTGATAAAAAGAGTGAGCCAGTTGTGGAGCAGGAGAGAGCAGAACAGGTGGAGAAGGCAGGAAGGAGCAGCAAGGTAGAACAGGTGGAGGAGGCAGAGATGGAAGAAGAAAAAATTGAAAAAAATAAACCTGCAAAAAGGAGGAGGAAGAGAAAAAACAGTGAAACAAAGAAAATCTGTGGGGAGAATCGGGTGTCAGAAGACAGTGGAAATGAATACGCATCAGACAACAGTGACATTTCTTTTAACAGTTCCCAAAAAAACCAAAACACCGTACAGTGCAGAAAAATTTTAGATATTTTTACAACAAACAAAAAACCAACATGGGGTGAAAGTAGAGGATCACTTCCCAGACCTTAGTCTTTTTATTTTTTTGGCCAGACTCCATCTGAGCAGCAGACAGGAGTCTGGCCTCACAGAACAGGAGGGTTGTAGACTAAGGAAACTTGTGCTGAAAGCCAAAAAACTTTTAGATGATGATGCTGACAGCCAAGTTTGTTTTAATTAATGTAATTGTTTTTATCCTAGTTTTAAACATCTCTTTTATCATGGATGTTTTTAAACTGGGTATTTTAAAAGTGAACGGAGCCAGAGATCTGAGAAAAAGACAAGCAATCTATGAGACAGCCACACTTAAAAAGATAGACGTCCTGTTCCTTCAAGAAACTCACAATGATTTTAGTAATGAAGCTGAGTGGAGGAGGGAATGGAAAGGGGAAGCCATTTTAAGCCACCACACTCACTTTTAAGCCCTGGAGAAGAGGAGTGGGCCTCCTCTTCTCCAGGGCTTTTAACTCCAACTCACTGGAGGTCCAGCACTGTGTACAGGGGAGGTTGCTTTTAATTAAAGCTCAGTTCCACCATTTTAAATGTGTTTTTATTAACTGTTACGCCCCAACAGCCGGTGCAGAGAGGAAGCAGTTTTTCCTCAAGTTAAGTGAGGTGGTAAGTGGGTGTGGGTCGGAGGACTATTTGTTTCTGGGTGGAGATTTTAACTGTACAGAAGACGCGGCATTAGACCGCAACCATGCAGAGCCTCATCCAGCCTCTCAGCACGCCTTAAGGCAGCTGGTCCACTCTCAAGGCATAGTGGACGTCTGGAGAAGGATGCATCCTGACTGCCGACAGTATACCTGGTCCCACTTTAGAGAGAGCAGGGTCTCCTCAGCCAGGTTAGATCGTATTTATTGTTTTAAACGTCATTTTAATGTCTTTAAGACGTGTGATATTTTACCTGTTGGTTTTACTGATCATTGTTTACTTTTAAATTGTATTTTTATCAGAACTGTTTTACCCAAAAGCTCCTACTGGCATTTTAATTCAGTTTTCACCTTTGACAGAAGTTTTAGTGAGGCTTTAATGTTTTTTTGGGAGGTTTTTAGAGAGAGGAAGGGCGATTTTAGCAGTCTTAGGCAGTGGTGGGACCACGGTAAGACTCAGATCAAACTCCTGTGTCAGCAGCACACCCTAAATGTCACAGGTGACATCACCAGGTCTATGAAGCATCTAGAGACCGAGATAGTGGAACTGGAACATTTAAATGAGTCCACAGGAGATCGAGGTTATATTGAAAGCCTCAAAGCAAAAAAAGAGCTTTAGCCGACCTGCTGAACATTAAAGTGCAGGGCGCATTGGTCCGGTCCCGGTATCAAACCATCTCTGGGATGGATGCTCCCTCTAGCTTCTTCTTCAGCCTGGAAAAAAAGAACGGTCAGGGGAAAGTGGTCCACGCACTGCTCTCAGACACGGGGCAGGAGATCTCGGAACCAAGCCAGATGCGTAAGAGAGCGGTGGGCTTTTACACGTCCCTGTACAAGTCAGAGTACAGGGAGGAGCAAGGTCTCCTCGAGGGGTTCCTGAAGGGACTGCCTCAAGTCTCCGAGGAGACCAACAAACAGCTGGAGGCCTGCCTGAAAATGCAGGAGCTGCTGCCGGCACTCCTGGTATTGACGGGCTCACCGCTGAGTTTTATAAAAACGTTCTGGGACATCCTGGGTAAGGATGTCCTGGACGTATTTAACGAGTGTCTGGCCTCTGGTTCCATGCCAGTGTCCTGCAGGAGGGCAGTCCTCACTTTGCTCCCGAAAAAAGGGAACCTGCAGGACATCAAAAACTGGTGCCCTGTGACTTTGCTCAGTGCGGACTACAAACTCCTGTCCAAAGTACTGGCCTCCAGGCTGGGGAGGGTTATGGAGCAGGTCATCCACCGGGACCAGACCTACTGTGTCCCTGGCAGGTCCATGGTGGATAACGTCCACCTGATTCGTGATATTTTGGAAGGCTCTAGTTCTTTGGACATAGATGCTGGTCTAATTTCAGTAGACCAGGAAAAGGCTTTTGACCGCGTTGAACACGACTTCCTTTGGAGGGTCATGGAAAGCTTCGGCTTCAGTGCTGGTTTCATAGCTAAGATTAAGGTGCTGTACAGAGACATTGAGAGTGTGCTGAAGTTTAACAGCAGTCTGTGTGCTCCTTTTAGAGTGTGTAGAGGTGTCAGGCAGGGCTGCACTCTGTCTGGGATGCTCTATGCACTCTCCCTGGAACCCCTCCTCAATAAGATACGTTCTAGTTTAGGGGGTCTGTTTTTACCGGGTTTTAGTGAAGCTGCGATTTTATCTGCTAATGCAGAGGAACGTGCCAAAGCCAGCAGCTAATATGTTGGAAATAACAATCCATAGGGGTTTATGTCACTGATAAACTCCTGATCAAAATCGTACGTCCAGTTGCAAAATTGCATGAATTTACATTTTACACTGTTGGATCTTAAGAAGGCTCTACGTAGAGTTTCAAAATACAAAAATAAGAAATAGGAGTAAGAGACATGATGATTATGACTACGTTGTCTTCGCGAGCTCAGCTGGCATGAAATGCTTCAGCTGTAGTGAGGAGGGACACACGGTGAAGTCCTTTTTATCAGGAGCCAAGAAGAAATAGGCCTTTTAAGTAAAATAATAAGGGATTTTACTGTGACATCAGCAGCGAGGGTCAACTGGGGAAAGGGTGAAGCCCTCGCTGTCGGCAGGTGGCATGGCGGTCTCCCAGAATTTAACATGGGGAAAAGACGGGTTTAAATACTTAGGGATACATCTGGGTAAAGAACATTTTGTTCAGAAGAACTGGGAGACCATCATGGAAAAGATTGAGGGTAAGCTCTCCAAGTGGAGGTGGCTTCTCCCCAAGATGTCACTCCGAGGTAGGGTTTTAGTTTTAAACAACCTCATAGCATCTCAGCTGTGGCATCGGCTCACCAGTGTAGACCCTCCTCCAGGCCTCCTGGCTCAAATTCAAATTCAAAAGATGGATTTCTTCTGGGATGGTCTACACTGGGTGCCACAGGGGGTGCTGTTTTTAGACAGGGAGGAGGGGGGTCAGGGCCTTGTCCACTTGGCCAGCCGGACTGCCACTTTTAGACTCCAGTTCCTGCAGAGGTTCCTCACAGGCCCAGCAGATCTGGTGTGGAGAGGTGTGGCCAGCTGCATCCTGAGGCGTGTCAGTAAGTTGGGGTTGGATAATGTTCTGTTCTTAACTGATCCTAAATTCCTAAATCTCAAGGGGCTTCCTCCTTTTTATCAAAGTATTTTTAAATGCTGGGCTTTATTTACACATAGAAGGTGCCTGAAAGCTGACTCTCTGCACTGGCTGTTGAAAGAACCCCTGATCCATGGAGCCAGACTGGACATCAGCGGAACAACAACTCCTGGACAGTCTGGGACCCTCACCGTGGGTCAGCTTGTGGATGCTGTGGGGCCGGACCTGAGCGACGCCCAGGCCCTGGGCTCTCGACTGAAGCTGCAGTCGGTCCGGGTGTCCCAGAGGCTCCTGGAGACCTGGAGGACAGCACTCACGGCCAGAGACAGGAGCCTCCTGAGGAGATACAACCAAGGAGAACTATCCCCGGACTCTGCAGACCCCTTCCCTGAGGTCCCGCTGAGCCCGGGGCGATTGTCCGGCCCCCTCCTAGAAATCACACAGCCCGAGAGACTGTCGTTGCACAAGGCAGACAAACGGATTTTTTATCGGAACTGTGTGAAGAGCATCCACAAGGGTGGACTGAGCAACAGACCCTCCACTGTGTGGTCACAAAGACTGGGTCAGGGCGGACCTGGTCCCCAGTGGAGGATATTGTTGGGGTTTATGGTTGGTTATTAGCATATAATTACTGTAAGTAATAGATTACTAAAGTAATAAATCACTGGAAGTAATTTATGAAAAATTTAAATTATTAATGGAAGTAAACGGTCATTTACTCATTAACAACACCTAAAGTAATTTAATAATTACTTTAAAACCAAAAAAATTAAAAATTATCAAAAATAATTTTTAATGAAAAAAAATATTATTTTGCATAAATTTCTTATTTATGTATTAATAATAAATCGGGGCACCACCAGATAAACTGGAAATAGCTAATACCAAAATATCAGTCTCGTTTGTAAAAAGTTTATTTAAGTTAATTAATATTTCTGCATAAAATATAACAATCTTAAATAGAATGGAAGGTGTGAGATTCGAGCACAGACTGTTACAAATGAGTGAATTGTCAACAATAAATACACAATAATCACCAAGAAGCGTACAATTCAGCTAACAGGCGTTTATTAATAAAAATGTATTAATTCATAAATAATTTGGAAATCATCTCATAAATCAACACATTCAACTAGCAAACGACATCTAACACGGAGATCTAATCTATTAAACAGCAACACTATGTACAAAGAGTGTGTGTGTGTGTGTGTGTGTGTGTGTGTGTGTGTGTGTGTGTGTGCGTGCGTGTGCGTGCGTGCGTGCGTGCGTGCGTGCGTGCGTGCGTGAGGGACGAGGGGGTGTAATGACCTCGAACGTCCACCAGGTGGAGGCAGACGTCGGCGGGTCAATGCGGTGACTGTGACAACCACTAGGGGCGTGCGGCGGCGCGCAGAGAGAGAGCACAATAACCTGATGTGTCCACCCGGTGGATGTCAAGAGGGATTGCGATGACCCACGCGACCACTGGGGGCGTTTGACTCGCTCTTTCTGGGGACGCGGCGGTTGCTTAGCGGCCAGATAAACAAGACGTCCGTCGAGCGCGCGTGCGCGAGGGTGGTCTCGGAGCGAGTTAGTCTACCGAGGGTGTAGCGAACGGGCGGTTCCGTTGGCCCGGTTCTGATCACCAGATGCCTAGGGGGAGGTCGGGTCCTGCAGTGAGAACTCCTGTGATCAAAACAGATCTGCTCTGCAGCAGCTGACATGCAGTAGTGTGTGACCTTATCTCGATCTGATAAGGGGGGGTGCTTTGCTTCGGGTTAGTGAAAGAGGGGGAGAGATGAGAGAGAATGAAGACAAAAGAAAGACAGAGAATTCTACGAGGCTCGGTTCTGAACCCTGGTTCCTCCACTGGGCCTGGAGCTCACGTGGACCTCTGGTTCTGAGGTGGAAAACCAGAGTTCTGGACTTGGTGCGCGTGAATGCGCATACACATACAACATGGGATGCTTCTGCCTCCTGAGCGGCACATGGAAACACATTGCATTTTCAACAGAACATCATTCTAACTATTCTCTGCCCAGACGCTCTCACCCTTATAGTTCTTTGGTTCTGGACAGCACCGTCCGTGGTGCTGTTGGTTCTGGGAGGCTGTGGTAACTGGTTGTTACCGGCTCTTCATTCAGCGTCCTGAATTCAGAGGCCTGGCTCCAGCTGCAGCAGTGGACAGCTGAGAGGATGATCTTGGGGAGGAGACACTGGCTCTGGTCTCCAGAATCCCCCAAAAACAGGAAAAATAGAGGAAAACAGAAGATGTAGTCCAAACTGGGTTCTGCTCGTCCAGCTGGCTGGCGTTGGTGTTTCCTCTGTTCTTTTGCTCTCTTTACCATCCTGAGGCAAGCAGAGACTTGTCTCCGCCGATGGTCAGTTGAGAAGCCCAGAGGCTTGATAGAAAGTTGGTCTCCCCAACTTCAGCTTTGGACCCCTGTGGTGTCCGGGTCGGATTCAAGCATCCTCATTGGCCACTTCCGGGGTCTGGCTCGCTCCCCTGCTGTTTTATGGCCTATCCATTGTTGCTGGCGTTTTCCTTTCGGGGGAGAAACTTGGAGGAGTTCAACTGGAATCTTGGGCCCCAACAATATTATATAAACCCCCCCTAAAGAAATGAACTGGAGACCTTCAGTGGAGGATTTTACACGGTGCGATTGCTTCCAATGCTTTTATCTCTGTTATTAATCCTGCTATTTTAAACACTTGCCCATTTTGCACAAAAAAAGAGACTATTTATCATGTTTTTACGGAGTGCAAGAGACTTACAAATTTCTTCACCCTTTTAACAATGGTTTTTAGTCTTTTTAGTGTTGTTTTTACTGAGAGGATTTTTATCATGGGAGCAGGCTACAAAAAGACTACAAAAGCAAAATGGCAGCTCCTGAATTTCCTCTCAGGAGAAGCAAAGATGGCGATGTATGTCAGGAGGAGGAACAAGGTGGAAAACAGAGAAGGGCAGGATGTCGTAGAAGTGTGGCGAGTCAACATCAAATCCAGACTCTGGCTTGAACACCGTTTTTTTAAACAAAACAATGATTTGAACGCTTTTAAAGAGGTCTGGTGTTTTAAAAACATTCTGTGCTGTACGGAAAACAATGAATTGCAATTTGCACATTTTTTAACATGAATGATTTTATAAGGATCTGACACTCAATGTGACTGTCTTTCTGATGAACTGGTGTAAACAAAAGTGTTTTAAAAAATCAAAAAAAATCTCTCTCTCTCTCTCTCTCTCTCTCTCTCTCTCTCTGTCTCTCTGTCTGTCTGTCTGTCTGTCTGTCTGTCTGTCTGTCTGTCTGTCTGTCTGTCTGTCCTGTCACTTCGTATGAGCAGACGGGCCCGTGTTGTGTTTGGGCCACGCAGGGCCGGCTGAAGCCGGCTGACTCACAGGCTCTCGGCGGTTGAGAGGGAGAATGTCACTGCGCATTGGGTTGCCTTCACATTACACACACACAGCGCGTGAAAACAGCACACCCAAATTGCTCAGGGCACACTGATAGTATTCAAGCAGGGCAAGCCAAGCAAATCTGGAATACACACAGACAGGCACAGTCACAGTGGGCTGAGCCTATTTGTAGCTTAAATACAGAGTCATATGCAACAAGAAATGCATGGGATTGCTGTGGATGCAGATGGGGCATATTTTGGCATGTTCTGATTGGCTGCCTCCGTCAGATGGCGGTGGATTCCTGCTATCACCTCCATCAAGTCAATATAGAAAGGCTGAGCGGTGTCAAAGTGACATCTCACTCTGGGCAGCTGCGCATTCTGCAGATTTAAACTGTGTGGCTGGTATTTTGTCATGTCGCCTTAACTCAATTGACCAAATAAAAACATTCAAGTGTTGAGAGAGCAGGTTTGGCAGCAGCAGCGGTTTCAGGATGTGGTCAGAGGCTGTTGTGTGCAGCTCTGTCCTGCTGAGAATCACATGGGAAGGCGAAAGTCTCCAGAAACCAGTCAGCAGTCAAGTGACGAGCAGCATTTAGTGACTCCTCTGAGGAAGACTGTGGAGCCCCTGTCCAGTCTTTCCAAACACATCAAAGTTCAAACACTATTGGACACACTGACCCTCACTCACTGAAAAGCAGGAACCTTTTCACGATAAAACATATTTATTCCAGTAAATGTCTGTCATGACATTCTGGAGGTTGCATTTGTTGTTATTGTCCATCTGCTCACACATGTGCACAGTAACTAAAGGTACATCTCAAAAAATTTGAATATCATGAAAATGCTCAATATTTTATGTCACTATTTCAGAAAGTCAAACCCATAAATGATATAGGCTCATGACACATAGAGTGAAGTATTTCAAGCCTTTATTTCTTGAAATGTTGATGATTATGGCTCACAGATAGTGAAAACCCAAAATTCAGTGTCTCAGAAAATTTGAATATTGTGGAAAAGTTCAGTTCTGGAGTCATGGTGTCATACCCTAATCAGCTAATTAACTCAAAATACCTGCAAAGGTTTCCTGAGCCTTTAAATGGTCTCTCAGTCTGGGTCAGTAGGCTACACAATCATGGGGAAGACTACTGACTTTACAGATGTCCAGAAGACACCCTTCACAAGGAGGGTAAGCCACAAAAGGCCATTGCTAAAGAAACTGGTTGTTCACAGAGCGCTGTATCCAAGCATGTTCATAGAAAGTTGAGTGGATGGAAAAAGTGTGGTTGGAAAAGGTGCACCAGCAAAAGGGATGACCGCAGCCCTGAGAGGATTGTCAAGCAAAGTGCATTCAAGAATTTGGGGGAGCTTCACAAGGAGTGGGCTGAGGCTGGAGTCAGCGCATCAAGAGCCACTACATTCAGACGAATCCTAGACATGGGATACAAATGTCGCATTCCTCGTGTCAAGACACTCCTGAACAAGAGACAACGTCAGAAGCGTCTTACCTGGGCTGTGGAGAAAAAGAACTGGACTGTTGCTCAGTGGTCCAAAGTCCTTTTTTCAGATGAAAGTACATTTTGGAAATCATTTGGGAATCAAGGTCCCAGAGTCTGGAGGAAGAGAGGAAAAGCTCAGAATCCACATTGCTTGAAGTCCAGTGGGAAGTTTCCCCAGTCTGTGATGATTTGGTTTGCCATGTCACCTGCTGGTGTCGGTCCACTGTGTTTTCTGAACTCCACAGTCAACGCAGCCATCTTCCAGGAAACTTTAGAGCACTTCATGCTTTCTTCTGCTGACAAGCTTGATGGAGATGCTGATTTCATTTTCCAGCAGGACTTGGCACCTGCCCACACTGCCAAAGGTACCAAAAGCTGGTTCAATGACCATGGTGTTACTGTGCTTGATTGACCACAAACTGGCCTGACCTGAACCCCAGAGAGAATCTATGGGCTATTGTCAAGAGGAAGGTGAGGGACACCAGACCAACAATGCATATGATGGGAAGGCTGCTATCAAAGCAACCTGGGCTTCCACTACGCCTGAGGTTGATTGCCTCCATGCCACACCGTATTGACGCAGTAATTCATGCAAGTATTAAGTGCATGGAAATAAACATAGTTTTCAGAAGCCTTACATTTTTGTTTAAAATTAATTTTTTTCTTGATCTTATGTAATATTCAAAGACACTTTCTGAGACACTGAATTTTGGGTTTTCATTATATTTAAGCCATAATCATCAAAATTCCAAGAAATAAAGGCTTGAAATATTTCAATCTATGTGTCATGAGCCTATATCATATATGGGTTTGGCTTTCTGAAATGAATGACAAAAAATATTTAACATTTTCATGATTTTCAAATTTTTTGAGATGTACCTGTATTTACTACGGCCATAGTGAACATGCAAAGTCGGAGCATTTCTGCCCTCTATACAGCGACGAAGCCCGAGCCTTTCCAGAATATTGTCGATTTACACGACAATAAAGTTGGAATTTTTTCAAAAGGTTCCACCTTGGAAGCCTTTTCCAAAGGTTGCATTTTCAGGTGCTCTGAGAACTGTTGTTGTGTAAACGGACACTTAAAATTTTGCGTTTTCACTTGAAAACATTGCATAATTAATAATGTACTTTCAATGACCTCACAGCAGTCTGAGATTTTGCATTTAGATGTCTACGCCCCTCACCCGGGTTCCGGAGCCTCAGGTTGGGAATCATTGTTCTATATCCGTTTCATTTAGAATCTGTTGTTTGAAAGAAATGTCTCCACATGCAGATGATGGTGTCGTAAATGTAGACTTTTTATCAGAGAAGGAATTTAAAAGAGTGAACAGCAGAAGCACTCTGACTTTCTGTGCTGAGTTTGCATGTTTCCATGACATCGCAAGCGCTCTGAAATAATTCAGACATTCACTGAGTAAGTGTGAACCAGGAATAGTTTTGATGTGATTCGACATTTATACCATACCACGGCAATGTAAGCCACATTGACTATATTTCCTGAAAAGGCAGATGTTAGAAACAGAGACATCAATCAGAAAATGTGGAGTTTTTGGGTCTCAACCCTTCAAGGTTTCCTCCCATCCAGTTTTGGACACATTGCAGTGCCAGTTATTGGGAATGCTGACTTTCTGCATTGCATCATGTGACCAATCACCGACTAGAATTAAGAGATAAAAACTGGCTTCTTTATGTCTCTGTCTTCTCTTGCTGGGAGGCTATTTATTCCAAACTGGCATTTAGGGATTCTTCCCTGGCGTTTGACTGAAAATCGCTAACAGGTAGAGGCAGCTCGTGAAAAAGTTAAATCAGATATAGACAAATGAAGATTGGGTTCATTTTCCACATGTATGTCTTTGGATTTCATTTGAAATGAATCCCGACTGATCTTGTTCCAGATTCAATCCATTGGATTGTTTGACTTCCTTTGGCTGTTTGGACACTGTAGAAGTTCAGGGAAGCTTCATTTAATAATTAATCGTTCATATGTTGCTCCCCCTCAGTTTCTTTTCTCTCTCTGTCTGTCTTTGCAGCGATCCATGAGTTCCCCAGAGATTACTTCACCGAACAGGAACGCATCGATGGAGCGGTGGGCCTCCACGTCTTCTGTGTGAGTGTCATCATGTTCGATACTGTTGTTGGGATCTCACAAGACCACAGAAAGTTGGTTAATTTCTAAGGAAAGACCATCTTCATTTGTCATGATATACAGTCATGACTTGTGAAGTCTGATTCATGAATCTGCCTGAGCTTCACACCCAGCAGGGGTTCCTGCAGATGCTGCAGTCCCATGCAAATTCTCCCATCCTTTTTGCTCAGAGGACTGTGACTGCCCCATGCTCTCAGTCAGTCACCAATTGGTGGAGGCTCCCAAGATTCGACACATTGGAATCCCCCAACCTTATCAAAAGCGAGAGAGATTCTCTAAAAAGAAGCTTTGCTCATGCTCTTCGACGGAGGAGGTGAGCTGCATCCCAGCAGCTCAGCTGTATCGAAGCCTGCTAACAGCTAACACCAAAGGCCTGCAACCAAAGGCCCCAACTCCTCAACTCCTCTGCTGACCCGACCACGAGGGTCAGAGCTTCCCCCGGATCCAGACACCAGCACCCAGTGTATGATTTCCCATCAACAAGGGAAGACCAGCCAGTTTCCCCAGGACGAGACCTGGGAAACGACACCTCACAGAACTGCTTCGTGCTTTTTCCTGAACAAGGAAAAGTACCACAGATGTGAGCGACCAGCTCCTCCAGTCTGGACAAGGGAACAACCAGGACACTACATAGAAAGACTCTCCTGAATCATCAATTTCGTCTTCTTCCCATCAGTCTGCAGAGCACAGCCAACCACACTTAGCAGGAGGTGCTCACTGCTACAGAAGCCAGCAGCTTCTCTCCAGCCTGGACAACAACCAAACTCCTTCTTCAAAAACGTCAAGGAAGTGGTAACAAGCAACTGGGCAAATACCTGAGATTAGTTAAACCTGATGCTAGGCATAGAATTGTTTAACTTTTTTGAAGATGTGTTGATTCTATTACGGTGATTGAGTTGTATTGGTAATGATATTAGATTCTATTACAGTGATTGAGTTCTATTGATAATGATATTAGGAGTAGTTTTCAATCTGTAAACCAACGTTAGCTCTGCCACAATGACACAGGGTCTGCATGCTAATCTTTGCTTTACTAACTTATTAACTCGCAATCCTACACATATCACATCAAAGACAACATCACACAGTAACTGAATACCATCTGACCACTCCAGACTTTTGACAAAGCAAATCGCATTTATATCAACTCATTCTAGAAACGGGCTTTTAACAGAGACACACAGGAAGACGATGCTAAAGACTAGCTTCCAGGTTTTATTGTTCTCCAACACCTGGTAGAGACCGAGGAAAGCGTTCCTGCTCACTGATAGCCACCATTTGGAATGTGGTTTCTTGCGCCATCTTTTTTTGTAGTTCCATCACACGACACACACAGACACTCCCTCCACCTTTCTCTCTCTACACACACACACACACACACACACACACACACACACACACACACACACACACACACACACACACACACACACCTACATGCACCAAGCTGTATTTAGGTAGTTAGGATCTGTGTTTTATTTGTTTTCATTGAAAATAAATATATTTTTGGGAATCATACTTGCTTGTCTTATTCATGAGCACAGAGGTGAATGAAATGTTGACCTCTTCTGTGTCAAGAACTCAAAAATCCTTCAAGCTTTACTGTTAATTGTGGTAATTGAAATTAATTTAACTATTAATTGAAATTCCTAATTAACTGTTTAGTATATATTATGAGACTGATATAACTGAATTGGCTATCATTTCCTGTTCCACAGGTAGTGCTCCCAAGGTATCGCAAACAGATCAGATTACATTTTCAATAATATAATTAATAACTCTTTGATAACTATTAAATATTATTGATAGGCAAACTGCCAAAATGCAACATAAAGTACCCCATGCCTGAACTCACTACGTAAATGGTACCACGTGTTCCTTATGAGGTAAGAAATCCCTACACTGTCATCCCATGTTGTCCCTAAATTAATGATCACTATGGTTCAGACAAGATTTCTTTAAGAAAAGTCTTCTGAGTAACAGCGAGGATGAGATCAGATGAGTGGCCCCTTGAAAAAAGACTTTGCCTGAGAACTCTGTTATTTTTTCCTTTAACCATTCAGTTGGTTGGTAGACTGTAAGCGTACAATGCACTTATCATATGAAATATAAAGATAAGGGCTGCACAATATTAAATGAATATTTAACAGAGTAAAAGTAGCCTTTATTCTACAGAATTGTACTCAAGTAAAAGTAAAAAGTATATTGTAGTAAAACTACTATCAGAAGTACTATTTATCCATTTAGTAAATGTGATGTGAATCTTGACATGCAGAGATTGAATGTACAGTGAATAGAAGTATGATTCATCACAGTTCAGCTCGTCTTTAGTGATTTTCATGTTGTGAAAATTATAAATTTCCGATATATTGTGCAGTTCTGTGAGTCATGTATTCCAAAATATATTCCAAAAAAACCAGGAGAAATTTGGGAACAAGAAAATATGAGGCATTTTTCCATGCTATTGTAACTAGGGATGCACTGATCCATGTTTTTTCACTTTCGATCCGATCCCGATACCTGAATTTGGATATCTGCTGATACGATACTATTCCGATAACAGAGCTTGGTTTGCTTTAACATTCTTATTATCGTTGCTGTTGATTTTATATGAAGCTGTAATTAATTCCTCTCTCCAGGCAAGTATGACATGAATGTATGCATGTATTCTCTCAAAATGCAATTTGAGGTTATATAAGGTCACAAAAGGAAGCAGTACAAACAATGTTTGCTCAATTTGGACAATGTGGGGGTCTTCGTAACGTTATCATCTCATAATAAACTTGTTATATCTTTAAAACCTCAGAATCATTTTATTAATACCTGGGGAAATTATTTAGCAACACAGCACAAACAGCAGTGTTTCTAGCACAAACGCAGCACAAACGATTGGGACTATTTTCATAGAGTTTTGCGTGGAGTAGGGGGCAGCTTCACGGAGGTTTGAATCGGCCACTACAGCATGGAGGAGCAAGCTGTTCATTGTTTTGATGCTGTGGTCGAGCTGGCGTTTTAAAACAGTGACGTCTGGCGGCAGAGCGGCCGCCTTGCTGTATAACAGCTTTACAAACATTTCACATTTCTGTTGCTTTGTGGTGTCTTGAGTGTAAAATACATCCAAACAGCGGACAAAAGTTGGATAGCACAGTGCTACTACGTTAGCCTGTTTAGCTGACTGCAAACTGTGGAATGGATTTCCTGACTCATTACTCCGCCTCTCATTGAGACCCGCCTCCGTTGTGCATGGAAATGTATTCCACAGTTTGCAGCCAGCGAGCAGAGCAGCTGCCAGGGAAACACTTGTGGAGGCATTTCAGCAACAGTAAAGTACAGATGCAGCTTCATGGATCGGAAATCTCCCCAGGTTGGATCGGAAATTTCCGATCTGTGAATTTTGTTGGTATCGGAACCCAATACCGATACTGGACCGGATCGGCCCCATCCCTAACTGTAACCCACTTCCTCTGCACATCAACTCCTCTCTGACTGTGCGTGTTTTAGTTTGTCTTTGAGATAGGTGGAGCATTGCATGGTGGGAGAAGCAGGCACCAGAGTTGGAGATTGTGCTTGAAACTTTGCTGCTTTATTTCAGCCGAACAGAATCCTTGCCGAGCAAGACAAAACAATAGCTCATCATCTCGCACAATGCTTTGAACAGAAGTACCCTGTGACCTGTACAATAATAAATGTTGAATATATATGACACCACAAAATAACCTAAACTCTGAGTCTCTGAAACATTATCTCTAAAACAATAACGAACATGTTTCCTAAAGCCAATTCTTGTAATAAAGTGTAGCCTGGTTCAATAACAACACAGTTACCGTACATAAAAAAAATATTTAGTTTAATCTCCATTTTCAACCACATATTTCTGGACATCGTGATGCTGCTTATCTTGCAGAGCAAGACAAAACAATATGCGGAAATTCCAGATCACAGGGCACGAAGTCTCAGTACTACAGTGTCCTGAGAGGGACAAACTTGACAGATTGCAATGTGTTCGATTGAAACAAAGCGTGACACCTACTGGCACAACTGACTTACACTCCCAACACAACTCCCACACCAACAAAAATGAATTTCCAAATACCAAGAGCCATGAAGTTTGTCTGCTCACATTTTGGAAGCAAGCACTCAAAAATAAGCTATAAATAAAATAGAGGTAAAGACTGAACATATTATGAGCAAAAGTACAAAAAATAAGCTTGCTTCAAAAGGATTCTACACTTGTTTTAGAGGAGCGGTTACAGCAGCGTTTGCAGATGAAAAAAAAGTCAGATTGGTATAAATACAACATACTTTCACAACAATGTGGTTCTATCTTTGTGAGGCCTTCTCGCTGTCACAAACATCTTTCACAAAATAAAATGCACAGGAGGACTGATGATTTGTGTGACAAATACTGTGTTTACAAGGACACAAATAATCTGAGTGTAAGTCTGATCCGAATTAAAGAATGTCATTGCATCTATCAGGAAATTTAGATCCAATAGAGTTAATTCTGATCCTAAATCTCTAGAGAGTCTATGTCCACACTGGTTCTGATCAAGTCTCCACAGTTGGTCAAATTCCTCCCTGATCATACTCTGAATAAGGAGAATGTTTCGCCACCAGCTCCATTCGTTCAGCGAATGGAGCTTGTGAGGACCCGGAGAGCACACGAACGAAGCTGAGCAAATGGGTGAGGACTTCAATCTTCTGGCATCAGCTTCGCCTTGCTGCCGTGCTTAAGAAGTGGAGAGAATCAATTAGATAACCACCCGCATGTGTGTCAGGGGGGAAGGATCCAGAGCTGGTGTGAGGTACCTTGCTGGTATCATGTCGCAAGGCACGATGGGATTGATCCACGAACTCAATGGGAGGATTTTCTTGGTGCAGATAAACCTACACTTCAATCCCATTGACTGTGTAAACTTGAGAAAATGATGCAGACACAATGCATGTCGTTTGTGTCCTGCAGACGGTCTACATGTTCTACGCTCTGGCTTTGGTGTGCGACGACTACTTCGTCCCCTCGTTAGAGAAGATATGCGAGGTAAGAAAACACCAGTGTTCTTTCTCACAGTGCTCATGCTGAAGCCTAATTTATAGTTGAAATGAAAAGGCTATGCGTAAGTCTCGAACCACCTCTATAGAGCATCTGCGTAGTCAAAATCGAAGTGACACAGAACGCAAGAGGAAGCGACGCAGACCACAAGGGAGTGATTGGTCCGCTCCACTATGTCATGGTTAGGAATGGGAATCAAGACCTTTTTTGTTGAGAACCAGTTCTCAATGTTTTAATTCCTTGGAATCGTGTGTCAGTTTTACTAATGATTCCCTTATCGATTCCAGTCAGAGCAAATTATATTCAGGAGTCATTCACCAGTGCAGCCTGCAGAAAACATGGCGCCCAAGCCGCACAAACGCTGAAAAGTTTGGTTCCATTTCACGAGGAAGGATGACAACAGGGCAACTTCCAATACTCCAAAGTGGATATTTCATCAAAGGGAGGAAATACAACCAATTTGCAGAAACATTTACAAGCACAGCAGCGATAACTTTGAAGGAATGTTGTGTTTTCGATCCGCTCCAGAATTAATCTCAACCCAGCAGCCACGGCAATGTTAGAACATCCTCTACTTAACAGCATACTACAGGTTTTATTCCCAAATGAGAATCGATAAGAAAATCAATAAGGAACTGAATCATTAAGCAGCACTGAAAATGGAATCAGAATTGTAAAAATTGTATCAATTCCCCTCGTTCGTCATGGGGCATATTTAGAAACTCCACAAAAACTAGATGATGGTGTAGGAAATGTTCACTTTATTGGAGGGGAAGCTGGTAAATTCAAGAACAAACAGCACACAATGCACAGGAATAGGGCAACTAATTCTGACGACAGTACATAGCGCTTTGCATGCCTCCGATAATCTGGATGACAGCTTGTAGCTCTCTGCTACATTGTGCTAACTTACACCCGAAGTTAAAATTCACAACGTCGCTACTTGATATTTGTGGCTAATTGCTCATTACAAACAAAAAAATGCTAAGCGAGTTTCATGCAGTTTCGTGACCGATTCCTCTTTGCCCTTTCGCGTCATGGCGGTAAACTACTTCTATGCCATGACTTCCATGGTGAAGGGACTGCTGTTCTGTAGACGCAGTCATATATATATCAGCGGTAAGGCTGTGATGGATTCCTGCTGAGAAATTCTTTGTGCTTCTTGCTCTCTGTCCACCAGCGCCTTCACCTCAGTGAGGATGTTGCGGGGGCGACCTTCATGGCAGCAGGCAGCTCAGCGCCTGAACTGTTCACCTCTGTCATTGGTGAGGAGCACACATACACACACACACAGTGACTGCACGATAACCACACAGTCTTGTACTGTAGAAATCTAAAAACCATAGAACAATTCATGTTTTTCATTTATCGTGCCTTAGTCTTTTGGCCATCCACCAAATAAGCATCAGGATTTCTTTGTGAAATCGGGACAGATAGCTTGTCACATGTGATTTCTACTATTTTGTTCTCCCACTGCTGTACAGGAGTGTTCATCACTAAGGGCGACGTCGGGGTCGGCACCATTGTGGGCTCTGCCGTCTTTAACATTCTCTGCATTATTGGAATGTGTGGGATATTCGCTGTGCAGGTACCACACACACACACACACACACACACACACACACACACACACACACACACACACACACACACACACACACACACACTTACAATAGAAATGATAAAATCAGGTAAGGGTGTGTTACGACCCCAGAGAGGGAGGAAACATATTTAGGACAAGGGAGACAAGGCATAAGTTTTTAAATATTTAGTTTATTTTCTTTGATTTCTTCTCACCCCAAAAGCCTTGTCCACCTGTCCAAAAAAACAACAAACAAGCCAGTACATGGAAGCCGAACCAGTATCAACACCGGGCTAAGAAAGAAAGCACAAACCCAGACAAGACCCAGAGGGTAAAATAAAAAGGGAAAACAGTACGGCCGGTACAGCCATGCCAAACCGATCTAACCTCGGCCAGCCAGCTACCAGGAAGCTTGGAGCTGTAACTGCACCTGCAGACATCGGGAGCGTGCACGGAACACAGCGCCTCCCAGGAAATGGCACGAAAATTCATGTCGGAACGAGCGAGCGAGTGAGTGAGTGAGCGAGCGAGAGCCCCTGGGAGCGCGAAGCCCAGCCTATTTATAGGCGGAGCGGAAGTACTTAATTACGAGAACAAAAACCCCCAAGACCCGGATGTGGTCACCGCCGCACCTAGTTCCAAACTATTAATAGATAATTGACTAACAAAATTAACGGGGAAAAATAACGGTGCCAAATGACCGTAAGAGGAGCAGAAAAGAAAGGGGGAGGGACCCCCGTGACGTAACACGGTGTAAGACGAGGTGTATCAAAATATTTTGAAACACAAAGACAACATTTCGGGGTAAGGAGAAGAGATAAAAACACAATGTTTCTCAAATAAGTGTCTAGCTGGTATGTTAACATCATTGTGAAATCTTGGACCAATTAAGCTTTATTGTGACCATTAATTGGACATCCCAAGTGTAGTACAATAAAGAGATAATTTCCTCTGCAAAAGTAACAAATATGAGTAGATTTTTATTGTAAATTAAAAAAAAATGAATAAATCAAAAATTTGAAGTGTTGTTGAAATTGTATAATCGTACTTGTTGATTTGGATTTTAGCGTAATTTCAGTAAAAGTCAATGAAACAACTAGTCACAGGGTTAATTAACAGAAAAATATCCAATGATAAATAAAGACGGTAATACTTGAAATTAGTTAAAATAATTGTAAAACCTGAATATATATCTGTGGATCTGCTGTTCATTCAATTATTAATGAATTATCGTTTCAGAAAAGTTGAAATTCTACACAACAACGTTTTGAAAACATTTACATGGAAGTGACAGAAACGCTGAAAACTATGTAGTTGCCAGGTCACAAGTTGGTGCTGTTGGTTTTTTTTGTAATGAAACCAGACACACATGCTCAGAGAACAATACACGATAAAGATCTCCTATTATAAAGCTTTAACACTTTCACATGGGTCTCGTTGATCCAAAAATGTTGTATTCAAAGTTTATTTCCACAAATCCAGCTTTTCCTTGATTTTCCTCCATTTGAATATTTGATCATAGGAGCTGCATTCAGTATCTACTGTGTCAGTGTGAGCTTGACTGGCTCCGCCCACACATGCCCATTTTGGGAAAAGGAGGAAGTACTTCCTTTGGTGGTGCCATGTGCCAGAGCAGAGGTGCCGAATTGTGGGAGGGTCAAAAGGAGGGCCTAACCCCCAATGATGCTATATAAGGTTTGATTTCTGATTCGATCATTGGAGTACACACTTTGAAATTGAAACAAGCCAGGGAGAGATGACAGACTTTCTGTTACGGTTGGAGCAGTGTTCAGAACCCAGAAGCAGACCAGGAGGCAGAGCAGGTGCAGTTTCCAATTAGTTTATTTTATACCGCAAGACCTGGAAGTTGGAGATCGGGGGACCCAGGAGTACAGAGCGCACGGGCGAGGGAACTGACACCGGTCGGGGCGCCGTGCCCAGGGGAGGTGCGTCGGAGACGCTCGGAGTGAGGAGCCGGAGAGCACACGAACGAAGAATGAGCAAATGGGTGAGGACTTCAATCTTCTGGCATCAGCTTCGCCTCGCTGCCGTGCTTAAGAAGTAGAGAGAATCAATTAGATAACCACCCGCAGGTGTGTCAGGGGGGAAGGATCCAGAGCTGGTGTACAGTAGCCCCCCTTCAATGGTCGCCACCTGGCGGCATAGAAGTCCAAGATAAGCGTCTCGTTCAGGATGAGCCGACGGGGAAGTCAGGAGCGCTCCCCCGGCTGGTACCCCTCCCAGTCTACCAAATACTGGAAACCACGAGCCCGGGGACGCACCTCCAGGATGTTTGCTAGGAGGGCAAAGGGGGGGAGACTGGTTTGAGGAGAGAGACATGGAAGGTTGGGTGTACCTTGAGGGAGTCAGGGAGCTGGAGGCAGACGGCAGCAGGGTTCATCACCTTGGAGACCGGGAAAGGACCAATGTAGCGGGGAGCCAGCTTGGGTGGTTCCACCTGGAGGACAAGGTCTCGGGTGGATAATCACACCATCTGCCCGGTTCTGTAGTCTGGAGCAGGAGAGCGGTGACGGTCCGTGAGTCATTTGTTGGACTCTGCGGATCTGGAGAGCACCACCCTGGCAGATTTCCACACCTCCCGGACCCGACGTAGGTGGTCCTTGACCGTGAGGACAGCCACGTCGAGCTCCTGATCAGGGAAGAGAGGAGGTTGAAAGCGATTGCAGACCATGAACTTCGACAACCCAGTGGCTGATACAATGTCCATGGGAATGCCGTGGAGCCTGAACACATGTAGGACCAGGAGGTCGGCAGTCTCCAGGGCAGTCGGCAACTTCCTTAGAGGGACGTTGTGGACGGACTTTGACGGTCCACTATGGTCAGGATGCTGGTGTTCCCGTCGGAAGACAGGAGCCCTGTGACAAAGTCCACGGCGATGTGGGACCAGGGCTGGCCGGGAATCAGAAGTAGTCGCAGGAGACCCACCGGGGGTTGATGGGAGGTATTACTGCAGGCACAGACAGAGCAGGCTGAGACAAACTCCCGGGCCATGCAAGGCCACCAGAATCGTGGCTACAGGAAGGAGAGGGTGCGGACGGTTCCAGAATGGCAGGTGAGTCTGGAGTTGTGCCCCCACTGAAGGACCTGCGACCGCACGGAGTCCGGAACGTAGATGCGGTCCGTGGGCCCGGTGCCTGGATCTGGGTCTGCTCCCTGGGCCTTCTGGACGGGCGCTTCAATGTCCCAGTTGGCAGCACCCAGGATGCAGGATGAAGGGATGATGAGGTCCGGCGACTTGGAGGAGGAAGGGGAGGAGTGGAAGGTCGAAGACTGGAGAGCCGGCTGGGATGAGGAGAGTGCTACGGGGAAAGATCGGTGGTCGGCGCGCTCCTGCTGCCTCTCCCGCAGCCGGTTATCCAAGCGGGTAGCGAAAGAAATGAGCTTGTCAAGGGATGAGGGTTCGTCCCAGGTAGCCAGTTGGTCCTTGAGCCTCTCCGAGAAACCCTTGGCATAGATTCCCCGGAGAGCATCGTCATGCCACCCACACTCCTGCGCCAGGATCCAGAACTCGACCGAGTAGTTGGCCGTTGACATGGTGCCCTGGGATAGCGAGAGAAGCCGCCGCGACGCCTCCCCTCCTTTCACGGGTTGGTCGAACACCTTCTTAAGCTCCCCGGTAAAGTGGGCACGGGTGTGAATATACCGGGGAGTCGTTGTTCCAGAGCGCCATCACCCACCTAGCCGCCTTCCCTCGCAGAAGGTTGGTAGTATAGGTGATCTTGGCCCGATCTGAAGGATACTTGGAGGGCTGGAGATCGAAGACAAGGTGGCACTTTAGCAGGAACTGATCACAGGAGCCCAATGCCCCAGCATATGGTTCCGGTGGGGGAACGAAGGGCTCCTTGCTGGGGGAAGAGCCACCTCTGAGGGGTGGGTGGCGCCGGGATCTGACGCAGAAGCACTGGGTGCAGCTGTAGGAGACTGCTGGACCAGCCACTGATGGATATCCTGGATGGAGGCGGTGAGCTCCTGCAGCAGGTGGTCATCCCGACCGAGTAACTCCCCCTGGGAGGAGAGGGCTTCCACCACCGGGTCGAGGTCTGCTGGGTTCATGTTTTGGGCCAGAAGATTCTGTTACGGCTGGGGGCCGGTGAGCAGTGTTCAGAACCCAGAAGAAGCCCAGGAGGCAGAGCGGGTGCAGTTTCCAATTGGTTTATTTTAAACCGGAAGACCTGGAAGTCAGAGATCGGGGGACCCAGGAGTGCAGAGCACACGGGCGAGGGAACTGACGTCGGTCGGGACGCCGTGCCGAGAGGAGGTGCGTCGGAGACGCTCGGAGTGAGAAGCCGGAGAGCACACAAACAAAGATGAGCACATGGGTGAGGACTTCAATCTTCTGGCATCAGCTCCGCCTCGCTGCCATGCTTAAGAAGTGGAGAGAACCAATTAGATAACCACCCGCAGGTGTGTCAGGAGGGAAGGATCTGGAGCTGTTGCGAGGTGTGGCTCCTCACACTTTCTTTACTTCTGGGGCGTCATTCCAGGTATTGGGATGATTATTACTGTTGAAAAACCATTCAAAAGGGAATTTTACAAAATATGACCCCTTTAACAATGAGAGTACACAGACATCCATATTGACAGACAACCAACTTGGGTTATTACCGGTGACTGTCAACTATAAAACTACCAAGTCCAAGGATAATATGGACTGGCAGTCATAACACCATGGAGGAGACATTGTTATTTCCATCTAGTAACAACTATGTATAGCGCTTTGGGGCTGTGGTCAGTGAAAAGGCGCTATATAAGTGATTCCATTTATTTATCATTTAATGACCATGTGCAGTAGAACAATTTACTACAGCTGTGGTGCGCATGCGCAGTAGCAGCATTTCAGAAAGCCCCGTTTTAATGGAAATAAAGATGAAGCATTTTCAAAAAGTTGCATTTTAACACAAACACAAAGTTGGAGCATTTTCTAAAAGTTCTTCTCTTGTTCACACGGGGATGGAGTCAGACCGTTTTTCTTTTTTATTGTGTTTTTCCCTCGAGTCGGAGCATTTTTGAAAAGTTTTTGGAGCAGTTTTGAAAAAGGTCTCTTTTTTTCAATGGCTGTGACCACCATTGTCATGGAGACAGGCATCCAAAACGTAACAAAAGTTTTTTGTGTTCACTTGAAAACAATGTTGTGTTACAAGGCCTTATTCGAGTCGTGGTGGCAGGGGTTTGAGGCTATTCCGACTGGCGTTACCTTAAAGGCAGGAGACCCTCTGGACAGGTAACAAACTTAAGTCACCAATTAACCTTGAGAGCGCTAAACAGAATAAAAGAAACAATGAGCTGTATCATTAGTTTAATCTGATGCAGAACCTCAAAATGTTTCACCATGGATTAACAATTAGCAAAACCTTACTTTGTATTTGGATTAGGTCACCTTGACTTGTTTTTGAGGGGTTTTCGCCTCTTATCCAAGTCGTTTTATCACTTCAAGCTGGCTAGTTAAAACATTTAACCTGACTGAGCAAAATCAGATAGAAGCTCTTGATTTAAAATGTGAGCCACAGTGTAGTAGCAGTTAGCATTAATACCTCACAGCAAGATGTTTCCTTCTTGAGTTTCGGCCTCGGGAGCCTGTATGGAAGTTTGAATCTCAAGCTGAACTTTTTAGCATACTTGACAGCATGGACACACGAGCACACTCAAAAATGCCAGATTAAATATAGAAGTACACGCATGGGGACATGAGTCAGGCAGTAAGTCACCAACCTTTGCTTTTCGAAGACTGTTCCAGCTATAAAAAAAAGAATGGGACACATCAGCATTCACAGGCTCGCATATGGAGCATGCGTCCAAAAATTATATCTGGCCTCTTCTGTAATCCCACCAGGAAACAACAAACATACTTGAACTTTTTTTCCTATTTAGATTACAAATTATGTCATTCTCACACACACAACTTGGTTTATCTACCTGGTGGTGACAAGCAGTTTGTGTCCTGTGTTCCTCAACAGGAGAAAAACAGCAGTTTAATATCTGTGACATTTTTGCGTCGTAACGCAGTGTTTTGTTTTGGGTCTTTTTCTCCCACCCAGACGATCCGCCTCTCCTGCTGGCCTCTGCTCAGAGACTCGGTCTACTACACACTGGCCATCTCTGCTCTCATAGTGGTAAATGACTCTCTGAATGCTGTAGATACGCTGGAGCCTCGTGAGAAATACTATTGTTACCACTACAGACATTTTGGTTTCTTTGTGTATTTAATGATTGCAACAAGTGTGTAAATGACATAACCTGTCAGGTTATGGAGTTTGTACATATGTTGTAAATTACATAACCTGTAATTTACAGAATGTTTAAATTTTAACTTGTATTCTCCATTTCTTTTCTATATTACAGTTCATATATGATGAAAAAGTGGTCTGGTAAGTCAGTTTTAAGGAAGATGCTCTATAATCTGGACAATAATTGAAGTTACATCAATTAGTGGTAAAAAGATGCTCTTTAATCTGGATGTTAGAGGAGGAAGATGCTCTATAATCTGGATGTGAGAGGAGGAATATGCTTTATAATCTGGATGTTAGAGGAGGAAGATGGTCTATAATCTCAATGTTAGTTGGAGAAAGATGCTCTATAATCTGGATATTAGTGGAAGAAGATGCTCTATAATCTGGATGTTAGCGGAGGAAGGTGCTCTATAATCTGGATGTTAGTGGAGGAAGATGTTATATAATCTGGATGTTAGAGGAGGACGGTGCTCTATAATCTGAATTTTAGTGAAGGAGATGCTCTATAATCTGGATGTTAGAAGAGGAAGATGCTCTATAATCTAGATGTTAGAGGGGGACGGTGCGCTATAATCTGGATGTTAGAGGAGTATGATGCTCTATAATCTGAATGTTAGTTGGAGGAAGATGCTCTATAATCCAGATGTTAGCTGAAGTTACATCAGTTAGTGCTAATGCTAATGTTACCTCTACTGGAGCAGTTTGTTGTCGGAAGGTTTGGTTCAGGGTTTGGCTAATGCTAACTAGCAGAACAGATAAAGCCAGCATCTCTAGAATGGTTTTCAGATACAAATAACTTGTTAACGTAAACATTAGTGATCAGAATATTGACGATAGCACAAAAGCTGTTCTGTAACAACAAAATATCACATTTACAGTATATAAAATGGTAATGACTGTGTGATTGTGAAACTGTTGTCTTTTCCAGGTGGGAAGCTCTCACGCTTATTCTGATGTATTTCGTCTACATTTTGATCATGAAGTGAGTACATTTTGATCATGAAGCAAAACTAACAATCTCAGGCTGTGCTGTTTGATGGTCACAATCTGTTGCATCCATTCAGACATGTTTAGACTTTAAACATGAATGTGTTACAGTAAAAATTGGTACGAAATTTCAGATATGGCTGGGTAAATTTTGTCTGTGCTCACTCAGAAAGAGGTTTGGATTTACTGGGTCTACAAGAAAGTTTCTTTCATGTCTGTTTCAGAATGAACTCGCATGTTGTTCGCTTCCTGGAGCGGCAGAAGAAGAGCTCGTCCAGCCTGAGGAATGGTGCCGCCAGTAACGCCGAACTGGACGATGGCTGCGATGCCACAGCCGTCCTGTTGAAGAAAGGTACCGTCACTGTAGAGAGTAGAGTTCAAGCTCGATGTTCACAAATCGAACCTCACTCCAAATCGCATAACACCATCGGTCACGATCACCCGTCCACACACAGTGATGGACGTAATTAAGGCTCCGTTTACACAACAGTGGTGCTCGAGACCCCTGAAAATGCAACATTTATAAATGGTCCCCAATGAAAATGCTGTCTCTATGGAAAGAAAAACTGTTTACAACAACTTCAATATCTACAGTTGACTGCTCTCTGCATGCATACAAACAGCACCCATTGGTGGCCCTACAGGAGAACGACAGCATTTTCAGTGCTTCTGCCATTTCATCACATAATTTTCTGAAACAAAAAGACAAATACGAAGAGTTTTCACTTGGAAATATTGTCACGTAAATGAGGCCTCAGACGATCTGAGCCACAGACACACCGATAGACTTAGATTGGTGCAGACTTCCTATAACGTTTAACTTGATATGGTTTTACAATTTGGGTGGAAATACGTACAAAGTTCCAATCTCACAAGGTAAGAAGAAGGAAGAAGAACAATGGTCTGGAACTAATAACACATACACGTGTGGAAGCTGATCTACTACTGGGACACACTAAGGACTGTATCTGACAGACGAGAAACAATATGACACACCATTTAGAGCAGGCCTCAGCCTGTGTGCCAAAACCAGCCCACAAGAGGCTCCAATCTGACCAAAGCACCAGGAAATTTATGAATATTTCCAAGAAAACGTTGATTTTATAACAACAAGGACACTGAGACCTGAGAGATTGGTGATGCTGCCATTAAAGCTGCTTCATTACTATCAAAGTAACCTCAAAAGCCATGCTTTGATCGCGAATTTGTAAAAACACAAATAATGCAACAGTTATAGGAGAAGTTTTTGTACACTTTCATTGTATTTTGCACAAGAAGGTTTCGTTCAGATGGATTTCATGTTGAGATTGTAGTCATTTTCACTCGTGATTGTTTGGTTTTGTGAAAATATAGACATTTGCAACGTGTATATCCTCTGCGTCACAATAACAATAAAACTTCAAAGTTTAAATTTAAAAGAAATTGTGGCACTATTTTACCAGTCTGGCCCACTCAGGATGAAATTTGGCTCTATGTGGCCCTGAACTGAATTGAATTTGACAGCCTTTCTATAGACTGTCAATGCATTGTGTTGAATAATTCATGTAAGTTCTGACGTGTGTTCAAACATGTGAAGTAACGGATGCTTGTATGTCGTGCAGCGAATCACCACAGGAAGCCGTCAGTGCTTATGGTGGACGAGCTTCTTTCTGTGTACCCACACCAGCTGTCTTTCTCCGAGGCCAGCATGAGGATCATGATCACCAGCCACTTCTCGCCCAGAACCCGGCTCACCATGGCATCCCGAATGCTCATCACCGAGGTGAGGGCACCAGGCTCCTGATTGGAATCAAAATAGAGCTTTTTTCAGAGGGGAAATTGTTCCAGACAGCCTCTTTAAGAGGTCATCTGGAGCCCTGCACCCTCAGACTACCAATCAGCTCTGCCAATGAAAGTTGGCATTGTCACTGATGTCTACGAATGACACAAGCTCCTGTTTGTAAATCCTTGATAAGACACTCACTGAAATAGAGGGAAAACGTTTCATATGGAAAGATATTTCTACTTTTCTGTAATAGATTTTCAAGTCAGGTTAATAGACAACTTGACATGTGATATGATGACCTTTATAGATTGAAACATTCTTTGAATGAGATAGACTTCAGGAGACGTCCATTACTTCAGGTGAAAGGATTCGCGGTTGTCACAGTCTACACAACGAACAACCTCAACGACTTCTTTGCGCGGTTTGAGGCAGACAACAACTCCCCAGCACAGAAGCTGCCACCCTCTCCTGGCGACCAGGTGCTGACGTTTTCCCGGGACAGCGTGAGGCGATCCCTCAAGAGTACAAATGCAAGGAAAGCGGCAGGTCCTGACAACATCCCAGGTCGTGTCCTGAGAGACTGTGCTGAGGAGCTCACAGAAGTCTTCACCGACATCTTTAACACCTCACTGAGCCAAGCTGTTGTCCCCACATGCCTCAAAGCCACCACCATCATCCCGGCCCCGAAGAAGTCACCTCCATCTTGCTACAATGACTACCGCCCGGTCGCACTCACCCCCATCATCATGAAGTGCTTCGAGCGGCTGGTCATGCAGCACATCAAGTCCGCCCTCCCCTCCACCCTGGACCCCTACCAGTTTGCTTATCGGACCAACAGATCAACTGACGACGCCATCTCCACCGCCCTCCACTCAGCCCTCACCCACCTGGAGACCAAGGACTCCCACGTCGGAATGCTGTTCATCGACTTCAGCTCAGCATTCAACACCATCATCCCACAGCAGCTCATCCACAAACTGGACCACCTGGGCCTTAACACCGCCCTGTGCAACTGGCTGCTGGACTTCCTGACGGGGAGACCACAGACAGTTCGGGTCGGCAGAAACACCTCCAGCACCATCATGATGAACACGGGGGCCCCCCAAGGATGTGTGCTGAGCCCCCTCCTTTTCACGCTGCTGACCCATGACTGCACCCCATCTTCCAGCTCCAACCTCTTCGTAAAGTTTGCTGACGACACGACTGTGGTGGGTCTCATCAATAACAACGACGAGACAAGCTACAGGAGTGAGGTCAGCAGGCTGGTCTTGTGGTGTAAGGACAACAATCTCCATCTGAATGTGGAAAAGACAAAGGAGATTGTTGTGGACTTCAGGAGAACGCACACCCAGCATGCTCCGCTGATCATCCACGGTGCTGCAGTGAAGAGGGTGAGCAGCACCAAGTTCCTGGGTGTGCACATCTCTGAAGACCTGACCTGGACTCACAACTCCACATCACTGTATAAGAAATCTAATCAGCGCCTCTACTTCCTCCGCAAACTGCGAAGAGCAAGAGCCCCGCCCTCCATTATGCTCCCCTTCTACAGAGGCACCATTGAGAGCATTCTGTCCAGCTGCATCACCGTGTGGTACGGCGCCTGCACCGTGTCCTGCCGTAAGACTCTGCAGCGCATCGTGAGAGCAGCGGAGAAGATCATTGGTGTCTCTCTTCCCCCCCTTCTGGACATCTACAACTCCCGTCTCACCCGCAAATCCATCAGGATTGCAGGCGACCCCACCCACCCGTCTCACAGCCTCTTCAGCCTGCTGCCATCCGGGAGGAGACTGCAGAGTCTCCGAGCTCGAACCAGCAGGCTCAAGGACAGTTTTTTCCCCCAAGCAGTCAGGAGACTCAACTCACTCCCTGCTCTCCCCCCCATTCCCACAATCACTACACTCACTGCCAACCTGCCAACTTGACTTGAATCTGTTTTCGCACTGTTGTATAGATTGTATAAATTGTATAGACTGTATAGTATTCTATTCCTGTTATTTTGTTTTCTTTTACTTTATTTACTCCTAAATTGTTTGCACTTTTGCACTGATGGGGAGGACTGCAATTTCATTTGTGCTGCATGGCAACATGCAGCATATCTGACAAATAAACTTTTTGAACTTGAACTTGAACTACACCAAATGTGTCAAAGTCATTTCACTTCACATCAAGCACAATCTGACTAAAGTGGATCGCACCAATAAATATTAAAATTATGACCTATCAATAACTACAAGGCTAAATCTCTGTCTTTGTTTTAGCTAGGGATGTCCCGATCACCCCCCGATACCGATCCGATTTTTCAGACTTTAGTATCGGCCGATACCGATAATTTCCCGATCCGACACTTACATTGCTATTGCAAATCTACTCAATAGTCTATTTTTGGAGTAACTAAGATGTCTGAATCTAAAAAGCACTATTCGCAGAAGCTTTGTTTAGCTAGAAATTATTATAAAACTCACTTTTTTAATCAAAATTCTTCTCAGAATGACTTAAGAACTTATTTAAACTTTATTCAGTCATAACAACAAAAAAAAACAATTACACTCTGCAGTCTTGTATCTTTTATTTATGTTACCTTAAACAACTTCACCTGGATTTTGTGGCAAATTAAAAAAAATTTTAAATGAAACCCAGTGAATCCGTTTGACTAACATATAAACTATAAAAATAACTACAGCATAAACAGTATTCAGTAAAACCAATCAGAAGAACCCAATTCCACTTCAAAGTGTCTTTGACTGGTTGGATTGAATATAAGCCCTAAAAAAGTGCAAATACAATAATAAGAATAAATAAATAAATCTTAAACATAAATGTTCTTAGGCTACAATGTAACTTCGTTGTGTATTAAATTTCAGTTTAACTTAAAGCAGTATGAGAGGTTTGACCTGAATTGTCACAAAACATTTACATTTCAATGTGAATTATAAACACTTTATTCCACAACAATTTGGTAAAACCTGGCAAAAGTAGACTGAGCATACTTCTCTCAAAAACGTATTCAGAATATCCCAGTCTCTCTTCAAACTAGCGTAACCTTATGGGTTATTTTTTTCGCCATATCGCTCCCCTGTGGGTACTTATCCATTTTTTTAAAGTCGAGAGTTTGCTGCTTTGGTGCGGCTTTTTCTTTAGTTGTTGTAAACTGAGGGTACAGCCACACAACAAAAAACGATCTTTAATTCTCCCTGGCCCTCTCCCAAAAAACTTAGATCCACACCTCACTATAAACACGGCTGAAAACGACGCTTCAGGGCATGTAGTACACATTGCCAGGCCTTTTGGGGCGCTGTGACTCACCAAACACAACAAAAACGCAGAAGAAGACAGACCACAAAGAAATTTAGAAGTAGACTCCTGCACATAAACCACTATATATAACCTAGTTTTATAAGTCTATGGCCCCGCTCCGCCTGCATCTAGCTTTGGCAGCTCGACCGGAGCTTGTAGTCTGATTGTTGTGGTTATTAGGTGACGTTGCGGACCGCGGTGGTCTGAGGAGGGGGGGCGATTACGTCATCTTTTTTCCACGGGTGATAGTCTTTGCTGAGCGTACTCCGCCGCATGTGTACTTTTTAGATGTCTTATCAATTTAGTTGTGTTAAACAAAGCTCTGGTGCTCCACCTCTCGGGACTGTGGTGAAGCAAATAGTACAACTGGCCGCTGGACTAGTTTCGTTTTCAACCTTAAAATACCTCCAGACTGCTGACATTTCATCCACTCAGTGGCTTTAGGGTGCTAACGTCAATTTACGGCAGGTCGCAAACGGGGCTCGCTTTACGGCAGCTGACGTGAAAAAGTTTTTTTTGTTTTGTTTTTTTTAACTCGGCGAGGTGATCGGCTGGATTTGCCGATTCCCGATCACTCACAAATCACCAATATCACCCTAGTTTTAGAGCAACAAAGTATTATATAATTGAGTATTATAATATATCATTAAGAAGTTCACATTTAATAGATTATCTTCTTACAACACAACAAGCTTGAAATTCGAATAAAAGAAGTACAACTTCGACACAATATGAATCCTCAGTTCAGCATGTGCTTTACCACTTACAGACCACTGTGGATTTTTATTACACTATTTACTTGGGGTAGAGAGATAGAGAGAAATACACAAGCACAGGGTTTTATCTCTGTTAATAGATTGTGATTCTGAGGAGGAAGAGTTCTTCCTGAACCCATCACTCACAGCGGTCACCTGCTGGAGTTCCCTACCACAGAAAGCAGCACAAGACGAGGTCACGAAGATTAGAAATATAACTTTTAGGGCAATTTTGGAGAAGCAGAGGCTCAAAATAGCATGTATATACATGTGGAAGTAGAATCTGTTGGCATGAAGCCCATTAACCTGTAAAAATCCATAAATTTGGCGCGTCATTTTATAAGCCGCAGGGTTCAAAGCATGTGAAAAAAGTAGCAGTTTATAGTCCGGAAATTACGGTATATTTCCCACAATGCATGCCAATTATATTACCCGCATCCCAACGGCACCCCGCCACTAGACTGCAGTGTATAAACATCAATGCAATTTTCAACAAGTAGAATTGAGAAATACAACTGATCCCAAAATGTCCAGGAAGAGAATAATTGATGCAGATGGAAGGATATTTCATGAATGATGGAAAGGCGAAAACATGTTTGTGCTTCAAGGAGAAAAACCCGGTATGTCTTTTGTGTTATGAGGCATGGCAGTCGTCAAAGAGTACAATACACATCAGATGCAAATGCATATATAATATTGATAAGTGATAAAGTCAGAGTAATTTAAAATTAAGGAGTTGTTACATTTATTTTACATTATATTTGGTAACATTTAGTTACATTTGTACTTCACACAGCCAACAGCCTTGAAGGCTCCGGTCCACATGCTCTCGCTCACTGTTAATCAGTCAGACTCACGTCGAGCAGTGGTTAGCGCTCTCGCCTCACAGTGAGACAGTCGTGGAGTTTGCAAGTTCTCCATGCGTGTATGGTTTCCTCCGGGCACTCTGGTTTCTTCCCATAAGCCAAACAACATGCACCGTGGGTCCCTGAGCAAGACCCTCGGTCCCCATCAGCTCCCCTGAAGCACCGCGCTGCGTGGCTGATAACTGAAGGGTCAATTCAGTAAAGACAATTCCCCTCCTGGCAACTGATAAAGACGACTAAATATAAAACACTTTAGCATGCGGTATTGCTGGTGTGTATGCCGAAACTCTTTCGCAAGCAGACTGTAGCATGTAGCACAGCTCAGAGTAAAATCCTCCAAACCGCTGACATGACTCATCCTCACTTGTCTACCTGCTGCTGACTCCACTGACAGATGATGCCACTTAATACTCACTGGGTTGTTTTGGGGATCTTTTATCAGTATGAGTACACCATACAGTGTCGGACCCAATAACTGCTGCTGGTATCCGTTTTGGTGCATCCCTAATATGAACAAACTAAAAGCACAATGAATATATAAATAAAGGGAGGTTGTTTTTGCATTATGGAGCCACTGTGTTTCAGGCGGTGGAGGTCTGCTTCATCGCAGGTTGTGTCTTTGTGTGTGTTACATGGTTGTGCATCGCTGGTGTCGTACAGAGACAACGTCTCATCAACACAGGGACTCGGACCAACGGTGACTCCGAGGTGCCAGCCAAAGTAGGGAGCCGGCAGAGCGTGGAAAACGGCCTGTCCAGGGTCGAGAGGCCCATCAAGGTTCACCATGATGACCGTGAGATGGGCAACGAGATTGAGAATGAGGACAACGAGAACAACGACAACGATGAAGAGGAGGAAGAAGAGGAAGACGAGGGACCCTTTGTGCCCTTCCAGTGTCCAGGTACTTGCAAGACTTCTGGGTAGTTTTTTCTCTCTCTCTGTGGTACAAAATACACTCTTTTACATATTTCAGCGATGGGATTTTCTTGATTGGTGATGAGTTATTTCTTTAATATAAGTGATTGACCATTCCCAAAAAATGTGAACAATCTTTATCCAAACCGATGTTTACATTAAGTAATTTCAGCAAAGGTTCAGTCATTTTATAGGCAAGTATTCAGTCTCATTGTGTTTACCCTATGTGATTTCTTGTGTCGGTGTGTGTGTGTGTGTGTGTGTGTGTGTGTGTGTGTGTGTGTGTGTGTGTGTGTGTGTGTGTGTGTGTGTAGGAGGGGCATTAAATAAGCTGAAGTGGTTGATAGCCTGGCCTCTCTGTCTCCTGCTGTACTTCACCATCCCCAACTGCTCCACGCCTCGCTGGGAGAACTATTTTATGTTGTCCTTTGCGTCCTCCACTCTATGGATTGCTGGCTTCTCCTACATCATGGTCTGGATGGTGAGTATGCTCCCTTTACACACCTTAATTTGTAGACACAGTTCAAACCATGTTATGTTCCTTACATTGGTATGGTAGTTAATTCATATATCCAGTAGAGGGCAATGCAGTTTAAGATCTACCAAATACTTTTAATAGCTTTTCTTGTCCTGATGTACATGTGAAGCAATACTTTCAGAGATCTGCCATTTCAGATCTGCCATCCTGAGCTATACTGCACAACACTGTACCCACAGGTCATGTGTGAAAGAGACAAGAAGAATTAAACCTGCAAGCAGCCATGATGCACTCTGACCTCTGGTCCATTGGCCCCAACAAAAAAGGACTTCTATTTTCAAAAATGTGGGGGCTTTCATTTTGAAAGCCAACTAAACTCTAATCTAGCTAAACCCTAAATATAAAATTTTCAGGGTTTTGGAATAATTTTTAATGAACAAGGACTTTTATTTTGAAAATATTTGGGGCTTTTCAAGTTCTAAGATTTTTAATGTCATTTTGATACACAAGGACTTTTATTTTCAAAGAATTGGGTGATTTTATTTCGAAAGCCACCTCAATCCTAGCTTAGCTTAACACTTAATTTCCATTTTGAAGTCAACATTGTAAGTTTTGAAAACAGAAGGACTTTTATTTTGAAGGAGTTTGGGGCTTCTTATTTGGAAAGTTTTCTCATGTATTTGAATGAGAGGAGGGAGGCGGGAGGATTTGGCTTTCAGAGATTTGTCAGCTAATAAAATCGAAACAACTGGAGTTGTCAAAACGTTGTCCAGAAATTTTAAGCAGAAGCCTTTTCTTAGTCATTTAATCATGTTTTGAAGCCGATACGATATTCGCCCTCAGAGGACATAAAGTTTGCGCGAGCGCCTTTTTTAAGTGAAAATCTTATTTTGAAAGGCAAATTGCAGACTTCCTGTTGGCTTAAAGTCAGAAGTATCAGCACGTGATTTTTAGGTTTTGATGAGACGAACACTTGAGATTTGGTTTGATCTCCCTACGACATTCCTACAGGCTGTGGTGGCCATTTTAGTGTTTCTAGGTGGCACGAGAGAGCACATTTTGGCACTGTGCAGGGTAAATTTTCTTAAGTTTTTCGCCAGTCTTGATAAGGGTGCCAATTTGGTGAACTTTTGACCATGTTTAGGGGGTCAATTTTGGGTCTAATGACACAGTGGAATAATAACAAACATTACAGAAACAATAGGGTCCTTGCCTTTTGGGCTAGGTACCTAATAAACATTACAAAAACAATAGGGTTCTTGCCTCCAGGCCTGGCGCCTCCAAGAGAGGCCTGGCCTTTTGGGCTTGGTCACTAGCAATAAACATTACAAAAGCAATAAGGTCCTTGCCTCCAGGCAAAGCCTCCTCTGGAGGCCTGGCCTTTTGGGCTCGGTCCCTAAAAACAAAAGTTACCAAATATGATCTTGTTGTTGAAGCTGAAAAAGGGACGACTTTGTCCCAGCTCCTTCAGCTCCTTTCAATGCAATCAAACCAATGCTGCATGGTTTTGAAGAGACCGGTTTTGATCCCGAACTATAAGATTTTCTCTTCCTGAGTGGAAATAGAAAGTTTGAATCTATGCACAGATTTCCGGTTAAAATCTAACTGCCTCTTCTGTCTCTTACCTTCACACGGTTTATGCTGCCAAACTAACACAAGCAGTAACCGTCTGGTCTGTGCTCGTGTGTCCATCAGGTCACAGTGATCGGCTTCACTCTGGGCATCCCGGACGTCATCATGGGCATCACCTTCCTGGCAGCTGGCACCAGCGTCCCCGACTGCATGGCCAGCCTCATCGTGGCACGCCAAGGTAACACAGGAGGGTTACCGAGCTGTCGGCTTACACACCTGAAAAGGGCAGAGGGAAAGCAGAACCAAAGTGAATGTGCTATCAAAGAGATGGAGAGAAGGCGAGGTTACAGAGGTACAGGGGAATGGAGGTAAAGATCACGTCCTTGTTGCAAAGTGATAAAAGAAGAGAGGGAAAACAGTCCGACAGTTCCCTCCATCTTTTCATCTGTGTCTATTCTTACGCCCATCACCAAATATTTAAACCGCTCCGTCTTTTTCTGTGCGTGTGTGCATTGCGTGTGTGTGATGCTCAGCACAGTTTAGCGATTAACCATCCGTCTTCTGCTTTATGGCTTTGGCAGTTCTTTAATGACAGGCTCTTGATGTCCCTGCAACTTTTGAAAGTACCATATTTTCTGGATTATTACTTCTTTATATTTATAGTTATTTGGCTCGTCATGCAGCTATTTTGAAAAAGCGACTTGTATACTAAATATACCATCATGAACCACTAGGTGTCACTGTATGACAGTGGAAAATTGCTACAGTACCACAGAAAAACCTCCATAAAGACTGTATTTGACTGACTACAAGAAGACTGAAAGAAAAAAGTTTACACAGCACAATTTACAGTGTAAATTATCAAATCTGCAACAGAAAAAGTTCAGACTCAGGGAAGACTCTGGGAAGCCTCCATGAAATATGGTAATTGATGTGTTAAGATGGAGCTCAGGATTAGCAGACATAGAAAAATGTGATACATAACTGAACAACTATTTAAAAGCTTGGCGCTGCAGTGAAAGCCTTTTTAATTAATGACGTTATGAGGGATGCCCCAATGTCACTTTGTTTAAAGGACGAGCACAAATCTTTAGCTACTTGCTGGTATCAAGTACTGACACGAGTAATTATTAAATGCCATAAAGCCTAATTCACACTCCATTCGGAAACAATATGCGAAGGCTATATGTTGTCACGAACCACCCTGTATTCACATTAAATGTTTTGATTTCCAGAAGGTACCTTTCCAAATGCTTCTTTTTTTTAAAGTTATTGTGTTTCTTACTTTCTTCTCCCCTTTGTCCATTCACGTGTCCCTCTCTGCTTGCCTTCCGCCGGTGTGTTCAGGAATGGGAGACATGGCAGTGTCCAACTCCATCGGCAGCAATGTGTTTGACATCCTGGTGGGGCTCGGCCTCCCCTGGGCCCTGAAGACCCTAGCCATCAACTATGGCTCTGATGTAAGTAGCACACCATGCCTCCTCAATGGTGCCTCACCTTCTTAATGTCAAACATGCCACATCCTGTTACAGTCAAAAGTGAGGACACATCAACTCATTCAGAGTGTTTGTGACATGCAAGGGCATGTACTGTAGATAAAATTGCTAAATGTATAAAAATGGCTAGAAATGACCTAAAGTTAATCTACCAGAAAATATCTTTATAATATATTTCCCATAATAGGAATCACTTCTGCACAGAAATTCAACAAATGCACCAAAACAAGACCATTACCACTCATTTCTAACTCCCAGTTCTCCAAATCGATCCAACCAAAGTCCAATCAAACATCCAAGTGTACAAACTGGCTCTTGTGTTCACAATGCCTCAGGAATCTTGGGGAGTTTTATTGACGCAAAGATGTCAACAAACCAGGGCATGTTCCACGAAATTTGAAAGCTGGAAATATCTGTTTGAATCAATGTAACAACGAACTTCCTTCAAAAAAGCATTGCGAATGTATAGGAGATGTACATCATCAACTAAAACTAGCTCTTAAATGTTTCCTTTTTCCCATGTAGATTCTGGTACAGTAACTTAAAACAGCTATAGCAGGAAAATGATTGGATGAAAACGCCTAAATATTACTAAAAGTCTTTAAAATGGCTAAAACCATCCCAAATTTTTTTAATTGCAACATGAACTCCTGTTTTGGTGAACAAAACGCTACATGTTTGAAACCTGCGTTTGTGTCTATTTAATTTCCATAAGAACAACATTTGAAAGCACAATAATTCTACATGAACATGCACAGGAGATGGTGGAAAGCAGAAACTCCTTTTTAAGAGGAAGAAACCTGCAGAACCAGACTCAGAGTTGGAGACTGTTGTTCTTGTTGAGGTTGAAGGCTGGAAAGGGAAAATGATGAGAGAGCACAGACTACAGGAGAGAGAGAAAAGTTAGTGACATGGTGAAACAAGGCGAGTGAAGAAGGAAAGATGCTCAGTGCAGTAAAGGTCCTATAGCAGTCTAAACCTACATCAGCTTCAGTAGAAAATGGTCCAGGGTGACTGGAACCAGCTCTAACTTTAAACATTGTCTTTAACTGTGATTTGTGTCTCCAGACTAATTTGTAATTGTATTGGCTGTTTTGGTCATAAAACCTCACTTCTGGTGGTGAAAGTGACTGCTGCAGGCTGACTTGAAAGAAACATGAACACAAACTGGAGATTTTATCCTAAACTTCCTCAATGTGTTTGCTCATAGCAACTGAAGCGCAAAGAAATCGCAGGTTGTTCCTTACAGATTTTGTCAAACTTGTCCAACATTTTCCTCCTGTAGATCAAACTGAACAGCAAAGGTCTCATCTTCTCTGTGGGGCTCCTGCTGGCGTCTGTGTTCATGACGGTGAGTGTGTGAACCCAGGGGGTAAATTTTGCGTGAGAAGCCAAAACTTTAATGCTGGCTCGCATGAGCAAAACCCTGAACATCTTGGTGGTCTATAAATTTTGGTTCAGAATTTGCACAAAGCTGTGCTCTTATCATCGCTTGCATCCTAACAGTTTTTAAACTGAAACTTTCCTCTTGTTTCATCCTCACTTCTGTTAGCTGCTAATGTTAGAGTAGCTTCTTTCCACACGGATGCTCTGCTGCGTACTACTGTGGCTAAAAGTAGGACAAGAACTTTCTTCAGAACATATCAAAGGAAAAAAATAGTCCCCGTGGGTCGTAACCATGCCGAAACAGCTCCCTCAGACATGCCCCCTCTGGACCAATTTGACAAAATTAACGTAGACATTTACAGTATTAATGAATGACACTAACCAGTACAGAGCAGCGACAGTATGATTGCTACGTCAGTGGCCTAAAGGAACTTTCTTAGCTTGACTGTGTTGGAGGGTAAAAGGAATGCACCTTTAAATTAATAATTTTTTATTGAATTAATGTGTAATTTCTAGGAATTCAATAAAGGATGCTGCTGTTACCACTTTGTCCACACTGTTTCATTAAGATCAGACAGACGTAATGCAATACTGAGACCTCATGCTTGAACAAATGGATGACAGCGGCGAGGCTAGCTACTTCAGTGCTAGCTATATTGCAATTAGTATGAAGGTCCCACTGCAGGCATGACTTAGACCTCGTTGACACAATAACGTTCCAAGTGACAATGCCTTGTTCGTTTTGCATTCACACGGCAAAGGTAGAGACACAGAAAAGAATGTAGTCAGTATGTATGGCCACGAGGAGGCTCTATTGCTTGTTTTTGTAAGGAAATCATGTGTGCAGAGAACAATATGCTATAAACAATGGAGGTTACCAGACATCCATATGGACTGAGCTGCGTATGGGCAGCAATTAGATGCTATCAGGGATGAGTCTCAACTATCAAACTACCAATATGGATGATAAAAGTAGGCTATGGACTGGGCGTCATGCCACCAGGGAGGCCGCCATGTTTGTTACATGAGTGATTGCATGAGTTTTGGTTGCCGTGCACTGCTGTTGTTTAAACAGACCCCAATATGTGACAAAGGTTTTGCAGTTACACTTGTTTTCATTGTTGTGTAAACTCAGCCTTAGTACAAGCTGAAGGCTGCCGAAATGGTGCAGCAAGTAAATTCACTTGTCTTCATTGTTTTTGTCATCATTGTTCTCAAGAGACACACCAAGGCCCTGTTTTCTAATGAATACAGAAAACTTTTGTTTCATTTTGGGGGTTCCATTTACATAGCAACTGTGCTCACAGCTACTGAAAACGCAATTTTTTTAAAACAGCTCTCAAGGTGGAACTTTTTGATGCTTGATGAATGCTTTGACTCCTTCTTCATAGACACGTGAAATTTCAGCTTTTAGAAAACACTCCATCTCTGTGGAAACGGGAAAAACTTAACTTTTCTGAAACGTTGCTACTGGTCATGTGCACCACGGCCATAGTTCTTCTTCTGCACATGCTCAGTAGATGAACAATGCTTCTCTCCAGAGTCTCATGACTCCCAGTCCATATTCTCCTGGGACTTGGTAGTTTTATAGACAGTCACCGTAATAACAATCCAAATTGGTCATCTAACCATACAAAATTATGTGTATTCCCATTGTTAATATTTATAGTAGGGATGTCCCGATCACACGTTTTTGCCCCCGATACCGATCCGATTTTTCAGCATTGCGTATCGGCCGATACCGATACTTTCCCGATCCGATACTTACATTGCTATTGCAAATATACTCAATAGTCTATTTTTGGAGCAACTAAGATGTCTGAAGCTAAAAGCACTATTGGCAGAAGCTTTGTTGAGCTAGAAATTATTGTAAACTCACTTATTGAATCAAAATTCTTCTCAGAATGACTTAAACATAAATGCTCTTAGGCAATGTAACTTCGTTGTGTATTAAATTTCAGTTTAACTTAAAGCAGTATGAGAGGTTTGACCTGAATTGTCACAAAATATTTACATTTCAATGTGAATTATAAACACTTAATTCCACATCAAAGTGGTAAAACCTGTTTGACAAAAGTAGTCTGAACATAGTTCTCTCAAAAACTTATTCAGAATATCCCAGTCTCCCTTCAAACTAGTGTAACCTTCTGGGTTATTTTTTTCGCCATATCGCTCCCCTGTGGGTACTTATCCTTTATTTTAAAATCCTTTATTTTAAAGCTTTTTTTTTTATTTACGGCTTTTTCTTTAGTTGATGTTGTAAACTGAGGGTACATCCACACAATGAAAAAATTATCTTTTTTTTCTCCCTGGCCTTCTCCCAAAAAACTTCTATCCACACCTCACTATGAACACGGCTCAACACGAGGCTTAGTACACATTGCCAGGCCTTTAGGGGCGCTGTGACTCACCAAACACAACAAAAACGCAGAAGACAGACCACATAGAAATTTAGAAATAGACTTCTGCACATAAACACATAAACCACTATTTATAACTCTAGTTTTATAGGTCTATGGCCCCGCTCCGCCTGCTTCTATCTTCTGCAGCTCGACCGGAGCTTGTAGGACATCTTCTTCTTGGACTTCTTGGACATCCCTAATTTATAGTGTATTGTTATTTGTGTATGTATGATGTTTTATGGCTAAATCAACCAACAGCACCAACTTGTGGTCTGGCATGCTAATTACATGATTTTCAGTGTTTATGCCATTTTCAAAACATTGCCATGTAAAGGTGAAACTTTTCTAAAATGAAAACGTTATGCATTTTCTCTTGAAGTGTTGCGTTAACATGGCCTTAAGAGCGTCATCTGACATGTGGTGACGTCGGCCTTTATCACGTGACTGGCCTGACAAATCTGTCAAATTCTGTCATTCCGTCATAGACACAGCTGAACAAAAAAAATCATTATTCAGCCATCACCGACCATTGCAAAAGAAACAAGCATATGAACTGAAATGAGGGAAGGGTCATTACATCGGAGAAGAACAAGTTCAAATGGTGGATAAAGAAAGCCATAGAGATCAGGAAGCGGTAGACCATAAATTGGGACTAGGGGGCCTACATCCTCCAGAGAACACCAGACGACGGGGAAGGTGGCCGGCATGACAGAATCTGACAGATCTGTCAGGATGGTCACCTGATAAAGACCGACACGTCATCACACGTTAGATAACGCTCTGAGGAAGCACGTCAGCCAGGTAAAAAAGTGTTTCCTGCAATTACCGGTCATTAAAATAGTCTATATATATATATATATATATATATATATATATATATATATATAAAGATCTGTTCGACTCTCAATCAACACAGTTAAAATACTGTAATAACAGTTTACTGGTTATTTATGTTTTTTTAAGCCCACCTGAGCTCAAATGTTTCTGACTGGATCTGTCGTGTCTGTTCAGGTTCTGGGAGTTCATCTCAACAAGTGGACGCTGGACAAACGTCTGGGTCTCATGTGTCTCCTGCTCTACTCCATCTTCCTGTGCTTCTCCTGCCTCATCGAGTACAACATCTTTACCTTCGTCAACCTGCCCACCTGTCGAGACTGATGAGACGACAGCACCACGCACACACACACACACACACTTACACTGTCAGACTACTGCTTGTTTCTGACTTGAGTACCTGGTGTTTTAAACCCTCCCTGTGTTTCCGTGTAACGTTTCCTAGCCGCTAACTTCCCTTACAAGAAAGAAGGTTGGGTCTTTCAGATCTACTAGTTGAGAGTAATAATTATTAAAGCAATGATTTAAAGGCCGTGGGGAGGCTATAGTTCTTAGTGCTGTAGGACAGCAGACTTGTTGAAGTCATTAGGCAGAGTTTTTGTCCATGTTTGCTGGAGAATGAAATTGGTTATGCAGATTAGATGAGATTATTTTTACTACCGTTGTATTATATAATAAAGTCTACACGTTTTCAGGCTAAATGTCTCCACCCAGTGGCAAGAAACAATCTGTGAATATTCAAAGTGATCCCAGTTTTCTGGATGAATTGGTCGTTCAACAAGCTCTTTACTGTATCCATGTCACAAACATAGACAAATAGAGCGGAGCTCACAACAGCAATTAACTGTGGGTCGGGGGCATGTGTTTTACAGCATGATTCATTTTTTTCCTTCATATCGATACAAAAACACAAGCTGACTGTAAAATGATGTGATTTGATCCTTATTACTGATTTTGAAAAGGTCAAATAATCTTTGGTGGAAAACAAGTCTAGCAAAAGTTGCAGACTTTTGACATTTTATGGAAAATTCTAAATCAAATGACAGAATTTATCATTAATTAAAAAGACTTAAACCCATTTAGATTTGAATCTCTGAAGAGCTTTAATGAGCCCATACTTTGTTGTTACAGGACAGAAGTCAGGAGTTAACATTCAAAGTAAAACAAGCCAAACAAAACTCAACATACCCACATTAGTTACGAACATGTTTAACAGTTTAAAAGTTTAACATGGTGGAGAAAATGATCAAACATATCGGAACATTTGCAAATGACTGAATTTGGGAAAAAATAAAGAGTAAAGAAAAAAGCAATATGGGAGATAGCTGTAGGAAAAACAATAGCAATAGAAGAATGATAATAATGATTTACGGTTGCAAACAACAACTCCTCCCATGTATTGTTGCAAGATGGGGAAGACTAGCTTATTATTCCATCCTCATGAATATAAACCTGTTAAAAACTAGCTTCTATATTTAAATGCTTTTGCAAATGTTTTCAAGTGAAAACACAAAATTTTCATAGTGGTTTTGGTTGTTTGTTTACACGGTATTCGGAGCCACTGAAAACACAACATTTTGAAATTGTTCCTGCCATGGCCACAGTAAATAGTTGTTCTGCAGATGCTAAGTAAATGGACAATAACAGACATTTTTGCCTCTAGACTGTTATGACTCCCAGTCCATACTCTCTCAAAAACAGCACCCACTTGTCTTCAGCATTTCTGCCATTTCCATCAAAACCAGCTTTGTGAAACCCTCCAGAGGATTTCCAAGAAGAGTCCTAAAAGACTCCATTATGGCAGAAGTTTTGTCGGTTTCATTCAGTTCATTCATTTTGTTTCTTTTTCTCCTCACTGTTAAAAACAGTGGCAAAACTCTTCTGAAACAAAAACACAAAAATTATGCGTTTTCAGTTGAAGTGTCATGGTAAAACGCAGCCTGAACCAGGAGGACAGTGTTTCTCTATACTTGTGACTGAGATACAGATTTGAAGCACATTTTCTAACCTGTTTGTTGGTTCGTGCTACTGTTCATGTAACCAGGGCATTTTATTATCCTCACCTTTTCTAACTGTACTTACAGTCGGTTATATCTTATGTTTTACTTTAAACAGCTTTATGAATATGTTTTTTTTTGGTTGTTATTGTAAATATCCCTCTGTAAATACCCCCCACAAGATTTCCTATTTATTATTTATTAACATTATTCGCACATTTCTCCTCTGGGGGTCACAAATACGCCCGAGCCAAGGACTGCCGAAAACCTTTAGGGAAGAAAAGAAAAACAAAACAAGCACAACAATTTCCTCTGAAGGTGTTTTTTGTTGGGGGTTTTTTTCTTGCTTTGGATTGAAGGTGTTGTTCTGTGTGTGGGTGTGGGTGTGAAACACAGGAAATCCAAGTTGCACTGACGAGCTTTGGATCTTGAATCATGCTGATTATGAGGAGAGCCTTCTTGTAAGATGAAGCAGAGGTGTGTTGTGATTATACCTTCAAGAGACAAATGTCTGGTTTTTTTCCATTTTGTTCTGACCTCTTCTGGTGGGAGTTAGAACAATGAACAAACTTCTGCTTTTTCACCTCTTAAAAGCCAAATGAATTGCAAACAGCACGAAAGGCAGGACCACCCTCCACCGGGGGATCCTGCTTCACTGGTGGCAGCCGGGTCACCACGCAAGACTTTGGACGGCCAGTCATGCCATGGTGATGCTGGGGGGTGTCCCACTTTATTTCTTATCTTTGTATTTTATAATGCCTGATGTCTAGGATTGTCCAAATTGTGGTACGTTACGATTCCTACTGATTTTTAGAACATGCACCGTGTGCTTTGTGAAACCCTCCTGAGGATTTCCAAGAAGAGTCCTAAAAGTCTCCATGATGGTCGACGTTCTGTTAAAGTTTCTTTCAGTTAATTGATTTTGTATCTTTAAAAAACAGTCACTAAAACAACCAGAAACCGTCTTTCAGGTACTTGATTTATTGATCGGTCATATAAAACACTGTTTTTGGAATGTACAAACATGCAAAACATGGTTGATGTTTCTTTCTATTTATTTATTTGACAGACAGAGACTTTGAGCTTTTGACCGGAAAACAGGGTTTTGCAATAACTTCAAGCTGGAACATTTGAAATTACTTCACGTTAAAGATCAACGATCCACTGAGTTTTGTTTGTTGCCATTACCTTGTTGTTATCGGTGAGTGGATTTCTCACAGGCTGGACAAACAGGCGAAGCAGCACCGATACAGACTCGGTCAGCTCCTTCTCCACACACTGGATGTCCGAGTGACCACTTTTGTAATTTCAGTCATTTTAAATCAAAGTTCAGAAGTTGCTGCTTCCATCAGCATCCCCCCCTTAAAAAACAGATTGTAACTAGTGCTCATCCGTGGAAGAATTTAAACTTAATTAAACTAAATTTATTTGAGCTGAGTTAGAAAAAAATGACCGAAAGAGAAAAATATACTTATCAGGCTTGAAATATGAGTTTGAAGGCAAACATGGATCATTACTAATTTAATATTGATGTTGAACTTTACATTAGATCTCAGGGTTGAAAGAATTTATTGAGATGAAAAATCTCAACAGGATTATTAGTCTCACTTTTGAAGAAAATGCATTATTTTTAATCTCAATAAATTAAGTGCATGTTCACCATTTATCAGGGAAGTCACCATATTTGGTTTTGGAAATATTAGGTAGAGCAAATACTCAAGATGAACTTGGGCTGTATGTGTCCCCTCAACTGAAATGAGTTTGACCCCCCTGGTTTACGTAGACCCCTAAACATGGGAATGTGTCCTTTTAGTCAATTCACTCAACGCAAAGCAGTGCAGCTCATCATGGCTGTGCTACCTTTAAACCTCTTCGATAACTTGGAACTGAACTACCTAAATGTCACTTCAGAATGAGGTTATAGAAACTCTTTTCCTGTATGATCACACATCTTTAATTCTGTTAATGGGAAACTATTGGATGACGATTGAACACACCCAAGAGGCTGGTGACAGCGATGGATTCAGATTACTCTTGTTTTGGTGGATGAACCATTTCTGATTGTCAGTTCAGTCTCACTTTTTAGACGTCATGTTAATGTCACTTGATTGACTTGAAAGAAACATGAACACAAACTGGAGAATTTATCCTGAACTTCCTCAAAGTGTTTGCTCATAGCAACTGAAGCACAAAATTAAAATTGAAAGTTTGAGGTTTTTATCCTAGAGAATGGGGAGAACATGCAAACACCACACAGACAGATAAGCCAGCAGGTTCACAACAAGATCTCTGCTGCTAAGGCTCCAACGTGGACCAGTGGAGAAGGTTATCGCTGATTTATTTTCAGCTCAATAACCTGACAACACTAATAGAGCTGTTTCAGGCCAAACTAGGACCTTTAAAGTTTAACGTAGTAGCTGTGGTGTCTGATCCCGACAGACCAGCCAGACTTTGAGGATATCATATAAACATGCTTATTCCATCAAGACTCCACAGCAACACAAGCGTTTACTCAGTGTTATGACCATGTGCTAACTGTTGAAAGACCACAAATCATCATGATGTGCACTTTACAAACTGACAAACTTGGGCTACAGATGATTTAGTTCCCTACACAGTGCAGGTGATATATACTTGCCATCTAACCATCAGGCACGGCGTCTTTGAAGCCAACCCAATCACCACAAAGACAAGTGAAACAAGGCATCTTGTAGAGGAGATTTCTAAATAATTTGTGATATTCACATGGGTGATATATTGCTGATGTACATGTGTACATAAATAGGTCTAAATGTATTTATATTTTTTTGTTTCAATCTGTATATCTGTTGAATATATTTTCTTAGATCCTTGGTAGATCCTTGTACTCCCGCTGTTTTGGCGTGTTTCAGAAACATGACACTATTGCCCTTTGTTTACTCGCATGGAGATATTTCAAAATAATAAATTATTTATGGTTAATCTTTATGTACGTGTGTCTAGTGGGTTTCAAGATGGCACTGGATTTAGTTTGAACTGGATATCCTAGATAACTGCATGCTATTGCTAGCATAGGGATATAATAACATATGACAGTGTTCGCAAATGACACATTTCTCTACAAGTCAAAGTTTTACCTCCCTACACAAGAAACTTTTAAGCAGAATGGTTTCCTTTGTGGTTTTGATGTGTCAAATGTAATTTTAGAGATCATTTTGTTACTTGAGCATTATTAAAGTTGTCTATGCTTAAAGTTACATGACTCAATTTTTTTTCATTGAACTTGCAACAGTTCTCTCTCTCTCTCTCTCTCTCTCTCTCTCTCTCTCTCTCTCGCTCTCTCTCTCTCTCTCTCTCTCTCGCTCTCTCTCTCATACACACATACAGCATATCCATATAGTTATTTCACTATTTTCAATCTTTGGTCTGCAACTGAAAATATGAACAAGCCAATATTTCTTCCTATAGCATATATTCAAAATGTCACAGTTGTTTTGTTCACAATTGTCCTTCAAATGATTCTGAATAGGGGATAGTAAGCTGACCTGCAAATTATTGTGATGTCGAAGGAGTTGGGATGTCACCAGACATAGAGTTTCATTTGTCATGATATTAAACACAACATCTGGCTGCAAGAGTTCTCCTCAGAGGGTCCCACTTCTTCCCTCTCAGGGCTCACACTGACTGCCTCCACCACTATAGTGTCATGAAGCCAGTCACTGGAGGTGATTGGTCAGTACTCCCCAGGGGCTGACACCTTGGGGTTCCCTCCGAATAAAAGCCTTTGCTTCTTGCTTTGTGGACTCCCAAGGAGCAGGAGCCATCTAGCTCCTCAGCCTGTTAGCCAAAAACTGCTAACAGAAAGGAGGGTCGACCACAAACACTTAGCATCCAGGGTCCGTGTACCTTCCGGTCATTTGATTTTTGTTTTGATCCTATTTTCGTTTTTCGATTTGATATTTGGAAACGAAAAACGGGAGACAAGGCATCTCCACTTTTTCGTTTTAAAATTGAAAATCGAAAAATGGAAATCGGATGGTTTCCGGTTTCCCGAAATGCGTTTCTTCAACAAAAATTGGGAAATAATATACGACCGAAATTTGCCGGAAAACCCGGAAGTCGAGTCTCTTCTTCTTCTGTTGTTGCCGCTGCTGCTGCTTCACCGGCCATACTCGTCTGACTGCCCCATCGGTGATATTCTTGTATAAACTTAATGATTAAAAATTTATAAAAATGTCTTTGGATGGTTGCTGTTGAATAATTATCCATATATCTCTAGAACTGTATTAGGACAGCCAGTGTGAACAAACATATTATGCATGCAAGTTATGCCAAAGCAATGTATTAAACTCTTAAATATTTTTTAAAAATTGGAATGCAGCTATGGGCGATTATAACTGTGTCCACTGTAGATGATCGTCAAGAGAATGAAATAACGATGGGAGGGGCCTCCCAAACATGCCCTAATAAGACACGGTTATTTCCACGCAAGTGTTGTAATGGCCCTCCTCCTGTGGAGGAGGGAGGACCCTCTTCAGTGTATATAAGAAATTAGCCAAAAAGACTTATTCTTGTGTTCGATCGTGCCTAGCAATGTGTCTGATCGTTTGTGTCTGTCTGGGGACTGATCTGAGCACCGGGTTTTAGCAATAAAACTCTACTTTGCATCCAGCTCCACTCTCCCTGTCTGTTTTGTACTAGTAGACTAGCTGAGTACCAGTATAGCTACAACAAATAGTGGTAAATGTTCGTATAGTCTTCCAACGACGCATCTGGCCCAGGACAGCGTTCCAACAACAAGAGTATGACATGAAATGGCGTCGCCAGCCAGGAGGAACAACCGGGAGTGACGTCATCTGTGGACGAGGACTTGACTCAGCACACTGTGGCCACAAACAATTGGAAGGTAAGCAGACCAATTTATTCTGCTCTTAAATTTCTTGTGTGCCTGATGTCTGGTCTCCGCCCAAGTGAGGTCCAACTGGATCAAATTTAATCCAAAAGAACTGGAATAGGGTGCAAATAACTGAATGTGTGTAAACATGTGCATCTAGCAAACCATGGTGTGGAAAGAATGAGTGAAAGCTGTCTGAATGTGTTTAGTGTCTGTTGGCTGCTGTGCTGCTTTGCATTTCTGGGAGGAGTAATTTGGACGGTGTTATAGAAGCAGAGCAGGTGCCAAAGGAAGTCAATGATACAGTCTAAAGAGCAGGGTTTTTAAAGTAGAAGGGCCCACGTAGGCATTTTAGTTAGATAAAAAGGGCCATGCTTTGTTTATATGTCTAAGTAACCAACGGACAGAGGGCCTTGGTAAAGCCGGCGCACGAACTGTGGTTTCCGCCGGAAATTTCGTTAAACCAGAATAGCTGAAGTGTTATTGTGGGGTAACTTAAGGCCGGGTCTGTACGGGCAGTGACTGGTATAATTCCTCCTGAGGTCAGGAGAAGGTGTACACAGGGCACCAAGAAGGAGCAGCAACAGAAGGTTCTGTCCCAACTTACGGTTACCGCTAAAGATCATTTTTGAGGGTTCAGCTGGCTGCTGAGCCGTCAAAAGAGAAATTTGGGGCTGCAAGGGTAGGTTGTAAAACTCCTAAGGTGCTATAAAAGCACGGAAACTCCTGACGAGGAGTGCATGAGGGTGAATGTGAAGAGTGTGAGTGCACGAGTGAGTGAGTAACAGGTGCACAGTGAACCGAGGGGGAGCAGGATTGGCCGAATATACATATATGTAAATAAATGCATGCAGTGACATAAGTGTGTTAACAAAAACAATGTAAATAGACAAGCTATAAAAACCTGACTTAAAGATGTAAAGGTGGAGAATCTACAACAGATATTGATAATGTGCCTGACGGCAGGACTGGTGTGGGTGATTTTTGATAAACAACTGTACTTGCCACAGTGGAGAAAGTTATTAAATCAAATTTAGCACCAAGGGCCAGTAAATTACATAGAAAACTCTGGTGGAGTAAATCTGATTAAAGTTGGTAAAAATAGACTGGTGTAAACCTAGAGGGTAGACATAATAAAATAACAAAACATTAAAATGAATTCATAAATTAGAACGCAAATACAAAAATTAATAAAATAAAAACATTCTAACTTGAAAAGTATACGGCGAGCCAAACCCAAAATAATTGTGTATGGAAGAAGGCAGCAGTGAAGATGAGTGCTTGGCTGCCTGAAAATATAGAGGAGACAGGAGACATAGAGACACATGGAATAAGAACCCATTTTTTGAGGGAACGCACTTATAAAGACGAAACTGGTGTTGAACTGTGGCAAACCGAGCAAGAAATTAATCAAAAATTGTGGCATTTGACAAGGTTTGTCAATCGAAAGCAAACACAGGAGGAGTTTCCCGACGTGCCTTGGACACAGGTGTTCAGGAGGTGTTGGAATACACGAGGCCTGGATGAGGTATTGACGCTGCTGTGTGAAGCACCATTACAACAGGCAACTGTTCCGCTGAGCTCAGTTCTAAATATACCCAAAGGATACGGTATAGGCGGACGGCACAGAGTGGCAGTTAATCCGCGACTGAGTATCACAGTCATTCCACGAAAGGTAAAGTGGGAAACGGGTAAATTTGCCCAATTAATAAGAAAACCACAAGAAGACGGGAGTGAGGTATTGTTGTATGATTACACCAGAACACCAACATTGAAAAAAGCAATCACAGTGAAAAAGATTATTGTACTGATACGAACTTCTCCCACAGCCAGAGCACCAGCCGTGAGACAAGGAATCATGGGGGCTAAAATGGTAAAGGAGACCAACAGGAGAGAAAGTCCAGCAAAGGTAATATGACAGCACCCTAAATTTGAAAAGCAGATATTAAAGTATATGAAAAAATGGAACAAAAGAACTCCCAGAGAGGCACAATGGCCGATAGAAGGATCCTTTGATGAAAAATGTTGTGATGAAATGGTCATAAACATCAGACACCACAAGGCCAGTGACAACAGCAACAAGAGAATAGGCAAAAGAGCAAAAGAACAGGAATTGTTGGAGTGGTTTCGGCAGGAAGGATCAAAACAGAAACGGACGGGACCAGCCCGACCCACAGCTCCGAGAAGCATGAAGAGGATTATGAAAGACTGGATTGACAACACCATAATGGAAGTGAAGACGAGAGAGCTTACCAATATGTGAGAGATAGCCAACAGCAAAGGAATGTGAACTCGTACACCAGACGAACTGCAGAATCGGAGGGGAAAGCAAGATCAAGGGAGTCATCTCGAGGATGCCAATCTAAAAATAGAGGCCGAGCTCCAAGTTGGGAAGAAGAGAGCAATTGTTCATCATATCAGAGAAAAAACTCTGCCATGCCAGACAAAAAATCAAGCAGCTCAGAAGATTAGTATAACAGGAAGAAGGTTTCTGTAATCGTAGACACCATAGACCCCGTATCTACAAGGCAAGGGACACCCACCCCACCTAACGTCACGGTCACATGTGGACAAGCTGACACCAACTTCGATGCTTCTTCCAGATCACTAACAACGCCTCTGGAGCCAGTGGATACCCCCACCGAACTGTGACTCTGCAGTCCAGCAGGTGCTAGTTTTCCGACACCTGAGAGTGCTCCGGCTGTCTACCCTTTTGTTGGGGCACAGGCAAAGTGGCCCGAGTGTGAGAAGGAGCACGTACCCCATCGCACTCCCTTGCAAAGGGACCAGGCTGCTGGCAGCGTCTACATATAATGGGTCCGTTACGGAAAGGACGACCACGCTCCTGAGAGCTGTGTAAACGGGCCAGACTCTGGGTGAGTGTGTTTAGCTGCTTCTGCTGGTGCCTTAGCATTTCCCTCACCTCCCTCAACTCAGACACTGGGGGTGAATGTATTACTCCCTGAGAACTGCTCTGAACTCCATACTGGAGGAACAGAATGACTACTTCCCCTCATGCCCGCTGGCAAACCCTCACGCTCCCATCTGATCTCCTGACCTCCAGCAAAGAAGCAGTTGGCTGTCCGCGAACAAACTGTTTTAATTCGCGACGGAGGGTGCCATCAGTAACATACTCAACAAACTGGTCACGCAATAGAACTTCCACATTTTGCATGCTGCTAGGTGCACGCTCCTTTACCCTCGCCATAAGGCTCATCAAGGCCAGGGAGAACTCTTGTAAAGTTTCTCCTTCTTGCTGTCGTCTAGAAAAAAAGGCCTCCTGTAAAGCTACATAGGACTCCGAGCACCCATATAGTTCCTGTAACACTACAATGATCGTTGATGGGTCTGCTCTTTCTGCACTGGAGCGATATTTAATCTCCTCACGTGTTTCCTCCTCCAAGTGGTCAAACAGAAAAAATGCCTGATTGGCTACAGATAAATGACATGTCCTCATGCAAGCCTGCACTTCCTCAATCCACTCAGTCAATCCTATGCCTGACCTTCCCCTAAACATAGGACATTTCCTATCTCTTGGAACAAACACCAGTCTCTTGGTCAAAGGAGCACTAGCAGGTGAAAGAGCGATGGATGGCCCAGTGGCAGAAGGCCAAGTACTGGGGCCGGGCGTGGCGGCATCCTGATCCTGGCGCAGTCTATCATTATCTGCCCTTAATTATGCAACCAAATCCCTCAATTCTTGCAACTCTTTAGCCGTTTGTGGCATGGTGTACTAAAATAGGAAATATGAAAAATGCCAAGCAACGCCACCTGGGGGATGGTTGGTGAGACTCACTTTCTACCAACACTCTGTGGTTTTCAATCTGACCATCGAGGGAGAAACATCTCTTTCCCTCCTCAGGATGGTATTAGAGAGCACCAATTAGAAACAAAGAGACAGAACCAACACCAGCCCGCTGGACGAGCAGGACCCAGTTCCGACTACATCTTCTGTTTCCTCTATTTTTGCCTTTTTCGGGGATTCAGGAGACCAGAGCCATCATCTCCTCTTCTCCAAAATCATCCTCTCAGCTGTCCACTCCTGCAGCAGAAGCCAGGCCTCTGAATTCAGGAAGCTGAATTCAGACCCGGTAACAACCAGTTACCACCGCCTCCCAGAACCAACAGAACCACGGATGGTGCTGTCCAGCGCCAAAACCACGAAGGGTGAGAGCTTTTGTCTGGGCAGAGAATAGTTACAATGATGTTCTGTTAACCTGCAAATGTGTGTTTCAATGTGCCGCTGATAAGGCCGCAGCATCTCATGTTGTTTGTGTATGCGCATTCACACGCACCAACCAAGTCCATGACTCTGGTTTTCCACCTCAGAACCAGAGGTCCAAGTGAGCTCCAGGCCCACTGGGAGCTCTGTGTGGAGGAACCAGGGTTCAGAACCGAGCCGCGCAGAATTCTCTGTCTTTCTCTTCTCTCCCCCTCTTCCACGCAACCCCCCTTAAACCCATCAAGATAAGGTCACACAAACTGCATGTAACAAATGCATGTTATCTGCTGCAGAGCAGATCTGTCTTGATCACAAGAGTTCTGACTGTGGGTCCCGACCTCCACTTAGGACTCCGGGGCTCAGAACCGGGCCAACGGAACTGTCCGTTCGTGACGCCCTTGGTAGACTAACTTGCCTGCGCGCTCGACGGACGTCTTGTTTATCTGGCCGCTAAGCAACCGCTGAGTCCCCAGAAAGAGCGAGTCAAACACCTCTAGTGGTCGCGTGGGTCATCGCAATCTCTCTTGACATCCAACTGGTGGACACATCAAGTCATTGCGCTCTCCCTCTGCGCGCCGCCGCAAGCCCCTAGTGGTTGTCAAAGTCACCGCATTGACCCACCGACGTCTGCCTCTACCTGGTGGACGTTCGACGTAAATTACACCCCCTTACATTGACCCGAGGACGTCTGCCTCCACCTGGTGGAAGTTCGAGGTCATTACACCCCCTTGTCACTCCACACACACACACACACAAACACCCACACTCTTTGTACATAGTGTTTGACAGTTTGAATCTACTTCAATGTGGTTGATCAGTGAAAGTACGACTTTGTTCTTGTGAGATACAAGAATTTTTACACATTCACCCTCAGTATCTGGTCTGGAACACGTTTTTAGCCACAAATGATGAAAATGCCAATTGCATATTAAATCCAATGAAAAAACATGTTGAAACTGCTTGAATATGCTGAATCCATATTGTATTTGGTTGATCAGTGAAAGTACGGGTTTGTTCTTGTGAAAATACAAGCATTTTTTCAAAATCACCCTCAATATATCGTCTGGAACACGTTTTAAGCCAAAAATTATGAAAATGACAATTACACATTAAATCCAATGAAAAAACATGTTGAAATTACTTGAACATGCTGAATCCATATTGTATGTGGTTGATCAGTGAAAGTACGATTTTGTTCTCGTGAAATATAAACATTTTTCCAAAATCACGCTCAGTAGCTTGTCTGGAGCACGTTTTTGGCCACAAATGATGAAAATGCCAATTGCACATTAAATCAAATGAAAAAACATGTTGAAACTGCTTGAATATGCTGAATCCATATGTATGTGGTTGATCAGTGAAAGTAAAAGTTTGATCTCATGAAATACAAGCCTTTTTCCAAAATCACCCTCATTATCACGTCTGGAACATGTTTTATGCCACAACTGATGGAAATGAAAATTACTCATTAAAACCAATGAATAAACAGTTTGAATCTACTTCAATGTGGTTGATCACTGAAAGTACGACTTTGTTCTCTTGAAATACAAGCATTTTTCCAAAATCATCCTCAGTATCTCGTCTGGAACACGTTTTTGGCCACAAATGATGAAAATGCCAATTGCACATTAAATCAAATGAAAAAACAGTTTGAATCTACTTCAATGTGGTTGATCACTGAAAGTACGACTTTGTTCTCTTGAAATACAAGCATTTTTCCAAAATCATCCTCAGTATCTCGTCTGGAACACGTTTTTGGCCACAAATGATGAAAATGACAATTACACATTAAATCCAATGAAAAAACATGTTGAAACTGCTTGAATATGCTGAATCCATATGTATGTGGTTGATCAGTGAAAGTCCGAGTTTGTTCTTGTGATATACAAGCATTTTTCCAAAATCACCCTCAGTATCTCGTCTGGAGCACGTTTTTGGCCAGAAATGATGAAAATGACAATTACACATTAAATCCAATGAAAAAACATTTTGAAATTGCTTGAATATGCTGAATCCATATGTATGTGGTTGATCAGTGAAAGTAAAAGTTTGATCTCATGAAATACAAGCCTTTTTCCAAAATCACCCTCATTATCACGTCTGGAACATGTTTTATGCCACAACTGATGGAAATGAAAATTACTCATTAAAACCAATGAATAAACAGTTTGAATCTACTTCAATGTGGTTGATCACTGAAAGTACGACTTTGTTCTCTTGAAATACAAGCATTTTTCCAAAATCATCCTCAGTATCTCGTCTGGAACACGTTTTTGGCCACAAATGATGAAAATGCCAATTGCACATTAAATCAAATGAAAAAACATGTTGAAACTGCTTGAATATGCTGAATCCATATGTATGTGGTTGATCAGTGAAAGTCCGAGTTTGTTCTTATGATATACAAGCATTTTTCCAAAATCACCCTCAGTATCTCGTCTGGAGCACGTTTTTGGCCAGAAATGATGAAAATGACAATTACACATTAAATCCAATGAAAAAACATTTTGAAATTGCTTGAATATGCTGAATCCACATTGTATGTAACCACATACAATCAGTGAAAGTAAAAGTTTGATCTCATGAAATACAAACATTTTTTACAAATCACCCTCAGCATCTAGTCTGGAACACGTTTTTGGCCACAATTGATGAAAATGAAAATGACTCATTAAATCCAATGAATAAACAGTTTGAATCTACTTGAATGTGGTTGATAACTGATAGTACGACTTTGTTTTTGTGAAATACAAACATTTTTCCAAAATCACCCTCATTATCACGTCTGGAACACGTTTTTGGCCACAAATGATAACAATGCCAATTGCACATTAAATCCTATGAAAAAACATGTTGAAACTGCTTGAATATGCTGAATCCACATTGTATTTGGTTGATCAGTGAAAGTACGGGTTTATTCTTGTGAAAATACAAGCATTTTTTCAAAATCACCCTCAATATATCGTCTGGAACACGTTTTAAGCCACAAATTATGAAAATGACAATTACACATTAAATCCAATGAAAAAACATGTTGAAATTACTTGAACATGCTGAATCCATATTGTATGTGGTTGATCAGTGAAAGTACGATTTTGTTCTCGTGAAATATAAACATTTTTCCAAAATCACGCTCAGTAGCTTGTCTGGAGCAAGTTTTTGGCCACAAATGATGAAAATGCCAATTGCACATTAAATCAAATGAAAAAACATGTTGAAACTGCTTGAATATGCTGAATCCATATGTATGTGGTTGATCAGTGAAAGTAAAAGTTTGATCTCATGAAATACAAGCCTTTTTCCAAAATCACCCTCATTATCACGTCTGGAACATGTTTTTGGCCACAACTGATGGAAATGAAAATTACTCATTAAAACCAATGAATAAACAGTTTGAATCTACTTCAATGTGGTTGATCACTGAAAGTACGACTTTGTTCTCTTGAAATACAAGCATTTTTCCAAAATCATCCTCAGTATCTCGTCTGGAACACGTTTTTGGCCACAAATGATGAAAATTAAAATTACACATTAAATCCAATGAAAAAACATGTTGAAAGTACTTGAACATGCTGAATCCATATTATATGTGGTTGATCAGTGAAAGTAAAAGTTTGATCTCGTCAAATATAAATATTTTTCACAAATCATCCTCAGTATCTCGTCTGGAACACGTTTTTGGCCACAACTGATGAAAATGAAAATTACAATTAATCCAATGAATAAACAGTTTGAATCCACTTGAATGTGGTTGATCACTGAAAGTACGACTTTGTTCTTGTGAAATACAAGCATTTTTCCAAAATCATCCTCAGTATCTCGTCTGGGACACGTTTTTGGCCACAAATGATGAAAATGCCAATTGCACATTAAATCCAATGAAAAAACAGTTTGAATCTACTTGAATGTGGTTGATCAGTGAAAGTAGGACTTTGTTCTTATGAAATACAAACATTTTTCCAAAATCATCCTCAGTATCTCGTCTGGAACACGTTTTTGGCCACAAATGATGAAAATGACAATTACACATTAAATCCAATGAAAAAACATGTTGAAACTGCTTGAATATGCTGAATCCATATGTATGTGGTTGATCAGTGAAAGTCCGAGTTTGTTCTTATGATATACAAGCATTTTTCCAAAATCACCCTCAGTATCTCGTCTGGAGCACGTTTTTGGCCAGAAATGATGAAAATGACAATTACACATTAAATCCAATGAAAAAACATTTTGAAAGTACTTGAATATGCTGAATCCACATTGTATGTGGTTGATCAGTGAAAGTAAAAGTTTGATCTCATGAAATACAAACATTTTTTACAAATCACCCTCAGCATCTAGTCGAACACGTTTTTGGCCACAATTGATGAAAATGAAAATGACTCATTAAATCCAATGAATAAACAGTTTGAATCTACTTGAATGTGGTTTATAACTGATAGTACGACTTTGTTTTTGTGAAATACAAACATTTTTCCAAAATCACCCTCATTATCACGTCTGGAACACGTTTTTGGCCACAAATGATAACAATGCCAATTGCACATTAAATCCAATGAATAAACAATTTGAATCCACTTGAATGTGGTTGATCACTGAAAGTACGACTTTGTTCTCTTGAAATACAAGCATTTTTCCAAAATCATCCTCATTATCTCGTCTGGAACACGTTTTTGGCCACAAATGATGAAAATGACAATTACACATTAAATCCAATGAAAAAACATGTTGAAACTGCTTGAATATGCTGAATCCATATTGTATTTGGTTGATCAGTGAAAGTACGGGTTTGTTCTTGTGAAAATACAAGCATTTTTTCAAAATCACCCTCAATATATCGTCTGGAACACGTTTTAAGCCACAAATTATGAAAATGACAATTACTCATTAAATCCAATGAAAAAACATGTTGAAATTACTTGAACATGCTGAATCCATATTGTATGTGGTTGATCAGTGAAAGTACGATTTTGTTCTCGTGAAATATAAACATTTTTCCAAAATCACGCTCAGTAGCTTGTCTGGAGCACGTTTTTGGCCACAAATGATGAAAATGCCAATTGCACATTAAATCAAATGAAAAAACATGTTGAAACTGCTTGAATATGCTGAATCCATATGTATGTGGTTGATCAGTGAAAGTAAAAGTTTGATCTCATGAAATACAAGCCTTTTTCCAAAATCACCCTCATTATCACGTCTGGAACATGTTTTAGGCCACAACTGATGGAAATGAAAATTACTCATTAAAACCAATGAATAAACAGTTTGAATCTACTTGAATGTGGTTGAACAGTGAAAGTAGGACTTTGTTCTTATGAAATACAAACATTTTTCCAAAATCATCCTCAGTATCTCGTCTGGAACACGTTTTTGGCCACAAATGATGAAAATGACAATTACACATTAAATCCAATGAAAAAACATGTTGAAACTGCTTGAATATGCTGAATCCATATGTATGTGGTTGATCAGTGAAAGTCCGAGTTTGTTCTTATGATATACAAGCATTTTTCCAAAATCACCCTCAGTATCTCGTCTGGAGCACGTTTTTGGCCAGAAATGATGAAAATGACAATTACACATTAAATCCAATGAAAAAACATTTTGAAAGTACTTGAATATGCTGAATCCACATTGTATGTGGTTGATCAGTGAAAGTAAAAGTTTGATCTCATGAAATACAAACATTTTTTACAAATCACCCTCAGCATCTAGTCGAACACGTTTTTGGCCACAATTGATGAAAATGAAAATGACTCATTAAATCCAATGAATAAACAGTTTGAATCTACTTGAATGTGGTTTATAACTGATAGTACGACTTTGTTTTTGTGAAATACAAACATTTTTCCAAAATCACCCTCATTATCACGTCTGGAACACGTTTTTGGCCACAAATGATAACAATGCCAATTGCACATTAAATCCAATGAAAAAACATGTTGAAACTGCTTGAATATGCTGAATCCACATTGTATGTGGTTGATCAGTGAAAGTAAAAGTTTGATCTCATGAAATACAAACATTTTTCCAAAATCATCCTCAGCATCTAGTCTGGAACACGTTTTTGGCCACAACTGATGAAAATGAAAATTACAATTAAATCCAATGAATAAACAGTTTGAATCTACTTGAATGTGGTTGATCACTGAAAGTCCGAGTTTGTTCTTATGATATACAAGCATTTTTCCAAAATCACCCTCAGTATCTCGTCTGGAGCACGTTTTTGGCCAGAAATGATGAAAATGACAATTACACATTAAATCCAATGAAAAAACATTTTGAAAGTACTTGAATATGCTGAATCCATATGTATGTGGTTGAATAAGTGAAAGTAAAAGTTTGATCTCATGAACTACAAGCCTTCTTCCAAAATCACCCTCAGTATCTCGTCTGGAACACGTTTTTGGCCACAAATGATGAAAATTAAAATTACACATTCAATCCAATGAAAAAACCATGTGTTGGTTTATATTAAAAACGTGTAATTTATTGCCACAAGAAAACTTGCTAAAGTAAAGGTGGGTTGAAAAAGCTGTTTGTTGAAAATAAAAGAAGTGGCAAAAGGACCTTCTCACTCCTTCAACCACATCACTCCAAGCATGGACCCAGACTTTGCTCACAGCCTTGTTGGCTTTTAGTTTGACACCATGTAACACACATGAACCATCGCTCATCCACCTACATATCCACTGATAAAAAGATCACACCTAATCCATCTGATTCCTCAACTCGTGAAATGATGTTAGAGTATTGCCTTGTCTCCAGCCATTGGTTCGTGTGTGTGTGTGTGTGTGTGTGTGTGTGTGTGTGTGTGTGTGTGTGTGTGTGTGTGTGTGTGTGTGTGTGTGTGTGTGTGTGTGTGTGTGTGTGTGTGTGTGTGTGTGTGTGTGTGTGTGTGTGTGTGTGTGTGTGTGTGTGTGTGTGTGTACGTGTGCGTGTGCGTGCCTGCAAATTTATGCAGGTGAGTGGCATGTGACACTCAGGTCAGTGTGAGCCTTTGCAAACATTGGCATCACATTTGCAGCATCTCAGGCAAGTTTTGTTGTCTCTCGGGGCACAGAGCTCACAGCGCTTTCTTTCTTGCCCATGTTGGGGGAGACCAGCCAGGGCAGCGGCTGGGGATGAGGCTCGCACACTCCTAACCAGACAGAGGCTGGTTTGCGGGGAATGTGCTGGTGCCATTGAATAAGATGAGTCACCAAAGCTTTCCTCAGCTCTGCTAGGAAAAGTTTCCTCTTGAAACTCTTCCCCTGATTCCAGGTTGGGTTGATGGCTGTCCACACCAAGTGTCCATTCTTGGACTGGAATGTCTCCTCAGGTGCCTGTTCTTCAGGTGCCTCTCCCTCTCCATCTGTTGACTTGTCAATCTCCTCAAAGTCTGGATCAAAATCTGTGTTGTCTTCCACTTCCAAGACATCCTCCTCTATCTCTGGTTCAATTTCAGTGCCCTCTTCATCATGTCCAAAAAGCTGGACCAGAACCTCTTTGACAGAGAACCGCTTGGTCAGTCGCTGACTCATTGTGCTCAGAATCAAAGGAGTGCAAGGCAAACATCAAGCTATATATATGGGGTCTGTGTGAAGATGATACATTGATTAGTCTGAAAGTTATTTCACGTGGGAGGATCAGTTTGGGTGAATAGTGTGGAAACGCATTCATTTCCTATGGCGGTCACTTTTGACCGGGAACACCACAGGTGTAACAAGGTTGATTAAAACACTCAAAATTCAATGAAAGAGGTCATCATCTCTATTATATGTTCAAGTGCATGGTGTTGAGGCAATCAGATGTAAAACACAATATTTATGAGTGTTTTAAGTTGTAAATCGGTCAGATTTGACCGGAACACGACAGGAGGGTTAACATGCGGGTAACCTCCGTGCCTTGAGAGGCTATAACTGGACACAAAGCGTGACCAGCAGCAATCCACAACGTGATGCAGAGGGGTTCAACTAGCCCTGAGAGCCACTATGTTTACGGAAGTGCGGAGCGAAGCGACCAACAGGGCCGTGCCCTCAGCCTTTGGAGAGAGAGAGGGCGCGCACGGAGACAACACACCCGCTTTATAGTAGGGTGGGCTGTCCTGACTGGTTTACGCCTCCAAATTAACCAGAGACTAAAACCGCCTTATATAGTAATGTCCCAGACAGGACTATTCTGCTACACTTACAGTGGAGGGAGGGAGTGTCACAGTGGAGGGAAACTCACAGTGGAGGGAGCCTTACAGTGGAAAGAGTCTCAAAGTGGAGGAAGCCTCAGAGTGGAGGGAGAGTGTTTCACGTTGGAGGGAGCCTTACAATGTCTGAAGAGTCTGAAAGTGGAGGGAGCCAAAAAAGTGGAGGGAGTCTGACAGTGGAGGGAATCTCCCAGTTAAGGGACTGAGTCTCAGAGTGCAGGGAGGGAATCTCACAGTTGTGGGAGGGAGTCTCACAGCGGAGGGAGGGAGTCTCTCAGTAGAGGGAGGGTGTCTCACAGCAGAGGGAGTCTCACAGTGTTTGGAGTCTGACAGTTGAGGGAGTCTCACAGTGGAAGGGAGCCTCACAGTGGAAGGAGGGAGTCACAAAGCAGGGAGGGAGTCTCACAGTGGAGGGAGGGAGTGTCAGAGTGGAGGGAGAGTGACTCAAAGTGGATGGAAGGAGTCTCACAGTGGAGGGAGGGAGTCTCACAGTGAAGGGAGGGAGCTTCACCGTGAAGGAGGGAATCCTATAGTGGAGGGAGGGAGTCTCACAGTGAAGGGAGGGAGTCTCAATGTGGAGGGAGTCTCACCGTGGAAGGGAGCCTCACAGTGGAAGGAGGGGGTCACAAAACAGGGAGGGAGTCTCACAGTGGAGGGAGGGAGCCTAAGTGGAGGAAGGGAGTCTCAGAGTGGAGGGATGGAGATTCATAGTGGATGGAGGGAGTCTCACAGTGTAGGGAGCCTTACAGTGGAGGTATGGAGTCTCAGAGTGGGGGGAGGGTGTCTCACGGTGGAGGGAGGGAGTCGCACAGGGAGGGAGTCTCACTGCTGAGGGAGGGAGCCTCACAGTGGAGGGAGGGAGTCTCACAGCGGAGGGAGGGAGTCTCTCAGTAGAGGGAGGGTGTCTCACAGCGGAGGGAGCCTCACAGTGTTTGGAGTCTGACAGTTTAGGGAGTCTCACCGTGGAAGGGAGCCTCACAGTGGAAGGAGGGGGTCACAAAACAGGGAGGGAGTCTCACAGTGGAGGGAGGGAGCCTAAGTGGAGGAAGGGAGTCTCAGAGTGGAGGGAGGGAGATTCATAGTGGATGGAGGGAGTCTCACAGTGTAGGGAGCCTTACAGTGGAGGTATGGAGTCTCAGAGTGGGGGGAGGGTGTCTCACGGTGGAGGGAGGGAGTCGCACAGGGAGGGAGTCTCACTGTTCAGGGAGGGAGCCTCATAGTGGAGGGAGCCTTACAATGGAAGGAGTCTGAAAGTGGAGGGAGCCTCACAGTGGAGGGAGGGAGTCTCACAGTGGAGGGAGATATACAGTGGAAGGAGGGAGTCTCACAGTGGAAGGAAGGAGCCTCAAAGTGTAGGGAGGGAGTCCCTCAGTAGAGGGAGGGTGTCTCACAGCGGAGGGAGCCTCACAGTGTTATGAGTCTGACAGTTGAGGGAGTCTCACAGTGGAAGGGAGTCTCACAGTGGAAGGCAGCCTCACAGTGGAAGGAGGGAGTCACAAAGCAGGGAAGGAGTCTCACAGTGGAGAGAGGGAGCCGAATGTGGAGGAAGGGAGTCTCAGAGTGGAGGGAGGGAGACTCAGAGTGGATGGAGTGAGTCTCACAGTGGAGGGAGCCTTACAGTGGAGGGAGGGTGTTTCACAGTGGATAGAGGGGGTCGCACAGGGGAGGGAGGGAGGCTAACAGTGGATGGAGGGAGCCTTAAGTGGAGTAAGGGAGTCTCAGAGTGGAGGGAGGGTGTCTCACAGTGGAGGCAGGGAGTCGCAGAGGTGAGGGAGGGAGGTTCACTGTGGAAGGAGGGTGTTTCACGGTGGAGGGAGGGAGTTGCACAGGGAGGGGGGCTCACTGTTGAGGGAGGGAGCCTCATAGTGGAGGGAGCCTTACAATGGAAGGAATCTGAAAGTGGAGGGAGCCTCACAGTGGAGGTAGGGAGTCTCACAGTGGAGGGAGATTTACAGTGTAAGGAGGGAGTCTCACAGTGGAAGGAAGGAGCCTCAAAGTGTAGGGAGTCTGACAGTTGAGGGAATCTCACAGTCGAGGGACTGAGTCTCACAGTGCAGGGAGGGAGTCTCACAGTGGAGGAAAGGAGTAACACAGTGGAGGGAGGGTGTCTCACAGCGGAGGGAGCCTCACAGTGGAGGTAGGGACTCTCACAGTGATGGAGGTAATCCTATAGTGGAGGGAGGGAGTCTCACAGTTGAGGGAAGGAGTCTCTCAGTGTCTCACAGTGGAGGGAGACTCACAGTGGAGGGAGCCTGACAGTGGAAAGAGTCTCAAAGTGGAGGGAGCCTCACAGTGGAGGGAGGGAGCTTTATACTGGAGGGAGGCTCACAGCGGAGGGAGCGAGGCTTACGGTGGAGGGATGGAGCCTAAAGTGGAGGAAACGTCTGAGGGAAGGGAGGGAGTCTCACAATGGAGGGAGGGAGGCTTAAGTGGAATAAGGGAGTCTCAGAGTGGAGGGAGGGTGTCTCACAGCGGAGGCAGGGAGTTGCAGAGGTGAGGGAGGGAGGTGCACCGTGGAAGGAGAGTGTTTCACGGTGGAGGGAGGGAGTTGCACAGGGAGGGTGTCGCACAGGGGAGGGAGGGAGTCTCACAGTGGAGAGAGGGAGTCTTACAGTGGAGGGAGGCTCACTGTTGAGGGACGGAGCCTCATAGTGGAGGGAGCCTTACAATTGAAGGAGTCTGAAAGTGGAGGGAGCCTCACAGTGCAGGGAGGGAGCTTCACCGTGAAGGAGGGAATCCTATAGTGGAGGGAGGGAGTCTTACAGTAGTGGCAGGGAGTCTTACAGTGGAGGGAGGGTGTTTCACAGTGGAGGGAGGGGGTCTCACAGGGGAGAGAGGGAGGCAAATATTTGAGGGAGGAAGCCTTAAGTGGAGTAAAGGAGTCTCAGAGTGGAGGGAGAGAGTCTTACAGTGGAATGAGGGAGCCTTAAGTGGAGTAAGGGAGTCTCAGCGTGGAAGGAGGGAGTCTCAGAGTGGAGGGAAGGAGCCTCACAGTGTTGGGAGTGTGACAGTGGAGGGAATCTCACAGTGGAGGGAAGGACGATCACAAAGGAGGGAGGGTGTTTCACGGTGGAGGGAGGGAGTCGCACAGGGGAGGGAGGGAGTCTCACAGTGGAGAGAGGGAGTCTTACAGTAGAGGGAGGCTCACTGTTGAGGGACGGAGCCTCATAGTGGAGGGAGCCTTACAATGGAAGGAGTCTGAAAGTGGAGGGAGCCTCACAGTGGAGGGAGGGAGTCTCTCAGTGGAGGGAGGGAGTCTTACAGTGGAGGGAGGCTCACTGTTGAGGGAGGGAGCCTCATAGTGGAGGGAGCCTTACAATGGTAGGAGTCTGAAAGTGGAGGGAGCCTCACAGTGGAGGGAGGGAGTCTCGCAGTGGAGGGATATTTAGAGTAGAAGGAGGGAGTCTCAGAGTGGAAGGAAGGAGCCTCAAAGTGTAGTGAGTCTGACAGTGGAGGGAATCTCACCGTGGAGGGAGCCTCACAGTGTTTGGAGTCTGACAGTTTAGGGAGTCTCACCGTGGATGGGAGCCTCACAGTGGAAGGAGGGGGTCACAAAACAGGGAGGGAGTCTCACAGTGGAGGGAGGGAGCCTAAGTGGAGGAAGGGAGTCTCAGAGTGGAGGGAGGGAGATTCATAGTGGATGGAGGGAGTCTTCACAGTGTAGGGAGCCTTACAGTGGAGGTATGGAGTCTCAGAGTGGGGGGAGGGTGTCTCACGGTGGAGGGAGGGAGTCGCACAGGGAGGGAGTCTCACTGTTGAGGGAGGGAGCCTCATAGTGGAGGGAGCCTTACAATGGAAGGAGTCTGAAAGTGGAGGGAGCCTCACAGTGGAGGGAGGGAGTCTCACAGTGGAGGGAGATATACAGTGGAAGGAGGGAGTCTCACAGTGGAAGGAAGGAGCCTCAAAGTGTAGGGAGGGAGTCCCTCAGTAGAGGGAGGGTGTCTCACAGCGGAGGGAGCCTCACAGTGTTATGAGTCTGACAGTTGAGGGAGTCTCACAGTGGAAGGGAGTCTCACAGTGGAAGGCAGCCTCACAGTGGAAGGAGGGAGTCACAAAGCAGGGAAGGAGTCTCACAGTGGAGAGAGGGAGCCGAATGTGGAGGAAGGGAGTCTCAGAGTGGAGGGAGGGAGACTCAGAGTGGATGGAGTGAGTCTCACAGTGGAGGGAGCCTTACAGTGGAGGGAGGGTGTTTCACAGTGGATAGAGGGGGTCGCACAGGGGAGGGAGGGAGGCTAACAGTGGATGGAGGGAGCCTTAAGTGGAGTAAGGGAGTCTCAGAGTGGAGGGAGGGTGTCTCACAGTGGAGGCAGGGAGTCGCAGAGGTGAGGGAGGGAGGTTCACTGTGGAAGGAGGGTGTTTCACGGTGGAGGGAGGGAGTTGCACAGGGAGGGGGGCTCACTGTTGAGGGAGGGAGCCTCATAGTGGAGGGAGCCTTACAATGGAAGGAATCTGAAAGTGGAGGGAGCCTTACAGTGGAGGTAGGGAGTCTCACAGTGGAGGGAGATTTACAGTGTAAGGAGGGAGTCTCACAGTGGAAGGAAGGAGCCTCAAAGTGTAGGGAGTCTGACAGTTGAGGGAATCTCACAGTCGAGGGACTGAGTCTCACAGTGCAGGGAGGGAGTCTCACAGTGGAGGAAAGGAGTAACACAGTGGAGGGAGGGTGTCTCACAGCGGAGGGAGCCTCACAGTGGAGGTAGGGACTCTCACAGTGATGGAGATAATCCTATAGTGGAGGGAGGGAATCCTATAGTGGAGGGAGGGAGTCTCACAGTTGAGGGAAGGAGTCTCTCAGTGTATGGAGTCTCACAGTGGAGGGAGCCTTACAGTGGAAAGAGTCTCAAAGTGGAGGGAGCCTCACAGTGGAGGGAGGGAGCTTTATACTGGAGGGAGGCTCACAGCGGAGGGAGCGAGGCTTACGGTGGAGGGATGGAGCCTAAAGTGGAGGAAACCTCTGAGGGAAGGGAGGGAGTCTCACAATGGAGGGAGGGAGGCTTAAGTGGAATAAGGGAGTCTCAGAGTGGAGGGAGGGTGTCTCACAGCGGAGGCAGGGAGTTGCAGAGGTGAGGGAGGGAGGTGCACCGTGGAAGGAGAGTGTTTCACGGTGGAGGGAGGGAGTTGCACAGGGAGGGAGTCGCACAGGGGAGGGAGGGAGTCTCACAGTGGAGAGAGGGAGTCTTACAGTGGAGGGAGGCTCACTGTTGAGGGACGGAGCCTCATAGTGGAGGGAGCCTTACAATGGAAGGAGTCTGAAAGTGGAGGGAGTCTCACAGTGAAGGGAGGGAGTCTCAATGTGGAGGTAGCCTCACAGTGGAGGGAGCCTCACAGTGCAGGGAGGGAGCTTCACCGTGAAGGAGGGAATCCTATAGTGGAGGGAGGGTGTTTCACAGTGGAGGGAGGGGGTCGCACAGGGGAGAGAGGGAGGCAAATATTTGAGGGAGGAAGCCTTAAGTGGAGTAAAGGAGTCTCAGAGTGGAGGGAGAGAGTCTTACAGTGGAATGAGGGAGCCTTAAGTGGAGTAAGGGAGTCTCAGCGTGGAAGGAGGGAGTCTCAGAGTGGAGGGAAGGAGCCTCACAGTGTTGGGAGTGTGACAGTGGAGGGAATCTCACAGTGGAGGGAAGGACGATCACAAAGGAGGGAGGGTGTTTCACGGTGGAGGGAGGGAGTCGCACAGGGGAGGGAGGGAGTCTCACAGTGGAGAGAGGGAGTCTTACAGTAGAGGGAGGCTCACTGTTGAGGGACGGAGCCTCATAGTGGAGGGAGCCTTACAATGGAAGGAGTCTGAAAGTGGAGGGAGCCTCACAGTGGAGGGAGGGAGTCTCTCAGTGGAGGGAGGGAGTCTTACAGTGGAGGGAGGCTCACTGTTGAGAGAGGGAGCCTCATAGTGGAGGGAGCCTTACAATGGTAGGAGTCTGAAAGTGGAGGGAGCCTCACAGTGGAGGGAGGGAGTCTCACAGTGGAGGGATATTTAGAGTAGAAGGAGGGAGTCTCAGAGTGGAAGGAAGGAGCCTCAAAGTGTAGTGAGTCTGACAGTGGAGGGAATCTCACAGTGGAGGGAGCCTCACAGTGGAAGGAGGGGGTCACAAAACAGGGAGGGAGTCTCACAGTGGAGGGAGGGAGCCTAAGTGGAGGAAGGGAGTGTCAGAGTGGAGGGAGGGAGATTCATAGTGGATGGAGGGAGTCTTCACAGTGTAGGGAGCCTTACAGTGGAGGTATGGAGTCTCAGAGTGGGAGGAGGGTGTCTCACGGTGGAGGGAGGGAGTCGCACAGGGAGGGAGTCTCACTGTTGAGGGAGGGAGCCTCATAGTGGAGGGAGCCTTACAATGGAAGGAGTCTGAAAGTGGAGGGAGCCTCACAGTGGAGGGAGGGAGTCTCACAGTGGAGGGAGATATACAGTGGAAGGAGGGAGTCTCACAGTGGAAGGAAGGAGCCTCAAAGTGTAGGGAGGGAGTCCCTCAGTATAGAGGGAGGGTGTCTCACAGCGGAGGGAGCCTCACAGTGTTATGAGTCTGACAGTTGAGGGAGTCTCACAGTGGAAGGGAGTCTCACAGTGGAAGGCAGCCTCACAGTGGAAGGAGGGAGTCACAAAGAAGGGAAGGAGTCTCACAGTGGAGAGAGGGAGCCGAATGTGGAGGAAGGGAGTCTCAGAGTGGAGGGAGGGAGACTCAGAGTGGATGGAGTGAGTCTCACAGTGGAGGGAGCCTTACAGTGGAGGGAGGGTGTTTCACAGTGGATAGAGGGGGTCGCACAGGGGAGGGAGGGAGGCTAACAGTGGATGGAGGGAGCCTTAAGTGGAGTAAGGGAGTCTCAGAGTGGAGGGAGGGTGTCTCACAGTGGAGGCAGGGAGTCGCAGAGGTGAGGGAGGGAGGTTCACTGTGGAAGGAGGGTGTTTCACGGTGGAGGGAGGGAGTTGCACAGGGAGGGGGGCTCACTGTTGAGGGAGGGAGCCTCATAGTGGAGGGAGCCTTACAATGGAAGGAATCTGAAAGTGGAGGGAGCCTCACAGTGGAGGTAGGGAGTCTCACAGTGGAGGGAGATTTACAGTGTAAGGAGGGAGTCTCACAGTGGAAGGAAGGAGCCTCAAAGTGTAGGGAGTCTGACAGTTGAGGGAATCTCACAGTCGAGGGACTGAGTCTCACAGTGCAGGGAGGGAGTCTCACAGTGGAGGAAAGGAGTAACACAGTGGAGGGAGGGTGTCTCACAGCGGAGGGAGCCTCACAGTGGAGGTAGGGACTCTCACAGTGATGGAGGTAATCCTATAGTGGAGGGAGGGAATCCTATAGTGGAGGGAGGGAGTCTCACAGTTGAGGGAAGGAGTCTCTCAGTGTATGGAGTCTCACAGTGGAGGGAGCCTTACAGTGGAAAGAGTCTCAAAGTGGAGGGAGCCTCACAGTGGAGGGAGGGAGCTTTATACTGGAGGGAGGCTCACAGCGGAGGGAGCGAGGCTTACGGTGGAGGGATGGAGCCTAAAGTGGAGGAAACCTCTGAGGGAAGGGAGGGAGTCTCACAATGGAGGGAGGGAGGCTTAAGTGGAATAAGGGAGTCTCAGAGTGGAGGGAGGGTGTCTCACAGCGGAGGCAGGGAGTTGCAGAGGTGAGGGAGGGAGGTGCACCGTGGAAGGAGAGTGTTTCACGGTGGAGGGAGGGAGTTGCACAGGGAGGGAGTCGCACAGGGGAGGGAGGGAGTCTCACAGTGGAGAGAGGGAGTCTTACAGTGGAGGGAGGCTCACTGTTGAGGGACGGAGCCTCATAGTGGAGGGAGCCTTACAATGGAAGGAGTCTGAAAGTGGAGGGAGTCTCACAGTGAAGGGAGGGAGTCTCAATGTGGAGGTAGCCTCACAGTGGAGGGAGCCTCACAGTGCAGGGAGGGAGCTTCACCGTGAAGGAGGGAATCCTATAGTGGAGGGAGGGTGTTTCACAGTGGAGGGAGGGGGTCGCACAGGGGAGAGAGGGAGGCAAATATTTGAGGGAGGAAGCCTTAAGTGGAGTAAAGGAGTCTCAGAGTGGAGGGAGAGAGTCTTACAGTGGAATGAGGGAGCCTTAAGTGGAGTAAGGGAGTCTCAGCGTGGAAGGAGGGAGTCTCAGAGTGGAGGGAAGGAGCCTCACAGTGTTGGGAGTGTGACAGTGGAGGGAATCTCACAGTGGAGGGAAGGACGATCACAAAGGAGGGAGGGTGTTTCACGGTGGAGGGAGGGAGTCGCACAGGGGAGGGAGGGAGTCTCACAGTGGAGAGAGGGAGTCTTACAGTAGAGGGAGGCTCACTGTTGAGGGACGGAGCCTCATAGTGGAGGGAGCCTTACAATGGAAGGAGTCTGAAAGTGGAGGGAGCCTCACAGTGGAGGGAGGGAGTCTCTCAGTGGAGGGAGGGAGTCTTACAGTGGAGGGAGGCTCACTGTTGAGAGAGGGAGCCTCATAGTGGAGGGAGCCTTACAATGGTAGGAGTCTGAAAGTGGAGGGAGCCTCACAGTGGAGGGAGGGAGTCTCACAGTGGAGGGATATTTAGAGTAGAAGGAGGGAGTCTCAGAGTGGAAGGAAGGAGCCTCAAAGTGTAGTGAGTCTGACAGTGGAGGGAATCTCACAGTGGAGGGAGCCTCACAGTGGAAGGAGGGGGTCACAAAACAGGGAGGGAGTCTCACAGTGGAGGGAGGGAGCCTAAGTGGAGGAAGGGAGTGTCAGAGTGGAGGGAGGGAGATTCATAGTGGATGGAGGGAGTCTTCACAGTGTAGGGAGCCTTACAGTGGAGGTATGGAGTCTCAGAGTGGGAGGAGGGTGTCTCACGGTGGAGGGAGGGAGTCGCACAGGGAGGGAGTCTCACTGTTGAGGGAGGGAGCCTCATAGTGGAGGGAGCCTTACAATGGAAGGAGTCTGAAAGTGGAGGGAGCCTCACAGTGGAGGGAGGGAGTCTCACAGTGGAGGGAGATATACAGTGGAAGGAGGGAGTCTCACAGTGGAAGGAAGGAGCCTCAAAGTGTAGGGAGGGAGTCCCTCAGTATAGAGGGAGGGTGTCTCACAGCGGAGGGAGCCTCACAGTGTTATGAGTCTGACAGTTGAGGGAGTCTCACAGTGGAAGGGAGTCTCACAGTGGAAGGCAGCCTCACAGTGGAAGGAGGGAGTCACAAAGAAGGGAAGGAGTCTCACAGTGGAGAGAGGGAGCCGAATGTGGAGGAAGGGAGTCTCAGAGTGGAGGGAGGGAGACTCAGAGTGGATGGAGTGAGTCTCACAGTGGAGGGAGCCTTACAGTGGAGGGAGGGTGTTTCACAGTGGATAGAGGGGGTCGCACAGGGGAGGGAGGGAGGCTAACAGTGGATGGAGGGAGCCTTAAGTGGAGTAAGGGAGTCTCAGAGTGGAGGGAGGGTGTCTCACAGTGGAGGCAGGGAGTCGCAGAGGTGAGGGAGGGAGGTTCACTGTGGAAGGAGGGTGTTTCACGGTGGAGGGAGGGAGTTGCACAGGGAGGGGGGCTCACTGTTGAGGGAGGGAGCCTCATAGTGGAGGGAGCCTTACAATGGAAGGAATCTGAAAGTGGAGGGAGCCTCACAGTGGAGGTAGGGAGTCTCACAGTGGAGGGAGATTTACAGTGTAAGGAGGGAGTCTCACAGTGGAAGGAAGGAGCCTCAAAGTGTAGGGAGTCTGACAGTTGAGGGAATCTCACAGTCGAGGGACTGAGTCTCACAGTGCAGGGAGGGAGTCTCACAGTGGAGGAAAGGAGTAACACAGTGGAGGGAGGGTGTCTCACAGCGGAGGGAGCCTCACAGTGGAGGTAGGGACTCTCACAGTGATGGAGGTAATCCTATAGTGGAGGGAGGGAATCCTATAGTGGAGGGAGGGAGTCTCACAGTTGAGGGAAGGAGTCTCTCAGTGTATGGAGTCTCACAGTGGAGGGAGCCTTACAGTGGAAAGAGTCTCAAAGTGGAGGGAGCCTCACAGTGGAGGGAGGGAGCTTTATACTGGAGGGAGGCTCACAGCGGAGGGAGCGAGGCTTACGGTGGAGGGATGGAGCCTAAAGTGGAGGAAACCTCTGAGGGAAGGGAGGGAGTCTCACAATGGAGGGAGGGAGGCTTAAGTGGAATAAGGGAGTCTCAGAGTGGAGGGAGGGTGTCTCACAGCGGAGGCAGGGAGTTGCAGAGGTGAGGGAGGGAGGTGCACCGTGGAAGGAGAGTGTTTCACGGTGGAGGGAGGGAGTTGCACAGGGAGGGAGTCGCACAGGGGAGGGAGGGAGTCTCACAGTGGAGAGAGGGAGTCTTACAGTGGAGGGAGGCTCACTGTTGAGGGACGGAGCCTCATAGTGGAGGGAGCCTTACAATGGAAGGAGTCTGAAAGTGGAGGGAGTCTCACAGTGAAGGGAGGGAGTCTCAATGTGGAGGTAGCCTCACAGTGGAGGGAGCCTCACAGTGCAGGGAGGGAGCTTCACCGTGAAGGAGGGAATCCTATAGTGGAGGGAGGGTGTTTCACAGTGGAGGGAGGGGGTCGCACAGGGGAGAGAGGGAGGCAAATATTTGAGGGAGGAAGCCTTAAGTGGAGTAAAGGAGTCTCAGAGTGGAGGGAGAGAGTCTTACAGTGGAATGAGGGAGCCTTAAGTGGAGTAAGGGAGTCTCAGCGTGGAAGGAGGGAGTCTCAGAGTGGAGGGAAGGAGCCTCACAGTGTTGGGAGTGTGACAGTGGAGGGAATCTCACAGTGGAGGGAAGGACGATCACAAAGGAGGGAGGGTGTTTCACGGTGGAGGGAGGGAGTCGCACAGGGGAGGGAGGGAGTCTCACAGTGGAGAGAGGGAGTCTTACAGTAGAGGGAGGCTCACTGTTGAGGGACGGAGCCTCATAGTGGAGGGAGCCTTACAATGGAAGGAGTCTGAAAGTGGAGGGAGCCTCACAGTGGAGGGAGGGAGTCTCTCAGTGGAGGGAGGGAGTCTTACAGTGGAGGGAGGCTCACTGTTGAGAGAGGGAGCCTCATAGTGGAGGGAGCCTTACAATGGTAGGAGTCTGAAAGTGGAGGGAGCCTCACAGTGGAGGGAGGGAGTCTCACAGTGGAGGGATATTTAGAGTAGAAGGAGGGAGTCTCAGAGTGGAAGGAAGGAGCCTCAAAGTGTAGTGAGTCTGACAGTGGAGGGAATCTCACAGTGGAGGGAGCCTCACAGTGGAAGGAGGGGGTCACAAAACAGGGAGGGAGTCTCACAGTGGAGGGAGGGAGCCTAAGTGGAGGAAGGGAGTGTCAGAGTGGAGGGAGGGAGATTCATAGTGGATGGAGGGAGTCTTCACAGTGTAGGGAGCCTTACAGTGGAGGTATGGAGTCTCAGAGTGGGAGGAGGGTGTCTCACGGTGGAGGGAGGGAGTCGCACAGGGAGGGAGTCTCACTGTTGAGGGAGGGAGCCTCATAGTGGAGGGAGCCTTACAATGGAAGGAGTCTGAAAGTGGAGGGAGCCTCACAGTGGAGGGAGGGAGTCTCACAGTGGAGGGAGATATACAGTGGAAGGATGGAGTCTCACAGTGGAAGGAAGGAGCCTCAAAGTGTAGGGAGGGAGTCCCTCAGTATAGAGGGAGGGTGTCTCACAGCGGAGGGAGCCTCACAGTGTTATGAGTCTGACAGTTGAGGGAGTCTCACAGTGGAAGGCAGCCTCACAGTGGAAGGAGGGAGTCACAAAGAAGGGAAGGAGTCTCACAGTGGAGAGAGGGAGCCGAATGTGGAGGAAGGGAGTCTCAGAGTGGAGGGAGGGAGACTCAGAGTGGATGGAGTGAGTCTCACAGTGGAGGGAGCCTTACAGTGGAGGGAGGGTGTTTCACAGTGGATAGAGGGGGTCGCACAGGGGAGGGAGGGAGGCTAACAGTGGATGGAGGGAGCCTTAAGTGGAGTAAGGGAGTCTCAGAGTGGAGGGAGGGTGTCTCACAGTGGAGGCAGGGAGTCGCAGAGGTGAGGGAGGGAGGTTCACTGTGGAAGGAGGGTGTTTCACGGTGGAGGGAGGGAGTTGCACAGGGAGGGGGGCTCACTGTTGAGGGAGGGAGCCTCATAGTGGAGGGAGCCTTACAATGGAAGGAATCTGAAAGTGGAGGGAGCCTTACAGTGGAGGTAGGGAGTCTCACAGTGGAGGGAGATTTACAGTGTAAGGAGGGAGTCTCACAGTGGAAGGAAGGAGCCTCAAAGTGTAGGGAGTCTGACAGTTGAGGGAATCTCACAGTCGAGGGACTGAGTCTCACAGTGCAGGGAGGGAGTCTCACAGTGGAGGAAAGGAGTAACACAGTGGAGGGAGGGTGTCTCACAGCGGAGGGAGCCTCACAGTGGAGGTAGGGACTCTCACAGTGATGGAGGTAATCCTATAGTGGAGGGAGGGAATCCTATAGTGGAGGGAGGGAGTCTCACAGTTGAGGGAAGGAGTCTCTCAGTGTATGGAGTCTCACAGTGGAGGGAGCCTTACAGTGGAAAGAGTCTCAAAGTGGAGGGAGCCTCACAGTGGAGGGAGGGAGCTTTATACTGGAGGGAGGCTCACAGCGGAGGGAGCGAGGCTTACGGTGGAGGGATGGAGCCTAAAGTGGAGGAAACCTCTGAGGGAAGGGAGGGAGTCTCACAATGGAGGGAGGGAGGCTTAAGTGGAATAAGGGAGTCTCAGAGTGGAGGGAGGGTGTCTCACAGCGGAGGCAGGGAGTTGCAGAGGTGAGGGAGGGAGGTGCACCGTGGAAGGAGAGTGTTTCACGGTGGAGGGAGGGAGTTGCACAGGGAGGGAGTCGCACAGGGGAGGGAGGGAGTCTCACAGTGGAGAGAGGGAGTCTTACAGTGGAGGGAGGCTCACTGTTGAGGGACGGAGCCTCATAGTGGAGGGAGCCTTACAATGGAAGGAGTCTGAAAGTGGAGGGAGTCTCACAGTGAAGGGAGGGAGTCTCAATGTGGAGGTAGCCTCACAGTGGAGGGAACCTCACAGTGGAGGGAGCCTCACAGTGCAGGGAGGGAGCTTCACCGTGAAGGAGGGAATCCTATAGTGGAGGGAGGGAGTCTTACAGTAGTGGCAGGGAGTCTTACAGTGGAGGGAGGGTGTTTCACAGTGGAGGGAGGGGGTCGCACAGGGGAGAGAGGGAGGCAAATATTTGAGGGTGGAAGCCTTAAGTGGAGTAAAGGAGTCTCAGAGTGGAGGGAGAGAGTCTTACAGTGGAATGAGGGAGCCTTAAGTGGAGTAAGGGAGTCTCAGCGTGGAAGGAGGGAGTCTCAGAGTGGAGGGAAGGAGCCTCACAGTGTTGGGAGTGTGACAGTGGAGGGAATCTCACAGTGGAGGGAAGGACGATCACAAAGGAGGGAGGGTGTTTCACGGTGGAGGGAGGGAGTCGCACAGGGGAGGGAGGGAGTCTCAGAGTGGAGAGAGGGAGTCTTACAGTAGAGGGAGGCTCACTGTTGAGGGACGGAGCCTCATAGTGGAGGGAGCCTTACAATGGAAGGAGTCTGAAAGTGGAGGGAGCCTCACAGTGGAGGGAGGGAGTCTCTCAGTGGAGGGAGGGAGTCTTACAGTGGAGGGAGGCTCACTGTTGAGGGAGGGAGCCTCATAGTGGAGGGAGCCTTACAATGGTAGGAGTCTGAAAGTGGAGGGAGCCTCACAGTGGAGGGAGGGAGTCTCACAGTGGAGGGATATTTAGAGTAGAAGGAGGGAGTCTCAGAGTGGAAGGAAGGAGCCTCAAAGTGTAGTGAGTCTGACAGTGGAGGGAATCTCACAGTGGAGGGAGCCTCACAGTGTTTGGAGTCTGACAGTTTAGGGAGTCTCACCGTGGACGTGAGCCTCAAAGTGGAAGGAGGGGGTCACAAAACAGGGAGGGAGTCTCACAGTGTAGGGAGCCTTACACTGGAGGTATGGAGTCTCAGAGTGGGGGGAGGGTGTCTCACGGTGGAGGGAGGGAGTCGCACAGGGAGGGAGTCTCACTGTTGAGGGAGGGAGCCTTATAGTGGAGGGAGCCTTACAATGGAAGGAGTCTGAAAGTGGAGGGAGCCTCACAGTGGAGGGAGGGAGTCTCACAGTGGAGGGATATTTAGAGTAGAAGGAGGGAGTCTCAGAGTGGAAGGAAGGAGCCTAAGTGGAGGAAGGGAGCCTCAGAGTGGAGGGAGGGAGATTCATAGTGTGTGTGGTTGATCAGTGAAAGAAAAAGTTAGATCTCATTAAATACAAACATTTTTCAATTATTCATCCTCAGTATCTCGTCTGGAACACGTTTTTTTTCCAAAAATGATGAAAATGAAAATTACATAAAATCCAATGAAAAAACATGTTGAAAGTACTTGAACATGCTGAATCCATATTATATGTGGTTGATCAGTGAAAGTAAAAGTTTTATCTCGTCAAATATAAATATTTTCACAAATCACCATCAGCATCTCGTCTGGAACACGTTTTTGGCCAAAACTGATGAAAATGAAAATTACAATTAAATCCAATGAATAAACAGTTTGAATCTACTTGAATGTGGTTGATCACTGAAAGTACGACTTTGTTCTTGTGAAATACAAACATTTTTCCAAAATCACCCTCAGTATCTCGTCTGGAACACGTTTTTGGCCACAACTGATGAAAATGAAAATTACAATTAAATCCAATGAATAAACAGTTTGAATCTACTTGAATGTGGTTGATCAGTGTAAGTAGGACTTTGTTCTTGTGAACTACAAACATTTTTCCAAAATCACCCTCAGTATCTCGTCTGGAACACGTTTTTGGCCACAAATGATGAAAATGACAATTACACATTAAATCCAATGAAAAAACATGATGAAAGTACTTGAACAGTTTGAATATACTTGAATGTGGTTGATCAGTGAAAGCAAGACTTCTTGTGAAATACAAACATTTTTCCAAAATCATCCTCAGTATCTCGTCGGAACACGTTTTTGGCCACAATTGATGAAAATGAAAATTACAATTAAATCCAATGAATAAACAGTTTGAATCTACTTGAATGTGGTTGATCAGTGTAAGTAGGACTTTGTTCTTGTGAACTACAAACATTTTTCCAAAATCACCCTCAGTATCTCGTCTGGAACACGTTTTTGGCCACAAATGATGAAAATGAAAATTACAATTAAATCCAATGAATAAACAGTTTGAATCTACTTGAATGTGGTTGATCAGTGTAAGTAGGACTTTGTTCTTGTGAAATACAAACATTTTTCCAAAATCACCCTCAGTATCTCGTCTGGAACACGTTTTTGGCCACAAATGATGAAAATGAAAATTACAATTAAATCCAATGAATAAACAGTTTGAATCTACTTGAATGTGGTTGATCAGTGTAAGTAGGACTTTGTTCTTGTGAAATACAAACATTTTTCCAAAATCACCCTCAGTATCTCGTCTGGAACACGTTTTTGGCCACAACTGATGAAAATGAAAATTACAATTAAATCCAATGAATAAACAGTTTGAATCTACTTGAATGTGGTTGATCACTGAAAGTACGACTTTGTTCTTATGAAATACAAGCATTTCTTTAAAATCACCCTCAATATATCGTCTGGAACATGTTTTAAGTCAAAAATTATGAAAATGACAATTACACATTAAATCCAATGAAAAAACATGATGAAAGTACTTGAACAGTTTGAATATACTTGAATGTGGTTGATCAGTGAAAGCAAGACTTATTTCTTGTGAAATACAAACATTTTTCCAAAATCATCCTCAGTATCTCGTCGGAACACGTTTTTGGCCACAACTGATGAAAATGAAAATGACAATTAAATCCAATGAATAAACAGTTTGAATCTACTTGAATGTGGTTGATCAGTGAAAGTACGAGTTTGTTCTGGTGAAATAGAAACATTTTTCCAAAATCACGCTCAGTAGCTTGTCTGGAGTACGTTTTCGGCCAAAAATTATGAAAATGACAATTGCATATTAAATCCAATGAATAAACAGTTTGAATCTACTTGAATGTGGTTGATAACTGATAGTACGACTTTGTTTTTGTGAAATACAAACATTTTTCCAAAATCACCCTCATTATCACGTCTGGAACACGTTTTTGGCCACAAATGATAACAATGCCAATTGCACATTAAATCCAATGAAAAAACATGTTGAAACTGCTTGAATATGCTGAATCCACATTGTATGTGGTTGATCAGTGAAAGTAAAAGTTTGATCTCATGAAATACAAACATTTTTTACAAATCACCCTCAGCATCTAGTCTGGAACACGTTTTTGGCCACAATTGATGAAAATGAAAATTACTCATTAAATCCAATGAATAAACAGTTTGAATCTACTTGAATGTGGTTGATAACTGATAGTACGACTTTGTTCTCTTGAAATACAAGCATTTTTCCAAAATCATCCTCAGTATCTCGTCTGGAACACGTTTTTGGCCACAAATGATGAAAATGACAATTACACATTAAATCCAATGAAAAAACATGTTGAAAGTACTTGAACATACTGAATCCATATTATATGTGGTTGATCAGTGAAAGTAAAAGTTTGATCTCGTCAAATATAAATATTTTTCACAAATCACAATCAGCATCTCGTCTGGAACACGTTTTTGGCCACAACTGATGAAAATGAAAATTACTCATTAAATCCAATGAATAAACAGTTTGAATCTACTTGAATGTGGTTGATCACTGAAAGTAGGACTTTGTTCTTGTGAAACACAAACATTTTTCCAAAATCATCCTCAGTATCTCGTCTGGAACACGTTTTTGGCCACAAATGATGAAAATGCCAATTGCACATTAAATCCAATGAAAAAACAGTTTGAATCTACTTGAATGTGGTTGATCAGTGAAAGTAGGACTTTGTTCTTATGAAATACAAACATTTTTCCAAAATCATCCTCAGTATCTCGTCTGGAACACGTTTTTGGCAACAACTGATGAAAATGAAAATTACACTTAAATCCAATGAATAAACAGTTTGAATCTACTTGAATGTGGTTGATCAGTGAAAGTAGGACTTTGTTCTTATGAAATACAAGCATTTTTTTAAAATCACCCTCAATATATCGTCTGGAACACGTTTTAAGACAAAAATTATGAAAATGACAATTACACATTAAATCCAATGAAAAAACATGTTGAAAGTACTTGAACAGTTTGAATATACTTGAATGTGGTTGATCAGTGAAAGCAAGACTTATTTCTTGTGAAATACAAACATTTTTCCAAAATCATCCTCAGTATCTCGTCGGAACACGTTTTTGGCAACAACTGATGAAAATGAAAATTACAATTAAATCCAATGAATAAACAGTTTGAATCTACTTGAATGTGGTTGATCACTGAAAGTACGACTTTGTTCTTATGAAATACAAGCATTTTTCCAAAATCACCCTCAGTATCTCGTCTGGAGCACGTTTTTGGCCAGAAATGTTGAAAATGACAATTACACATTAAATCCAATGAAAAAACATTTTGAAAGTACTTGAACATGCTGAATCCATATTGTATGTGGTTGATCAGTGAAAGTACGACTTTGTTCTTGTGAAATACAAGCATTTTTTCAAAATCACCCTCAATATATCGTCTGGAACATGTTTTAAGTCAAAAATTATGAAAATGACAATTACACATTAAATCCAATGAAAAAACATGTTGAAAGTACTTGAACAGTTTGAATATACTTGAATGTGGTTGATCAGTGAAAGCAAGACTTTGTTCTTATGAAATACAAGCATTTTTCCAAAATCACCCTCAGTATCTCGTCTGGAGCACGTTTTTGGCCAGAAATGATGAAAATGACAATTACAAATTAAATCCAATGAAAAAACATTTTGAAAGTACTTGAATATGCTGAATCCATATGTATGTGGTTGAATAAGTGAAAGTAAAAGTTTGATCTCATGAACTACAAGCCTTCTTCCAAAATCACCCTCAGTATCTCGTCTGGAACACGTTTTTGGCCACAAATGATGAAAATTAAAATTACACATTCAATCCAATGAAAAAACCATGTGTTGGTTTATATTAAAAACGTGTAATTTATTGCCACAAGAAAACTTGCTAAAGTAAAGGTGGGATGAAAAAGCTGTTTGTTGAAAATAAAAGAAGTGGCAAAGGGACCTTCTCACTCCTTCAACCACATCACTCCAAGCATGGACCCAGACTTTGCTCACAGCCTTGTTGGCTTTTAGTTTGACACCATGTAACACACATGAACCATCGCTCATCCACCTACATATCCACTGATAAAAAGATCACACCTAATCCATCTGATTCCTCAGCCTTGTCTCCAGCCATTGGTTCGTGTGTGTGTGTGTGTGTGTGTGTGTGTGTGTGTGTGTGTGTGTGTGTGTGTGTGTGTGTGTGTGTGTGTGTGTGTGTGTGTGTGTGTGTGTGTGTGTGTGTGTGTGTGTGTGTGTGTGTGTGTGTGTGTGTGTGTGTGTGTGTGTGTGTGTGTGTGTGTGTACGTGTACGTGTGCGTGTGCGTGTGCGTGCCTGCAAATTTATGCAGGTGAGTGGCATGTGACACTCAGGTCAGTGTGAGCCTTGCAAACATTGGCATCACATTTGCAGCATCTCAGGCAAGTTTTGTTGTCTCTCGGGGCACAGAGCTCACAGCGCTTTCTTTCTTGCCCATGTTGGGGGAGACCAGCCAGGGCAGCGGCTGGGGATGAGGCTCGCACACTCCTAACCAGACAGAGGCTGGTTTGCGGGGAATGTGCTGGTGCCATTGAATAAGATGAGTCACCAAAGCTTTCCTCAGCTCTGCTAGGAAAAGTTTCCTCTTGAAACTCTTCCCCTGATTCCAGGTTGGGTTGATGGCTGTCCACACCAAGTGTCCATTCTTGGACTGGAATGTCTCCTCAGGTATGGTTGAGGAGTGGTTCTTCAGGTGCCTCTCCCTCTCCATCTGTTGACTTGTCAATCTCCTCAAAGTCTGGATCAAAATCTGTGTTGTCTTCCACTTCCAAGACATCCTCCTCTATCTCTGGTTCAATTTCAGTGCCCTCTTCATCATGTCCAAAAAGCTGGACCAGAACCTCTTTGACAGAGAACCGCTTGGTCAGTCGCTGACTCATTGTGCTCAGAATCAAAGGAGTGCAAGGCAAACATCAAGCTATATATATGGGGTCTGTGTGAAGATGATACATTGATTAGTCTGAAAGTTATTTCACGTGGGAGGATCAGTATGGGTGAATAGTGTGGAAACGCATTCATTTCCTATGGCGGTCACTTTTGACCGGGAACACCACAGGTGTAACAAGGTTGATTAAAACACTCAAAATTCAATGAAAGAGGTCATCATCTCTATTATATGTTCAAGTGCATGGTGTGGAGGAAAACATAAGGCCTTGAGGCAATCAGATGTAAAACACAATATTTATGAGTGTTTTAAGTTGTAAATCGGTCAGATTTGACCGGAACACGACAGGAGGGTTAACATGCGGGTAACCTCCGTGCCTTGAGAGGCTATAACTGGACACAAAGCGTGACCAGCAGCAATCCACAACGTGATGCAGAGGGGTTCAACCAGCCCTGAGAGCCACTATGTTTACGGAAGTGCGGAGCGAAGCGACCAACAGGGCCGTGCCCTCAGCCTTTGGAGAGAGAGAGGGCGCGCACGGAGACAACACACCCGCTTTATAGTAGGGTGGGCTGTCCTGACTGGTTTACGCCTCCAAATTAACCAGAGACTAAAACCGCCTTATATAGTAATGTCCCAGACAGGACTATTCTGCTACACTTACAGTGGAGGGAGGGGGTGTCACAGTGGAGGGAAACTCACAGTGGAGGGAGCCTTACAGTGGAAAGAGTCTCAAAGTGGAGGAAGCCTCAGAGTGGAGGGAGAGTGTTTCACGTTGGAGGGAGACTTACAATGTCTGAAGAGTCTGAAAGTGGAGTTGCCAAAAAAGTGGAGGGAGTCTGACAGTGGAGGGAATCTCCCAGTTAAGGGACTGAGTCTCAGAGTGCAGGGAGGGAATCTCACAGTTGTGGGAGGGAGTCTCACAGCGGAGGGAGGGAGTCTCTCAGTAGAGGGAGGGTGTCTCACAGCAGAGGGAGTCTCACAGTGTTTGGAGTCTGACAGTTGAGGGAGTCTCACAGTGGAAGGGAGCCTCACAGTGGAAGGAGGGAGTCACAAAGCAGGGAGGGAGTCTCACAGTGGAGGGAGGGAGTGTCAGAGTGGAGGGAGAGTGACTCAAAGTGGATGGAAGGAGTCTCACAGTGGAGGGAGGGAGTCTCACAGTGAAGGGAGGGAGCTTCACCGTGAAGGAGGGAATCCTATAGTGGAGGGAGGGAGTCTCACAGTGAAGGGAGGGAGTCTCAATGTGGAGGGAGTCTCACCGTGGAAGGGAGCCTCACAGTGGAAGGAGGGGGTCACAAAACAGGGAGGGAGTCTCACAGTGGAGGGAGGGAGCCTAAGTGGAGGAAGGGAGTCTCAGAGTGGAGGGATGGAGATTCATAGTGGATGGAGGGAGTCTCACAGTGTAGGGAGCCTTACAGTGGAGGTATGGAGTCTCAGAGTGGGGGGAGGGTGTCTCACGGTGGAGGGAGGGAGTCGCACAGGGAGGGAGTCTCACTGCTGAGGGAGGGAGCCTCATAGTGGAGGGAGCCTTACAATGGAAGGAGTCTGAAAGTGGAGGGAGCCTCACAGTGGAGGGAGGGAGTCTCACAGTGGAGGGAGATATACAGTGGAAGGAGGGAGTCTCACAGTGGAAGGAAGGAGCCTCAAAGTGTAGGGAGGGAGTCCCTCAGTATAGAGGGAGGGTGTCTCACAGCGGAGGGAGCCTCACAGTGTTATGAGTCTGACAGTTGAGGGAGTCTCACAGTGGAAGGGAGTCTCACAGTGGAAGGCAGCCTCACAGTGGAAGGAGGGAGTCACAAAGCAGGGAAGGAGTCTCACAGTGAAGAGAGGGAGCCGAATGTGGAGGAAGGGAGCCTCAAAGTGGAGGGAGGGAGACTCAGAGTGGATGGAGTGAGTCTTACAGTGGAGGGAGGCTCACTGTTGAGGGAGGGAGCCTCATAGTGGAGGGAGCCTTACAATGGTAGGAGTCTGAAAGTGGAGGGAGCCTCACAGTGGAGGGAGGGAGTCTCACAGTGGAGGGATATTTAGAGTAGAAGGAGGGAGTCTCAGAGTGGAAGGAAGGAGCCTCAAAGTGTAGTGAGTCTGACAGTGGAGGGAGCCTCACAGTGGAAGGAGGGGGTCACAAAACAGGGAGGGAGTCTCACAGTGGACGGAGGGAGCCTAAGTGGAGGAAGGGAGTGTCAGAGTGGAGGGAGGGAGATTCATAGTGGATGGAGGGAGTCTTCACAGTGTAGGGAGCCTTACAGTGGAGGTATGGAGTCTCAGAGTGGGAGGAGGGTGTCTCACGGTGGAGGGAGGGAGTCGCACAGGGAGGGAGTCTCACTGTTGAGGGAGGGAGCCTCATAGTGGAGGGAGCCTTACAATGGAAGGAGTCTGAAAGTGGAGGGAGCCTCACAGTGGAGGGAGGGAGTCTCACAGTGGAGGGAGATATACAGTGGAAGGAGGGAGTCTCACAGTGGAAGGAAGGAGCCTCAAAGTGTAGGGAGGGAGTCCCTCAGTATAGAGGGAGGGTGTCTCACAGCGGAGGGAGCCTCACAGTGTTATGAGTCTGACAGTTGAGGGAGTCTCACAGTGGAAGGGAGTCTCACAGTGGAAGGCAGCCTCACAGTGGAAGGAGGGAGTCACAAAGCAGGGAAGGAGTCTCACAGTGGAGAGAGGGAGCCGAATGTGGAGGAAGGGAGTCTCAGAGTGGATGGAGTGAGTCTCACAGTGGAGGGAGCCTTACAGTGGAGGGAGGGTGTTTCACAGTGGATAGAGGGGGTCGCACAGGGGAGGGAGGGAGGCTAACAGTGGATGGAGGGAGCCTTAAGTGGAGTAAGGGAGTCTCAGAGTGGAGGGAGGGTGTCTCACAGTGGAGGCAGGGAGTCGCAGAGGTGAGGGAGGGAGGTTCACTGTGGAAGGAGGGTGTTTCACGGTGGAGGGAGGGAGTTGCACAGGGAGGGGGGCTCACTGTTGAGGGAGGGAGCCTCATAGTGGAGGGAGCCTTACAATGGAAGGAATCTGAAAGTGGAGGGAGCCTCACAGTGGAGGTAGGGAGTCTCACAGTGGAGGGAGATTTACAGTGTAAGGAGGGAGTCTCACAGTGGAAGGAAGGAGCCTCAAAGTGTAGGGAGTCTGACAGTTGAGGGAATCTCACAGTCGAGGGACTGAGTCTCACAGTGCAGGGAGGGAGTCTCACAGTGGAGGAAAGGAGTAACACAGTGGAGGGAGGGTGTCTCACAGCGGAGGGAGCCTCACAGTGGAGGTAGGGACTCTCACAGTGATGGAGGTAATCCTATAGTGGAGGGAGGGAATCCTATAGTGGAGGGAGGGAGTCTCACAGTTGAGGGAAGGAGTCTCTCAGTGTATGGAGTCTCACAGTGGAGGGAGACTCACAGTGGAGGGAGCCTTACAGTGGAAAGAGTCTCAAAGTGGAGGGAGCCTCACAGTGGAGGGAGGGAGCTTTATACTGGAGGGAGGCTCACAGCGGAGGGAGCGAGGCTTACGGTGGAGGGATGGAGCCTAAAGTGGAGGAAACGTCTGAGGGAAGGGAGGGAGTCTCACAATGGAGGGAGGGAGGCTTAAGTGGAATAAGGGAGTCTCAGAGTGGAGGGAGGGTGTCTCACAGCGGAGGCAGGGAGTTGCAGAGGTGAGGGAGGGAGGTGCACCGTGGAAGGAGAGTGTTTCACGGTGGAGGGAGGGAGTTGCACAGGGAGGGAGTCGCACAGGGGAGGGAGGGAGTCTCACAGTGGAGAGAGGGAGTCTTACAGTGGAGGGAGGCTCACTGTTGAGGGAGGGAGCCTCATAGTGGAGGGAGCCTTACAATGGAAGGAGTCTGAAAGTGGAGGGAGTCTCACAGTGAAGGGAGGGAGTCTCAATGTGGAGGTAGCCTCACAGTGGAGGGAACCTCACAGTGGAGGGAGCCTCACAGTGCAGGGAGGGAGCTTCACTGTGAAGGAGGGAATCCTATAGTGGAGGGAGGGAGTCTTACAGTAGTGGCAGGGAGTCTTACAGTGGAGGGAGGGTGTTTCACAGTGGAGGGAGGGGGTCGCACAGGGGAGAGAGGGAGGCAAATATTTGAGGGAGGGAGCCTTAAGTGGAGTAAGGGAGTCTCAGCGTGGAAGGAGGGTGTCTCAGAGTGGAGGGAAGGAGCCTCACAGTGTTGGGAGTGTGACAGTGGAGGGAATCTCACAGTGGAGGGAAGGACGATCACAAAGGAGGGAGGGTGTTTCACGGTGGAGGGAGGGAGTTGCACAGGGGAGGGAGGGAGTCTCACAGTGGAGAGAGGGAGTCTTACAGTAGAGGGAGGCTCACTGTTGAGGGACGGAGCCTCATAGTGGAGGGAGCCTTACAATGGAAGGAGTCTGAAAGTGGAGGGAGCCTCACAGTGGAGGGAAGGAGTCTCTCAGTGGAGGGAGGGAGTCTTACAGTGGAGGGAGGCTCACTGTTGAGGGAGGGAGCCTCATAGTGGAGGGAGCCTTACAATGGTAGGAGTCTGAAAGTGGAGGGAGCCTCACAGTGGAGGGAGGGAGTCTCACAGTGGAGGGATATTTAGAGTAGAAGGAGGGAGTCTCAGAGTGGAAGGAAGGAGCCTCAAAGTGTAGTGAGTCTGACAGTGGAGGGAATCTCACAGTGGAGGGAGCCTCACAGTGTTTGGAGTCTGACAGTTTAGGGAGTCTCACCGTGGAAGGGAGCCTCACAGTGGAAGGAGGGGGTCACAAAACAGGGAGGGAGTCTCACAGTGGAGGGAGGGAGCCTAAGTGGAGGAAGGGAGTCTCAGAGTGGAGGGAGGGAGATTCATAGTGGATGGAGGGAGTCTTCACAGTGTAGGGAGCCTTACAGTGGAGGTATGGAGTCTCAGAGTGGGAGGAGGGTGTCTCACGGTGGAGGGAGGGAGTCGCACAGGGAGGGAGTCTCACTGTTGAGGGAGGGAGCCTCATAGTGGAGGGAGCCTTACAATGGAAGGAGTCTGAAAGTGGAGGGAGCCTCACAGTGGAGGGAGGGAGTCTCACAGTGGAGGGATATTTAGAGTAGAAGGAGGGAGTCTCAGAGTGGAAGGAAGGAGCCTCAAAGTGTAGTGAGTCTGACAGTGGAGGGAATCTCACAGTGGAGGGAGGGAGTCTCACAGCGGAGGGAGGGAGTCCCTCAGTAGAGGGAGGGTGTCTCTCAGTAGAGGGAGGGTGTCTCACAGCGGAGGGAGCCTCACAGTGTTTGGAGTCTGACAGTTTAGGGAGTCTCACCGTGGAAGGGAGCCTCACAGTGGAAGGAGGGGGTCACAAAACAGGGAGGGAGTCTCACAGTGGAGGGAGGGAGCCTAAGTGGAGTAAAGGAGTCTCAGAGTGGAGGGAGAGAGTCTTACAGTGGAATGAGGGAGCCTTAAGTGGAGTAAGGGAGTCTCAGCGTGGAAGGAGGGAGTCTCAGAGTGGAGGGAAGGAGCCTCACAGTGTTGGGAGTGTGACAGTGGAGGGAATCTCACAGTGCAGGGAAGGACGATCACAAAGGAGGGAGGGTGTTTCACGGTGGAGGGAGGGAGTCGCACAGGGGAGGGAGGGAGTCTCACAGTGGAGAGAGGGAGTCTTACAGTAGAGGGAGGCTCACTGTTGAGGGACGGAGCCTCATAGTGGAGGGAGCCTTACAATGGAAGGAGTCTGAAAGTGGAGGGAGGCTCACTGTTGAGGGAGGGAGCCTCATAGTGGAGGGAGCCTTACAATGGTAGGAGTCTGAAAGTGGAGGGAGCCTCACAGTGGAGGGAGGGAGTCTCACAGTGGAGGGATATTTAGAGTAGAAGGAGGGAGTCTCAGAGTGGAAGGAAGGAGCCTCAAAGTGTAGTGAGTCTGACAGTGGAGGGAATCTCACAGTGGAGGGAGGGAGTCTCACAGCGGAGGGAGGGAGTCCCTCAGTAGAGGGAGGGTGTCTCTCAGTAGAGGGAGGGTGTCTCTCAGTAGAGGGAGGGTGTCTCACAGCGGAGGGAGCCTCACAGTGTTTGGAGTCTGACAGTTTAGGGAGTCTCACCGTGGAAGGGAGCCTCACAGTGGAAGGAGGGGGTCACAAAACAGGGAGGGAGTCTCACAGTGGAGGGAGGGAGTCGCACAGGGAGGGAGTCTCACTGTTGAGGGAGGGAGCCTCATAGTGGAGGGAACCTTACAATGGAAGGAGTCTGAAAGTGGAGGGAGCCTCACAGTGGAGGGAGGGAGTCTCACAGTGGAGGGAGATATACAGTGGAAGGAGGGAGTCTCACAGTGGAAGGAAGGAGCCTCAAAGTGTAGGGAGGGAGTCCCTCAGTATAGAGGGAGGGTGTCTCACAGCGGAGGGAGCCTCACAGTGTTATGAGTCTGACAGTTGAGGGAGTCTCACAGTGGAAGGGAGTCTCACAGTGGAAGGCAGCCTCACAGTGGAAGGAGGGAGTCACAAAGCAGGGAAGGAGTCTCACAGTGGAGAGAGGGAGCCGAATGTGGAGGAAGGGAGTCTCAGAGTGGAGGGAGGGAGACTCAGAGTGGATGGAGTGAGTCTCACAGTGGAGGGAGCCTTACAGTGGAGGGAGGGTGTTTCACAGTGGATAGAGGGGGTCGCACAGGGGAGGGAGGGAGTTTAACAGTGGATGGAGGGAGCCTTAAGTGGAGTAAGGGAGTCTCAGAGTGGAGGGAGGGTGTCTCACAGTGGAGGCAGGGAGTCGCAGAGGTGAGGGAGGGAGGTTCACTGTGGAAGGAGGGTGTTTCACGGTGGAGGGAGGGAGTTGCACAGGGAGGGGGGCTCACTCTTGAGGGAGGGAGCCTCATAGTGGAAGGAGCCTTACAATGGAAAGAATCTGAAAGTGGAGGGAGACTCACAGTGGAGGTAGGGAGTCTCACAGTGGAGGGAGATTTACAGTGTAAGGAGGGAGTCTCACAGTGGAAGGAAGGAGCCTCAAAGTGTAGGGAGTCTGACAGTTGAGGGAATCTCACAGTCGAGGGACTGAGTCTCACAGTGCAGGGAGGGAGTCTCACAGTGGAGGAAAGGAGTAACACAGTGGAGGGAGGGTGTCTCACAGCGGAGGGAGCCTCACAGTGGAGGTAGGGACTCTCACAGTGATGGAGGTAATCCTATAGTGGAGGGAGGGAATCCTATAGTGGAGGGAGGGAGTCTCACAGTTGAGGGAGACTCACAGTGGAGGGAGCCTTACAGTGGAAAGAGTCTCAAAGTGGAGGGAGCCTCACAGTGGAGGGAGGGAGCTTTATACTGGAGGGAGGCTCACAGCGGAGGGAGCGAGGCTTACGGTGGAGGGATGGAGCCTAAAGTGGAGGAAACGTCTGAGGGAAGGGAGGGAGTCTCACAATGGAGGGAGGGAGGCTTAAGTGGAATAAGGGAGTCTCAGAGTGGAGGGAGGGTGTCTCACAGCGGAGGCAGGGAGTTGCAGAGGTGAGGGAGGGAGGTGCACCGTGGAAGGAGAGGTTTTCACGGTGGAGGGAGGGAGTTGCACAGGGAGGGAGTCGCACAGGGGAGGGAGGGAGTCTCACAGTGGAGAGAGGGAGTCTTACAGTGGAGGGTGGCTCACTGTTGAGGGAGGGAGCCTCATAGTGGAGGGGAGAGAGGGAGGCAAATATTTGAGGGAGGGAGCCTTAAGTGGAGTAAGGGAGTCTCAGCGTGGAAGGAGGGAGTCTCAGAGTGGAGGGAAGGAGCCTCACAGTGTTGGGAGTGTGACAGTGGAGGGAATCTCACAGTGGAGGGAAGGACGATCACAAAGGAGGGAGGGTGTTTCACGGTGGAGGGAGGGAGTCGCACAGGGGAGGGAGGGAGTCTCACAGTGGAGAGAGGGAGTCTTACAGTAGAGGGAGGCTCACTGTTGAGGGACGGAGCCTCATAGTGGAGGGAGCCTTACAATGGAAGGAGTCTGAAAGTGGAGGGAGCCTCACAGTGGAGGGAGGGAGTCTCTCAGTGGAGGGAGGGAGTCTTACAGTGGAGGGAGGCTCACTGTTGAGGGAGGGAGCCTCATAGTGGAGGGAGCCTTACAATGGTAGGAGTCTGAAAGTGGAGGGAGCCTCACAGTGGAGGGAGGGAGTCTCACAGTGGAGGGATATTTAGAGTAGAAGGAGGGAGTCTCAGAGTGGAAGGAAGGAGCCTCAAAGTGTAGTGAGTCTGACAGTGGAGGGAATCTCACAGTGGAGGGAGCCTCACAGTGTTTGGAGTCTGACAGTTTAGGGAGTCTCACCGTGGAAGGGAGCCTCACAGTGGAAGGAGGGGGTCACAAAACAGGGAGGGAGTCTCACAGTGGAGGGAGGGAGCCTAAGTGGAGGAAGGGAGTCTCAGAGTGGAGGGAGGGAGATTCATAGTGGATGGAGGGAGTCTTCACAGTGTAGGGAGCCTTACAGTGGAGGTATAGAGTCTCAGAGTGGGAGGAGGGTGTCTCACGGTGGAGGGAGGGAGTCGCACAGGGAGGGAGTCTCACTGTTGAGGGAGGGAGCCTCATAGTGGAGGGAACCTTACAATGGAAGGAGTCTGA